>NC_059111.1:58905151-60105151 GCF_020740685.1 Jaculus jaculus | reverse complement strand
ATTCCTTTTGTGCTATGGTCTGCCCATCACAGTGTAGGAATCTTGTTTAATGTAAGAGGAAGCTGTAGTTTACCCTTGAAGTGTTTTCAGTGATTAATTCCTTGTATGATTGCTTCAACCTGGCTTCTGATGGCAATGGGGCTCAGAAGGCAGGATGCTCAGATGACAGGACCCGTGAGGCTCTGGTGGGGGCCCAGGGACATGATGAAGGGCTTCTTGTTGGGTGACTCGGTGTATGGGACTTCATGGTGGTCAGGTGGACTGAGGGGACAGAGGGTAGGAGGGAATGGGACAAAGCAGACTGGTGGTGTGGCTGGGCTGCGGAGGGGTGAGGAAATAGGACAGTGGATCCACTGGGACTCTGTGGCAGGGAGTGGATGGGACTGCCTGGTACTGTGACAAGGCAGGGTGGGGATATGGGACTGCTGTGCTCTCAGGTGAAGTGCGGGGTGGGTGGGGGGAGGATTGGTGGTCATCCTGGTGGGGTGGCAGAACAGGGGAGGGAGGAGGCCTGGGTCCATGTAGCTTGCAGGAAATGCAGTAAGATCTGGTCCATGCAGGGCAGGAGGAAGGTGGTCATGTATGGAGGGACCCTGTGCAAGAAAGCATAGGGAGGAAGAAACACTAGTCTGCTGTCCTGGGTCTGCGCTTGGGTGGTATATGTGTGTGGGGCAGTGTTCTGTGGAGCTCCAGGGTTGTTGGAAAGCCTAGTGAGGGGAATGCTAGCCTGCTGGCCTAGGTCTGGGCATGGGGGTGGTATGGGGGAAGCAGTGGAAAGTGGGACAGCATTCGCATGTGGAGCTCCATGGTGGCAGGAAAGCCTAGGGCAGGGAGAATGCTTGCCTGATGGCCTGGGTCCATTCAGCCTGCAGTTCATGCAGCGGGAACCCGTGGCTGTGACGGTGGCTAGGCTGACTGCTGGAGAGGACTGGGGGGCTGATGGGCTACTCGAGAGCATGGGAATCAGCACATTCCCCACTTCACTCCTCCACACCTTCCCACTGGAGATCTATGAGGATCAACAAACCCCTAAAAACCCCAGTGAACACTAAAGATCTTGCCTTTCCTTCCTCACGAGGTGAGGCATGGTTAGGCGGACACCATCTTGACAGGAAGTTTCAATCCACTCTTATTTGCTCAGCATACCTTTACAAGTTTGTTCTCAAGTGAGTGTAAGTTAATTAAATAGGAATCTGACTCTTTAACCCTCCTTACATATTACAGTCTTATTAAGCATATTTAGATAGATCTTGTAACTCACCATCATGTGCATTTCTTTCAATGTATATGAACACACACAAGTCTCATAAAACTGCTTGTAAGTACTTAGAAGTGAGACAAACACAAGGGTTCTTGTTGAATTTAAATTAAAGATTTGAGAAGATATTTGACCTCACTATGGGTAAACTCATCTGTTTTCCAAACTAAAGCATGTACAGCATTATAGTCTACAATGTTGAAATACAGTACGTTTTCATGCTTAGAGTTCTAAATTTAGTTTATTTGTTCACCTTCCACTTTGAACCTGTTTTACAATGCATAATACTTATCAGAACTTTGCAAAGATAAAAATATTCATGTCTGTAGAATAATTAGATCACATATAATCAGTTGGTTAGTAGAGAATCAAGTCAACACAAACCAGGATCATTTTGGTTCATGGAAGATCCCTTTCCAATCCTACAGTTGTGAACTCCCCAGTAACAGCATCCATGTGCAAGATACATGAATGCAGTTGCAAACAAGCCAAATGTTGGATGGTCCTGTATCCACTGATCCTCTTATGCCACATGCTTCCTTTCTGCCTGTTTGGATACAGACTCTGTGTTGTAATGACCTGTTTACTGTAATATTCTCCTGGGTCTTCTCTTATCATGAGAAATGATAGCCTCAATCTTTTACCTCAAGCTTCTTTCACTTGTAAATGGTGTGAGTATTTTTATTGGTGTTTTTGTTCCTTTTGTGAATGCTGTGTTGTCCACTGTAGTAAGTCGAAAATGGTCTGCTTCTACTTTGTTTTTTCCTCTCTTATTAGTCTATACTTTTATTGTACTATTGCACTAAGCACAGGTGAATGCATAAATATTAAATTATACCAAACATGTCTATGCTTATGGATTCATATTCCAACACTGTCACAAAGTGACACATTGTGGGCAGTTTTTAACACTATTATTTTCTAACTAGGAAATATCTGTAGAGATGAAGGTGGGTCCAGCAAGTCAAGGAAGGTCTCCTGCTCAGGGGTGTGGATGCTGAACTACTAGTTAAGCTCCCCAAACTCACAGCAAATAGGACCACTGAACAGTTTCTCTAACAAGGACAAATCATTGAATGTTGATGTGTGGAAGCATCAGCTATGTACATGAAAAGTCCTTCAGAGTGCATTTACCTCAAAGTTACACTCAGTTCTATTAAAGTGATTTAGTAGGTTATTCTACTGTTAGCTACTACATTTCTATAATGTCCAAAGTAAGCTCTAAAATACTTAAGTCAGGACACAAATGTCAGTGTGAGAAATAAATAGTAGTGTTTTGTGCTCACATGGCATTTGTTTTCCTACCCAAAGTACTTTTCTATATATTGGTTTCAAAGTGTCTGAAGATAGGACCCTGTCCTATGGATTTGAAAATAAAAGGATGGAGAGATGGCTCAGAGGTTAAGGAACTTGCCTGCAAATCCTAACAACCCAATTCTCCAGTACCCATGAAAATGTGCATGCACAAAGTGTCACCTGCAGCAGGGGTTCCTTTGGAGTGGTTAGAGACCCTGGCATGCTCATTCTCTTTCTATTTGTCTGTCTGTACACAAACACTCTCTCTGCTTGCAAATAAATCAATTTTAAAAAGCAATTTTTCTAGTAATTTTGATGTCTTCTGGAATATCGGCAGCAAGTTTAACTACCTAGAACATTCCTAATAGGACCCACACTTTCCTAGGAGCTAGAGATTATTGATCTCAATTTGTCTGCATGAGGGGTTTTAGTGTTAAAACTAGGACAAATCAGAAAGAGTTAGAAACCTTGGCAGGAATAACAGGATTAATATGTAGTGTCTTACAAGTTTATTATTAAAAAAAGACATAGCAACGTTGATACTTTGCTATATGAAAATGAAAAAATATGCTTTCAACTCAATCTCAAAATGTAAGCCAATGTGTTATAAATGTGAAACAACTCAGAAGGGCAGAAGGCTCTTGATAAGATGGTGGGAGTTGGGCCACAGCCTTCTTTCCTGTCAAATCCCCAGATGGGCCTGGGAGTTTTACTCATCTCCTTAGAGGAGACATAATCTAGACTCTGGGGTTTGGGTGTTATTTCTTTTTATTGAGGTCATAGTGGGCCACATTTTGTTTTAATGATTAGGCTGTTGAAGTCATGGCCATTAATATGCTCCTCTCCATAGTTCTGAGGTATTCTCTCAATAGATGTGTCTACTGGCACATCTATTGACATTTGCATGCCTATACAATGTCATGAAGCCATGCAAGGCCACAACCCTTAACTGGCAAGAAGTGCAAATTAGCACAGATCACTCTGGGAAGCACTGTGAGCTGTGATGGAATCTATACCATTGATGTCCTGCTTAAATGAACTCAGAAAAAACTTACTGAGAACCTATTTTTCTTGGAAATAATCTTTTCAGTGTCACAATATAGCCCAGGTTGGCATTGAGCTTGTGATACTCCTGCCTTAGCCTCCTATGTGCTATGATTTAGAAAATGCACCACCATGCCATGCTCTGGGCACATATTTTTTAGTAAATAATTTTTAGGGTATATAAGGCAGTAATGCCTGAAATATGAAAGCAAGGACCCAGTGGTGTTCTAAAATTGGCTTGAACTACCATGAAAGTACTCAATGTTAAAATTTCTAGAAATGCTACAAATCAGTTTTTAAAAACAGCTCCCATCATCCATTGTGGGAGTCTATACCCCAGGACACAGTCAAACATAACCAATAAAGACCTTCTTGCTTTCTGAAGAGGCAAATGTTAAACATCAAACAGTACAGCCTGAAAGGGATCTGGCTCTAAAAGGGAAATGGCAAGGACAACTAAGCCAAAGTAGAAATGTACTCCCCAGAGGGCCAAAAGAACTGGACTTCCCCATCTATGTCCAACCACAATGACTAAAGAGGGAAAAATTGTGCCATCTTGCCAAGTCAATGGCTCTCAGAAGCAGTGAATGGCCAGTGCAGCAGGCACATATCCGCATCAGGATAGACATGCAGGTGGACCCAGGGTAGCTGAAGGAAAGGCCAGGGTGACAGAGCAGAGGGCCTTACAGAACCTGTTCAGGTGTTTGGTTTTATTCTGTGTGTAATGAGGAGTTGTGGGAGGCTTTGAGCAGGACAATCTCAGGTTCCAACCCAAGGAAAGTACAGAGTTTTCACTTATGAAGACTCAAGTTGTTGTTGAAGGCTAGGGTAAACAGATGGCTTCTCAGTGCATGCATGTATGTGTGTATGCACACACATATAGAGACTGGCACAGAACGTTTTCCTTGGGCACTCTCCACCTTATTTATTGAGGCAGGGTTTCTCACTTGAACCCAGAGCTTGCTGATGTGACTACTCTACTTATCCAGCTTGCCCTAGGTATCCCTGTCCCTGCCCTCTGAGCTTGGGGATCACAGGCAGGCCACTATGCCCACTCTATATTTTCATAAATTCTGGGGGTCCACACTCAAGGCCTCATGCTTGGGTGATAAAAGCTTTATCCAGACAGCCATCTCTTCAGGACCAGTTATCTTCTTTATGATGCCACTAGGTTACAAAGTACTAGGTCTTTTAATATTTAAGGCTGGAATTGTTTATTGTACCTATAAGAAATATTCAGTGTTAGGGATAAATGATGATATAGAAATTAAGATTCTTCCAAAGTACCATAATTTTGAAAACACAGCCCTTGGGACAATTTGGAGATTTTCTAGTATTGGAAAGATACTTTAGATACTTAAGGGTGGACAGTTTATTCACTTGTGTCTTTCCATTTGTCTATGCAGTTATGAAAGGGGGGGAAGTGTAAGAATAGCTCTAACCTTACTGCTATGCTATGCTTTATAATTCAAACATGATCCGCTGTTTTTGATTGATACACATCAGACAGACTTTCTAATCACAGAGTTTGGGGTTCCGAAATACCATTAAATCCTTTAAAGAGTAACTGTACTAAATTAGAAAATGCCACCACAATCACTACTCTTGATGCACTGTGGTTGTGCATCTTGGCCTAGGAGTTCCAGCTCATTAAAAATGTGATGCCTGGGCTGGAGGGATGGCTTAGCAGTTAAAGAACTTGCCTACAAAGCCAAAGGACCAAGGTTCAATTCCTCAGGGCCCACGTAAGCCAGGTACATAGGGTGATACATGTGTCTGGAGTTTGTTTGCAGTGGCTGGATGCCCTGGCATGCCCATTCTCTCTCTTACTTTCTCTCTCTTTCTCCCTCTCTCAAATAAACAAAAATAAAATATTTTTTTTTAAATGTAAAGCCTGTAATGTCTGATGAATAAGGCATTCCCATCAACACAATTGATTTCCTCTTGGTATAAAACAATTAAAGTGCCAATAGCTCAGTGGTTTAGTGTCAGAGCAAAGAACAGTGGTAGTAGGCTTGGGGTTCATCTCTTATTTTCATTGGCAAAAGTGCTGCAGAATGTAGTGAGAGTGGCCAGTACATTCTAGGCTTGTAGGGTTAAGGGATGTGTCATGCTTTTTTACTGTCCACTGTGGAAGACTGAAACAAAAGCACCAGCCAAGTTAAGTGAATGGAGCTTCTATTATGAGATACAGTGCAAAGTCCCTTAATCTTATCTCAAAACAGAATCCCATACACAATGCGCAGAGTCAAGAATATGACATTTTCCCTTCCATACCTTTGAATGAGACCATGTCTCAGAAAGATCTTATTTCCTCTTCACATAGATGTTAAAGAACAAAGTCATGTCTTGCCTGAGTTGTGCTGTTTGTTTTCCAGTCTGTTGGCATTAAAATTGCACCCTAAGCCCTGTCACGTCTCATGACTCTCTGTTAAGTCCTTTTGAAAAGTTCTGACTTTTTAATACTTGGTGTCATTTGGAATTAAAGAAAAAAAAACATCTAGTGGCTTAGTTGTTTCATGTTATCATGGGGGAAAATCATCACAGTTTCATTTAAGCATAACAATTAAACACAGTGTATATTGTATAAAGTATATAAATTGAAAGCACATCAGTATAATCTGCTCCAGGAAGTTGATTTGGTAATCAGTTGCTCTTCATGAGATGTCAGGCACAAAGAGACTGGGCCTGAAATGCCAAAAGAGAAACAGTCTTTTGTTTCTTAATTATTAAACTCCTATGTTTCAATGCTACAGTTTATGTAAGTCTCATAATCAGTTATTAAGTATTTCGCCCAAATAGGATATAAAATACTTGCACTTGGGTTAATATAATAAAGCTAAATTTGCCTCTCTACTTCCTTATTAAAAAGAAATTCTAATGAGGTTGACTTTTAGGGACTGATGTATGTCTGGTGAAATGTGAAGACAGGATAAAATTAATTTAGTTCTGTGGATTTTGATAGGGCTAGTAATCTCCACAGTAGAGATGTGTGTTTCAGATAGGACATCAGAACCAGATAGAGAGAATGGCCCAAATAGTGGTTCATATGATCAAGTAAAGAAAGAGATGCTTAGCAAACTGGGAAAAGCAAGAATAGATTAAATGAGAAGGACTTTGAAATGAAACTGGATAAACACTACTGAACCTGACAAAAATATCCAGTCATGGGCTGGAGATATGGTTTAGTGATTAAGGTGCTTGCCTGCAAAGCCAAAGGACCCAGGTTCCATTCCCTAGAACACACGTAAGCCAAATGCACAAGGTGGCACCTGCATCTGGAGTTCATTTGCAGCGGCTAGAGGCCCTGGCATGCCCATTCTCTTTCTCTCTATCTGCCTCGTTCTCTTTCTCTCTCTCTCAAATAAATAAATAAGCAAATAAAAATGTTTAAAAATATCCAGTAATAGTCACTATTTTGAGGGTTGCCCTGCTAAGCAGAATTACATGTGCCACAATAATCTTTTGACTATCAATTCTTTCCTACTGAAATCCAAAATTTTGCCACTGTGAAGTCAAGAATCACTTTCAAATTGAATAAATTTCTATATTCATTTTCTTCCACATATCTGCTGCTTTCCCATACACAATTGTGTGTACTTTGTTATGCTTACATCCCCCCCCCTGAGCTTCCCCTCTAGGCCCTAAATTCATAATTTTAAGATAACGTTTATGTGCATTATTGAGTTTTTAATAGTGTGATATAGGAAATGTCACATTGCTTTGCAATAGAAATGTTTACTTTTAATAATTTGAGCAGATTTTATTTTTTGTAACTCCTCTCAATTCTTTAATGTCATCCCTCCTTCCTACTCTAACTAAACCCTTCGTGGGCAATACACTGATAAGCATGACAGCCAGTTAGAGAAAAGGTACCCATGCTGACATAAGTCACTGATGAATGAAGGGTGATTCCTTCCGTGAAAAGTGCTTGAAGGAAATGTTTTTTGTTGAACAAAGGACTCAACCTGAGCATGCCTTCCTTTTTTGATAAAAATACAGACACAAACTGAAACAAAACAAAAAATATCTCAGTCTTTGCAGCATACTTCCTTCAACAGAGGTAGAGCCTAGAACATTCTATGTGATGAAGGCAATAGAGTCAAAAGGAACATATATGAGTAGTGGGTCCTCTGTTTAGATCCTGAGAGTTGCAACGCTGACTAAAAAACTCCTTTTCCAGAACTGAGTGTGGTGGTGCACACCTTTAACCCTAGCACTTGAGAGGCAGGGGTAGGAGGATCACTGAATTTGAGGCTAGCCTGGGACTACAGAATGAGTTTCAGGTCAGCTTGGGCTGGAGTAAGATCCTACCTCAAACAACCAACAACAAAACCCCCTCATCTTCCCTTTTCTTATTTTTTTTTAACATTATTATCAATGTGACAATATTGATGAATGATGAAAGATAAATAGAAATCAGTTCTATGGTATTTGTTCTTGCTAATAATATTAATTAGCATTAATAACCAGTTCATTTATCAGGCTTTCTTTATTTCTATGTGGCTCTGAAATACAAACTATTGTGAAGTTTTCTCATAGCTTTGCCAATGACCTTGAGCTATAATTTTCCCTTTTAAGGTAGAAACATTACCTAAGAACTTGCAGCCTCCCATCTTATCTTGCACAGGGAGGATTGTAGACACAAACTTTATTTATTTGTCTGAGTTTTTGAGAGAATTTAGTGTGCCACCACCCCTAACAGCAACCTTTCAAGGTAGGTATTTTTATTCTATTCTCTAGGTGAAAAGCTAAAACACAGACATACAAGTTGAAGTCTTCTCATCCCTACTGTTCCTACTGCTCTAATCAATATTAGTGTTCCTTCTGATCTTCAGAAGACCAATACCTGGTTTGCTGTCGGCTTCCCACAGGCTGACCTGGTCTCTGTGGTCCCTACTTCTGTCATGTCAGAGCTGTGGCATATGGGAATGTGGTCTGGAAGCTTGCTTGGCTTTTTGATGTTCTTGCTCACCTGTACTTCCAGGGATGAACTTTATCTATCTCTTACCCTGTTCAGACTAGGGCATGAGCTACTTGTGCCTTCCTTTCTAGGAGAAAGCACCTTTAGGTGTCATGGATCTCTCTACAGGTAGGCATGGCAGCAGCAAGACCCTAAATGCTGCAAACCTCCAGGAGCTAGAGAAGAAGGAGGAAAATGTGAACGTAGGTATAAATCATGATTTTCAACCATTTCAATCAGCATACAGTTGCCATAGCAACCACATCTAACCTCTACCTTACTCCTCTTGCTGGTCTGCTTGTTGGCTTGGCTGTTCAAGGTAATTTGTACAGAATTATTTCAGCTCCCTGAATGTTACCTTTATTTTTCTTTTTTTCAATTTTACGCTGTTTTGTCCGTTGTACATTGAATAAATAGACGAAGAGTTTCAAAAGCAGAGCCTACAGAAGCTTCTGACCACTATTCTACTTGAAATGCAGAAAGACCACACTGCTCTTTTCTTGTCCTTGAAGCTTCACATTTACCCTTTGCTTATTTTCCCTTCCCTCTAAACATATACTTCCTTGCACAGCCATTTCCACACCCCCACCATTTGAACATCAACTGATGATATTTTTTAAACTTTATTTTTATTTATTTATTTGAGAGAGAAAGAGGGAGAGACAGAGAGGGGGAGAGAATGGGCGTGCCAAGGCCTCCAGTCACTGCAAACAAACTCCAGATGCATGTGTCCCCTTATGCATCTGGCTTACTTGGTCTGGTCTTGGAGAGTCAATTGCTAAGCCATCTCACTAGCCCCCTAGATGGTGATATTTTGAGGAAATACTCTACAGAGAAATTCTAAACATGTTTATTCTAAATATATAGGCCTCTGTGAAATCTGCAAACCTGTAACCCTTTTAAATTAGGCAGTAGTATAGGAAGTTTAAGGAAAAACTTGGACTTGGCACAATAAAATTTGAACTCCTTTTAATTTGGCATTTATTCCTATGAAATGATAAAAGAGGATCATTCACCTTTTGAAGTAGAGGAAGATAGGATGCTCTTTAGAGGTTCTGAGAGGGCAGAAAACTTTGGTGTGATTGTTTTAGTGGTTTGTGGAGCCCAGTGGCCATAGTGTTGATACCTCTAGATTGGTCAGTGATGTGCCATGATAAAGAAGCACTAGGAACTATTCAAAATACAAAGTATCACCTCAGTGAAGATGGTGATTCCAGAAGTAATACTTGGAGCAGAGCAAAACAGCAAGGCCAAGAGGCCATGAGGACCTTTAAAAGGAGCATATATCCTACCTCTGATACCCAGAGGAAACTGAGGATCAATTCACTTAGCCTGCTGTTTGCTACCCTCTTCTGGCCTAAAAGTGTGTGACTGATGTCTAGACCCAGTCACTTTATTTAATGCCTGCCTCTCTCTTCCATTCACTTTCTATTTTTATTGATGCCTTTGAGCTGTGCGTGTTTCCCTGCTTGCATAGGAGTCATACGTTTGTGTCCCTCTAACATTTCTGTGGTTGTCATTACTGCCATTCAATAATTTCTAGTTATGTGCCTTCTGGCCCCTGGTATAATATCTTCTCTAGCTCTTTTGGAAATTAAGGAATGGATATTAGACCTGCTTAACTAATAAAGTGTGTGAATCCATGAGGCAGCCTTAGGGGGCTGTATCCATCTTGGCGAATCTTTTTCCAAAAGGGAACAAAGAAGAGCACTCTGTAGAGATTGAGCCGGCATTGGTCTGTGACCCTGAGTGAACAATGAACCGTGCCAACATTTCTTTTATTTAGCCATAGCAAAACCTAAGCTCTCTAAATAACTCAGTCCATCATGTTTAATTTGGCTCATAAATCCTTAGACAAAAATCACAACTTATGGACTCTTTGAACCAATATTAGCAATATAACTATTCACTACCTAATCTAATGAAGGATATGAAATGTAGACTACAAACATCATTTATATTAGACCTTACTTCTAGAAAGTGGCAAAGCTGGAACATGCACCCAGATTTTATTACTCCAAAACCCATATTCATTCTAATTGATTGTGACTGTAGTTAATTAAATTATGTGGACTAGAAACATTTCAGTTTATAAACCAACAGATAGAATATATAATAATAAAATATAATCAAAGAATGCTTACTTTTATGTTGAAAAGTGAATGCTACTGTACTGAATATGTCTGCTAAACTTCATCATATCTTATTTTTTATTGTGTTTCCTCTTTTGTAATAGGAAAGATTACAGCTATTTGGCTAAAATAATTTGAATTCACATGAATATCACTCTCAAGGCATATAAACTGAACTTCATATAATTTGAATCTGAATAAAATTCAAATAATAGTCATTGAAATCATAAGTGTAAAATGTCACACATATCAAAGAATCTGAAGAGATATACATTAGCTACTAATAGTGAAGAGATCAAGATTTTCTAAAAGGTAGAAAAATTTTTAGATATTATTAAGTGCTTTCTTGGAGGAATGCTTTCCAAAAAGAACACATTTATTAATTACTTCTGTTATTAATACATACTACAATATATGGTGAAAAACTGCTAACCTCACATGTATGGATTCCTTTAAAAATATTTATTTATTTATTTATTTGACAGAGAAAGAGGGGGAGATGGAAAGAGAGAGAGAGAGAGAGAGAGAGAGAGAGAGAGAGAGAGAGAGAGAATGGGTGTGCCAGGGCCTCCAGCCTTTGCAAACGAACTCCAGATGTGTGTGCCCCCTTGTGTATCTGGCTAACATGGGTCCTGGGGAATTGAACCTGTGTCCTTTGGCTTTGTAGGCAAATGCCTTAACAGCTAAGCCATCTCTCCAGCCCCACATGTATGAATTCTATAGGATCAGTGGCAATTATATCCAAATACAAACTCTTTCCATGTCTGTAGAGATGAAGTCTAAAATCATAATTTGGGGACTTAATTTTCCTATTTTATATGATTAGCATGAAGAAGATGACAATGGTACACCAGTGGTCAGACAGAAGCCAGTGACTAGATGATGATAAGACTCATGGATAGTGGTTACATGTGCATAAAAAAGTGAGATCACAGGGCATGTTTTCTTCATACTGTATACTTCTGTTGATTTTAATTTTATACATTGGACATATATTACTCTTGTTAACAAAAAAGAAGTTTAGTATCATAGTATTTTAAAAAAGTTTTAAAATAGCAGCTTTGGGGGAGGGGATCAGAAATGATCATAGACCAGGAAGCGGAGGTAGTAGACTGATTTGTACTTTGCAGGCTGGGTAGAAGGGCAATAATCTTCTAAATAATATTTCAACTTCTAGCACCAACACTTATTCTGACTCAAAGTAGAAATGTGTCTGTCTTATTTCCCATAGTTTCCAGAGTTTAGAATGACATAAGGGACACAGAAGTTTCCCCAAAATGATTAACTGAATTTGTGAACAAAGGCTTATAGCCAGAATAGTATCCTTGTTCTTGCTATTACCACTAGCAAAATATGCATGTCTTCCTGCAAATTAGAAAGAGGTGTCTCTTCCTTGGGTTGATATAGGTCCTCTCTAGGACTGTGGCTGGAGGAGCTAGTCTAGGTGCTCATGACTCATCCATCCTCATGCCTGGTTGGTCACCCTCCTCAGAGACCTACGGTAAGTCTACACAGGAAAAAGTCTATGCTGCTGAACCCTACAGTCAAAGCCCTTCTGTACCAGACCCAGATTTTTCTCAGCCATAATAATTTTTATAACAACTATAACAACTTGTGACTAAATTATTGCAATCCTTGCATTCCCACCGATAGGTTTCCAGTAAGTTAGCACATTGAAGTTAAGCCTTTAAACCAAGAGTGTATTATTTATAAAGATAAACCATCCATACTCAAATATTGTTCTTAATGATGATTTATGACTCTTACTCTGTCCCTATGTGGTCCCACAATGACTTTCCTTCTGCCTTTGACTAAAAAGCCACACAGCCTTTAGTTCTCAACTTTGTCCTGTCCTTTGCTCACTTTGGGTGATTTCTGTGGTCTCCTTGAACACAACAATCTGTCTTTGGAATAAATAGTTACACTTTTCTCAGTGTATTATACAAATGTGTAAAACCTTGATCAATGCTGTTACCTTAAATATTTCTTCTACATCTTCTAGAGTTTCTAAAGGAAAGAATTGGATTTTGTTCTCAGGCACACAGCCTGGATATGCTAGGCATTAAATGAACTTGAATGGACATAATGATCTAACAAAGCACACAGAATCTGTCTGAGCAGAGAAGGTGGAACTTTGGGGGTAAATTCTAGCAGGATGAATTTGGATTGTGAAAAGTATTGGAGATGGCCTTGAAATGGAAAGAAGTGAGGGATAATTTTCAGATCTCTGGGAAAGGATAGCATGCAAACATCACTTTGAAGACTCATGCACCATTAAGAGTAGGTGAGAATGGGGAGTAGTCTGCAGTTACAGCAAGCACTTGCTGTTTGGTTGGATGTGGAGAAATTCTTACAGAAATGCAGGTGCATGGCAACAGAATGAGAAAAAAAAAGGTAGGAGTTCAAGAGGGTGTTG
Source organism: Jaculus jaculus (assembly GCF_020740685.1). Taxonomy (NCBI): domain Eukaryota; kingdom Metazoa; phylum Chordata; class Mammalia; order Rodentia; family Dipodidae; genus Jaculus; species Jaculus jaculus. The sequence continues at coordinate 60,092,042 of NC_059111.1, read as the reverse complement.
GGCAGATTTGCAGGCTGATAGGAAATGCAGAAGAAAAGGGCACTAGAACCACTGGAAGCCCAGAGAGACCAGGAATGGGCCAAACTCCATGAGAAGAGAGACCAGTTTTGATTACGCTGTATTATAGAGGTTGGCTGTGTGCACAAGGCATTTATGTGACTGTGACACAGCAGATGCTGTATTATTTCAACAGACCTTCCTTCCACTGTGCACCCATCCCCATCCCAAGCTTAGTTTTTAGCTAACAAAAATAAAATCACTCATAAAATTAATGGAAACAGTCTGTTTTATTTTTCTTGCCATAGAAAGGATTTTCTTAATTACATTTTTTAAGCTTTGAATCCTGTAACTTGATTCAATCTTTTAGAAGTCAACTAAGCATGAGAGATTTGTGGTAGGAATCTCAAGCTAGTGTTTGCATTTTCTACATGTAAATGGATAGGTCCTGGAGAGCTCTCCCTCAGCTAGGGTAGTGAGCACCTCTTCCCCTTCTCTGTTGCAAAATGCATTCCTCCTTATTTTCAAGTAAATAGGAGCTGGTTAAAATGCTAACAAAATGAAATCTCTGGGGATTCTCTAATGTCAATCTTGTTTTTATAATATGAATCTCTTATTTGTATAGGTTATACTAAGTGAAATAACCCAGGCCCAGAAAGCCAAGCGCCACATGTTCTCTCTCATATGTGGATCCTAGCTACAGATGATTGGGCTTCTGTGTGAGAAGGAAAATACTTGGTAGCAGAGGCCAGTAAGCTAAAAAGGAGACATAAAGGGAAGAGAAAGGAAGGGAGGAGGGTATCTAATAGGTTGATATTGTATATATGTAAGTACAGTGATTGAGATGGGGAGGTAATATGATGTAGAATGAAATTTCAAAGGGGAAAGTGTCAGGGGGGAGGGAGGGAATTACCATGGGATATTTTTTTATAATTATGGAAAATGTTAATAAGAATTTAAAAATAAAAAAAAAATAAAAAAAGAGATTAGATTTCCATCCATATTTTTTCTTATTCTTTCAAATTCTCCTTAAAATGGGTATGGCAGTTGGTAGATGCTATTTTGGTATAAAGTAAAGCACATTACTATCTACTTGGAAAAAAGGAGCTTTCTGAGTATAGATATCTATTTACTCACATTTTAAAGAAGCCCAACTTCCCTCCTTATTCTTCCCTTCCTTATATTGTTTTTAAAACTTCATGGTTTAGTAGAAGGTAAATCATAAATTTATTGATCATTGGAAGGTATACTAAATAATTTAAGAAAGGTATATAAGGACAGGAATAGACAGGACGAGAGGGTAGACTTCTTTGAATATAGCTTATTTCATGGACCTGTCTTCAATGTGGTATATTTTGCCACATAGGTATCTTCAATTTTCAATGAGAAAGACCCCCTAGTTGATGTCTGAAATGGTAGATGGTATTGAACCACAAATATGCTATACTGTTTTCTCTGTTTTTCAGCCTTTCCAGGTCATGGCAGAGTTGACATCTTTCCATATTTTTGCTCTGGTGCCTACTGTGTATCATTATCTTTGTGCTTTGTAAACTAAGACTTAACACAAGTACTAAATTACTGAGATTATGATATGACAACCAAGTGACTAAAATTGTTCAATTGTTAATTCATGCTACACAAAGGCAGTGAGCATATATGGTGGGGGAACACAAAATAAAACTATGACTCTGGTCTCAAGGGGGATATATAGCAAGAAGGTATGAAATTTTACCATGCTTCTCAGCAAGGCATACTACTTAGGACTTAGGAATTACTTCTAGAATTTTCCATATTGCTGTGTTTTTTGTGGCTGACCATGGGTAACTGACACCATGGAAAGCAAAACCATGGATAAAGGGAACCTAATTTACTAATAAAAATTAAAAGGCAACTCTTAAAAAATAAATAAACCTGCTTATCTAATGAGTGACAAGCAGGAAATATTGCTGCAAGTAATTTTAAGACATGGGAATTTGACAAATACGCTATAACCAATCTGTGCAGGATATTTTTCGCTTATTGAATAAAAGCAAAGAACCACAAGACGTGAAAAAAACTAAGGCAAAACCAAGTCATTTTCATTAATCATATGGCTGTTCCAAGGGCACTGTGCATGCAGTATGCATGCAGGATAAAGCAGATGAGCAATGTTTGGGCCATAATTTCTAACATGTAGAGAGATGACATTCTAAGTTCAATAAGGGTAAGTAAAAATTCCACAATCTTAAGTTGAAATTGTTACAATCAATGTGTTTCATCTTAAAATATACATACACATATCACATCTGTCTATTGAACAATGATCAACCCAAGGACAATGTGCATCTCTTATACTCAAAGCATGTTTTCATTACATAAAGGCTAATTTCAGATCTGGAATAGGAAAAACATTAAGTCTGAGATATCTTGTACTGTCAGAAAGAAAGGAGACACTAGAATTGTTTGTATTTTGTAAAGAGGACTCAGGAGACAACCCGAGGACTCTCTCACTGGCCAAAACAAACAAACAAAACAACAATGTAATAAATCAAAATATACCAATCACCTTTAGAAGATAGTACTTGTTATTTTCAAAAGTAAACCCATTTTTCATCTTGTCTTTTCTATATAAAGAATTCACTGTGGTAACAAAATAATTCAAATAATTAATAAAAGGACATTTATCTTTATGGAAATATTTCATCTAATAAACTAATTAGAAAGGATATAATTATAATAGCACTATCTTTAATGAATTCTAGGATCTTATGATTACAAATAGCTATGTACCTATAGCTAAATACCGTATCACCATCAGGTATTTTGCTAAAAAGTAGCAGTTTATAGAAAATGAAAGAGTGTGTGTGAAAGAGAGAGAAAGAGATTGAGATTACAAGATATCACAGGAATGTAAGCAATGTAGCTGATGTGAGGAACCCTAAAGTAAAAATGTGGCTCTGCACCAACATGTCAAAGGAGAGAGAGAGAGAAGGAAGTTGTTATAGTATGGTGGTTTGATTCAGGTGTCCCCCATAACTTAGGTGTTCTGAATGCTAGGTTCCCAGCTGATGGAGATTTGGGAATTAACAACTCCAGGAGGCAGTGTATTGTTGGAGATGGACTTATGGGTTAACAAATAACCAACTCCCCCTTGCTGGTGCTTGGCAAACTCTCCTATTGCCTTGAGTTGGCCAGGGGTGATGTCTTCCTTCTACTCATGCCATTGTTTCCCCCTGCCATGATGGAGTTTCCCCCTCAGGCTATAAGCCAAAATAAATCTCTTTTTTTCCCCACAATCTGCTCTTGGTGGGTGATTTTTACCAGCAATGCAAACCTGACTGCAACAGTAAAGTTGTACCAGAAGTGGGGTTGCTGCCAGCCACCTGATTGTGTGGCTTTGGCCTTTTGGATCTGATTTTCAAAAGGAATGCGGAAGGATTTGAAACCTTGGTTTAAGAGATGCCTTGTGATAGTGTAACTGCAGCTTGATGGACTATTCTGGTCAGAGTTTAAAGGCCTGAATGTAGTAAGAACTATGGACTGTGAGAGTTGGCTTATGAGGGTGAGAAAAAGACTGGGCTAGAAGCAATTTGAGAGGCTTGCTATTATGGCCATGACCTGAGAGGTTGTGTAAGGTTGCACTGTGTCAAAAATGGACTGGTATGAGCAGAGGGATATGACACATCAAAAATGAAATCTTTGGTCCTAAACTGCTAGCCATTCACTTGAAAATTGTGTGAGAGATTACAGCCTTTTAGAATGGGCCAGCTGACCTGCACTGGGGCAACAGGAGAATGTAGACTCTTTTGAAGGGGGCTGAATGCTCAAGGAGTGTCCTGTTCTTCAATGTCTGTTTTATTCCCCACTGGATTAACAAATTGGCACCCTACCTGGTATTGTGGAGTATAAGAAATGGAGGAAAGAGAGGGTCATTGAGTTTGCAACATGGTCTTGTGTTTGGAAATGTCTATGGGCAGTGTGAAGCAGGTTTGCTGGATGCCTGCATGGAGACCCCATGGAGCCATGAGGATGAACCATGGACTGCAGTGGAGACCCAGCGGAGATGCCAGAACCACAAGATGGCTGCTAAGGAAAGCTGCCAGCCACAGTTGAAGTTTTCCTAGACTGTGAGTAGCCTAGCTAGAGGGGTGGAACTGGAACTCCAGAGAATTGTTGTTGGTTAGAATTATTGAACTTGGAGATTTGTCATTGGCTAGAATTGTTGGACTTGAAGCTACAGAGCTACAGGTGTTTGACCTGGTTATTTTAAATCTTGCATTTATTGAATATTTCCTTCCTATGCCTAGTGCCATCTTTTGCAATGTGAATGTTTATTCTGTGCCATTGTGGTTTTTTGGGAGATTTCTTTATTGGTATTATTGCTCAGTTAAAAGACCCTGGAGTATGGGATGTAGGAACATCATTAGAATTGATAAAACTATGGGAGCTTTTAAAGATGGACTGAGTGTATTGCATTTTACATCATGTATAGTTATCAGTTTATGGGGGCCAGGGGCAGAATGTGGTGGTTTGATTCAAGTGTCCCCCATAAACTTAGGTGTCCTGAATGCTAGGTTCCCAGCTGATGGAGATTTGGGAATTATCACCTTCAGGAGGCAGTATGTTGTTGGAGGAGGGCTTATGGCTGTTATAACCAGCTCACCATTGCTAGTGTTTGGTACATTCTCCTGTTGCTATTGTCTACCTTGTGTTGGCCAGGGGGTAATGTCCAACCTCTGCTCATGCCATCATTTCCCCCTGCCATTATGGAGTATCCCCTTCAAGCCTATTAGTCAAAATAAACCTCTTTTTCCCCCCACAAGCTGCTCTTAGTTGAGTGATTTCTACCAGCAATGCAAACCTGACTGCAACATGTTGTCAGCTTCATGTTCCATAATGATGGAAGCAGCCGCCCCTTTACCAATTCCATGTAAAGGGTGAAGAAACCACCATCAGCAGCACCAAAAGCAAGCACATGCCAGGAACCCCCAACAGAGCTCAAACAGTCTGCATAACTTGGGCTGGAATTCCAGATCTACCCCTAGTAACACCTTAGGTCTGGACCACAGGATCCTCCCACAGTGACACTTCCTCAAGCAAGATGGCTGGAGATACTACTGGGGGATATCCACTCAAACTACCACCGGTGGTGACCGGATGGTGAGAAGAAAAAAGTTTAGCACAGACTAAAAAGTCCTATACAGGACAGAGAATTAAAAAGGTAAATACTAGTTGAATATTTAATCATATTTAGGAAATATTAAAATGTTGGGAGTGTGACTATATGGTTTGATTAGACTTGAAAAGGTTAGTACATATAGAAATATATAGAGAAATACTGAAAGAGAAACAAGATAATCTTGTATTTGTTGTTATATAGTCTGGGTAGAAAGGGGAGATCATGTGAAGATCAGAGGAAAAAATGGTAAGGTGTTGACAGTGGTATCAATATAAGTCTCACCAAATTCAGTAAAGAAGGTCACACCTCAACATCATAATGGCCATAATAATAACCCCCCCCCCAATGTCATCATATGCAGCAATGTAAAGGTCAAAGATTTTCCTTTATAAGAACAATTCAAAAATGCTAATATCAGACAGGTGTATTCAATGTAATCTTGGCTGGAGATGTAACTCAGTAGTAGAGAGCTTACCTGATATGTGCCAGGCCCTGGATTTGATGTTAAGCACCATTTTTTAAAAAGCATATGAATAAATTGTTCTCTGTTGAAATTTTTACATCACATACTCTTTCAACTAGTACTGTCAGTGCACTTCTGAAATTTTATCCTAATATATAGTAGTCCCTGACCCTCTTTCTTTATTGTGGGGACTTCAAGACCCCAATGACTGTGTGGAGCTTGGAATAGTTTCTATATATATATAAATATGTATATAAGTGTTATATATACCTATATATATATGGACCCATGTGTGTGTGTGTGTGTGTGTGTGTATATATATATATATATATATATAAAACATATATATATGGAATGCTTTTTGCTATACATGTATACTGAGACATATATTGATAATAGTTTAATTTACAAATGAGGCAGGTAGAGATGAACAACAGTGACAAGATAGTATAATGAAACTGCTCATATTGCTGCTCTTGTGCGTAAACATTACCTAACAAGCACTAATAGCAGACAGTGTGACACTGAGACTGCTACTAAGTGAGTAGCCTTCACAGCGTGGGTGCACTGCAAAAAGGGATGACTCATGTCTTGGGTGGGATGGAGCAGGATTGCATGAGATTTTATCATACCTCCCAGAACAGTATGCTATGTAAAAATCTGAATCAATTTACTCTGGAATGTTGTATTTATAGTTTTGGGTTGTAGTTGACTGTAAGTAAGTAAAACCATGAATGGGGTGATACTGTATAATACATCTTATACTGGAAAATTTTAATTTTGCACTCTAGTATACTCCATGTAATAAATGTGCATATATGTTTAAATTTAATTTTTAAAAATTCCCCAAGGCAGTAAGATTAAAATCATTTGAAAATTTCTCCTGGATTGAATTATCTTTAAGATTACTATTGGAATATTATTGACTAGGCTAATATACTTCAAAACTAAAAGTAATTACTGAACATAAAACTAAATTCTTAGGCTGAAGAGATGTTCGGCAGTTAAAGCCACTTGCTTACAATGTTTGACAGCCCTGGTTTAGTACCCCAGTACTCACATAAAGCCAGATGCACAAAGTGATGCATGCATCTAGAGTTCATTTGCAGCATAACAGATTCTGGCATACCCATTTTCCCACTCTCTCTCCCTCTTTCTCTCTCTCTCTAAGATAAATAAATAAATACAAAAAAAAAAAAAGCCTAAAACTAAATGTTTACTAGGAATATACCATCCTAATGAGGGTGTTTCCCTGACCCTCAGGTTGCCAATGTAGCCCGGAGCAACAGCATCCAGCACAAGAATGAACCTGGGAGCTGTGCTAGGGGAGGTATTTTAGGTGCAGTAAGTGGGTCCAGCCTTTTGTTTATTACCTTTAAGTTCATACAGCTCCAGACAATGTTACATGGGAATTTCCTGTAGTAGGCATATGAACTAAAGTTAAGAAGTAAAGTTTGGTAAAATAGTAAGGTACAGGCCAGAGGAAAACAAAGACATCTTTATGGAGACATTTCAAAAAGTTTCTAAGCTCCCATGTTTGAAGGGATAGAAAAGGCAATTCCAGACAGAGGCAACATATCTGTAGGAGTGAGAAAGCAGGTATGATTGGTACCCCAAGATAAAGATGAGCTCAGAGCACTGAGTAGGTTTTGATGATTATGAGTAAAAGTTAATCAGGGCCCAGTTCTGAAGGGCTCCAAATTCTTTAGTTCACCTTCATGCTAGCAGACAGGAGCCACTGCAAAGTTTCTCAGAATGGATCCACCCATCTAATGGATGTTTGGTAAGAAATGGTCAATAGCGCAGAAGACAAGAGAAGCGGGTAGGGAATATGAGTCACCAAAGGCAGGAGAACACTCTAGGAGGCAGATGAGGAATAAAGAGGCTCTCAAGGCAAGAAGATGGTTGAGAATGGAGAAGAGAGAATGAAAGAGTTTACAATAATGATTAGAAGGCAGATTGACTGGTCTTGGTGGTTCACTTAAAGTCAGGCAACACGTGAAGGATGCTGAGTTTTCCAGTTTGGACAAAACATTGGTGAATATATAATTAATAGAAGAAAAGGAAATATAGGACCTACCTTTGAAGGGAGGACCTACTTCCTCACTCATGTTTGTTTCTACATCACCTAACAGATATTATGTAAATGAATAAATCTTTCACAGAATTTGATTTCACTAACTACAAGTTCAGTAATAAGATGGGACCCTTTACACAGGATTTACAGTTTGTGATAAAATTTGAGGAAAAAAATCAAACTGACCCTCAGTCATAAACACTTTCATTACTCAATAGTCAAAAACCATAGGCATTTTTAAAAGATAATACTAAATAGGAAGCAAGGTCATCCCATATTAAAATGAAGGTGTTTGGCCTAAAGCTATACAGTTCCAAGAAAGTAAACAATGCGTCACCAGATGTTTCTTTACAGGTTGAAAGAAACTATAGTTTAACTGGGCATATCCTATAAGATTCAAATTGTATTTATTCGGAAAAGCATCTTTTTAGATCATATGATAGCACTAGTTAAAGCAAACATGGAGACAGAACTTGCTTCAACCAGACACTGACTTAGAAATTGGGCTGTAAAGCTGAGACTTAAAAATTAATCCTGTAATCGCTTTATTTTAGCTCCAATTTTGTCATAAGTTGCTTGGTTTAGTAAAATTACTTAAAGTTATTTTCCTTTTTATTTGGCATGTTCCTTCCTAAAAATAAATGAATAAAAGAAAAGTAAAATTATTTTAAATTAATTTTCACTAAGAGGAAAAGGACTTAATTTTATCTCCTTGTTGGGGAGATGGCTCAGCAGATGAGTGCTTGCCACAAGCATGAGATTCTAAGCAGGCTGAGACTGTCTGAGTTCTATTCCCCAGGACTCATGTAAGATGGTAGGATGTGGTCATAAAGGCCTTTGATCCCAGTCCAGGCAGAAGCAGAGACTGGAGAATCATTGGGGCTTACAGGTCAGCAAGTCTGTCCAAAAACTGCAGCTTTGGGTTTAGAGAGACTCTGTCTCAAGTAAACACACAGGCACAAGAGATAGGGTGATATCTGATATTCTCCTCTGGCCTCTGAATGTACACACTGGTACACATATCTATCTGCATGTACACACAGACACACACCACATACACACATGCACTACATACTACACATGCAAAAAATTAACTGGGCATAGTGGTGCACGCCTTTAATCCCAGCACTTGGGAGGCAGAGGTAGGAGGATCGCCATGAGTTCAAGGCCACTCTGAGACTACATAGTGAATTCCAGGTCAGCCTGGGCTAGAGTGAAACCCTACCTTAAAAAATCAGAAGACAAAACAAAACAAAGCAAAAAAATAGTCTCTTTGTGGAAAGCAGCATAAATGTGCCTAATATTGTGGCTTTTAAATTACTTGACATTATATTGTTAAAAAGCCTAAAAATTTATAATGTCTATGTTATCTACTTTTCATTACAATGCACATATTCATTTCTGAAGGTTACATTCTCTCAAACAGTGGAATCATTCATGATTCTGAAACAATAAGATACTTAAAAGAAAAAGAAAATTCTGTTTAAACTGGGTGTGGTGGCATACAGCTGTAATCCCAGCATTTGGCAGGTTGAGAGAGAAGGATCAAGAGTCCAAGGCTGGGCTGGAGAGATGGCTTAGCGGTTAAGCGCTTGCCTGTGAAGCCTAAGGACCCTGGTTCGAGGCTCGGTTCCCCAGGTGCCACGTTAGCCAGATGCACAAGGGGGCGCACGCGTCTGGAGTTCGTTTGCAGAGGCTGGAAGCCCTGGCGCGCCCATTCTCTCTCTCTCCCTCTATCTGTCTTTCTCTCTGTGTCTGTCGCTCTCAAATAAATAAATAAATAATTTAAAAAAAAAGAGTCCAAGGCCAGTCTCAGCTACACAACTTGTTTGAGGTCAGCCTATGCTACATGAGACCTTGTCTCAAAAAAATGTTTTTATTTCTATATAAAATTAACCTATAAGTATATATTTTATTTTTCAAAAGTGTTCCAAGTCCAAAAAAAATGTGATAAAGTGAGAGCTTATCTTTATTTTTAGGCCTATTATGAGGTTTGGTATCCAGGCCTTTCTGCTCTTAGAGTGCAGGGAACAACTTATCATAGCATCACTATTCGACCTCCAAGGATGGCTCATGTCATCACACAGAAAAAATGCTGGCGAAACATTTATCTAGATGAAAGACCTCAAGCAGTTAACCTGCTCAGCAGAGGCAGTGCAACTAGGCGACAGGATAATGACCTCTATCCAAATGTGGAAGGTGCATCAATTTAATACCCTGACAGCTCAACAAAAGATGACGGCAGCTCGGCAGGAGAACATTAGCCATGATAACGTGCTATACTGTATGTGAAAAGAATGAATTATAAGCACAATGCTATTTGGGGCGAGGAGGGATTTTTTTTTTCTTAACCAACTTTATATTTAGGATGGTAGTCATGCCTAAAGCCTCCTTCCATGCATTTCTACCTGAAGAATATCCTGATGAAAGTAAAAGAAGGAAGTATGGATAAAACCAACAGCTTAGACACATATCGACTTCCCTAACTAACCTAGGAGACACTGTATCTTGGAGGGCAGGCTTGCTATTATTTGGATAGAAAACCCTAGGCAGTGGAGAATTGGTTTAATCCACAAGTATAAGGCTCATCACTGAAATGAGTGAACAAGACCAGCCTTACTTTGTGTTATATTGATACATACATACATACGCATTTATACATACATGTGTGTATATATATATATGTATAATATATATTATATATATATATATATATATTTTTTTTTTTTAATGGGGTCTTACTCTGTAGACCTGACAGGCCTGGAACTTGCAGTGATCCTTCTGTCACAAACCCTTATTTTCTGGGATTACAAGTGTGAGCCACCATGACCCTGTAATTTTGATTTTTTTTGTGTGTGTCTTTTTTTATTTTATTTATTTGAGAGCGACAGGCATAGAGAGAAAGACAGATAGAGGGAGAGAGAATGGGCGCGCCAGGGCTTCCAGCCACTGCAAACGAACTCCAGAGGCGTGTGCCCCCTTGTGCATCTGGCTAACATGGGACCTGGGGAACCGAGCCTCAAACCGGGGTCCTTAGGCTTCACAGGCAAGCGCTTAACCACTAAGCCATCTCTCCAGCCCTGATTTTTTTTTTTTAAGTAGGGAAGGTACTTGGCACATTTGGTTATTTTAGATCCTTAGTTGCAAAATGTCCCTACTGCAAATACAGCTAAAGAAAAACAATTTCATTTTAAAGTAGTAGCATGATCTTCTTGTATGTTTATCCCGGGCCCTTTCCTCTGCGGCAGGGTTTCAGCCTGTGAGGTTTTCTCCGCACATGGCAGGCAGCTGTCAGAAGCAGTGTGAGGGGTGAAAGGGCAGCTCAGCTGCTCTGTTAAATCACGGGGTTCCATCAACATCTCAGAATTCCTGCCGAGTGGGAGCTGGGAGACCACAGATTAGAGTACACTGGAGTGTGTATATTAGGTCACTCGGTGTCTATCAAAGCAATATCATGCCGGTGAGCTGTACAATAGATTTGACTGTGTTCTGTTCAAAGAAAGTAAGAGGAAAGTGGACACGTGTGCAGCAGACCACAGCTGAACACTGAATTCTTCTTGTCTTTAAATAGATGGATTTACTATCCACAAGATGAATGAATAGGAGCACAATAAATAGCTATGGAAAACATGCAAGGCTGATGGTTTTATTCAGCTCTTGGAAATGGCAGGTGATGAAGCAGATAGTGCCTGCAGCCCAGCACGTTAAAGAAAGAGTGCCTGGCCACAGCTGTGGTACTGGACCTTGGACTTGCTCCAGAAGTATGGATGGTCACTTTGCCCGTGTTTCATAGAACTTCAATGTCCTCAGTTTATAAACTGGAAATATCTGTTTTCTTTCCCTCCCAGAATGGGAAAATGAAAATTGAATTCTTAATTAAGAAAGGACTTTAAAAGCTTGAAAGGGGGACTGGGAGGTGGCTTACTGGGTAATGGGATTGCCATGCAAGCATGAGGTCTTGAGGTTAGATCTCCAGGAACCACACAGAAGTCAAAAGTGGTGTCTCATGCCTGTATTCCCAGCACTGGGAAGGTGGAACAAGAGGGTCCCTGGAACTTGCTGCCTAGCTAATTTAGCCAAATTCGTGAACTGTGGGTTCTATTAGGGACTCTGTATGAAGAAATTAAAGTGGAGGGCTGGCTTGGCAGTTACGGCATTTGTCTGCAAAATAAAAAGACCTCGGTTCATTTCCCCAGGACACACATTAGCCAGATGCACAAGGAGGCACATGAGTCTGGAGTTCATTTGCAGTGCCTGGAGGCCTTGTTGCACCCATTCTCTCTCTCTCCATCTTTCTCTGTCAAATAAATAAATAAATAAAATATTGAGAAAAGAAAATAAAGTGGAAATTAGCAAGAGGAAGACATGCAACATCAACATCTGGTTTCGACACAAACACATGTACCCATACATGTATGTATGTCCATACACATGCACGTATACCACACACATGCAAACAAAATATGTGAGAAGAATTTAGTGTGAAAGTATAATGGAAATTATGTGTAATATTTAAAAAAATTAGGAAGTGGAATATAGATTATACTTGTACATATTTGGTCTACAAATTAAATAAAAATATTGACAGGTGTGATGGGGCACACCTTTAATCCCTGCATTCGGGAGGCAGAGGTAAGAGGATTGCCATGAGTTTGAGGCCACCCTGAGAAGACTACATGGTGAATTCCAGGTCAGCCTGGGTTAGAGTGAGACCCTACCTCAAAACCTCCCCCCAGAAAGAAAGAAAATGTCTGTTCTGCAATCCTTTACTATTTAATCTTTTAAATACAGTAAAATTCATGTACTCCATAATCCTTAACATAACTATGTCTTTAAGGTGTATAGCACAAAACTTGACAAAGTGAAAGTTAAGAAGTTTAAACATTTTTATTTTTAATTTATTAATAGTACTTTTGTAAGGTTCTACATGATTGTGACAAGTATGTATCTGAATTTCTGCTAACAGAAATAGGTAATACTAACAAAATGATTTACTATGTGCCAGGCACTGTTGGAGCTACCTCATAAAAATTTATTTAATTCATAAACCTATACATTAGTTGGCTGGAATTAGAAGTTTTTGCCTAGAGCACTAACTTTTTATATATATTTCTTTTTGAGACAAGGTCTCACTTTGCAACCCATGCTGGCCTGAAACTTACTGTATGCCCCAGGCTGGCTTCAAACTTGCAGCAATCCTCCTGGCTCAGTCTCCCAAGTACTAGGATTATATGTGTAAGCCATCATGTTCAGTTTAGATCTTAGGAGGCTTTGGTGGCTGAAGAGATGGCTCAGTGATTAAAGGGCTTGTCTGAAAAATCTGACAGTCTGGGTTTGATTCCCAGTACCCATGTAAAACCAGATGTGCAATGTGGCACATGCATCCAGAGTTCATCTACAGTGGCAATAGAATCTGGCATGCTCACGTGTGCGTGCGCTCACTCTCTCTCTCTCTCTCTGTCTTTGCTTGCAGAGTAATAAAAATAAAAAAAATAAGGCTTTGTATGATAATGCCATTTTGGATTGGGTACATTCTCTAATCTTGTAAAATATGAACAAGTCAATTAGACAACAACTTATTTTATATCCTATGGGGCTGAACCTATTCTTTCTCCAGTTTTTAACATGAGAATAGTATATAGTATGTTTTAAAGGTTAAGTGATTTGAACAGTAACCACACAGTCGGCCTAGGATTTGCCTCTAGGAAGTCTGGCTCTAATACTGGGCAGTCTCTTGTTTGTATCAGGGGGTCTGAGGCTAGCTATTATCTATGCTCAATGGCATAGTATCCATTTGGCTTATTTGGAATCTAAGGTGTGATACCAGGTGAAGACCAACAGAAAATAGACCAAACCCAGAAATTGGAACTATGGTCCTGTCCATATTATAGCCACCAGCAGGCAGGTTTATCAGTATGAATACAGTAGCAGCTTCTATGACAAAATGCACCTTTCCAAGGAGGATGCTGAAAAACAACCTGATGAGCTCATCCATCTTGGTGAATGGCAACTGAAATGTCCTCCTTACATTTGCCACTGTCAATGCAGAAAAAGATCCTGTGGAACAGGGTACATACAGGGACCTTTGTCTCTTTGTTTTTTCTTTAATTAGAAATATTTTTTATTGTTTGGCAATAAGTCCTTCAAGAAATTATTAGGTTGAATTTCATTTTGACTGTTACTGGGTGACAACAGAGTGAAACAGAAATAGGCACAGATAGAGCTGCAAACAGCTGCTTTGCAGCTTTCCCTCCAATAAACACCAAGATTGTCTTTGTATCCCGTGACCTTTTAGGGAAGATTTAAAAAAATCAGAAGGTGTAGTACAATTTGTCTATATCAAAAATCCAATTATAATTCTCAGTCTCATCTCTTATGGTTATTTTCAAAATGCAGTTTAGGTGAGCAAGAACTGAAAGATATTTCTCTCTTCTGGATAATATTATGGAATAAAAGGAGGCCCAGGTGCTTCTTCCCAGACTTTGTGGGCATTGCTCTTGCTGCCTGTTAGCAAGCCCAGGAGCAGACACAACCCGGTGTTTTAGATTGTCATCATGATTAGTTCAGATACAGGTGGAGTTCCATTGTTGGGACTGAACAGAAGACCAGAGCATATACTCTATAAATACCAAAATGGAAATTGAGAAGTATTTACAAAAACATTCACTCATATTCAGAGGTTATGAATTAAAAAAGCAAAGATACTAAATTACTTGGATGGCAACCAGACCCCAAAACCTGTTACTGAACCGGGTTAGCATCTCAAGAAAAAATATAAGTCTCTGTGTTATGATCCAATGATGGGGTTTTAATTTTTTATCATAGCTTTATTTAGAGAAAAATATTAAATTTTAGTATTAAAATTTTATTAGTTTGCTTTTGAAAAGTCATAATTACAGACATTCACAGTAATCAGTGTGATGTTTTCATATGTGACTTAATCAATCTAATGAACATATCCCTCATCCCATTTATCTATCATTTTAATGCAGAGATATCACCTGCAAGACAGTTCTCAAAACCTATTCCTCCTGTTTATCTGAAACTTCCCATTTCTGCCTCTCCTCACTCCCCATAAAGCCTCTAGTAATCAATGTTCTATTCTCTGCTTCTATGAGTTATGTTTTATTAGAGTCTACATAGAAGCGAAATCACTTTGTATTTTTCTTTTGGTGCTTGGATTCTTTTACTTAGTGTAATTTCCTCCATATTCAGCCATGCTGTCACAAATTAGAGAATATACACCTATTGAGGCTGAATAGTATTTCACTGTATAAATACAATGCACTTTCATTATCCTTTCATGAGTTGATAAACATGTAGGTGGACTCCATATGGGCTATGGTAAATGGTGCTGAAATAAACATGAAAGTGCTGATATCACTTTGACTTATCAACTTTAGTTCCTTCTGGATACACACCCAGAAGTGGGATTATGGAGATTATGGAGCTAGATATTAGTTTCATGTGTATTTTTATTAATTTAAAAATTTTCACCATGGGGGTACAATGGTTCCATCTTCTTAACAGTTTTCCAATGCTCATGCTTCATTTTTGACTGACGTAAGGTGATATCCTAGCAATAATTCTGAGGTTTGTTTATGTGTGCTTAAAGGACATTTGTATATTTTCTTTTGAGAATTGTCTGTTTAGGTCCATTTAAAAACAGGTTGTTTGTTCTCTTATTATTGAATTACCCAAGTCCCTTACATATTTTGGATATTAACCAAAATAGCACATCAGATGTACGGTTTGTGAATACTTTCTTGTATTCTGTGGGGTTGTCTCTTCACTTTATAAATTATTTTGTTTGTCATGCAGGATCTTCGAAATTTAATGCAATTCTATTTTTTTTTTCCCCAGGAAGCACTACTCTGATCTGTGTTGTGGAGGTTTCCCTTAATGTTTTGTTGTAGTTGCAGTTCCAGGTCTTACATTTATATTTAAATTGATAGCTCATGATTTTTGTATAAGCTGAGTGATAAGGGTCTGGTGTTAGACTGGATACCCAATTGTTAAACATCCCTTATTGGAGAGACTGTCCTTTATTCAAAAATCAATCCAATGGGACTAGAGAGATGGTTTAGCAGTTAAGGTGCTTGCCAGCAAAGTCAAAGGTCCCAGGTTCATGGCATATGCCTGGAGTTCGTTTTCGTTTGCAGTGGTTAGAGGCTGTGACTTGCCCATTCTCTCTCTCTATCTGCCCCACTCTCTCTCTCACATTGTAAACAAATAAATAAAAAAAATATATTTAAAAAATCAACTTACCAGCCGGGCATGGTCACACATGCCTTTAATCCCAGAAATGGGAGGCAGAGATAGGAGGATCACCATATGTTCAAAGCTACCCTGAGACTACCCAGCTCAGGTCAGCCTGGGCTAGAGTGAGACCCTACCTTGAAAAAAAATTAAAAATTAAAACAAAAACAATAACCAACTTAACCATAAATGCATTCACTTATTTCTAGGGTTTCTATCCTGTCTCACTGGTCAAGGTACCTGTTTTTATGTCAGAATTCAGAAGGACTGCTGTTCTGATTATTACTTTTTAATTTTTTTGGATGCATGATTCTTTCTACCCAAAATTGTTTTGGTTACTTGGACTCTTTTTAGTTTCATGTGAATTTGGGCATTGATTTTCTTTTTCAGTTTCTGTGGAAAAGGTCATTGGAATTTTCACAGGGATTTCACTGATTCCTTAGATAACCTTGGACCTTTTCACATTTTTTTAATTTAAAATTATTTATTTGAGAGAGAGAATGGGTATACCAAGGCCTCTAGCCACTGCAAATGCATTCCAGACAATGTGTTACCTTGTGCATCTTGCTTTTGTGGTGGGTACTGTGGAATCAAACCTGGGTCTTTAGGCTTTGTGGGCAAGTGCCTTAACTGCTAAGCCATTTCTTTAGCCCTGTTTTTACAATATTAATTCTCCCAATGCTTGAACACAGGTTATATATCAATTTATTTGTGTTTTTAAAAATGCCTGTCATTGATTTTTTATAATAGCTAGTATATGTATTTGTGAGGAGAGAGAGAAAGAGTATGGGTGTACCAGGGCCTCTTACCACTGCAAATGAACTCCAGAAACATGGCTTTATGTGAGTACTGGAAATTGAGCCCAGGCCCAGCAATCTTTGCAAGCAAGTGCCATTAACCACTGAGCTATCTCTCCAGTCCATAAAGTATTTTTAATTTTTGTTGCTATTATAAATAGAATTGTTTACTTACTTTCATATGCAATTACTTTGCTGTTAGTATATGGAAACATTAATTTTGCATCGTATAACCTTGCTGAATTTGTTTATCAGTTCCAACAGATTTTTAGGTGGAGTCTAGGGGTTTCCATGTACAAGACTATATCATCAGCAAGTACAGATGATTTTGATGGTTTCTTCCCTATTAGAATGCTTTTCATTTCCTTCTCCTGCTTCATTCCATTATAAGTTCAATACATTTTTCTCATCTTGAAAAGTGTGAATAATCCAACCACAGTCTACAAAACAATTTCATTTGTGGATTTCTGCATGAGCAGGAGAGCTATAGGATGCTGTACTGCTTTCAAAAAAAAGTAATTAAAAGGCACTTCAAGTTTAGCCTCTTCACAAGGCCATCCAATTTATTTAGAAGTTTTATTAATGCTGAAACCAGTTGTTCCTTGATGATGTATTTATGTTCAACTAGGTCAGGTCCATGGGGATGAATCTGGTCTTTCATAGGAGAGGCTGTGGGCCTGTGAGGACTGCAGACTCAGCTACCAAACACACTGCCTGCCTAGAGGTTTGAGTCCAGGGACTTGTTAGACTTCTGTGGGGAAAACATAGCAATCCAGATATGCTTCTCATCATTCTGTCTACATGAGACCTTTGACACACAAGGCTGCCAGTATTAGAGAAATGGGCATTTGGCACACAGTCCACTTGTGATAGTTTTCTGAAGCTAATGTAGGTAACTCTGAAGGACACCCGTGAACGTAAGCAGATGGAAACATTGAAAACTCTTCTCACCTCATGTCTTCTTACTCAAAAAGCAGCTAATCATTAATTTATGTGTGTATATGTGTGCATGTGTGAGTACACATGTGTGCATGTATGTGTGGAGGCCAGAGGACAATCTTGGGTGTCATTCCTCAGGTGTTATCCACATTTTTTGAGACAGCATCTCTCAATAGCTTGGCCCAAGTAGGTTACATGTGCTTTCCAGAGAGCTCCAGGGATCTGCCTGTCTGTCTTTTCTCAGTGCTAGGGTTACAAGCACTGCTACCATGTTAAGTTGTTTTTATGTGAGTTCTGGAGATTGAACTCTGGGCCTAATGTTTGTGATGTAGCCAGCTCCTCAGCCCAAATAACTAATTTTATGTAAGCCACAATCAAATAAAATTTAGTACAGGAATAACTTTGGTAAGATAAGAAAATGTTCTTATTTATGGTTGTAAATAATGTTGTGAAAGAAAAACTCTGATTGTGTTAATGACATAAAGATTACCCTAAATATAAAAACAATACAAATGTATTTACCATCTACAATAATCAAATCCATTCTCATTTCCCTTTCAGAAAAGTTATGCATGGCTTAATTGCATACTTAAACCAGTCCTAGTTGATGGGTAGACATTAAAAGCATCCGGAATGTGTCCCAGTTATGGTCTTTTCTGATTTTATTTTGTGGAATGTGATGGGTGTTAAGACTCTTTAACAGTAAGTCATTATAATTCATTGATGACTTAGCATAGAATATTGTAGATAAAAAAAAAAACAGGTCCTGGTGACATAAAATTCTATCCTTACTTTACAGAAAGGAAATTAACAGCCAGGCATGGTGGTACATACATAATGCCAGCTAAGGCAGCTACCAACTTAGAAGCTAAGGCAGTATTTAGAGTATGAGACCAGACTGGGCTACATATGAATTCAAGGCCAAATTAGCCTATACAGTGAAACCTCATCTCAAAAGAAAGAAAGAAAGAAAATTAGGACTCATAGAGATTAAGTGACATGCTCAAGGTCCCAGCAAGCTGGTATTTCTGGACTCCTAGAAAGGTGTTCCTTCACTATTACCATAAATGTGATGAAAGACAGATAAATAACACAAATTCCTTTCCATTCCTATGTTAGTACATGATGATTAGATAGATGCATGCACTACTGATTGTGAGTTGTCTGCGACTGGATGAATGTGTAGTAATCTTAATGTCAGAGGCCTGGAAGTAATCAAAAGGAAGCTGAATGTTAGTTACAACTGTAAATAATGCTTGAACATAGCTGTGGTTGGTTGCAATGTATTATTAGAGCCTGGGTTTTTGCTGTGAACCAATCTGCACAGGGAACGCTGAAGAACGATCACAAAAATATCTTTCTTTCTCTACTGTCCCTCAAGCAGCAGGGATCAAATAACTGTTTCTCAGCTGTCTGTCGTTTAAACAAAAATATCTGCTTCACTCTACATGAATCTGTGGCAAGTTGGTGTCTGCTTCCTCTTCTCTGTTCTGTTCTATTTTTTAGACCCCAACCTTGGATCACCAGGGGATACAGGGACTAGAAAGGGCCTGACATGATGTTTTACAAATTTATCTTGGATTCCTTCTGTACGTCACAGTTTGTGTTCAATAAAGGCAGGCAGTGTAAAACAGGCAGAGAGAAATGGTCTGCGATTGGATATGGGGAGTACAGAATCATTTGCAGCCAGTCTTGGTTATCTGAAGGGTTATACACACTGAATATGGTGGTTTTTCCTTGCATTTGGGGCCAGTCATCATTATGCCAACAATGTAGTAACAGTGTTTTAATCATTGGCAACATAGCTGAGCCTTTCTTCATTTGTCTAGGAAATTCTAGGGTTCTATGGTAGATGGAAGCTACATCTATTATCTACCTGACTCCCCAGCTAGTCAAAAACCCTCCAATTCCCTCATCTATCTTTGAGTCTGACTACCTGCTAACTGGACATATTTCTTTTCTGTTTTTCTTTTTCTTTGTTTTAGAAAGAGAGAATTGGTGCATCAGGGACTTGTCCACTGTAATTGAACTCCAGACGCCTACACCACCTAGTGGGCATGGGCATGTGCGACCTTGCATTTGCCTCACCTTTATGCATCTGGAGAATAGAACATGGGTCCTTAGGCTTTGCAGGCAAGCACTTTGACCACTAAGCCATCTCTCCAGCCCTGGGCATATTTCTTAATGTTATTTTGTCCTGGTAGCCTCATGTGTAAGTGTAGGAAAATGATAACAGCTCTCTTGTAGGGCTGTGAAGATTTAATGAATAATACATACATACTTACATAGAGCCTGGAATATAAGTATTTTATAAATAATAGTTATAATTATGTCTGCTCTACAGATTTAAGACTTCCTCGTAGTTTTGGATATCTGGTGGTTGCTACCAGTTTTATATCAGTGAAGGAAATGGTTTGTTAAGCTAATCAACATCATATGGCTATATCATAATTTACCGATTCCCCTCCTATTGGATACAGTGTATCCAGTGTTATGCTACATAGTGCTACATGCTATCTTTCACTTCTAGCAATCCACCCTTAGAGCTTCCCCATGAGGTGGATGCTTCCTTATAATTTACAGCCAGTAAGTGTTACATGTGTCACTCAAGCCCATGTTTTTGTACTCAAAGCTTTAATTAGTTCTCTTCTAATCTTATCAAAAAGTTTAATAATAACTTATATACCTACAGTGGCAAATTCTACTTATATAATTTTTCTCATACATATTGTCTCATTCCTCAGCAATTCAGAATATTCAGAAAGGTGAGAGAGGGGAAGGAAGAAGGAGGAGTCCTTGATTAAAGGGTACAAAGCTTTAATTAGTCAAGAGGAATATTCAGGTATCTGTTTCACAGTAGGTTAATTACAGTCAATGGCATAATGTATATTTCAAAATAACTAAGAGTAAATATCAAATGTCTTACCATAAAAAATGACATATCAGTGAGGTAATTAGCTTGGCTTAATCAGCTCACATTGTATACATATATATAATTATACCTCATAGATGTAATAATAATTTTAAAATAATTCAGATCTACTTCCCTGCAGTTTAAAATCCTTGGCCTTGTGTTAGGAATGCTTACATTGCAACACAACTAGCAGCTTCATCAAATTTCATCCTAGTTTCTGAAGGACTGGGGCACTTCCTTGTACCAATGCATTCCAGATTGCCCAGACCAGCAAGACACAGGGTGGACATGAGAAATAATTTCAAGTACCCAAGGGGTAAGATAATTAAATCTCAGATGGAATTTTTTGTTTGTTGCTTTTACCTACCACAGGCTTGGACAATGTATCTATTAAAATCTGATTAAACACCTTATTGTTCAGGTGAGGCATTTCTGTCATTACTTTTGGAAACAGTGTAAACAAGACACTGGGGTACTAATTTTAGATATATAGTGACATATGTTTTATAGATAGGTATGTTAAGTGAAGAGACACAATATGAATGCCCAATATGTATGACATTGTCAAGGTAGAGACCACAGAAGGAGACTGGGGTAGTATTGGCAATGCCACACATTCAAGCTGACTTTTTGTTTCTGGCTGTATGTCCCTTCTCCAGGGGACTAAAACAACTCATGTTAGTAACAATGGCTGAAGTTTACTGACCACTTACTATGTGCCTGACAATAAGTACTTTATATATATTAATTTAATCTGTACAACAATCCTATGGCATAGATATAACAATAATTATCATCACAATATTTTCTTCATTTGATAAACAAGTAACCCAAAGTGTAGAAAAGATAACTTTTGTCATTTGAATGTGTAACGCCCCCTAAAATGCTCACATATCAAAGGATTGGTTGTCGGCTGATGGGCTTTGGGCAGTTGAGGGATCATGAGGACTCTGACCACGTGAATGGATCTGTCCCCTGGTCATAATTTGACCAAATTACTGGAAGGTGGTAGAAACTAGGAGGCTATGCCTTGTATAGGTATAGATGGTTCTTGGTCCCTTTTCTCTTTCTCTGCTTCTTCTATGTCAGGAGGTGAGTGGCTTTATTCCATCACATGCATACCACCATGATGTTCTGCTTTACCTTGGGCTCAAAGTAATGGACCTGGCCAACCATGAACTTAAACTTCCCAAACCACAAGCTCTGATAAACCTTGCTTCTTTTCATTTGACTGCTCAGGTCTTTTGTCCCAGTGCTGACAAGCTGACTGGCCCAGAAACCAGTTAGTAAGTTAGTAAGAGTAAAGGTAGGGTGTGACCTTTGTTCTTCCTCCAGGGCTATAGGCCTGGAGTTGCTCTTGGCTCCCTCACCCCATGCACTCAGTTCACAGCAACTTGCTCTCACTCTTCCAACTGCTCCTAGACTGGTACCTTCAAGGTCAGTGAAGAGTCCAGTCAGTCAGACTCCCGCTTCTCCCTCCACTCAAAAAAAAAAAAAAAGCCTCTCTGCTTTTCCATGCACCCTTCTGTGATAGTGAAAGGAATTCAAATCTATCACTAAACAAGCCAATCACTTCCTTCCAGCACAAGATTTAAATGCCTGCTAGGACTATCTGAATAAAGTAATACAAAAACCTACTCATGTATACCAATAGCATAGTTTTAGAAAGAGAGGTCACTGTACACCATTTCACAAATGAGAAAATAAATAAAAATACATTGAGTGTAGGACTGAGAATGGTTAGCTTTGGACTATAAAATTTGGAAAAGGCTATTAAACTTTGTGGTGCTGGGGTTCAGACCCAGGGACTCATACATGCAAAGCCAGCACTCCATAGGACAAAGCTTTTTGAAGACTTAACACTTGTATGTTTGCATTAGATAGCCAGGGAAGATACTCTTCTGAAACTGAGGTCAGCATTGTTGGAATTCATATACTATACTATTCTACATGGTACATATTTTCCATTGAGGGTTTCTTCACAGGCCTGGCCATGCCAATGCCACTGACCTGACAAAGAAGGTACTGACTGTTCAGCTTTCCTCACCTCCCTTTTCACGTTTTTTTTTTTTTTAAGGCAAACATTTGAGATATCAAGAGAATAATCTTTCTTAAACGTCAAGCTTAGAGAAGGCTGAATGGTACATTTACTGTCTCAATTTATGTGAGTATTTTATTACTTTAATGTTATATGTACTTCAATTTCATGTTGACATGCCATTTTATGAACTGTTAATGGAAATTATTGAACCACAAATTGAGGGGAAAACTAAGACTAATATTTTATTTATTATGTACAAGCCATGTGTTGAATGCAGAGCAGAACTTGGCAGTGTCCACAGCTTTCTGTTTCAATATTAAATGGTATTTTATTTTGCACTCAGCTTAGATTTGAGTCACATTTGATTCACTGTATCTTATTTGCTACATAGCTGTCTTCTTCAAACTGTTTTACAATGTAAAGGTAAGGATTTATTAACAAGAAAGTATTATTATAGCAATGAAGAGGTTGATGACTTAGTACTACAAGTATGATTTTTATGCCTTCACTTCACAGCCTATTGTGGAAACAATTTGTGCTATTACCTAAAACCAACATTTAGTTATGCCTCATCTTGCTCTGGTGCTGCACAATACACACTGCTCTGAGCAATACACCCTGGATTTCAGTAACCACAACCAGTCAGATTTTTATCAGGTTATACTATACATTACACAGAATATGCCTTGATTTTTGAAAGGATCCAGTTCAGTCTTCCAGTTGTATATCCACTATCTAAGAAACCCACTCTCCAGCTGAGTTAGAGGCAAGGTCCCCTGATTTTTGACCTACCTCTGCCCATTGTTTCCGTCATGACTTGTCTTTTCATGATTTATTTGGATGTCTGTATCACCCTACCAAGTGGACTGTGAACTCTAGAATGCTAGAGACTGGAGATAGACAGACAATAATGGAATATATATATATATATATATATATATATATATATATATATATATATGCACACTAGTTCCCCTCACATAATAAATGAGTTGCAGTATAAACATATAAAACTAAGATACAATTATAAAATACAATATGGGTGGTTTCTGGATAGCCCTTGAGAGCAATTATGTTATTTTGTAGTGATTCCTTTTCTTCGGTCATACCCAGAGTGTCTATGTATATAAGCAGATTTGTTAAATATACTATCATAATAAATACAATGTTAATGTTAAACATATTATCATGAATGAAAGGAAACAGCAAGCATAGAATACAGTAAAAGGAGTTTGAAATAAACTCTAAAAAATATATGTGATATAAAGTAAATACCTGATTATTTGTAAATCTGAACAATTAATAGGGCAATTATATTCAACAGACTAAATTTTGGCCATACATTTGATTCATCTTGAGAAGCAACTGTTTCACTATATGTATTTATATTCTGCAAGTTGCTTATAACAAGCATCTATTTCTTCTCACTTTTATAATACAATATTTAGCCATATATTACCCATATGATGGCTGGACATTTTCTTGCCCTTTAGGTTTGGGCAAAACCAGTGGAGATTTGCTGATTCCTTGACCTTGGGGAATTTACAGATTTCTGCAAATTCCAGGATGGTGTGGCAAACTTTTGCCTTGAAGTTCTTGGGCTCTGGTGTGCTCCTTACCTGCTGGAAAGGGCAATGCATACTGGACTTCAACTCACAGCAGGTACCTTTGGGAAAATAGGTTGAAGGCTTGAGGAGGGCAGAGCCATGAGCACATGGACTTTTGCCAAGTTCTCTTCTATATTTGTTTCCTTTTATTCAATTACTTTGTGGCAATATATTTAACAACTCTGCTTATATGTACATGGGTGCTCTAGTTACAGATAAGTGGCAATAAGATCTACTTCAGATTTCAGTTATCATTTCTAATTTTCTGTTGTTCATGAGTCTTGTGATGCTATTTTCCTTCTCTTCAGAATGCTGTCATGGTCACCACTACTGCAGTGGCAGGATGAGGATTCATTGTCATCGTAGAATACCACAGCAGACAACAGCATGACCAAGTTGAGTTAGGAGACCTATTGTTAGTGGACAATCTATGGCAATGATGCTGGCATTAGATGTGAGCAGCCAGTAATGCTCAGGTCTGACCTTCTGACTGCCTTCATTTTTCTTAGTAAAATTGTTTTCCCAATTTGTTTTTGGTTAAACAAAAAAATAAAAAAAAAACAATAACCCATAATCATGGTACCAAGTGAGTGCTGTGTTTTCAGCTATAGGAAATAGGTATAAATAGGATAGTCAATAAAGTGTTCACAGACATTAAGTTCCCTGTACTTATGATAAGTGTGATATTAAAACAAAGTATAACTTCTACTCTTTAGAATTCTGAAGTTTAAGAACTTAATTTTTCTGAGTTGTCTGTAGACAGACTTGACATTAAACAGCCCCTATGACCAGACTCTATGTGCTGGAGAAAGAAGTCAATGCTTTGCTCAGAAGTTTTTGTTTTTGGTTTTTTAATCATTATCAGGGCCAAATATTTGCTCAGACACCTCTTCTGGGGTGAACTCTCACAGCCTTCCTTTTCTAGGGTAATTTTCATACAACATAGCTTATTTTGGGAAAGATACTTATAGAGAAAACATTTTGGAAATTAGAAGTTATATTAATATGTACATTATGATCTCCAAAAACAAATCTGCAAGTGTGATAGTCTAACTGAATGCAAAAAATCTGTTTGGCAAATGAGCCTCATGGCAAAGAAAGTTTCTTGGGAGTACTGACAGTCACCGTGGCTCTGGAGAAGTACAGCGGCAGCACATATGGCAAGCACTAGAGTGGATGATCATGAGACCGTGATGAATAAGGGCTTCTGACCAAGACTCTCCTTAAGGAATTGACTCTATGCTGAATAGCAGCAAAAGCAGCTACTACTTACTGCCTGTGCAAAACGCCTCAAGAATCATAGACCTTGGCGCTGCCTGCCCCATGTGGGAGTGACAAGCACTTGTTGTGTGTCTGGCAGGTACTAGTGTAAGTGCTTTAATGTCTCACCACAGTCACTTTTCATTGTAAGTCTGTATAATATGCATATGATTACCCTCAGTCTCTAAGTAAGGTCATGGGGATGACTTTCCAAAGGCAACAAAAATCAGTAAGTTTCAGAGTTGGCACTCAAACCTAGGGAGTTGATTATGTAATCAGAACTAATGGCAAGGCTACAATACCTCAGTGCCTCTCAGGTAAATGTAGCACTTCAATAACCTGCCCCTCACATTAACAGTAAACAACAGCTTTGTAGGCAAGTGTTACCAATTGTTCTGGAAATGAAAACTTTGGAGTGATTTAGCCACTTGCCTATGGGTGCACAGTAAGAAATGTGTAGTTGGGAATTGAATCCAGCTCTTTGTGAATATGAAGTATGACTAGAAGAACAGTCCAGGGTCTCTGGAGGACAATCCACAGTGAGCCTCATCCACTCAGTGAAAAAGCCATCCATGGCCAAGTTCTAGTGTTTATATCCCAAGAACTCATGCAAAAAGAGATAATTGCAGTTAAAAATTGCTTTTCAGATATATACAAGTTTATTTTCCTTAGAGAGAAAGTATGAAATATTGAATTCAGCAATTTCTCTATGCACTTTTTATTCTTAAGCCACTTTTTCTTCTTTTGAACACAAATTCAAAATTCTCCATTCATTTCCATGTTTGAATTTTTTTTTTATATATTTAAAGTACCTAAGTCTCAAGGAAAGAAATTAATGACTACTGACATGTAATACACAAAATATAGAAATGATAGCTGCCTAAAATAAAATTCAGGTTGTTCCATCCAAATGCAGGCTGGTCCAAAATAGGAATTTCCAACCACCAGCATTTCCTTTAATGCTGTTTCCATTTTCTACAGCTTTGTCGACAGTGCTTGCATGGGTACACTCTGCTCCTAGTGTGGGTGAGGCCAAAAGGTATGGCATAAATAGTTTTCATTGCACACATTGTGATGGGAATCTCATTAAAAACCATATAGCTTTTTTACAAATGCCCCAACTAGCTAATGGTAAGATTGAAAATCTAATGCTCCCACTATTAAAAATAAACAAATAAATGATAGCAATGGCTTCCTTTGTCTCCACTGAGTTCATGGATAAGTTGGGGAGTACGAATTGCTTCTGTTCTGTGGCTGAGTTTTGGTTCAGATAACTCATCTTTATTCATTTCCTTTCAGTCATGATGAGCCATGTTGAGAGCAGCTGTAGGCAAGAAAGGAAGAAAGGCTCTTCTCACTCCCTCTTCCAAATCATTGTCAAAGCGCCCGTCACAAAGAATCCATCTGGGCTTAGTGCTGTGCAGGGCACCCAGGAACTAATAGGGAATAAAACAGCTAAATCTAATGAAGAGACTTAAAATCATTTGGCTACATGTTTTAGATAAAAATCAACTTCAGAATAATTTAATGTAAAGTCAGGCAGTACTTGCCTACATGGAAATGAAACTTCAAATTAAATTCAAAAACAAAACCATCTGCACTCTCAAGGAAAAGGTAAACACTGGAAGCCAGCAACTAGAACTGAGAGGTATGGTGGCCAATTCCAGATAAGAGTTAACTCTAAAGTCAGAAGGTGAGAAATGGGTGCTGATAAGCTAAGCCTAAGAATGTAAGCACAGGACATGACTAGAGGAATACAACTTGCATACAGTGGAATGAAAAAATAATTTATATTAGTGACTGAGCTTTTATATTTTGAAAATATCCTGCCAGGATTGCCTAGAAAATAAACTGGGGATCAAAACTCAGTTTTATTTTGTTTTTTAAACTTTGGATGAATGATGAATATGTTTTTGGATCATGCGTCATCTCAGCTATAAAACAAATGCTTTTAACATTTTATTTTAAATGATTTCATCTGCTTTAATATATAAGCCCAACAGAAATCTTGTTTATAGATCATTCTACTATACTCCAATGACACAAAAATGGCTCCAGTTTCAAAGAAGAGATTTGGCAAGTGGTTACTGCAGAAAATATTGCAGCATTGTGTATTTTACAGCATTTTTTGTTCATGCATTTTTAATGGTTACATGAACCAAATGCTTCGGAAATTGTGGGAAAGATGATAATACATGAGAAACAAAGATTTGTTACACTGAATTAGAAGACCA
Organism: Jaculus jaculus; assembly: GCF_020740685.1. Taxonomy (NCBI): domain Eukaryota; kingdom Metazoa; phylum Chordata; class Mammalia; order Rodentia; family Dipodidae; genus Jaculus; species Jaculus jaculus. Next base: position 60,064,296 of record NC_059111.1, on the reverse strand, counting down.
ACTGCTTCACACTTTTTCTTAAAATGTAACTTGCAGAATAAAAAGGTTTCTAAATTATGTTTGAAAACAACCAAAGAAAATAAAATTAAGATAGTTTCAAGAAGCTAAATGAAAAGTCAAGAGAAGAGCCATTATAAAAAATATGCAAAGAATTTTCAAACTCTCTTACTTTAGTTATAAATACAGGTAACACCCCTTACTTCCTGCCACCTCTAAAGCCTCTCATTTGACATTGCTGAATGCCCTCTCTTTGTCCTGTGACATTGTCTTTCTCATTATCCTTGTGGTTCCCTTCTGAGCATCTTCTCAGTCTCCTGGACAGGTCTGTTTCCCTCTGCTGCTCCCTTGATGCACTCATTTCTCACCCTCAGGATTCTGAGCCCTGTTGAGAACATCACTTTTCCTGAGAGGCCACCCACTTTCATTTCACGCCAACAATCAGTTCTGATCATTCCCCCGTCCTCATGCCCTTCCTCAGTCTCTACTTTGAAAATCTATAGGCACCAGTTAATTAAATTCAATAGTTCTAGCATACAACACACAGTAGTAATTTGATAAATATTTCATTATTCCAGATGATAGGAAGTGTGTGAATCTATATGTGAAGTAAGTTGCCTGAGGAAAATTCTGGAAGCAACTTTCACATGACTTATACATGGGATATACCAAAAATAATTAAATGAGTGAAATTAAAAGGATGTCCTAGATCCACTTTGCTTTGCCAGGCATGTATGAGATATATACAAGCAAACCTGACACCTTCAATAGAATTATCTACCATATAATTTTCTTACAAAATTATGATTTAGTGATATATCCTAGATTGTTATGTATTTATGGGGACCAAAGTCCTACCATGAGTCCAAAGACTCAACACTCAACAGTATATCAATAAATTGTCTATGTAAGTGGGAGCTATAATTTTTCTGTGGAGCACTGGAGAAATTGTAACCACATGAGGAATGTATGGCTGATATACATAGCCAACAAAGTCCACTGGTTGTAATTAAGAATACCATAATCCCTAACACACAAGTGTGGTTTTATATAATGCATGTGTCTGATTCCAGCTAAGTCTACACACTGCAAAGACTTTTCTGTCTCGTGTTGGCCCTGGTTTTCATTTCTTTAGACTACTTCACTTCTTTCTTTTGAGCTTGCAGGCCATAAGGTTACATCACAAGTAGGCAAAACTGACATGTTCCTGACCAGGACATGTTATTTTGCTGCCAGTAGATTTTTTTTTCATCCATGGGATCCAAGGGAAACTATGCAGAGAAAAGGAAAGCATTTTTCCTCTTCTTTATTGGATATTGAACAAATGTGCCATCTGGAATGCAACTCAGAAGTCCAGCAAGGAGGTCCTTCAATAGCAGTTTCTATTTAGGTTGTACAAGTCTCACAGACATTATTTGAAACAGCGTTGAAAAGAAGTCAGAGAAACTGTCTTAGGACATAAGAAAAAGCATGGTTTTAAGTCTCTAACTTTGGAGTTAGGGAAATTTATTCAGCCTCCCTTCACCTCATTCTGTATGCTAATTATATTACCTCAAGTTTTAACAGGTTTATGTTATTCATGGATTGAAGAAAGATTCATAGTTGTCTGCATTTGAATACCAACCAACTTACTTTTAGTAGCACGATACTGCATCAGGTTATGATTCTGTAACAACGATACTCCTGGCTGACTTATAACTGTTAGAAATTCAGACTCATGCTGAAACTGCAACTTTGTGTTCTCAGTCTCAAGCGATGAAGTCTCCTGTGCACTGGGGTACAGGCACAGGGTTGAGGAGGGGAGAGAGCAAGAGCTAAGCACTGCAGCAGAAACACATGGCTTCTTCTACAGAATGTAACTGAAGGTGTAGGAATAAATTATGTAACCTTTGGGACATTGTGGGCTTTAAATAGGAATGCTAATAATTCCTGTGTCCTTTAGTAGTGAGTTCTTCACATCAGCATGATAAAATATGCATTGATTTGGCAAATAATCTAGCAATGTAAACGTGTTTATTGTAAACCAAGTCAATATATATTAATAGCCTAAAAGATATATCTGATTCAAAATCTAAAATGTATTGTTATTATGTATACACAGAATCTAGAAGAGGCTAAATTCAAATAGAAGTCTTCTATGAGCCACTTGGAGTTAGCATATCAACAGTAATTCTACCACACTTAAAACTAGCTCACTTTTAAACATTATCTTCTGTGTTTCTCTTCAGAGAATTTTATTGATTTTTCCCATTGCTTTTCACAGCTGAAGTAAAGGCCAAATTCACCAGACCTTCCGACTTACCAGAAATCACTAAGTTTAAATGCATAAAAAGTCATATAAACTTAATAGAGACCCCACATATATGTGTGTGCAAATGCTCACATGCACAAACATACACACACAAATAGTATATAATTTTTAGGACTTTTTAGTTCTTTTGCTAACATGAAAAATGTTACCAACTATGTGAAAAATAGTGCAAATATGCAAGAGCAGCAAAGTAAATAGATTGGCTGACTAGATTTCATTAAACAGATATTAATGTGTTGATCTGCTCCACTTTAACTGAAAAGGAGATATAATAACCTAAATCTCAGTACCTGGAAGGCAGACACAGGAGAGAAGGCTACAAGTTCAAGGCCACCCAGGCCTATATAGCAAGATCTTGTGTCAAGCAAATAAATAAACAAACAAAATGGAGACATGGAAAAGAATTATACAAAAGGCTTTAAACACAAAAATGTCTTCTTGTAAACAGCCAACAAGCAAAAGTTATTATGTCTTGGTACTTGAAGGATTAAATGTACCACTAATCATGCCTGCCACTTCCTTCCTATCAGAGGATATTGTGATGTTTAGATTTATGAATTTGTTAGACCAGTCAGAATTCTAAAGACAACAGCCTCTGTCTAGATATATCCCTTACCTGTTGGGAAGAGATATTTCCTCTCATACTTTGAACCCTGAATGCCTTTAAAGCTGCTTGCTCTGTCACTGTGGAAGATGGGCCCTACATAATTCTTCATCTCTTGCCACCAGGCCTCAACAAACAAAAAACATTGTGGTAGTTTGAATGTATATACCCTATAGACTCAGGTGTTTTATTAAAGTTTGTAATTTGGGCCTCCAGCAGCCTGGCTGGAAGAGGTGTCACTGAGAGTGGATCCTGGGATCCAACCCTAAGTTGTGTTCGAAGGTGGATTTGATTTCAAGCCCAAAGGTATGCAGAACAATCTGAGCTCTGGCCAGGGCCCTGCTGTTTGTGACCCATTTTGTACATGTCACTTTGTGTGTGTCTTGCCTGGTGATGGTTTCTGTGTATTTCGATGGATGGAAGCAGCTTCATCTCCCACTGATGGAACATCCCCAGATCTATAAGCTTGAAATAACTTCCTTCCTCCCCTAAACTATGCCTGGTTTGGATGTTCATCCCAAATATGGTGCCTTCTTATCCCACAACTGAGCATGAAATCACTCCATTACAATCCCCTACTTTCTGAGTCAATCAGTTTTTCCTCCATTAAAAATCTGGTGCATAGGGTCCAAAGAGAGGAGGGGAAAATGGAATGAAAGAAAATGAATGCATCAGCAGCTGTAACATATCCATATGGAATATTTAATTCCATATGGTGAAATTAGTGTGTTCATGTAAAACAATTTTGAGCTGGCTAATAAAACCAAGACGTGCACTTTCAATGTCATCATTAGGCTTTGAACTTGTACAGAATATATAGTGGAGAGAACTGTACAGACAGATATGTAGCCAAGAACAAGCTGCTGTCAACCTAAAATTGCTAACAGATTAGGGTGTGTCTGACAAGGCACTGAGATAGTAACATATGTTATTTTTAAGGAGTATTAACATTTTAAGCATTAGCTATACGCTAAGGGAAAGAGCTTGAATTGCTAAAAACCATTAGGCCGTCACTTGCATGCTACCGGCAGTTTTCCTGCACACCTGGAATCTAGTGCCTATGTGTGCCTGTGCAGGAGGAGAGGGCAGACACAGAAAGTGGTGGTAAGGGAGGAAAGTCAAAAAAAAGCAAGACCAGGAATAAGGCTATAACATGTGTTCTTTTAAATTTACAGAACAGAATTTTATGAAGAAGGTTTCAAAAGAGAAAGGGACTGGTTTGAAATAAAGTTCTCCTCATCCTTTCTTCTCACCTGTTTAGGGAGGAAGATGTCATCTAACATCTATTATGACTTCCTGTCTTTAAAGGCTATGTACTAAAAAGTCTCGAAATGCCTCTTTTGCTTATATTCTTAGAAAAACTCTTAGTGTGTGTGTGTGGGGGGGGGTGCTGGAGAGATGACTTAGGAGTTAAGGCATTTGCCTGCAAAGCCAAAGGACCTTGGCTCGATTCCTCAGGACTCACGTAAGTCAGATGTACAAGGGGGCACACACATCTGGAGTTCATTTGCAGTGGCTGGAGGCCCTGGCGTGCCCATCCTTTCTCTCTCTTTCTCTCAAATAAATAAATAAATAAATAAATAAAAAGAAAACTCTTTAAGAGGGCAAAATTAGTTTGTGGCAAAAGAATGAGTGCTAGATGAATATTACTATTAAAAATAAGCTAACTGTTGGTCCATCCAGAGGGTTCTGATAGCATTAGGTCTCCAACACAAGGTACAGCCTACCTAATTATAAATTTTCACATATGGTCTATCATGCTTTTATATAAAATTTCCACAACTGCTGCTGTTAGTCTGTAGGATCTATGCATAGGTAGTAGCTACATTATGTCTTACACAGTGCCTGGTAGATAGAAATATATGAAAAGCTATTTCTTGACTTGTATTTATATGAAGGGAATGAAAAAACATAACACATAATTGAGATCAGCTCTAATTATACCTTCTCTACAGTGACCCTAAGGGGTTCTGGACTTGCCTGACGACACTTCTAACCATATAGACAAGACTTAGTGCTATCTGTTTTACCCATAGAACTACAGTATCATTAGGGGTGGGCACTATGACTCTCTTGACTTTATAGCTTGCACATCTAGGCCAGGGTCTTATTTATAGGGACATTTCACCTTCTACCCTAAACACCAGTACTAATTACTCACAAATGTCATATCTTCTGTCTGGAAGCTACAACAAATCTTATTGGAGGGATGAGGAATGGAAGAGTTTTGTAGGAGTGAAATATAGTTATGCACACACCATTATCTGATTAGCAAATTTCTTTTTAAAATAATTTTTACTTCATATTGAATAGCTTCATTGCATTATTTATGTTCCTCAGGCTTTTGAGATAACCATTGATAGCTTTCCATATGTATGTACACAAATGTGCGTGTGGACAGATACAGGAATAGTCACTCTCACCCTAGAGCTCTATTTACCTCTTTACTGACTCCTTGATGATGACTTGGCTGTTAAATATGCTAATTTTAAGATTAAACTAATGAGAAACATATATTAAAAGACTAAAGATTATGAAGATTCAGCATACCAAGAAGGAGAATGTCAGAGCTTGTTGCTATGCTGGATTATTTATGTACCTCTCTTGATTCTTATGCAAAAAGGTTTAGATTTAGATCCTGGGATTCAAGGACTCACTTCATATATACCAATCTGGTGACATCTATAGTGAATTATTAGGTAATTAATACCCATGCAAATATAATCTGCTAGAGCAAAAGGGGCAGATTTTATATGGATAGAGGGCATGATGTAACATTCATTTTAAGTTAGTTGAGAGGGTAAAAAAATCAGGGCACATAATTTATTTAAACTTTCAAAAAGCCTCTGATGAGGTTCTACATCAAAGATGGTTTATTAAAACAGTTAGTATGAGGTTACAAGAGTATTTTCTCATGGAGAAAGATGAGAAATAATGAGCATAACATCATTTCCACCAGAGAAGTATTAAAAGTAGTGGAATTAACTGGATTTTCTAGTCAATATAAAAGTCAGGAGAAAGCAAACTAGGAAAAAAAAAATGGGAAATCTGCAGGAGCTGTCTGCCACCTAACTTTTTCTGGTTAAAAAGAAAGAAAGAAAGAAAAACAAAACAAAACAAAACAAAACAAAACAAAACAAAACCTCTTTCCTTCTCTATGTGTGCTTGTGATAGAGAGAGAGAGAAAGGGAAGGGGAGGGAGGGAGAGAGAGAAGGGGTGGGGCTGGTGGAGATAGGGCTGTTGAGGAAGCTGAAAGATGATAAGCAGATGATGCTATTACCTTGTACCAAACTCACTGTCTCAGCTATAACCACTCAATCTATACAAGTTTGATTGCCATGTTTTGTGATGCATGACTGATAAATAACAAGGAAATAGGGAAATAAAATATTCTGAACATTATTCTTTAAAGTAGGGGATAAATGGCCTCATGGATATGTGTATATGTATGAGGGGGGAGGGAGAGGGAGAGGGAGAGAGAAAGAGAGGAAAGGAGAGAAAGAAAGAGAGAGAGAAAAGGAGGAAAGAAAGAGTCAGAGAGGGAACTAGAGATAGATCAAAGAAAAATGGAGGCCCACAAAAGAAGATGGAAAATGGAAGTGGTTTAGTGTGGAAAAACAGAACTTGAGAGCGAGGGCTAGAAAAGTTTATGAAACCACGAAGGACACAACAGCAGGGTATCACTTTGTGTAGTGTCTACACAGTAAACCCCTCTGACGTTGAAAGAGCTGTTTTTGACTCAGATTTATCTAACAGGTATTCAAGGCAGCCTTTCGGGGAAGACTGCCAGAGGCCTGAGGAGTCTGGAAAACTCAGGGAGGCTGTTCCTTAGCAGGCTCGTGAGGGAAATAAGGAGTTTCTAGTTGCAGCCTCCCTTTTGAAATTATCTTCATGACAGCTGGGGGCACCCCGTTACTAACTGATGTTCTCAAGGACAGAGGCTGAGGTGTGGCTGCTTTGGCCAGCCACTTCTCTTGTCCCCTCTTCTAACACAGAAAATAGAGCCTGGTAATGACTATGGAATTAGCCTTTGCTGTTGTCAACACCATTCACTAATGACCCAATTTGGGGCAAGTGAGTAGAGATGGATAAGGTTCCAGTCGAACAACAGTACCATCTAAAGATGTAAAAGATCATTTTTGAGGTAATTAAAAAAATTGTTGGCAACTTTAAAGACCGTCTTTCTTGTGTGCGGCACAGCATAGAACAGCTTGTAGGCTGCAGATCAATAAGTTCCAGTTAACTTTCAAGTCATGTCAGCGTGCAGCTCTGGCTGGTTTATTAATTTAAATTTCAGCTCTCTAAAAAGGTATGTCTAAAGAAATAAAGCTCTGTGTGGATCGCAAGGAGGCTACTCAATCAGAACGGGTCTTCAGGAATACAAGGGTTATCAACATCAACAGGAAATCCCACAACATTGAAGAGAACAGGTCACCCCTCTCTCTGTCTCATGTAGTTTGTGTTTTCCTTGGGAAGTCTGAATAGTAGCCTTTTCTGGTTTTGACAGGACTTGATATCTGGGCAGCAGACATAGATGGCTTTCCTCACTCAACCCTTCAGTCATCAGTGAGGTATGAATAAAAAGGTAAGGATGAATGTTCTAGTGCTTATACCTGTGTGAAGGAACATTTCCTCTTCCTTCTTTTTGCCCAATGTCCTAAACATGTGTCTTTAGGATACAATCTAAAGTCTTGGGGTAGAAATGAGATGTTAGAGATAACTTAAGAATTTCTTTTTGGTCACTTATCCCTGTGTATGCTTTGTTTTGATTCTTGAATTTGGTTTTAATAAGTGCTTTCAAAGCCTTATGTTGGATCATTACCCTTGTCGTACTCCAAGGCACCAGCATATTCTGAAGCTGCTGTTCCAAAGTGGTTAGTGTTTTAAGAAATACAAACTTATTTTACTGTCAGACTATTCTGCCAAATGGCTAACCCCACAATGTATGATCCATATTCCCCAACAAGGAGGGTCCCTGCAAAGCGGGAGGACAGGGAGGAGGCTAACAATGGTATCAACTTAACTGTATACACTGAGTACAAAACTAATAAAAATATGTTTCATAAAAAATTACTATGATAGAATAGCTTGGATAATGCATCCTTAACCCAAATGTCTTCTGCTTCCAATGTAATTTATTCCCTATGTTGACACATAAAAGAGGGCTGCCTATCTATTAAATGGGTCAGTGATAAAGACTTCAGCTGGATTTGACTACTCTTACTGTATCTTTATCCTGAAAGAAATACTTATGAAATGCCAAGACCATGTAACTATGACCCACAGTGACAATGTCTTCAGTGTATTTTTTTAAATGCTTACGTAGAAATCTCAGATGTTTTCAGACCAATGTGCTTTCATGAAATTTATATGTAACATTATCATTTCATTAATAACCAACTGTGATATATATTTGAAGAACCAACTGAAACAATGACACTTGTGCTACATTTTCATGTTGAGAATTTTAGATTAAAGACAGATTCACACTGCTTATTTCTGACTGCATTCAGTTTTAATCAAAGTTCCTACAGCCTCTCATTCACAGTGAGATTGTATTTAAATAGGGCCTTTCGGGTGTTCAAGTTACAGATTAATTAACTCAATTTGGACAGGGCTTGGGGATCAATGTAGCTCTTGAATCTCTAATTTTCTCTCTAGAGGTAGCCAAAATTCCTTTAGACATTAGCAACTAAATAATTGCATAAGCTCAGGGTGATTATGATTGAAACATCTAAAATAAAGCAGGCTTGTAGGAATTTACCATAACAAGGCCAGTGACAGGGACAGTGAGATGACATATCACAAGTTTACCAATGCAGCTCTACCACTTCTGAGTGGTAGGGGGTAAAGTTCATTTCTTCTCTGTGGAAAGGAAGAATGGGGGTAACCCCCTGCTCTCGCCCTCACATCCTCAGCATGCTGTTATGAGGACTCAATGAGATCATTCATGCACAATGCTCCATGTGGCTTCTGCACAGTGAGGACTCCATGAGTGAGATGATTGGGGCTGGGGATGTGGTTCAGGGGCACGGTGCTTGCCTAGCATGTGCAAAGCCCTGAGCTCCATCCCCAGCACTGAAGAAACAACAGAGAAACTGAGGTATTAACAGTATTATCAGTATTAATCTTATTGTGATTTACAGCACAGAAAAAGCAGAGATAAACGGTTATGGAAAAAAATAGCTGTGCTTGTTCTTACATTGTAGCAATGCTCTTTTCACATGTTTCCCTGCCTTTCTGCAGGGACTGATATGCCCAGTCACATGCCCTTCTGTTGAGCCTATCAGAATTCATTTCCACCTTCAAACACACTCTGGATTTCCCAGCCCTTCTAGGCCTGACTCCTCTTTCTGACCTGTCACTCACAATAAGTATCCCATCTAGCCTCTCCAGGAAGTATGCCTCTGCTCTTTTTGGCTGCATTAGAGTTATGTGTATCTAACAGTACTTTTCACATTTAACAATGGATAGAACTAGTTATTTGTACTTTACATCACCTATTATAAAGGTCCTGGATGATTGAGACCTTGTCTCCTACATTTCCATATGTCTCATAGAATCTCTCTCTCTGATTTGTTGACATTGTATAAATGTTTGCTCATTTGTCTTCTGAGTCTAACTTATTTGGGCCATCTATTCCCATGAAGCTATTTCTTCCTTGGACAACTGTATACTTCCTCTGCTCCTGGTCAGCAGTCATATGCAAATACTTCCCTCTGTGTTCAGCAGTCTGCCTTATGCTAGGGAATAAAGAAGGCTACCTCAAAGAAACTTCATGGATCCCATGGAAAAGGAGGTGAAAACATATGGTAATTAACTGACAAAAAAAATAGGAAAATTTCTAAGATATAGCCTCAATAAGGGCCACAGAGATAACTGAGAGGTTGTAGTTTGGGCTACATTATTTATATAAAAGTATAAGCTCTTAATTAGTCTTCAAACACAAGGCTCTTTTAGATTGGTTTCACATTTGATAGTTAGGATAGAGGCATAATTATAAGAAATATTTTGCTATTCATTCTTTTCTTCTACTATAAGATAAACCAGGGCAAAAAGAAAAAGGTGCCGGTGGCAGAAGGATGAGCAGCAGAGGCTGTGGTAAATCTCAGTCAGAGCCCTTCCCATAATGGCAGCTACTATTCAAGTTTTCCTTTTCTTATTCATAAATACCAAACAAACCTATATGTGTACATGAGATCAAGTTGACTCTGAGCTTACAGATTTTAAAATGCAGATTTAAATCAGTGCTAGTATAAGCAACATCTGTTAAAGTTTCCCAGGTTATGATTTCACAGGTGTTTTCAAACTAAGAGAAACTCATCACAATTATAGGTTGGAGTAGCCTGGTTTGTTGTCAGGGAGATAAACAACTGGGGTGCACCTATCACTTGTTTTCTTGTCTCTTGTTCTACTCTATTACCTTTGTTGTCTGTGCTGACCATTCAGCAACAGTGACCCAGCCTTTAAATATCCATATTTGTGCCATCAGAGCCCAATCATGCCAGAAGTGACTAAATCTTCAGTTCTGCCTTGATTCAACTATCCTCATGTTGAAATTCCTCACTAATTAAAGAACACTTACTTCAAACTATCCTTACCTGTGGCTCACTCCTGAGTTCTCTAAGGTCACCAGTGAAGGTGACCTATGGCCAATTTTCTAGTCTCATAATGTGGAAGCAATTTTAATTCCTCTACTGTCTGTTGCTTTTTCAACAATGTGACTATGTCCTACTGATGAGTTCTTTGCAATAGTCACTACTAAGGTACTGAGGGACATGAAATTTGAACAACTATTCTCAAACACTGTTTTCTTTTTATTACTTTCTTTGCTTTTACTCAAGCAAACTCCCGCCATCTCCTACATGTAACTTAAGTCCCATGTTTGTGCTTTTTTTGATAATTGAAAAATAGATTTTAGTCTTTTCTCAATTATTGTCTCCTTTTTATGTATCCCCTTTAAAGCTCAGATCATTCCAAACCCTGACTTGCTCCCCATTTTTGTCACCATTATGCATTACGTGTATCAACTAATATAGTACATTATAAGGTTGTCTAATTGCTATTTTCATTTTAGATAAAGAAAACAGAGAGGGCATCACTTGCATGGTTAGCATGAAAACAAATTTGTCTTTTAGCACAAGCATCATGAAATTGAGAATCCATATGTTGTTCCAAAGCACTAATGGACTACACAAGCATTGAGAAAAATACAAGGCAGTCACCATTCATACTGCTGATTGATAGCTTAAAAATGGAGGTTCAAAAAGCTAAGATTGGGCTGGAGAGATGGCTTAGCAGTTAAGGCACTTGCCTGCAAAACCTAAGGACTCAGGTTCGATTCTCCAGGTTCCATGTAAGCCAGATGCACTTGGCAGTGCATGCATCTGGAGTTCATTTGCAGTGGCTGGAGGCCCTGGCATGCCCATTCTCTCATTCCCTCCCTCCCACTCCTCTCTTTGTCTCTAATTGATTTTTTAAAAAAGCTAACACTTGGGCTGGAGGGATGACTTAGTGGTTAAGGTGTCAGACTGCAATGCCAAAGGACACAGTTTCAATTTCTCAGCACCCACATTAACCAGATGCACAAGGGGGTACACGTCTGGAGTTCATTTGCAGGGGCTGGAGGCCCTGGTGTGCCCATTTTCTCTCCCTCTTTCTCTATCAAATAAATAAATAAATAAAAATATTCAAAAAAAAGTTAAGATCTGGTCTACAACATAAAGCTGGTAAGTGGTAGTGAGGTCTCAATGTCTAGATTTCTGGTTTAAGCCAGATACTAACTTCTCCAAAAGCACTTCAACTAAATGGAGCCCAATGGAACAAGATTGTTATTAATGTGATTCATGAAAGGCTCACTAATATCAGGTAGAAATAAAGGAAACCTGTATCTTTTGGCAAATACACCATAGAAACTTGTCATTAAACAAAATATTTCAACATAAAGAAGGGCCTGGAATCTGGGTAGCCCTGTTTGGGTCACATGGGGCCCTTCACACAATGTCAAGGGCAGAAAAAACATCCCTAAATCTATTTAAACTGTTTCCTTATTTGGTCTTTGTTCAGTCATTTCTGTTCAGGACTTTCTCCACGATACTCATTTCTATAAGAAATTTATCTGGACCCATGAGGAAAATGCCCAAGTCCTCCCTAATGTCACCCTTGCTTGCTTCTGACTAAGGATCAGAATAGAAGAAACAGTGTGGAGAGTCTGACCAGGAAAGCATACATAGAGAAGAGCCAGGAAAAGACTAAGAGAGAAGGGTGAATGCTTTTCTTTTCAATTGTACAGCTGTTTAAGTCCAGTTACATTTACTGCTGCCCAGGTTTTGAGTCTCAGAGCTTTTTTTCTTATGTGTTCAATTACAGAAATTACATTTTGACTTGAAGGAGACAGAGGAGAGAGAGGGGCAGAAGAAGAGAGAAAGAGAGACAGCCAAAGCCAAAATACAGAGGGCTGGATGTTTTCCCAAATTCTCTCTAATAAAAAAGAATACCAAACTGATACCTCCTTTGGTCCCAGTGGCCACTGTACTCAGCTCTAAAGTCTCAAGAAGGGATCTGGGAAGTCATTCATTCAAACTTCGACCACAGCATCCTTTGTTTAAAAAATACCTTAGGTGGAAGCATGAAGTGTAAAGCAGATTAAAGTGGAGCTACTTTGATGGGGGTGCTGGGGTTGGAGGCCTGCCCAGTACTCTCCTCCCCTAGGCCTCCCAGGAGAAGCCATGAAGGGGATCTGAGGAGCAGTCACTGCTTTGAAACTTGTTTTTGCCACAACTCACTGTGAGAGAAAATGCATTTTATTAAGTGACTCAGTGCAGTGTGCACACACGACTGAAAGAAGCCTCTCATGAAGCAGCACTGACTCCAACTATGCACTCTGCTATGTGCTTTCCTTTCTCGTTTGGTCTGCACCATCTAGGCATCATGATTTTTTTAGTCCAGTACCCATTAAGGGAACTAAAATCACTGCATCCAATGATGTAATCAGAACAAGTCTCACACAAAGCCACACTGGTGTGCGTTTCCTCCCTCCCTAAGGAAACACAAGGCCAAGTGCAGCAAGAAGCGGTAGGTGAAGGCCTGGCATTTGTTTGTAGGGCACAGTCACCCGGTTTAAGACGGGCAGGTCACCTTTGCAGGGTATTACCATGATAACATAGGGTAATCCTTAGTTTCTTTTTATGAAAAATCATAAGACAAACCAATCTGTTCCTATCACATGGATGAGAGAAGCAAGGTGTCCAAAATCAGGCCACAGGAAGTGGAGGAGGAGTGGTCTCATCTGTGCTCCAGCCCTATTTCTAAGCAAACACCTTTAATCACTGAGCCCCATTTGTGGTTCATGCTAAAAATCTTATTTTATGTTTGTGTTTAGTTTCACAAGATGTCCTATAGCCCTGTAATATTTTATTTTATTAAAAGAAAACTCATAACAGTTATGACAATAAATTGATGATAATTTGGAACTGATATTCATAAAGCATTCTCATGTTACAAAATTATCACCAACATAAGGAAACACACACACACACACACACACACACACACACACACACCACCTTTAATAGAATAATGTAGAAAATGTTTCTGGTGGAGTTAAAGAAGGTTAAAGAGAACATAGGAATGTCTCAGCAGGAAGAATTGCCAATGTGGATTGCTTTCTGTCCTAAGCACTGTCCACACACTGTGCCAATCCAATGCAGCCACAAGACTTGACGTTCTTGCTGAATTATCGTAACTAATAGAAAAAACCATCTCAAATGTTATCTATTTAAATGTGTGTCCCTTTCACCTTGCATGGCAACAGGAGGGTCTAAGAAACATACTTTTCGACAAAAACCTAGCCACAATATATCTATAACAAGGTCTCAAACACAGGTATCTGTACATCAAATTACAAAATAGGCTTTTATAAATGTCTTTCTACAAAAATAAATAAGAAAAAGTAATAAAAACAGATAAAGCTTTCATACAGAATTGCAGCAATTATATCCCCACAGCTATACTATAACCCAAAACTTTGCCGAGGCTTTGATTACTGAACCATGGCTGAAGTGAATAATTTGCTTTCACTAAGAAAACAAGCACATTCATTCGCACCACAATGGAGAGAGGCAGTTTTAATTAAACCTTATCAAAGGATGAATAAAGAATAAACTCAATACCCATTCCACAGAACTCTATTTTCATCTGTTTAGTTTAAGCTTGCCATGCTCACGCAATAATTATCCACTGTCTAAGGAATGCTGAAGTTGTGTTAATGTTGGTAAAGATTTAATTAGTTCAATTATCTGGAGAGTATTGAAGGGAAGCTCTGCATAGTACAAATTTCTTCAGGCTTTATACATACCTCAGATCCAAACACATGAAAATGAAATCCAAGTGAACAAAAGATGCACTTACATTTTTAAGTCTATATTGAAACAGTCCTATACTTCATAATTTTACTACTTCCATTAAAACACACACACACACACACACACACACACACACACACACACACACACACTTTTAGAAGTAGAACTTAGAAGTAGAGGCATATCTTAATATGTGTGTATGTGTGTGCTAACAGTGCATATAGTATAGTTACTTTCCTGGATCTGTAAATACGTTCTTAGAAAGTTAATTAAATTTGCCTTGCAGTTAAATATTAACATCTGAAGTCCAGTCCTTTTAAAAGAAGTGCATTTTCTCAACACAGCCAATATATGTAACCTTTCCCTGGAAAGCAAGGCATTGAAACAGCATTGGAAGCAAAGGCAACACAGACAACTGTTTCAATCTGTCAGACACCAGGGACAGACCGTAGGGTTCATTTCAGAAAACACATTGGCCCCCAATGGCCTGACCTTCCTGGTGGGAAAGAGAACTCAGTGCTGTGCTTGACAAGCTCTGCAACAAAGAAGGATATTCAAGTTCCCCCAATTTCAGACACGCTTCTCACAGGGAAAATGCAAAGCAGTAGACAGAAGCACACTGCCTCCAGCAAAGCGAGTTGAGTCAGATCAGAGACAAGCATTCCCACCATAACTAAAGTGATGCGTTTAGGGAATCAGCAAGCACCATTTTATCCACTCATCACTTCAGCAAGCTCTTAACTGGCCACTGCCAATGTCTTAACTCCAGATCTCATCTGTGATAGATTTGATTTAGCTTTATAACAGCAGTGGGAGCCTCTGGACACTATCATCCTAAGAAAAATTCCTAATTACCACTGAAGCCATAACTTTTCTTTCACAAGCTGGCTTACCTGAATTTTTCTCCATCCTTTACATATTATGAGCTTTGCCTTTATTATAAAACTCAGACTGACACTTAGGTAACCATTGTGCATTAATTTTATTTTACACTTGCAAACGGTCTTCTAAGAATGTTTTGAAAAATCTAGCCAAAAGATCAATAACCTTAAAAAGCAATGTTCTTAACAAATAACTCACGTGTCACTATATGTAAAAGCATATATTATTTTCTTACCTCCAGTGTCAGGATTTATTGTATATATATACTTAATCACTTACAAGGGATGCTTATTCTCTATGTTCTGAGTTAGGATATTTAATATTTTTGAGGCATTAAGCTCTATATGAATAATCATAAATAATAAATTTGAAAATGAATAGTTATAACTGTTCATTTTACCTATATATATGTGTGTGTATACATATATATACATGTATATGCATATATATGTTTATATAATAATATATATACTTTTAACATTATATATATAATGTTAAAAACCCAGAGTACATGCTTTTAGTACATGTTTTCCTGAAATATAGGGATTAGAGATACTTAGGTTCATACCATCTGGGGAAATTGAAACAAGTCTTCATTTGTCCATAAATACTGGGATGACTGATTATACTAGTAGCTACTGCAGTTACATATGTCTACTTATAAATGTATAGCTCATTATAAGAACTTATGGTAAATGGCAGACCATTGCATATTGTGAAGCATGACATATTTTGGAAAAGAAGGCATAATGTTGAACACTGGATATAGACCCAAAGCACAAGTTCACCTTGCCAGATAAAAGATAATGGCAGAACAGGGAGAAAACAGAGCTGGTTAGAGGTCCAAATGGATTGGCTCAACTTTTAGATGTAAACAGTACAAGTGCAGAAAATGCTATAAGGAAGTGGGGCAAAAAATGATCTGTGCCTATCAAAACTGCTTTTGAACTGCTGTATTTTGGGAGACCATCTTTTTGGTAAGTGAACTTAGGCCTCCTTTGAGCTGGCAAGACACAATTGTAGGTGAATTTTGCCTTGTTTTCTGGTCTACAAATACTTTATGGTATGACTCAGGAACCCCCAGAACTTCAGAGTATTCTTCCCAAGAACAAAGGGTTTAGCCGGCAATGCACCACAAGTCAATTTTACCACACAAACTCCCTCCTTTTGTACTGGCAGAGGGGGATAGTTGGGCCCTTTGGGTTTAGACGATCTTCAAACAGACAATAGTGTGCAAACAACCTTCAAGGACATAACTTTCCTGGGACAACCTCAAGGCTGAGACTTGGGCTTTAAGAAAGGCCTCTTCAGCTGATTTCCCTCTGCTCTTCACTGGAACAAAGCCAGGCTGACAATACTAAAATCTCCTCCTTTCTTTGGATTAACCTCCTTTGCAGGAGAAGTATGCAAATGCTATGGGGCTTCCTTCTTTGAGGCTATTCCTATCTAGATATTCTTTCTCTGTCTGGCTCATTGGGCCAATGCTTCACTGCCTGACACAGACCAGCCTTCAATTCAGCATCCTTCACAGCTCTGACACTCAGATGCTTGGGCCTGCCATGGACTCTAAAAGGGTCTCGTTTAGTCCTAATTAATGATTCCCTACATATTTCATAAGGTATGGTAATTGTGCTAAAAGCCAACAAGGGAAGAATCCATTCTATTTCTCATTTAAATCTTTTTTTCCCCTCAGCAGTATTCCACACTCTGCCTTCTTTTCACACCCACCCCAACCTGTTTCTCTTATTGTTCCTCCCTGGTAACATTTCAAATAAAGAGGGGGAAATAAAGGGCTGGAAAATGGAAACTACAGGAAAACAGGCAGCTCAAAAGGCAGAGGCTACAGGGTGTTGGAGTATCATATTGGAAAATCACAGAGGAAGTGAATGAGAATTTAAAATGAAACAAAGTGTTTTTGTTGGCAGAAACATATATGTGCATGTTAACATATAAGTTGATACATATTTGAATACTATTTATATAACATGGCCACATAATAAGCCAGCTTTGATCTTTAGATATGTTTGTATATGTAGACAATGTAAAAATCTTATAAATTCATTTTCTTTAAAATATATTTATTTATTTGACAGAGAAAGAGGAAGAGAGACAGGGAGAGAGAATGGGCGCACCAGGGCCTTCAGCCACTGCAGATGAGCTCCAGACAAGTGTGCCCCCTTGTGCATCTGGCTAACATGGGTCCTGAGGAATCAAACCTGATCCTTTGGCTTTGCAGGCAAACGCCTCAACTACTAAGCCATTCCCCCAACCTGAAATTCATTTGCTTAAAGTATGAACCTTAAAATAATTTTCAACATGCAGCTATAAATGGTATGAACAAAACAAAAATTTGGGATAGAGAGATGGAGAAATAAATAAAGTTCATAGATATCAGAATAAACTTATTGATGAAAACACTGTACTAACTATACTAACCTCTGTAGGAGAAAAAAGTCATGAACATTTTTTTTGAGACAGGATTTCACTATGTATCCAGGCTGGTCTCAAATATATAATCCTCTCTTTACTCAGCCTCATGAATATTGGAATGTACCACCATGCCTGGAAGATACTGAATACTTACATTTCTTTCAACTTTGAAAATGACCTGAAATTCCTATTTCATTTTTTGTCTTTTGAATTTCCTCTAAATTGTGACAATGCATCCTAACTCTAGTAAATTGTATATATTCACAAGAGTTAAATGAAGATATTGTTATCCTTTTTACAAAAAAGAAGTATTCTTTCCATTAGAAGTAAAGAATTTATGCATAACTTTGGGAAGCATATATAATACATGTGGAAAGATGCATAATAAAGAACTATATCTATAACAGAGCCATAAAATATGAGGGTGGAGGCTGTGTGGGTTGTCAGCCAAAGAAAAGGCTAAGCATTGGTAGAATTTCTAAAATGATGCTAGATAGAAATGTAAAGGGAATTTTGGGTATGTTCTTTACTTATTTTCAGACACAATCTACCATACGTTCAAAGTAAAGGAAAAAACGCCACATCTATTAGGGTTGTTAAATGATCCCTAAAGAACCTTCCAGCTTTAAGATAATTTCATTCTTCTGAGTCAGACCAGGATGTCACACACAATTCCCTATGGGCAATCACATTAAAATCTAAGCTCTTGAGTTTGTGACAAAGATTGTTCACAACCTGGTTTCATCCACTGCCTTTACCAGACTACTCCAGAAAGGATCCATACTTTGTGACAGGGCTTCACTTTTTGTGCTTGTTTCCTTTGTTTCAATACATCCTTCTTTTCTTTTATGCCAATGCAAATTCCAACTACATCTGCTCAAACTCTCTTCCTTTGGCAACACTTCTGCAAACCCCTCTGGCAAAATTAATTTTCCTCTAAATTATACTCTGTGTAGCTTCATGTAAGCTTCTACTGTAGACTTTATCACCCCCAAATTTAAACAGTCATTTTTGTGTCCCTGAATTACAACAGGATGTCAGAAACTTCTTCTTTACTACTTCCTAGTAGAGAACCACTATCATGCTTCCTTGAAAAATATTTGCTGAAAGACTGAAGATGATGATAAGGGGAGCCAGATGGATATTCAATGGTGCAGTCCAAATTTAAAATTATGAGATAGTGGAATGAAATACACGGAAAATAATTTCCTATATTTTGACATTTAGATTCTAGTGAAAAAAAAGTAGACAAAGGAACAGATGACTTCCATATAGACAGACTGGAACTTGCTTTGCTCCCAACATTTGAAGAATAACCACACATTTACATTTACAAAATATATTTCAACCAGTGTCAGAAACCTTGTCAAATCCATTAATGATGTCTAAGACTGCAGTATCTCATGTTTTTAATTTATTTATTTATTTGAGAGCGACAGACACAGAGAAAGACAGGTAGAGGGAGAGAGAGAGAATGGGCGCGCCAGGGCTTCCAGCCACTGCAAACGAACTCCAGACGCGTGCGCCCCCTTGTGCATCTGGCTAACGTGGCACCTGGGGAACCAAGCCTCGAACCGGGGTCCTTAGGCTTCAAAGGCAAGCGCTTAACCGCTAAGCCATCTCTCCAGCCCTCATGTTTTTTTTTTTAAAGTTATTTTATTTATTTGAGAGAAAAAGAAAGTGAGTGCACCAAAGCCTCTAGCCACTATAAACAAACTCCAGATACATGTGCCACCTTGTGCATCTGGTTTACGTGGGTCCTGGGGAATGGAACCTGGGTCCTTAGGCTTTGAAGGCAAGTGCCTTAACCACTAAGCCATCTCTCCAGCCCTCTTTTGGCTTTTAACTCACGCATTATGTTCTTTGTTGATGACTCCTCAATTTCCACCCATTTTGTGTAAAAAAAAGTCAGATATTAAAAACAAGTTATCTTTCTCTCTTCTAAGGCAGATGTCAGTAATAATCCCAAGTTCCTTCCATTTGGTTGAGAACTTGTCCCTTACCTATTCTGCTTCTCTGACTTTACATTCTTGCTATCACATATGGGCTATAAGATCTCATCAGCCTTTACCTAGAAGTAAATTTTAATGTTACCATTTTTAGGTACCATGTGACTCTCAAGTACTTCCTGATGTGCTATGATGGGAAGGATACTTTATCTTAATGATGATCTTTTCTCAATCCACAATAATAGTCTAAACATGAGGAAACATCATAAATGCAGTCTAAAAAATCTTGAGTGTTATCATCCAAAGCATCGAGATCATAAAAACAAGGAAAGCTCTGAGAAACTATCACAGGCAGAGGAGACTCAAGAAAGTGGGAACTACATGCACTTGGTACCCTAGATGGGCTTCTGAAACAGAAGAAGGCCATAGGATGAAAGTGGATGAAATCCAAGTAAACCTGTAGTGCAATTAATGGTCTGGTACCCAAGCTAATTTATTAGTAAGGCAAATGTATCATGATCATGAAGGATATTAATATTAAAGGAAGTACTATATTGGTTTATAATTCTTCTATAAAGCTAAGTATTTCAAAATAAAGAATTAAAACAATTAAACCCCAAATGGATTACTACTCATGCTGCATAGTTATTTTGAATTTTGAAGTCCAAATGCAACCATTGTCCATGAGTTGCCTCACAGCCACCAGACAGGGAAAGAAGGGAGTCCCTACTCCTCATGGAGGAGCTGCATTTATACTGTGTGTCATCGGGGCTTTGCTGAAAGCACAACTGAGTTCTTACAACCAAGCTGTGTAAAACAGGGTGATGATTTTGAATCGTGTAGCTCCCATATACACTCAAATATGATAAGTATAAAAAAGTGAAAGTCAAAGCCCCTAAAACTCAATGGGTCACTGGCCTTTAAAGTGCTAGCTTACTGAACACCAAGGTGCAGTAATTGACACTCTGCCATATCTTTCACATAATAGCTGTGTGAACACAAATTTTTGCTTGTTGTTCCTTGGAAAAGGTGAAATACAAAAATCAAAAATAAATTAATATAACTGGAGTAATTTGATATAGCACAAAGAATTTTGCAGTACATAGTGATTTCTTCAGGGGGAAAGTGTTACCAGCACAATCAGCATGACACTGAGGATATAGGTCAGTGTTTCTCTTAAGTGTTGAACCCTTTAGTTCTCTAAAAATAAGAGAGGACCCCCATGAGCTTATGCTTAACTTTACTACAGCTGCAGGCTTACTCAAAGATAAAATTGTTACCGTGAGCATATAAACTAAAACAATTACATAGAAACATACAAATATTATTTTAATAAAAGTAGCTATATTTTCCAAGTGGAACTAGGACAAGGGGATGGTACTGCTCTTTAATTATGCAAATGGTGGCTGAACACATTAGTGTACACCTGTAATCTCAGTGGTCAGAGGTATAGGCAGAAGGATTGAAATTTTGAGGCCAACATGGACGATAAAGTGAGACCTTGTTTGAAAAAAATGAAAAGAAAACCCCAAATAAATCCATAAGAAAAGCATGGGAATTGTGCTGAAGAAATGACTCAGTGGTTAAAAGCATTTGCTTGCAAAGCCTGATGGCTTGGGTTTGGTTTCCCAGTACCCACATAAAGCCAGCTGCACAAGCCAGGCATGATGGCACACACCTTTAATCTCAGTACTTGGGAGGCAAAGGTAAGGAGAATTGCTGTGAATTCAAGGCCTCCCTGAGAATAGATAGTGAATTCCAGGTCACCCTGGCCTACAGTGAGATCATACTTCAAAACAAACAAACAAGCAAGCAAACAAACAAATGTTAGATGCACGAAGTAGTGTATGCATCTGGAGTTCATTTGCACTGGCAGAAGGCTCGGGTGTGCCCATTCTCCTCCCCCTGCCTGTCGCTTTTGCTCAAATAAATAAACAAAAATATTTTTTAAAAAAGTATGGGACAGCATTTATCCAAATTTTTCTAATTATAAAAGAGCTGAATTTTCATGCATCTGCTTTCAGTTAATCTGCTATGATATTTGTTTTGTTGAAGCTGATCATAAAAATGTGTCTTTCAGGGACACATAATCAGAAAAGAAAGTATTTTAGAAGCCCTTTCAGATAACTATGGGGAACACACACACACTTTAATTTCACAATAGAACTCAACAAATGGTAGTTTCTTACAGGTTTATTTTGTTGGAAAATCTGAAACTGTATCAATGAACTCTTTGTATTCTGTTATTTTTAAAGTCCTTTAATTAATTTATATTTTCAGTGACCATTTAATTCATACATTATTTTACTAAAATCCTATGTACATTGAATATTTGAGAAATGAAGATTCAGTAAGTTATGCATATCTTCCAAGTGTTGACACATTTTACTACACATGATGAAAATCCCATTTGCTTGAATCACCTCTGATCTCATTAGAAAAATTTCCGAGAAGCTGTGTAGCTCACAGTGTCAATTCATCATTTTCCATAGCTCTCTTAAACTTCACTTTGCTACTGAGAGCTCCAGTTTCATCACTGACCACAAGTATCACTGGTTGTTTTCCACCAATGGCAGACTCACTTTGTGAGAAAACATAGCTGAGTTTGAATAACCATAGTTTGCAAGTATTCTTTCAAATAAGAACTAGATTCTATGAAACAAAGCAGTTAGTTGAGCTTGCAATTCAAACAACTGGCTATGATCTCTTCTCATGGACAAGCATGGTAGCAGGCATATAGTGGAAATGATTTATGCAACATTACATTTAGTAATACAGATTATTATATTAAAATATGATTATTTAAGGGTAGGCATTGAATAAAACTAATGATTTTTACTTCTTCACTAACAACAGAGTTCAGTGAAACTGGCTTTAAAAAAATGCAATTGTTGGTGGTGAAGGAGCCAATACCCAGGAGTATTTTGGTGTTGCTGCTGCCTAGATTCAGGCCAAGGAGTCACAGTTTTACTTGTTTTATTATTTGCACCACTAATGCAAATGCCAACAATATTTGGCGATTTTAATAAAAATTGTTCTGGGGAGGGGAAAGATCAGCTGAAGGTCAGCTGCAAGCAATGCTGGGGGCCATTGTGAATAGGGCCTAGCACTGGAGTTACACCAGGGCTTGACTCTACTCTGGGGTTCTTGTCTGGGGGCAGGGGATGGACCAGCTGAAGGTCAGCAACTGCAAGCAGGGCCAAGCACCATCATGGGTAGGCACTGAGTTTGGGAGTTGCATGCCAGGGCTATATGCCATTTCAGTGTGGCTGTCAGGGAGTGGAGTGACCAGCTGAAAGTTGGGCAGTTGACCAAATTAGATTCTACTTCATATACAAACCTTGCAAGTTTCCTACCCCAAAAATTATATGAAGATGTACTAAAGCAGAGAGCAACAATTTATAGCCTCCAGCTCCCAGAAGAGGCTTGGAGCTGATCTCACTATTAAAAAGCCAGATAGCAAATAACACTAGATGAAAAGTGCCCAGCTTGGCCACCAGGAAAGCCAGGCCTCAGAAGGTCTCATACAGATTTGCTGGGAGGTGGCACACTCAAAGTAGAAACTTCTCAGGCTCATGTGCACCCACCTCAACCTAGTGAATATAGTCTTCAATCCCACATTCACTTAATTCAATTTAGAACATGCTACCTAACACAGGCTATACAAAAGCTGCTGTTGCTGTAACCACAGTGAGATAACTGATTTCAACATGAAGCAGGTAACAGAAAACACTGACCAAAGGGATATCCACCAAGATGACCTAGTCCCACAATGGAAGCTTGCAATGAAAGCTGAAACCCAAGAAATAGATACCCAAAATGAAATCTCAACAAGTATTTTCACTTTTTATTTTTTATTTATTTATTTGAGAGAGACAGACACAGAGAGAAAGACGGATAGAGGGAGACAGAGAGAATGGGCGTGCCAGGGCTTCCAGCCTCTGCAAACGAACTCCAGACATGTGCGCCCCCTTGTGCATCTGGCTAACGTGGGACCTGGGGAACCAAGCCTCGAACCGGGGTCCTTAGGCTTCAAAGGCAAGCGCTTAACCGCTAAGCCATCTCTCCAGCCCTCAACAAACATTTTAAATGAACTTAATGAAACCATGAACAAATGGATGGTTGAATGGGAAAAACTGGCCAAAGAGTAATGACAGAGGAACTCCATGAATGGATGAAGGGAATTAAAGAAAACTGTTAAAAAGAAATCAAATTATAAATTAAAGTTTGTCTCAATGAATTGGAAGCAAGACAATAAAAAGAACTCAATAGATGGATAAAGGAAATGGAAGATAGTCAACAAGAACAACTCAATTGATGGCTGAAGGAAGCCAAAGAGAATAAAGAAACAGTACTCCATTGATAGCTTAATAAAATTTACAACAATCAACAAGAGATCAACAGAAGGCTAAAGGAATTTGAGGAGAACCAACAAATAAATAAGCTCATGGGCCAATGGAACAAGCTCAATGAGAACATATGCAGGAATGAATTCCAAGAAACAATAAAAAGTCAAATCAAGAAATGAAAATGGAATTCAAACAAGAGATGGAAATGCTAAGGAAAAACATAAAAGAAAACAAAAATGCAATAACCTTCTTAAAAGCTTCCAAAGAAAGCCTTACCAACAGAACAGACCACATAGAGGGTAGAATTTCAGAATTCAAGGATCAGAAAGACTCCCAAATCATTGTCAATTTCAAAAAAAAAAAAAAAAAAATTGTGCAAATAGAACATGAGGGAACTCTGGGACACTTTAAAAAGAGCAAATGTTCAGATCATAGGCATACAGGAAGGGGAAGAAATCAAGGTCAAGGGCATAGAGAATATTGTCAACAAAATTAGTAAAGAAAAGTTTCCCAACCTTACAAAAGACAGATTGGTCCAGGTATAGGAGGCAGACAGAATACTAAAAAGGACCAGAGAAGAGACAATCCCACATCACATAATTAAACACTAAACACAGAAAAAACAAGGGTAGAATACTTAAAGCTATAAGAGAAAAACAGCTCATTACATATAGAAGTAAGTCTATCAGAATTACCTCAGATTTTCAAATGAAACTCTTAAAGCAAGAAGAGCTTGGAATGGAGTATTTCAAAAGTATTTAAAATATGACCATGGCTGCCAATCCAAACTACTTTACCCAAGAAAATCTTCCCTCATAATAGAAGGTGAAAGAAAAACTTTTCATGATATAAACCAGCTGTATGGTTACATAAGCACCAAGCAAGTCCTACAGAGAACACTGCATGGAACACTCCACACTCAGGAGATGAACAGCATGCATATGAGGAGAGAATAAGAAACAGTTAAAACTAGAATGGACATAAATACATGCAAAGACCAAGAAAACACCAAACTCCACAAAACCTTCAGCATAACAGGGATTAACTCACACCTCATAATTATAACTCTGAATGTTAATGGGCTCAATTCTCCAATAAAAATACATAGGTTAACAGGTTGGATCAGAAAGTTGGAACCCTGTTTGCTGTCTACAAGAAACTCAACTTACCATTAAAGATAAGCAAACTCTAAGGGTTAAAGTACATGTAAAGATATTCCAAGTAAATGGAAACAAGAAACAATCAGAAGTGGCTGTACTGACTGATTTCTGACAAAATAGACTTTCAATCAAATGTAATTCAAGAGATAAAGAAGGTCACCTCATAATAATTAAGGGAACAATACAACAGGAGGGTATTGCAATCATAAACTAATATGCACCAAACACAGGGGCACCTAATTTTATAACACAAAACTTACTACATAATAAAGCAGATATAAATCCTACTACAATATTAGTAGGAGATTTTAATACTCCACTGTCATCAATATATAACACTGATCCTCCAAGCAGAAAATAGGGAAACAATGGAGTAAAACAATACCATTGATCAAATGGACTTAACAGATATCTAGAGAACAACCCACCCTAATTCTACCAAATTCACCTACTTTTCAGGAGCTTATGGAAATTCCTCCAAAATAGACCATACATTAGGGAATAAAACATGTCTCCACACATTCAGAAAAATTGACATAATTCATGGCAATCCCAGCACAATGCATTAAAACTAGAAATCAACAGTAACAATAGAAAACACACCAACTCTTGGAGATGGAACAACTCATTCTATACAGTGAATGGTTTGTGAAAGAAATCAGAAAGGAAATCCATAAATTTACCAAACTGAATGACACACACACAAAAACAGCATATCAAAACTTATGGGACACAATGAGACAGTCCAAGAAGGGAAGTTTATAGCTCTCAATGCCTATATTACAAAAACAAAAAGATCTCAAATAAGTAGTCCAAGCCCAAAAGTACCAGATGGAAATACATTATTAAGATCAAAGCAGATATTAATGAATTGGAAATAAAGAAAACAAAATTAAATAATTGATGAGGCTGGAGAGATGGCTTAATGGATAAAGTGCTTGTCTACCAAATCAAAGGATGCAGGTTCAATTCTCAAGAACCCACATAGCCAGATGTAACAGATGGTGCATGCAGCAGGAAGTTTGCAGTGGCCAGAGGCCGTGGCATGACCATTTTCTCTCTCTCTCTCTCTCTCTCTCTCTCTCTCTCTCTTTCTCTGCCTCTTCATCTCTCAAATAAATAAATTTTTTTAAAATGATGAAATGAAGAGCTGGTTCTTAGAAAAAAATAAATAAACAAGATTGATAAACCACTGACCAAATAGGTCAAAAGAGAAAAAGAGAAGACTCAAATCCACAAGATTAGAAATAGAAAAGGAGACATCACAATGGATACCAATTATATTGGAAAAACCATCAGGGCATATTTCAAAAATCTATATTCCACAAAATTGGAAAACCCAGAAGAAATAGATGAATTCCTTTACTTACATCACCTTCTAAAACTAAATGCAGAATGGACAGACTTCCTAAACAAACCTATTACTTCTAACAAAATTTGAAAAGTAATTAAAAAACTCCCAACAAAATTTCCAGGCCCAGATGGATTCACCAATGAGTTCTACCAAACCTTCATTCAAGAACTAAAACCACTTCTCAAGTTATTTTGCAAAACTGAAAAAGAGAGAATGCTCCAAACTCCTTTCATGAAGTCAGCATTACTCTAAAACCTAAACCAGTAAGAGACACAATGAAAATAGAAAATTATATACTGATATCTCTAATGAACTTAGGCTGAAAAATTCTCAATAAAATCCTCATAAACTGAATTCAAGAACACATTAAAAGCATCACACACCTGAATCAAGTAGGTTTCATCCCAGGGATGGTCCAGCATACAGAATTTCATGAATGTAATTTACCACATAAATAAATTTAAACACAAGAATCACATGATTATTTTGATATGCACAGAAAAGGCCTTAGACAAAATACAATATCCCTTCATGATTAAAACCCTGGAGAGACTAGCGATGGAGAGAGCATATCTCAACATAATAAAGGCTATTATAATACACCTCAGGCCCAGATCATACTAAATGGAAAAAAACAAAACAAAACAAAACAAAACTTGAAGGTTTCCCATTAAGGTCTGGAAAAAGACAGGGGTACCCACTCTCACCATTGCTTTTCAACATAATACTTGAATCTTTAGCTCAACCAATGAGACAAGGGAAACAAATAAAAGGGCTACAAATAGAAAGGAAGAACTCAAACTAGCCCTACTTACAGATGACATGATACTATATATAAATGACCCAAAAGACTCCACCTGAAAACTTCTACAGGTGATAAATTCATTCAGTAAAGTGGCAGGATACAAATAATAGACAAAAATCAGTAGCCTTCCTACACACCAAAGATAAACATGTAGAAAAAGGGATAAGTGATGTTATTCTATTTTCAAAAGTTACAAAAAATTAAATACCTCCAATATCACTATGCAAGGAAGCGAAATACCTATACAAAAAAAACATAAAAACACTTTAGAAATAAATTGAGGAGGATATGAGATGAAAAGGCCTCCATGTTCATGGATTGGAAGAATTAATATCGTGAAAATTGCCAATTCCAAGTCAATTCCAATAAAAATTTCAGCAATGTTCTTCATACACATAGAAAAATAGTCCCAAATTCATAGGGAAAAGCAGAAGGTCTCAGATAACAAAAATATTCTCAACAAAAGAAATAAGTTTGGAGAAATCACCACACCTGATTTCAAGATATATTACAAAGCCATAATAATTAAAACAGCATGGTACTGGCACAAAAACAGATACACAGATCAATGGAATAGAATAGATGACCCATTTCTAAATCCAAACTACAGTTACCTCATCTTTGACAAAGGGGGCAAAAGTACACACTGAGGAAAAGACAGCATCTTCAGCAAATGGCACTGGAGAAATACAATAACCAAACATAGAAGAATAAAATTAGATCCACTTCTCTTACCCTACACAAAAGTCAACATCAAATAGATAAGGACCTCCATAGAAGACCTGAAACTACAGAACAACTAGAAGAAAAATGAGGGAGTACACTCTATGATACAGGCACTGGGAAAAACTTCCTGAATAAGACCCCAGTAGATCAGGAAATTAGATGCACTAAATTAGATGAAACTAAAAAGCTACTGTATACAAAAGCAAATTATTAACAGAGTCAACAGATATCCTATTGAATAAGAGAAAATTTTTATCAGCTATATGTCCAACAAAGGTCTAATGTTTAGATTTACAAAGAACTCAAAAAACTAAGCAATAAAAAATCAAACAGCCTAATCAAAAAATGGTGTAAAGATTTGAACAGAGAATGCTCAAAGGAAAAATATATAAGACCATTACACACTTAAGATGTTCGTCATCTGTAGTCATCAGAGAAATGCAAATCAAAAGGAATGCGAGATTTCATCTCACTCCAGTCAGGATGGCATAAATCAAAAAAATGAATGATAATAACTGTTGGCAAGGCTGGGAAAAGAGAAACCCTTACCCACTTCTGGTGGGAATGCAATCTTGTAAAACCACCATGGAATGTATGGAGATTCCTGAAAAAAAGATGAAAATAGACATAACATTTGATCCACCTACACCACTCCTGGGCATATACCCTAAAGTCTCCACTCTTGACTATAGAGACACTTGCTCAACCATGTTTGTTGCAGCTCTACTGACAATAGCTGTGGACTGGAATCAGCCTATAAGGCCATCAACTGTTGAATAGATAATGAAGATGTGATACATATACACAATGGAATTCTACTTAGCAGTAAGGAAAAATGAAATAATAAAATTTAGAGGAAAATGGATGTAGTTGGAAAACATCATTAAGGGAGGTCATACAGGCACAGAAAGACAAACACCTCATGTACTTTCTCATATGAGGTTCCTAACTGGGATCAACTGGTGATGAGTACAAATGGTAGCTAGCACCAGGAATATGGGTATCAAACTAGAGTGAGATGATGAGAGAAAAGAAATGGGTTGGGAGGAGAGGAGAGTTATCTGATGGGTTGAGTAAGAGACAGAATATTAGGGGTGGTAGGGACTTGAAAGGGGAGTTGGGGAGGGGATTATACAAAAGTTAAGATAGCCTAACTCATTTACATGGAAACCCTGATTCTGACTAGAATTTTACAAAAGAAATAACCACCAATAAAGAGGGAAAGGGGACAGTCTGTGCAGAAAGTTGAAAAAGCTTAACCTTAAAACTTTGGGCTCTAGCAGGTAAATCCCAGGCCCAGAATTGGGATATGCCCTGCAGTGAGCTGTTGGCCAGAGACTCATGAGGCTCCCAAGACAATGTAGGTCATTGCCAAAACAATTACCTGCCAGAGCTAAAAAGTAAGGTCATATTTATGAAGACCCCATAGTCTGTGCTCACAGGACATCCAAATACCATGCTGGGACCAAAAGGGAAACTAGTGCCCTCCTGGCTGGCCCTCATAGTGATGGAAAACCCTATGGGAGCTGCTGGAAGAAAATGGTCACCAATAGCATGAATAAGCAGGGGATCCTGCAAACTATGAAATCAACCAGCAGGACAAGAAGCACACACTTGTGCAATAGTGGCATGCAGCCTCTACAAGTAACCAACCGTTCGTGGTTGGAAAGACTGGATATAAGGCCTGCTCAGTGGGAGAGAACTTATATCTTCCATTGGAAACCAAGTCAGAATCCAATGATCAGAAAATTCATAGTGCAAAGAGAAGCCCCCACTGCTCTCTGCATAAGAAGAGTGGGCTTGCATACCAAAAATATTTCAAAAAACTTTACATGCCTCCTTTAGTTTGGTTGGAGAATTTTACCAATGGCAGAGAAAATGGAGGAAAGCTATGACCCATCCATAAGACAAGAAGGTAGCCAATGGCTCACCATGAGACTAGTCACCTTTACCAGATCTTCCAGGGCCCAGGAGAAACTGCAGGGGAAGGGGAGACATGAATACTGCTCTTACAGTTAGCCTGACAACCAGCTCCAGGGTGATGGTAAAAGACAGTGGACAATCAAAACTTATCAAAACAGAAATACAGAGGCTATGATAATTTAACACTAAATCAGACTGCCAACCTTGGTTCAGGGAACATCATGGAAGAAGGAACAGGAAGATTGACATAACTATAGAGTAGGTAGGAATATAATAGGGTACAGGTCCCCTGCTATCTCACAGGAACTGACTGAAGCCTTCATGTCTCCACAGTGACTACTATAACCCCACTGAGGTGGGTCCTAAGGATAACAGGAGGCAGGGCAAGGTAACAAAATACTTGTTATAATATCCATAAAATAAAATTTAAAAGAATTGTTTTGATCCCATAGAACCTCCAGAGCAAGGAAGGGGTGCTTTATGTTATGTGAGCATACATTGAGGACTGAGATACAGAGGACAGTTATAGGAAGGCTTGGCTTTTCCTAGAACCAAGGAAGCTTGCCCAAGGAGAACCCACAACCTGAAGGTGAAGCTTTTAAAAATGGTAACTCAGCTCATAGAGTTTGGAAATGCTCAAGTAAAAGGATGATAAATAACAAGGGTATGAATATTCACCATGAATAATTTTAGTTAGTGGAGAGGAAATTAATTAAGCAGAATTCAAAATATCATCATCTATGAGGTTAGTGAACAAAGAGGTACTTTGGAGGGAGAGTTGGGGCAGGGAATAGGAAAATGGTAGATGGTACAACCAAGTTTGTGAAGACCATTCACTCCCACTGTGCATGGCCAACCATCTCTGGTTTTCCTGTCTTTCTTGAAAGTGGATTAAATTCTGGGAAATCTACTTCAAACAACCATACACTATGTATTTATTTATCTTACTTAACTTATTTTGTGGTTGTTTTTGCAGTGTTAGGCAAAATCCACTACAGAATCCCAGATGCTAGCTGTTGTTACCTTCTCGTCGCGGGGAAAAAACACCCAACCAAAGCAGCTCATGAAAGAAAAGGATTTATTCTGGTTTATAGTCTAAAGGGAAAGCTTCATAATGGCAGCAGAAAGATGGTAGAGCAGAGGCTTGGACATCACCTCCTTGACACAGCAGGTAAGAAAGCAGCAGCAGCAGAGGGAGCTTAAGTGATACTGGTAACCTAGGAGCATAAACCTCAAAGTCCATCCCCAACAACATACTTCCTCCAGCAAGGTTCCACCTCCCAAATTGCCAGCAGTTGAGGATCAAGTACTCAGAACATATGAGATTATGAGGGACAATCTGATGCACACCACCACACTAACCCAGGACCTTGCAAGTTCTACACAACTGCTTTACCACTTAGCTGTATCACCAGTTCCCAATTCTCTTATTTCACAAGAGATAGTGCAGCTGGAGAGATATCTTAGCAGCTAACACACTTGCCAGCAAAGCCTAAGCACTCCTTTTATTATTATTAATAATTATTTATTTCAGAGAGAAAATTGGTACACCAAGGCCTCAGCCATACAATTGAACTCCAGACATTTGCATCACCTAGTGGGCATGTATGACCTTGTGCTTGCCTCACCTTTGTGTGTCTGGCAAACATGGGACCTGGAGAGTTGAACATGGGTCTCTTAGGCTTCACAGGCTAGCACCTTAACCACTAAGCCATCTCTATAGCCCAAGAACTCCTGTTTGAATCTCCATATCCCACATAAGCCAGAGAGGCATAGTGATGCAAGTGCACAGTGTCACACATGTGCATAAGGGGCCGCACCCACCTGGAGTTTGAGTGCAGTGGCTGAAGGCCCTGGCATACCCATTTTCTCCTTCTTCCTCTCAAAAATAATTAATTAAAAAAAGATACTAAATTTTTAAAATTTATTTTTTAAAAAGGGCTGGAGAAATGGCTTAGCTATTAAGGCACTTGCCTGCAAAGCTAAAGGACCCACATTTGATTCTCCAGGACACAGTATGCCAGATGCACAAGGTGGCACATACATATGGAGTTCATTTGCAGTGGCTAGAGGCCCTGGCATGCCCATATTCTCTCTTTTTCTCCCTCCCTCCCCTCTTTCTTAAATAAATAAACAGTTTAAAAACATACTTTAAAAAAAGAGATACTAGTTTCTCTCAAAATTGTTTATTTTTCTAATCTGTCAATTATTAATAAACTGAATTACTGTAACAAAGATGTTAACTTTAGGTGAACCATTACAAGTAGTATTTTATTTTAAAAAACTTTCTTCAAGGCCTGCTTCTGGACCACACAATACAATTCCTAAATGAAGGGATGAGTACATTCTTACTGGTATTTAAATTTTTAGATTTGACAGAACTAATGCAGTACATTTTGACAGCTATATACAGTAGCTTAATGCTAAGCTTTTTATGCTAAATACAGAAGAGAATAAATTTGGCACCAGTGTTTTGACTGGGGAGGGTTTAAGATTCCTATTCACAGTAGACAGCAGTCTGAGGCTGCTTGATAAAACAAGCGTGGGTTACTAAATAACTACCTCATAAAATATCTCAATATTTAAGGGAAAAGAGAAACTCAAGGCAAATAATATTTTGAAAAGACACACTATATCCAAAATCTCAACGCTAACTAAACATTCTTTAGTATTCTACCAGAAAGACTCATAGCTGTGGCATTGTGACTTAACATAGTAAGACTGAAGATCTCCAAGAATAAAATGAATGATGTTATAAAAGTTTCTTATCAAAAGAAAATACTTGTTCTAATGGAATTTATGTAGTGAAACGCTTTACATTCAGGCTCATTTAATACACTACAAAAATACTGGAAGTTTTCATTTCAGAACTTAATTTGAGTAGACATTAGAAAATACTACCTTTCCCTCTGTCACTAAGTTCTCTACTCATACTTTGCAAATTAATTTTCTCTGTAAGCATATGTTCTTGGTTTAGTTTTGTGTATATTATTGACTCTACATCAAGTTTTAGATGAGCTGACATCTAGAAAGTTACTGAAATTGGACAGCTTCCCCTTTAAAAAATTCAAGATAAAAAATTTAACCTTGTACCAAAATACAATACAGTCATATTCTGAAGTGTGTGTGTGTGTGTGTGTGTGTGTGTGTGTGTTTATATATTAGCATGGATTACACATAATCTTCCAAATGGCATAAGTCTCCTCTATCAGGGAGACAGCATGTAAATCGACAACCCTGGTTTGATTTATGTAGCCTTGCTAACCACTGAATATAAACACATCAGACTGGGTATGATTCAGTATGCAACTGAGCTAGTCTTCCACACCAACAGAGGAAAGAAAAATCTCTCTTATTTTCTAAACGTGCCCATCTCTATCTGTTTCTGTTGAATTGCCACAATTGCACAGATAAAACATTTGAGAGTATGTCAGCTTTAATTAATGTAACACGACCTGATCATTTCCACAGTTAAGAATAAAGAAGTTTGCAGTCTTTAAATCCAAAGCTCAACTTGGAGATTATGCTAAGTTGCTTCATTCATAGTCCACACTTCTCTGCTCATGTCAGAAGGACAGCATTTGTCCCCTCTAGTGATAAACAAATTATACATGAAATCAATTCCACTTCACAATCATTTTTCCTATTGGGTATTATCTTTCCTTCTCTGCTCCCTCCAGTTAAGCCTGCATCCTGTAACTTGCTAATGAGCTGAGGGCTTTCTGTTCCAGGTGGCACCCCCTGCCTGGAAGTCATGACATTTCCCATTTAGAATGCTGCTGGCATTTTTCGACAGCTCCTGCTAACTAGCCTTTTTGACCTGCACTAAGAGGAACTCATCTGATCGAATCCTCTAACCTGCCAATCATTCCAGCAAATGATCTTCACAGTCACTCCCAAGGCAGGAATGGAAGGCGGAAAAAAGGAAAAGCAGTGAGAGAATGAGGGAGTCGGCAAGGCTGCTGCCTCTGCAGCTATCTAATGAGAATACTTTAAGTCTCCGAGGCAGCTGAAACACAGAAAAACTGGTGGGAAAATTAGGACACAACTGAATGCCTGGCTCTGTAATTACTGATTTCTTTCCATCCTAAAATCATTTTGAGAGCAACACCTCTGAGATGTGCTGGTTTCCAAAGAACACAGAATATCCCACCTTACCCAGAAAAAACAGATTCATTTCTCCTGCCACTATCAATATGCAATTCTCATAATCCCACTCTGTCTGACAACATCCTTTGCAGAATTAATTATGTGCTATAAGCTTGTTAAGTGTGCATCTGTAAACCAGACCAGTGATGTTATAATGTTTGTCACAGCAAAAAAAAAAAAAAAAAGAAAGAAAGAAAGAAAAAAAAGCCCCCTCTCTCTTTTTTTCTCAGGCATATTTTAATGTTGCCCTGTTATGGATGTTGATAGTGACACCGTCACATAAAAGCAAACAGCTATGGCACTAGCATCATGTGTTGGGAGGATTATGTTCTTGATATTGACACAAATGATTCATCTGGGCCTTCTTAGCCAGCAGAGGTAAAATAATCATTTCCTTTCCAAATTCATCCTACCTGTGCAGAATTACTTTATTACATTATATTTAAAAGTAGTAAGGGTCCCCAGCTCACAGAATAACCCAATTACTTCATGAATAAAGATTCAGTGGGCAATGGATCACAACTCTGTCTTAATATGGAGATATTATTGACCAAGGGAAGATATGACATAATGCTACGCTTACACGTATCCTTACACATATCATTGTACATAATAGTGTAAAATAAATATTTTACATGATTTAATTGCACATGATAATCACACATCTTTCCCCATTTATAGTAATTAGGCCAACAGCCCCATTTAAAGTGGTTATTATATGTAACTAAGGGAATTTTACTAATTTCATTGAAAATGGTAATCTAGAGCAACTTAAAATCCAAGGAATATATCCAAATATATATATATATATGCACACATATATATATATGAAACTACATGTATATCATATAATGCAAAGTACATTAAAAGAATGGTAGTGATAATGTGCAAGGAAAAATTCCATCCAAGTATGGAAGTTAATGTACAGTATCGGATTTCATACTTAGCATACATGGTGATATTAACTATGAGAAAAATTGCAATCAGTTTTTTTTAACTTAATGTTTTTTTCTCTAGGATTTGGCATAATATTTTCTTAGAAGGAAAAATAAACCTTTGACTAATCTACAATGTAATTTTAACAACTTAAGGATGATGCAAAATTACTTTTTGACTATGTATCCTACTAAGTGTGTGTGTGTGTGTGTGTGTGTGTGTGTGTGTGTGTGTGTGTGTTGGTTGGTAGGAACAGCTATTCTAAATTCCAACAGCGACTCAGTAAATATTCATTTGCACAACCAATTTGATATTCTTTAAAGCTTTATCATAGCGGCATCTCAGAGTGCTATAAACATTTGTTAATATTACTTGTAATATTTTTTCTAAAATGTTTAACTTTGTTTATTGGAATAGATTCCAGGTGAGTTGTTCATTACATCTGCTAGAACTTTCTTTTGTTTAAGTACCTGAAGCCTGACTTTTGTCCCTGGCCCCAATGTCTAACCCTCATGGATCACATCCACATTTTTACCCAGACAAAGCTCCCGCAGGAGGACTATCTCAGGAGGAGTGATGAGCATCTGTTGGACAATGGCAGGAGTTTCGAGTTTCTTTCTGCTTTCCCTTCTCAACACTGTCATTTAGACATTGTCCTCTATGCATTCAAATGTCAGCCCAGACCATCAGCCCACTTCAACTCAAACAGCCCCCTTTTATTCTCAGACTCTTCTTAGAGCACCAGCAGACCACAAAGACAGTCTAGAGGGACTCAGCTGCTATCCTGGTATTAATAATACAATACAGTGCACTTAGGACACAGACGATTCCCTCTGTATCTCAAATTCGTAAGAATCAACATTAAATGAAAAGGAAAAATAGAGAGCCTGAGCTGGTAACACTGACCCAGCCACAGGTGAAGGCAAACTTCTGAGAGTTGGGACAAACATTATAAGGGGTAGTTTGCTTACCAGAGACTCAAGCGCCCTGTGCTTCCTATCTATAAGAAAACTTCACTCACATTATGTTCTTGGCTCTTCCCTAAGAAATTACTTTGGGTTTTAAGAAGCTAGAAGATGCAAGCTACAGTGTTATTTTTCCCTGCCCCTTAATTTGAAAACTCATCTAATCTGGAAATGCTGAATTACAAAAATATCATCAACTTTTGAGGGTTCATGGGCTGATTAACCAAACAAAACAAACAGCCAAAAACAACTCTCACAGAGTGGAAAGTAGAAAAGCAGAGTCAAAAAAGCTGCTGTTATTTTTAGTTTAAAAATTATCACTATGCATTTTTGTTGTTAAGATAAATATGATGAAATATTTAAACATAGAGGTATCACATAAATAACATAAATGGCTTAGAAAAATAATTTGTATGAACACATTTGTGTGTGTCACAGATGGGGGTAGAGACAGAGGGCTAGAGAGATGGTTTAGTGGTTACGGTGCTTGCCTGCAAAGACAAAGGACCCAGGTTCAGTTCCCCAGGATTCATGTAAGCCAGATGTACAAGGTGGCACATGCATCTGGACTTCATTTGCAGGGCTAGAGGCCCTGGCACACCCATCCTCCCTCCCTCTCTCTCTCTCTCTTTCTCTCTGTCTCTGTTTCCTTCTTTCTTTCCCTGTCAAATAAATAATTAAATAAAATAAAATATTTAAGGAGAGAGAGAAATGGAGGGATAATGATTAGAATAAGCAATAGAATAAAGGTAAAATGTTAGTATCTGGGGAAAGGGAGTATATGGTGCCAGGGACTCTTTGTGCTATTCTTACTTCTCTGTAAGTCTGAGAAAATTTCAGTACAAACAATTTAAGTCAGTTCTTTATAAACACACTCTTTTTTACAAAAAAAAAAGTCTATTTTTATTTATTTGAGAGAGGGATGGACAGAGAGAATGGGCATGCCAGAGCCTCCAGCTGCTGCAAATGAACTCCAGATTCTTGCACCACTTTGTGCATCTGGCTTACATGGGTCCTGGTGAATCCAACCTTGGTCCTTTGGCTTTGCAGGCCAAGTGCCTCAACTGCTAAGCCATCTCTCCAGCCCTATAAACATACTTTTGGTGAAGCCTGTATAACTTCATGATCATTTCTTTTTTGTGACTATTAAGTAGCCAAAGCTCAAGTCTTTTGCTGACCCACTTATGGAGCTGGGGAGGTGATGACATCAAGATTAGAGGGAATCAGAAGAAAGGAAGGGCTTCAGAGGTAGAGAAGGACAAGAGAGTCAAACCTATGCAGCTTTTTTTTTTTTTTTTTTTACCTTTTAGTTTAAAGGAGATAACAGAGTCTTCAGTATGAAGGAGAAGCAAGGAAAAGAGGGGAGATGTAGGTAGACAGGAAACAGCAAAATCCCCACCTTTTCTTACTTCAGTGTTTATAACACATGCCATGAATCTGTGGCCCCAATTTTCCAGTCCTGTGGGAACAATGACAACCAGGGTCCTTTTCAGATAAAACCTGAGAGGACACTAGGTTTTGTTTCATCTCTACTTATTATTTCCATAAGTGATGCTAACTACACAAGACAAGGGAAATTATCTGCAGTTGTTTGATAGTAAAACAGTTGCTGGATCATGCAGAGAGTAAGAGGGTCTAGCAGAGACAGAAAAAAAAAATCCCCAAATATTCCTGTGCCTGAAAAATACCTAATCTTAACACTTGAGTCTTTTCTATGGTGATATGTTCTGGTAGTCATATTTCCTTTTGAGTCTATAGTTGAGAAAATACAACATTACTTGAAGGAAAAAAAAAAAAAAACCTTTTACTCAATAGCCAAAAATATCACACAGTGAAGCTCTGAAATACCACACAATAAAGATGATGTCACTCCACTAACACTGGAGTTTCCCTCTATACTCGTCTGACTTTTACCTTGTACTGCACAGACAGGCAATGTGCCTTCCTACTTACTGTTTGCTTCAAAAAAGCTTCTGGAACAACCAAGCCCAGAGCTGTTAGCTGGAGGGTCATTAAGAACAGGTTGGGGCTGGAGAGATGGCTTGGCAGTTAAGGCACTTGCCTGTGAAGCCTGAGGAACCAGATTTGATTCCCCAGTACCCAGGCAAACTAGATGCATAATGGTGCAGGTGTCTGGAGTTTGTTTGCAGTGGCTGAAGGCCTTTGAGTGTCCATTCTCTCTCTCTTTCTCTGCCTCTTTATCTCTCTCACTCTTTCTCAAATAAATAAATTAAAATGTTAAAAAAAAAACAACAAAAAACAGAACAGGTTGGCCCAGCTAACTGAATCAGGCTCAGTCCTGACCTAGAAGCAGTCCACAGGGGACCTGCAGCTCATACTGGTATGGTTGACCCACCAGCCCTGCTCTCCATCCTGATGGAAGTACCAACCACAGCTACACTCTAGGAGGGTTTTAGTGTTAGAGGGACAAAGGGAAATAGCAATATATAGGATCCTGCATAAGCAAAACAAGGCAGCAGAAGCCACAAAGTGAAGGGGAGATGAAAGCAACAAAGTAGACACAGAGACAGAGAAAGTGAGCCAGCACAATGTCACAGCAGGGAGGACAGGCAGGCTGTGCCTCTTTTTCCTGGAGCAGTTTCCCCAAGTTGAGGTTGCAGATGAACTAAAAGCCACAGTTAGCTTCTTTCTGAGAGTTTAATCTCTGTGACACTTACCTATGTAGTTATGTGAACTGCAAACCTTCCCTACCCTTCACATACCACTGCTGACCAAGGAAGCCCACTGTCACACCTCCTCAGACATATTCCCCTGCCAGCTTGCCTTTGTCTTTCTTGTTCTTGTGGGCACCCAGCTTGGCATCTTTCCATGGCTCATTGTGTTCTCACTTGTCTGACTTATTCCTCTTACTTGGTCTCTGCATCTTTCCTCACTTGAACCTGTTGTCTGGGCACCTCTTTAATTGTTATAATCAAACTGAAACCAAACTGAGATCAAACTGACTACCTCTGATGTGCAGCTCTGAAGTATGTGAAACTGGATGTTGCTATCTAGCAAAGAATAATGTAGTGGAATTTAAATGAATAAAAACAATTTTAAATAGTCACATAGCTACTTGTTAGCATACCACTATTCTTTTTTAAAGGGAAGATAGGAGGGAGGAAGGAAGTTTAAATTCCTTTAGTCTATGATATAGAACACTGATTATTTTTCTAGTTTGTTTTTACTGGTGTTCTGACCCAAATGAGTTCATTATTGTACTTCAAAGTATATATTCCCACATAACTAATGAAGATTTCGTTATCTGTGGCTCAAAGGCTATCTGCATTCATATCCCCCAGAGATCGTTAAAATGCAGATTCATGGGCTCTGGGAACTGGATTTGAAAAACACCACAGGAGGCCAGTGTCACAGAATGTGAGATGCCTGTGCTCAGAGAGTATGGCAAGAGAATCTGGAGCCCCTCCTCAAAAAATCTTAATGCGATTTAATTTTTCTTTGAGAAATTAATTCAATTTGATATTTTTACCTAAAAATTATTTTAAAAGCCGGGCATGGTGGGGCACGCCTTTAATCCCAGCACTCAGGAGACAGAGGTAGAAGGACTGCCATGAATTTGAGGCCACCCTGAGACTCCCTAGTGAATTCCAGGTCAGCCTGGGCTAGAGTGAGACCCTACCTTGAAAAACCAAAAGAAAAACCAAAAAAATATATATATATATTTTAAAGAAATTATCACTTAAATGACTGAATCAAGTAGTCTAACCACTTTTTAAATTGCCATGTAATTCTTATATCATGT
Organism: Jaculus jaculus; assembly: GCF_020740685.1. NCBI lineage: Eukaryota > Metazoa > Chordata > Mammalia > Rodentia > Dipodidae > Jaculus > Jaculus jaculus. Next base: position 60,024,629 of record NC_059111.1, on the reverse strand, counting down.
GGACTAATAAAGATAATATGCTAAAATGGAAGGAGGGGGTCACTACACATAGTTAATATCTTATACTTGAAGCAAACAAAATTATTTCAGGTACTAGACAACTATTTGTAAATTTGCTACTTATTTAACAGAGTTCAAAGACAAACCAATTTGCTGAAAGATGTTCAGTAATAAGAATAAACTATTTTAAGAAACAATAGAAAAATAGAAGTCTAGAAGAGGTACTTGGACATTGTTATTTCTGTATTTCGTAAAAGAAGTACACAGTGACTATGCCTTTTCTATGTCAGTTTAAAATGACTAGGAATTTCAGCTCAGTATAGGTCTATGTCTTGTATCACCCCATGAAAACTTAAATGATCGTAGTAGATGTAGGGTTCAACATAGCCTCTGGTCTTTCCTCTGGGGACAATTTTCTATACAAATTCAAGTCAGATTTACAGGGTATTATTCTTTAATGGTGAGCAAATGAGTGGGAATAAGCTATGAAATCTACACTTGACAAATGTAAGTTAAGGATAATGAAATGTAGGCAGCTCAGTATTTGGGTCACCAGTAATAGCCACCCATTCTTAACTTAGTTGCTGTGGTTTCTTTTCCATTCAGTTTTGTTACAGAGCTCTAGAACCTAAATTGTTTTCTACTGCAAAGCAAAATGAATCTCATTAGCTTTTTCACTAAGGCCAATTTATGCAAATCCAAAATTATTAACTAAATAATTCAAGTGACCTTAGTGTGCAAGGAAAGAAATAATGTGGCATTGAGGAATGGGAGATATATTAGGACTTGAAACATTCCCACCTGCCAGGTCCCTATCATTTCAAAGATAACAACACAATGCCCTCCCTACACTGAGGACCCTGTTCCTTGACATAAAGGGTGGTTAAAAAGCTATACTGCATTCAGCCTCTCTCAGCTTTTAGCCCTCTCCCCCTCTCCTTTCTGATCAGTCTGGGATTTGTAAAGAAGTGGGAAATTAAGCTGGGTGTGGTGGCACACACCTTTAGTCCCAGGACTTGGGAGGCAGAGGTAGGAGGATCGCCAAGAGTTCAAGGCCACCCCGAAACTACATAGTTAATTCCAGGTCAGCCTGGACCAGAGTGAGACCCTACCTTGAAAAAACAAAATAAATAAATAAATAAAGAAAGAAAGAAAGAAAGAAAGAAAGAAAGAAAGAAAGAAAGAAAAGAAAAGAAAAGAAAAGAAAAGAAAAGAAAAGAAAAGAAAAGAAAAGAAAAGAAAAAGTGGGAAATTAGAGGAAAATTAGCTCAGTTGGTAGAGTGTTCATTTAGCATATAGAAAGCCCTGGGTTCAATCCCCAGCACTGCATAAGACCACTTGTGGTGGTGACCATAGTCCTGGAACTGTAATTCAGGCTTGCTGAGTGTATGTGTGCATGAGGCAGTTAAACACAGTCCACTTTTTGTTGCTGTTCTGATGGGCAGGCTAAGAGATTTATGTAGCTGGGTGTCCTCATGATAATAATGCAGGTTAAATACTTTACACTTTAAAATATATGCCATCACTTTCATGAATGCAAACTATTCCCAGAGCCAGGAAGTGGCTGGTCAGAAACAGTCCCACTCAGTCTAACTGCCTCTCAGTGTAGGAGCGCAGATAGTGAATAAAGCTGTGTTCCTGAGTAACCTTGTACACAGCAGGCAGAAGTAACCTACAGAATTACACTCTTTCCTATGGTATGGCAACTTGAATAGTGATATCTTCAGACTGGCATTTATACAACATTTTTTTAATCTAGGAATTTTTCCTCTTAAATCACCCACTAATTACCACCCAACATGGCCAACATTGGACTCTATGTAGAAAGCATGAAAAGCTAAGCCCTAATGTACTGGCAGATCTTCTACAAGGCAATGGTACAGTAGAATCCATGGCCTTTGCCACACTTCCCATTTAGCTTCTTCACATAATCCCAGCTAGGGAGGAAGGAAGAACAGACCCTGCAATACTGCATACCCATCGACTCACTTCAACATTTAGTGAACTCATACATGCAAGGAACACATATACTTTCCAATATGGACCAGCATAAAAATGTCTTCCCTACAAAAGGAAGTTCATTCTCTACTTGCTTCAGAGTATGTTGTTACATTGAAAGGAATAATAATTATAGTAATAGTAATTTTAATAAAGTCAGAAGACATTTCCATCTGGCAATCAAGAAAGATACAGCCTTCCAGAAATTGCTGTTTCATGCTTGTCATGTGCATATGTGAGGACTAGGACATGCTGACATGCCTAGCCATCACCATGTTTAGATGATACTCCCCATCTGTAAGAATAGAAGTCAAAGAATCAAATAGTGAGAAAGGGTAGTTTCATCATAACAAATATATGCCAAGGACCAGAGAGAAACAAGGAACTGGCAATAAGGGGGCCACAGTTGGTGGCAGAACATGAAATGAGGTTTGAATGTGAAAAAGTAAAATGTCCCCCATAGGTTCATGTGTTTGTGCTTGAGTCTTATAACTCAAGACCCAGCTGGTAGAGCACATTAGAGGTGGAGACTTGCTGGGGGAGGTATGTCAGGGGCTGAACTGGAGGCTTAGTGCAGCCCACTGGGTGTTCCCTAGCTCACTTCATTTTGTTTTCAACTCCCTAGTGATGTGACAAGATGTAACATCCAGCCTCTACTCCACCATGCTTTCCCTTGTCATCATGAAGCCTCCCCTGAAAACAATAAGCCAAAATAAACCTTTTCCTCCCATCAGCTGCTTTTGGTTGGGTGTTTGTCCCAGTTCCAAGAAAGTAACTACTACAATGCCTCCTCCCCAAAGGAGGCAATGATGATTCAGTTATACACAAAAACTTCTGGTATGAATAGAAGTGCCATATTATTAGAACTACTGATGTTTCATGAAAAACTAGAAAGCTAGACTTTTATATGCAATCTCCAATTTTAAAATGGGAACCACTAGTTAAAACTAAATTGTATAGGCCAAACAAAGATCTTTGTCTAAATGTGAACTTTTTTATGGAAGAAAAGGGTTTGTATTAAGTAAACCTTTTTTCTAAAATCTCAATGAAGACTACAGGAGCAGTTAAGATAATTTGCTCATGACTCAGCTGGGTTCCTTGTGACTCAATTAAAATTGTAATTTTAATTAGACTCTAGTAGGTACCTAAAATTTTAGAAATGCCTGACTACACTCTGCCTAGGTAGATGTTTGAGAATGCCATAGTAAGGACAAGAGATTCATAAGATATAGTATCAAGGAAGAAAATGAGTTTGAAATATTTTTTCAATACCATATCTATTATATGTAAGTGGGTCATCTTACCTGTGCTCTTCGAGAATGCTGTGCTTGTCAGTGCTTGCTGTTTGATAGACTTTTGCTGTAACTATTATTTTTCCCAAAGGCCCGCATACTTTCACCAGCTTCAGGTTGCAATCTCACATTTGGGACGGTAAAAATAGAAGACACTGAGGACCAGAATGAAATGTTTCAATTACCTATGCATACATATGTCTATAATTTTTTTTCTTCTTTTAAAAAATATGGATGGAAATACAATTCTGGATGTCCAGCATGTAGAACATTGTGATATGTGTTTGTTTTTAAGATGTCAAGTGGTTAGAAGCATGCACACATATCTATGCACGTTTGTCCATGCACACAGGCACATATGATGGAGTCACAGCTCACATTTCTGTGATCTAGAATGATTAGCTTGGATTTGGAAACATTTTCATCATCCACTCATTCACAAGAGAAATATTTATTGACTCCAACACTGTTCTGGAAATTGTAGAATACTATAGCAAAAAAAATCAGAGTTAAGGGAAAACCTTGTTCAGGTAGATTCTGGTGAAAGGAGACAGATAGTAAACAAGCAAACCAAATAAATACTCATAAATGTTATGGAGAAAAACAAAGAAGGGAAGAGCTGTTGGATGCTTGGAAGTAGACGGAGGTTGGTCAAACAGTGAAGACTTCCCTAAGAAGGGGCATGTTATCAGCAATGTAAAGGACATAAGAGGGCAGCAGTGCCAAGATCTAGAGGGGAGTAAGCACAAAATGAGCAAAGAGGAAACAGCCAGAGCTGACCCTGGGGAGGCAAGAAGAGAATCAGGCAAATTAGTTAAGAGGCTACTGTGAACATACAGTCAATGGAAGATGGCAAGTAGTTTGAGACTGGTTTTAGGTTGCTGAATCTGCACTTGTCAATTATATTAGTAATCTTAAGGAAGAGGACCTAAGCACTTTACACAGAAACAATGGACAGGATGCCTGAGGAAATACCAAGTAGTAGGAATGCAAACTCTTTTGAAAGGAGTTGACTAAAAGGAAGGAGCTTGCTCTTCAAGGTCACATTTATTTTGTCCCTGAATTAAGAATATGGCTGTGTCCTCCACACTTGGTATTGGTTTCAGAAGCATGAAAAATGCATGGAATGGGTCATGGAATGCACACAGTTCCAGGCCCTGCTGCTGAGATGTGGCATGAGGCAAGGCATGATGACCCTGATAAAGAGACTAGCAAGGCCACTGGAAGATGGACTGTGATTTGTATGGAGACCTGAAGATGTTTTGGGAATACCAAGACTGTACAAGGGAGACCATGGAGTGCTGCTGGCTCGGGGTGAAAGTTTTCCCTAGCTACTCAGCTCAACTAGAGAGATGGAATTAGAAAATCCAGAGATGTCACTGGTTATGATATTGGACTTAAACTGTAGTTGTTTGATGTTTGCATGATGGTTAATGACTTTGCATTGGTCCAGTTTCTCTTCTTGTTACGCCTTATAGCAATAGAAAGATTTAATCTATGCCATTACATGTTGGAAGTATACAACTTGTTTCGATTTTACAGGACTCATCGTTAAAAGAGACACTCTTTAAATCTCAGCTGAGACTTGGGACTTGGGAACTGTCTTAATTGGTGAAGACTATGGAACCTTTGAATTTAGAATGAAAACAATATACAATGTGTTAAGGTTATGAATTTATTAGGGGTTGGGATGGAATGTGGTAATTTGAATGGATGCCCCTAATAGATTCAGTTTTATTAAAGTTTCTTGGATTTCCAGCCCAAAGGTGTGTTTGGGGGCAGATCTGGAATTCCAGCCTAAGGCACGCAGAGAGTAGAGTGAGTTCTTCCTTAGTTCTCTGCTATTTGGCTGCTGGTTTTTATTCTTGCTTTTGGTGGTGGTTTTCTCTCTCTCTCTGTCACTATGGAAATTCCCCTGGATCTGTAAACTTTAATAAATCCCATTACTCCCATAAACTGTTTTTGGTTTGGAGGTTCATCCTCGCAATGTGAAGCTGACTTTACAACAGAGCTCAATTCTGGTAATCCTAAATTTGCAACATCTTGGATGACCAAGTGGAGAGGCTGAGTAGGTCGTGGGGTGTGCAAGTGTGGAGAGCTTCCAGAATTTGGGTGCTATTTAAATGCTATGAAATTACGTGGCTCTTAGAGTGTATGCAGATAGAAAGTTCTCGGGAGGAATTCTTGGTACATGAACAGTGAAATGCCAGGCAGATGAGGGAACCAAGTTTGCAAAGGAGAATTTAGAGAGAGAAAAGGGAAACTGTAAAGAATCTTGCCCTGGAAGCCAAGTGATGGAGGTGTTAATAGGAGGAGGTGGTAGATGACTATGTTAAATTCTACTGACAGATCAAGAAGAATGCTGGGTAAACCAAAGAATTGAGATGTTGAAGACAACAGTGCAAGACCTGTGGATGTAAAAGCCTGGATGGGAAAGATTTAGGATGGAATGTCTGGCATCCATGAACTGCAGGCAGCAGGTCTCTTTAAAATACTGTGGTTCTGGTTTGTAAAATGATGACATGAAGCTACGTAATGGCATCATGATGTTTTAGGATACTACATAGGACCACGTGGGTAAAGCTATAAGCATTTGATTAGGAAAGGTCCTTAAGCACTACTGTGTCTTTCTCAACTTGTTTGCAGAGTGAGAACTTAGAAGCCCCGGGGGACTATGGCACATGCACATTGCTGTCTGCTTAAGTACCTATAGAGCAAAGGCTAGAATCAGGCGATCCAATTACCAGCTCGGTGCTTTCCACACTGGAGCAATTTGCTGGCCTTCTTTTACTTGAATTTTGTGAATTAGCAAATGAATTTAATAAAATCAAGGACTTTGTGCTATGAAGTATACTTTGTTCATTTACTCTGACAAGGATAGTTCAACTTCAATTATTTATGTGACTTTATAGTATACACAGGAGAATGCCCTGTGGTGTACTTGGGCAAAGTAATGAATTTCTTCTAGACTAGCCCTCCATTTACTTCCCTGCAATTAGATCTTTGTGAAGAAATGGGGCAAGGCTGCTGGGGTTTCTGAACGGAGGGAGAATGAGAGTATCACCAGAATTAGCCAGCACTAACTGCCAGATAACCAGGTAACTATATGAGTGTTCTTGATTGATGCATTTGTTACCATTTCTGCTTTGATGGCACAGTGATGTTCTATTTGTTAAGTTTCCTATAATTTATATGTAAAGAATGCTCACAATTTTAATGTGCTATAGCATCATTTTGAACAGAAGTTGGATTGTCTCATAAAAAAAGAAGGCCTTAGTCACTCATAACATAGCTTCCAGTTTTACACTTCTACTTCCTCAGTGTGGTCAACCTAGATCTGTCTTATTTGCATATTTATCTGCTAAGTGGTGATTACTTCCCTCTGGGGCCTGACTGGTCTCATTGGAATGTAATATCTATATCTATATCTATATCTATATCTATATCTATATCTATATCTATATCTATATCTGATATTTTAGTTCAAGGTAACTTCTAGAAATTCCTGCTTGTTCACTCTCTTTTTTCCAAGCAAATTGTGTTTGGATGAAATCCTAGATCTCATCATAGAGGTATTGGTTCATAGGCCCTACTTTCTTCATGTCTGTGCTCCCTGACATTTGTGTATGGTCACAAAACATGCTATGCATCCCTCAAGACCTGTTGGTACTAAAATTCATAAGCTTTTACATTGTGGCTGTTTCAGTGAAACTTCTCCCGAATTTTTTCCCTTACAGGCCAGAGAGACCTGTATAAATAGATGCCCTTTTCTTCTGTCTGGGCCTCTGCTGTTAGCTGAGGACAGTAGCTAACAGCTAAATTATAAAGAAACTGAAAATAATATAATGAGATTCCGAGGAATAATAAAAGACAGGACTGGAGAGATGGCTTAGTGGTTAAGGTTAAGGCACTTAACTGCAAAGCCAATGGACTGTGGTTCAATTCCCCAGGACCCACAGAAAGCCAGATGCACAAGGGGGCACATGCATCTGGAGTCTATTTGCAGTGGTTGGAGGCCCTGGTGCACCCATTCTCCCTGCCCCCTCCTTCTCTGCCTGAATCTTTCTCTCTCTCAAATAAATAAAAAAGCAAAGACAATATGTTAATATGCTGTTAGGTACTTTTTCAATGCATACGTACCCCACCATTTTTATACTACTCATGGAATGACTGCAGTGGCCTGTGTTACCCAGGCTCCAATAACACTGATGCTCTACCTATACAGTCTGATGAGTCAAAGCAGGTCAAGAAGGTTTGAACCTACAGTTAACTTAGGTCTGTCCTCAATCTTCTCTTTTGAGCATGGTTGCATTTCTTAACTGTAAGTATTTTTTCTCTGTGGGCATTTTTTTTAAATGTGCTATGAGCCATTATAGAGGATAGCAGCCCTATGGACCGAACTGTGTCCTGTCTCAAATTCATATGTTGATGTCTGTTCTCCAATGTGTTGGTATCTAGAGATAGGGCCTTTAGAAAATCATGATGCTTCATGACATCAGAAGAGTGGGAGTCTCTCTGCAATGTGAGCAAAGCAAGGTGACTCATGGCCAGCCAAGACAGCCTTTGGCAAGAACTGAATCCGCCAGTACCTTCATCTTGAACTTTCCCCATCCCTGGATCTGTGAGAAATAAGTGTCTGATCATCCACCCACCCTGTGGTATTTCCTCCTAGTACTTGGAGCCAACTAAGACAGCGGTATTCCAGGAATCAGTGAGTCTGTGTCACAGCTTGGTTGTTGAGACAATCTATTTGTTGGTTTTGTAACACTTCTTCCTAGGTGGACCTTCTTCCAAATCCCCTTGAAAGGGAAGATCATGAGGGAGCTACTGCCAGAGTTACAGCAATTTGTCAAACAGCCCAACAGTGAACTTTTACAAGACACTGCAATAATGTGAAATTCAATTCTAAAGAATTTTAAGAATTTCTAAATAAAGTCTGCATAGCACTAACCCAGACAAGAGTCATCAAAACCAGTCATTTCACTTTAAGGAACTAATTTCCAAAGTCTGTGAAGTCTGGGAATTCTTTGTTTTGTAAACATGTTTACAAGGATAGCCACACTGTTCTAAATGGAAATGACTACAGTATTTAATACTGGGATTGTCCTTTCTTGTGACTGGATTTATTCTTCATAATGATTATCTTCTAGACACAGAAATAACATTTCTGTAACTCAAAATTGTTACTGGAGGCGTTTAGTAGAATCTTGCTTTAAAAATATAATGATTTTTTTCATCTTTATTCTCCCCCCTTCAAAAGGTTTCGCTGCTCCTGATGTTTAACGTTATGCAAAGACGTGTTTCTGCCAATGAATATCGCCTTATGGTTATGCTTCTGCAAATAGCCTGCTGTGAGCTGATAAAGGGATTAATGCAGCCAAAATTCTTAATCTGTGAAATTACAAATTAAATTCTCATATTAAAAATACCACCCTGAGGTATTTTTTGTGGTTTTAATTCCCCTCTGGTGTTCTGCATACATTGTGCTTGTTAATGATGGGGACAAGGCTGTCTCGGTTGGCAGTCTGCTGCTGAGTGATAATGTGTAGGCATTTACTCACTGATAAAAACTGGATTTAACCACTGGCTGATAAACTAAGTGGCAAGTGGGTAATAAGTCCATATTAACAGAAAAGTACTACTACAGAACTCAGAATCCATCGAGCATCAAAATCCCAGATTAAGCCCAATCATCAAGTCATGTGGGATAGAGATGTCACCAAGGAGTGATATCAAGTTACAAGCTATATACATGGGGCAAACAATCCATGTGTTGAAGTGTGATGTGCCATAAGCTAATGAGTCTGTTTGTCCCTTACTCTTTTTTCTTTTAACCATTCATTATTTTTTCAGAGGAATTTCATCTTGAACTTTTTTTAAAATTTGGAATCACTGTTATAGTAGGAAGTAACATAGAAAATAAAGCAAGCTGGGTGTGGTGGCACATGTATTTAATCTCAGCACTCCAGAGGCAGAGATAGGAGTATCACTGAGAGTTTGAGACCACCCTGAGATTACATAGTGAATGCCAAGTCAGCCTGGGCTAGAGCAAGATCCCACCTTGAAAAACTAAACAAAACACAACAACAAAACCAAGCAAAAGAATAGTAGAGAAGCAGTAAATATGGGCTATAAATATGTAAAATATTAATGATGATTTGCTAAGCATAAGAACAACAGTAGATTTTATACATATACATATATATGTATCTCCACCTTAGTGTAAGCAAAGTTGGAAATAAGTGTGGAAATAAGTGTGGTATATTAAAAAGTCATTTAATGTAGGAATATACAAGAGGGTTGTTACTTGGGATTTAGTTCTAAAATAAAAGGTGATTATTGTCATGTAGATACCAATACTGCAATACAGATGGGAAGTAGGGGTTAGTCTAAAATCCAAGAAACAAAGAAAATGATATATTTCTACTATAAATGATGGATACAGAGGATTAATGAACACATTATAAATATTTATGCATATATGCAATGTGTTATTTTTAAGGCAGTTAAAAGTATGAAAAGAAATATCTCTAATGGGCCTTCAGTGGGAACATATAGCCAATGAGTAAAAATATTCCTACTGCAACAGTGTTTTGCAAAATTTCACAGGAATTCTGTTTCACACTTGAGAAGAAAACTGAGATCCTCCCAGCCATAAATCCTTCCACAAATATTTTAAATGTAATTGAAAAGGCCTGTGTAAATATGAACAAAAACCCGCCCAGGAATTTGTTTTGTTTTAAAAGATCCATAGAAGAGCTGTCTGTACAAATATCAAGAGCATGTGTAGTTAAAACGAATTATGTCTTCAGTTCATACATGTCAATTTAGTGCATTAGCCAACTGGCAACCCTGTTCTTCAGCTCACTCACTGCGAAGCAGCCCTTTCTAAAGTTATTGTTACAACCAAGATGGTCTCTGAGAATCAAACAGAAATGAATCATTTTTCCTCTGTGTACTGTAGCCAGTTAAAATAGTACTGTGTGCATAAAGCACTAAATATGTAAATCATATTTCCTTTTCCTTTATGACTGCTCAGATCATTTTTTTTGGACACACACATAATCAAATACAAAGATGTGCAGCTGCAGACTGCCGAGTAGAGATAGCAAGAAAAGGAATCCATTTTCTCTGTGCCTGGTAAGCTAGCAATTGAATGGCAGGATTCCAGTAAATATATATGCATTCAATCCTCCTTCTGGCTCGAGTTGTCTCTCCATCTTTCCACAAATACACACACACACACACACACACACACACACAGACACCACACACACGTGTGTGTGCACACATAAACATAACCTTATGTTAACGTACACATAAACAAGCACATCTCTGTATACATGCTACATATTAATGGTGAAGGGCTTTGACTAGATGCTTCAGATGTGTTATACTCACTGTCAGTAAGCTCCCATAGCCGTGGGGGCAGGTCACTGAAATACTCATGGCTCAAGGCGGCCTGTGCAGATAGTCTGTTCTTTGGGGAACACTGTAGGAGCTTGGAGGCCAGATCCTCAGCATGATTCACATAGCCGAGCCTAAAAACACAAGCAAAAACAAAGAAAGAAATCAGACCAAAGGAGAAAATCCACAAATAAGACATAAGGCTCATGTCATTTTTCTATACTTCAACTTATTTCTGGCTAGGGAAACAAATTAACTGTTGAAATAAACAAATTAAATTCATATAGACGCTTAGGATATATGTTACTCCAAACTGATACTTACTCTAGATATCCTAGCAACATTGATTTAAAGTATTTCTACTGTGAGAAATTCTTTCAGAATGGATAAAACTAGGGTCCAAGGTAGAAAATTACTGAAAACAATTTATCAAACAGTTGCCAGCATTTATTCATAAAACATACACACATGGATGCATTTATAGAAAATTAATACCAAATAACTAGCATAATTAAAATAAAATTGCTATTCAATTCTCTATTTACTAAAGTTACTTTTCCTCTAAGAACCCTTATTCTCTCACATTAAATATAAAATGATTAACACAAGTGCCCTGCCAAATGCCAACATCTTGATATTAACATACAAGTTAACAAACCTGATATGCTTAAATGATATGTGACTGAATCAAGTCAAGATGACCTTTAAAACCACAGAGTAGAAAAATATGTGTCTCAAGATTATTGAAAAGGCCAAAAGTAGTCTTTCATGTGGTATAAGTGTTCAGATGGGCAGCAGCAATGCTGTTACCTTTGCTTTTCATGGACTCTTCTGCTTAGAGCAAGCAAACATGGATGACTAACAAGGCACTGATAATGAGCATTTTTGCAGGCACTTTGCACATTCTCATAGTTACTATAGTCCACCAAGGAAACTGACCCCATTTGATAGCATTTAAAGTAAGGAGGAAGCAGAGATGGTAGTAGATCCCTCAACTAGCAGCCTGTGTTCTTCAAAGGCTTTCAGCTATTGGATCTCTATGGTTCTGCAACACAGTACAATATGTGTAGTGACTCTTAGAGAAAGTTAGAAGAGATCAGGGCAAACTGCTTTTGTGAATATTTTTTAAGTCTTTAAGGTTTTTAATAAATATTCATAGAATGTGACAGATGAGTAATACCTAGAATATACAAACAACTAAAAAAAAAACTTAGAAGAAATCCAACAATCTAATCAATAAATGGGCTAATGAAATGAGCAGGCAGTTCTCAAAAGATGAAATACAATTGACCAATAAACATACAAAAATAAAGTTCAACCTGACTAGCCATTAGAGAAAGGAAAATTAAAAGTACATTGACATTCATGTCACCCCAGTCAGAATTACAGTCATTAGGAAGATAAGTAATAACAAATGCTGGTGAGGCTGTAGACAAAAGAGGACCCTTATAAAGTGCTGGTAAATATATCAACTAGTCCAGACATTATCGAAGTTAGCATGGAGATTTCCTAGAAAACTAGAAACAGAATTATTACCATATGCTCCAGCTATATACTCTTGAGTTTTTACTCAAGTCAACATATCATAGAGATACTTGCATATTAATTTTAAGTGTAGCACTATTCAAGTTATGGAGCCAACCTAAGTGCCCAATAACATAAGAATGGATAAAGAAAGTAAGGTACATATACATATGATAAGATGTTTTTAGCCATAAAGAAAAGTCTTGAGGTTATGCTATTTGCAGGAAAATGGATGTGACTGGAGCTAATCATATTAAATGAATTAAGCAAGTCTCAGAAAGCAAGTGCCATATATTTTATCTCGTTTGTGGTTTTTAGAGATTTTATATAGATACATAAAATTACACACACATTGACATACCTACTTACCTCCTCCCCCCCCCCCCCCCCACACACACAGTGGAAGTAGATAGGAACTTGTCTAGGGGAACAGAGGATAAACAGGAGGGAAGGAGAGGAAACAGTTTTGAAAATGCTAACCACATCAATAACAGACAAACATCCTTCTTCACGGACCAGCATGATTATCCTCAAGCAGCTCTGTAGAACTGATGTGCTCTTAGAAGGGGCTGAGAAAAGAGAGATGAGGTAATAAATTTAGGTAGAAAAGGGAGACAAAAGCAAAGAAAAGCATTACTCTTACAGACCCAATCTGAGACCTTCTCTTTAATGTTTCCTTCATGACTGGGTTCAGTGTCTGGCTATCCCAGTGGCTGTTTTTATTTTTTTATTTACACAATAGACAATGGATTGGTGTTAAATATCTCTGACAAAGAGAAATCTATCCACAGGAAAAGGAATCATTCTCAAACTTTTTCAGCATTTTTCTTCCCTACAGAGGGTTCAGGGCATCCATATTATTTCTTCTTCCTCACAAGATTGTTTGTTATAATTTGTCATTAATGTTTCTAAAAAACATATTCAAAGGTTGAGGTGGATGGGATTCATGGTGAAAACTGCACTTATGCTGAAATCACTATATATATGTAAAATAAGTGAACATTACATTCATATCAAATTTATGCAGCATTGATACAACAGAATAATCAAGCTAGATAGATACTAAATGTGAGCACTGGGACTAAGAAAATTCTTAAAATTTTAAATAAATTTATTAAAATAAAAGAATATTGTTCAATACTCAAACTGCATGTTGTATTTCATATACATAAAGCAAAAGATGACTACAATACTTGCTGTACAAGTATTGTACAGTAACTTCATGATGGTAAACACATGAAATACAAAGCAACACATAATATTTCTTTTTCTTTTTTGTTGTTTGAGACAGGGACTCACTTTGTAGCTTACACTGCTCTGGAACTACCCACTATGTAGCACAGTCTGGTCTCAAACTTATAGTAGTCCTCCTGCCTCAGCCTCCCAGGTTTTGGGATTTACAGGCATGTGGCACTATGCTCAGCTCAGCTAAACACAAAACTTTTTTCACCTATGGAATAAGATGGGTGACCCACCTGTGTTTATTTTTCCTTCATGTCCAACAAGCCACAAGCCTCACTTGAGGTATGAATTTACTGCTTTGATGAATTCTAAGTTTCAATAATTATCTCTTTGTCATTGTAACAGATTGATCAATAAGCATAATGACTATATCTCATCATAAGGAATTTATCAATATAAGATACCATCATTACTTCTCCACAAATTGACTAAAACTTAATTGTCAATAAAATGGTCAAATGGGGTGGGGGCTGGAGAGATGGCTTAGTAGTTAAGGTACTTGCCTACAAAGGCAAAGGACCCAGGTTCGATTCCCCAGGACCCATGTAAGCCAGATGCACAAGGTGGTATATGTATATGGAATTTATTTGCAATGGATGGAGGCCCTAGAGTACCAATTCTCTTTCTTTTTCTCTCAAATAAGTAAGTAAATATTTTTAAAAAATGGTCAAACTGGGCTGGAGAGCTGGCTTAGTGGTTAAGCGTTTGCCTGTGAAGCCTAAGGACCCTGGTCCAAGGCTCGATTTCCCAGGACCCATGTTAGCCCGATGCACAAGGGGGCACATGCATCTGGAGCTCGTTTGCAGTGACTAGAGGCCCTGGCGTGCCCATTCTCTCTCTCTGTATCTGCCTCTTTCTCTCTCTGTCTGTCACTTTCAAATAAATAAAAATAAACAAAAAATTTTTAAAAAATGGCCAAACTGAAATGACCAATATCTGTCCAAGCAACTCATGGTCTAACCTACTTAGCAAAAAAATAACCAGTTGTGATGCCCACACAAGTGCAATAGTGGCACACAGCCATGGTGGGGAACCAACTGCTCTTGATTTGGCTAACTGATCCCCTCAGTGGTATGAGACCCATAGCTGGAGCTGGGAAACAAGTCAGAACCATATCCAAACATAAGCCCTCTCTCCAATATCAAGCTACTATCAATCATGGGCTACAAGAGGGCCTACACCTATTAAACTCTCTTATTAAAAAAAAAAAAAGTAAGGGTTACTACATTTGTCCTGGAGCTAACTTACTCTCCTTTGGAGAATCTGCTTCTCTTTTCCAGATGGATGCAGATCCTAAGAAGAGAGCTGCCCCAACATACCTCAAAAGGGGCCCAACTGAAACTAAGGACAACTGGTGAAATAAGCAAGGGTGATGTTTTCCTGTGAACTGGATACCAGCACAAAGGGGAAGGAGATCAACGCAGAGAAAAATCAACTCCTACCAAATCAGAGAGCCAAAGCCTCAGAGGCCCCCAACACCTCAGCACTGAAGCAGACCAAAAATGAACTCAACATGGCTCAGGGAAATTTTGCGAAAGAGGGGGCGGAAAGAATGTCAGAGCCACAGGTTGGGTCAGGATATGCAGAGACACTTATAGTACCAATAACTGTGGGCTAACTCCACAATGCATGACCCATATACCTCAACAAGGAGGGGCCAATGGGAAGGAGGTAGGTCATGGATGAGCCTAATAATGGTACCAAACTGCCTGTATTTGCTGAATAGAAAACTAATTTTTTTAAAAAGAAAAATAAATAAATAAAAACAAACAAACAAACAAAAAACAAACAAACAAAAAAACCTGGCCAAACTGGATTTGTGTCATTGATCTATACACAAATAGCATATTAAACAAATTATAGTTTAGAAATTCTACTATTTCTCACATTCTAAGAACTAACTTTATCCTAATATTTTACATGCATTTTCTTTTTAAAAAATATTTTTATTGATTTGCAAGCAGAAAAGGATGGGGGGGTGAGGAGAGAGAGAGAAATATGAATAAGAATGTGAGTGCCAGGGCCTCAGCCACTGCAAATGAACTCCAGCTACATGTGCTACTGTGAATTTGGCTTTCTGTGAGTACTGGGGAATCGAACCTGGGTTGTTACGATATGCAAGCAAGCACCTAACTGTTGAGCCAGCTCTTCAGCACCCTCCTCATGCATTTTCAACATGAGAGTCTTGGTCATTACTAAAACCACTTTTGTGAATCCATTTAAGTTATGTGAGACATGATACTCTAAGGAATCTGTGTATGATATACTAGTTAGAAGGTTTATCTGAAGCCATAAGTTTACCTCATGAGATTGATAAGATTGCTCATCATATGACATTTAAAATTGACCCATTGATCAGTTTCTGAAAAGCAAAACTAAGCAAAACAAAACAAAAAAGTCAAAACAGCCATTGCAGTAGCCATGTACTTAACCCATTCATGAGATCTTCACATAGGATGATTAAAGAGAAAGTTTTGAACTCAGTCTGTGCAGTCATGTTCTTCTTTGCTTTTCTATCTTTCTCTTCCTAAACTTATCCTCAAATCTTTTCTTGTAAGTCCATCAAGTTTTGCTTTGTACATTGTAAGTCTGGCTAATTAAATGCGTAATAGTATATCACTTTTATAATCCCAGGTAACATAAAGTAAGTCTTTGATCCTAATATGATCTTTCTATATTTCGTAAGATATTCCAGGTTGGGGTTCATTAATTTCTTATATCAGTTTATTGATCTTAGGTTTCTTTGGTTCAGTATTTGTCACCTGCCAATTTTTAACTGTTTCATAGCCTTAATTTTCAAGTGTATTTTTCATACATGTTATTTAGCTAGGATTAATTTTTATCTAAGTAAATAATCCTATATTTTAAGGAAAATATATAGCTTATTTACATTTTGTGAATACTAACATATATGTAATTGCTACTATTGGATTAATTTGTATTGTTATCTGATTTTCCCACCTTCTTTCAAATTAAATTTTAAAATACAATGTTTACCATTTTTATTTACAATAAATATTTTTTAAATTAATTTTTATTAGATGTGGACAGATTTAGTATGCAAACATCGTTGGTACCATCCTTTCCCTCATCCCTGCACCTTTTCTGAAGAGGCCCTCCTTGTTGGGGTGCAGGACACCATCATGGGGATTGTGGGTCATGCATTGTGGGGGCAGCAATCAGGTATGAGGGAGAGGCAATGCCTCTGTACATAATGTCTCAACTTGTGGCTCTAACAATATTTCTGCCCCCTTTTCCACAAAATTGTATTGAAATCTTTAATCCATTTGGACTTGATATTTGTGAATGGAGAAATGAGTGGGTCTAATTTTATTTTTCTACATATGGTAATCCAATTATTCAAACACCATTTGTTCAAGATGCTGTTGTTTCTCCAGTCTACATTATTGGCAACTTTGTCAAAGATGAAGTAGCTACATACTTGACCTAAGGTCTCAGTCTTCAATTCTGTTTCATTGGTCTATGTTTCTGTTTTTATTGCAGTACCATGCTGTTTTTGTTAGTACAGCTTTGTAATATAGCTTTATATTGGGTATGGTGATACCTCCAGTTTTGTTTGTTTGTTTTGTTTTCTTTTGCTGAGGATATGTTGGGATATCTGAGGCTTGCTGCCATTCCATATGAATTTTGAGATCATTTTTTTTCAATCTCTGTGAAGAATAATGCTGGTATTTTTATTGGTATTGCATTAAATCTGTATATTGCCTTTGGTAGAATTGCCATTTTCACAATATTAATTCTAGTAGCATGAGAGGTCTTTCCATTTTCTCATGTCCTCCTCAATTTCTTTCTTGAATTTTTTTTATGTTTTCATTATGTAGGTCTTTCACATCCTTGTTTATTGTTATTCCAAGGCATTTACTTATTTATTTATTTATTTATTTATTTGGTTTTTCCAGGTAGGGTCTCACCTAGCTCAGACTGACCTGGAATTCACTATGTAGTCTCAGGGTGGCCTCAAACTCATGGTAATCCTCCTACCTCTGCCTCCTGAGTGCTGGGATTAAAGGTGTGCACTACCATGCCTGGCAGTATTTAATTTTTTTTTTGTTGCTATTGAAAATGGGACAGCCTCACTGATTTCTTTCTCTGTATATTTGTCCTTTGCATATAGAAAAGCTTCTTATTTTTGTGCATTGATTTTGTATCCTGCCAGTTTACTGAAGAAATTAATCATCTGTAGAAGTTTTGAGATGGAGACATTCGGGTCACTTATGTACAGGATCATGTCATCTACAAATAGGGCTAACTTGGCTTCTTCCTTTCCAATTTGAATCCCTTTTCTTTCTTTCTCCTGTCCTATTTCTTAGGTGAGTACTTCTAGTACTATGTTGAAGAGCAGTGATGAGGTGAGAGTGGGCACTCCTGTCTTATTCCTGATCTCAGTGGGAACTCCTTGAGGCTTTCCCCATTAAGTATTATTTGGTCTTTGGGTGCTTGATATATAGCCTTTATTGTGTTGAGATATAAACTCTCCATGCCTTTTCCTTCCAGTATTTTGATCATGAAGTGGTGTTATATTCTGTCAAAGGCCTTCTCTGCATCAATTGAGATAACCATGGGTTTCTTATGGTTAAGTTATTTATGTGGTATATTATATTAAATGATTTCCATATGTTGAACCATTCCTGCATCCCTGGGATGAAACCTACTTGATCAAGGTGGTTAATGCTCTTGATGTGTTATTGAATTTGGTAGGAAGGATTTTGTTTAGGGTCTTTGCATCTAAGTTCATCAGGGATATAGACCTATAGTTTTCTTTTCTTGTTGCATCTCTGTGTGGTTGTGGTATTAGGGTGATGATATCTTCATAAAAGGAGTTGGGGAGGATTTCCTGGTCTCCAATAATAGAAAATAGTTTGAGAAAAAAATGGTTTCAGTTCTTTGATGAAGGTTTGATAAATTTGGTTGAGAAGCCATTAAGTCCTGGACTTTACTTTTTGGGGAGGCTTTTGATTATTTTTCAATCTCCATGGATGTGATGTTTGTTTAGGAGATTAATCTGCTCTGAGTTTAGATTTGGTAGGTGGTATGTACCTAGGAATTCATTTATTTTTTCCAGATTATTCAATTTTGTGGAGAAGTTTGGAAGTATGACCTGATGATTCTTCCAATTTCATTGATGTTTGTTATGATATCTCCTTTTTCATTTCTGATTTTGTTAATTTGAGACTTCTCTTTTTTTGCTTGATAAAATTAGCCAGGGATTTGTCAATGTTGTTTATTTTTCTAAGAAATGGCTCTTCATTTCATTGATTTTTAAAATTGATTTTTTGGTTTCCTATTCATTAATTTCTGCTCTAATCTTGATTACTTTTTTCCATGTGGTGCTTTTCAGGTTGGATTTTTCTTGTTTTTTCCAGTGCCTTTAGGTGGACAGTTAGGTTATGAATTTGGGATCTCTCTGTCTTTGTTATAAAGGCATTTAGTGCTATGAATTTGTCCCTTAAGACTGCTTTCATTGTGTTCCATAAGTTTTGGTAGCTTGTGTTTTCATTACCATTCAATTCTAGGAATTTTACAATTTCTTTTTTAATTTCTTCCATGACATATTCATTGTTTAAATGTGTGTTGTTTAGTCTCCAGGAACTGGTGGAGTTCTTGATGTGTCTCTTATTGTTAATTTCTAGCTTTAAAGCATTGTCATCTGACATGATACAGGAAGTTACTTCAACTTTTCTGACTTTATGGAGGCACTTTATGGCCTAATACCGAGTAAATTTTGGAAAAGGTTGCATGGGTTGCTGAGAAGAATGTGTATTCTGTAGAGTTCAGGTGGAAAGCTCTGTAGATGTCTGTTAGGTCTAGTTAATCTATGATGTTGTTGAGCTCTATTATTATCTGTCTACTGATGATAGTGGGGTATTGAAGTCTCCGACTATCATGGTGTTGGTTTATTCCTGTTTTGTTGTTAAGTATATTTTTGTTTTATATACTATGGTGTATTGGTGTTTGGCACATATGTATTTATGATTGTGATGTTCTCATGTTGGATCATTACCTTGATGAGGAATAAGTGGCCTTCTTTGTCCTTTTTGATTACTTTTGGTTCCAAGTCTATTTTATCAGATATTAATATAGCAACATCCACTTGTTTTTTATTTCCATTTCCTTGGAATATCACTTTCCATCCTTTTACCCTGAGGAGGTATCTACCTTTAGTGGTTAAGTGAGTTTCTTGAAAACAACAAACAGAAGGGTCCATTTATTTTTTTTGATCCACACTGATAACTGGTATCTTTTGATGGGTGATTTAAGACCATTAACATTTAAGGTTATTACCATGAGATTTGAATTAATCTCTGCCATGATGAGGTGTTTTATGGGATTTGGTGCTTTCTTGTGTTTTGTACTATGTTAAGCTTGGTCTACCTTTGGTTATTGTGATCTTCTTCTTATTGGCTCTTAATGTTCGTTGGTTGACTGTTCTGTGTGGAATATTCCTTCAAGTATTCTATGTAGGTTTGACTTTGTTCATATAATCATAGAGTTGACGTTTTTCATGAAAGTTTTCCTTTCACCATCTATTATGAGGGGTACTTTTGCTGGGTAGAGTAGCTTGGGTTGGAAGCCATAATTTTTCAGACTTTGAAGTATTCCATTCCAGGCCCTTCTGGCTTTCAGGGTTTCCATTAAGAAATCTGATATAATTCTAATGGGATTATCTTTGTATGTTGTGAGTTGTTTTTCTCTTGCTGCTTTTAACACTCTCTTTGTTTTCATTGTTAAGAGTTTTAACTATGATGTGCTTTGGAGAGTTTCTTCTTTGGTCTTCTCTGTTTAGTGTTCTATGGGCTTCTTGTATCTGGATGGGCCTCTCTTTTGAGAGCCTTGGAAAATTTTCTTCAATAATTTTGTTGAATATGTTCTCTATGCTTTGGGCAGGACTTCCTCTCCTTCTGATATACCTATGATCTGGATATTTGGACTTTTTAGAGTATCCCACAGTTCCCTCATATTCTGTTCACTTGACTTTTTAAACTTAGCAAAGTTTTTGGCATCCCGATCAATTTGTTCTGTCTTGTCTTTCAGGTCCGAGGTTCTGTCTTCCACATGAGTAACTCTGTTAGTGAGGGGTTCTAGAGAAGTTTTTATAAATTCTATTTGATTTTTGTTTTCTGTTTTTATTTTGCATCGTGTCCATTTCTTTTTGAAGTATGATGTCATTTTAAGTTCTGATTTTCTTGATGTTTCCTGGATTCATTCTTACATTTGATAAGACTTCATTAAGCTTAATCAGTCAGTTGCTGAGATCTTCCATTTCTTGACTCTTCTTCAATTCATTCATATCTCTTTTGAGGGTTCTGACGTTTTCATCAATCAAGTTAAGCCTACTGTCAAAACTGAACTCTCTAAGAGATGATTCTGATCAATTTCATCAATACAATTGTTTGTTCTTTGATGGTTTGCTTATAGCTCACCAATTCTTTTGATTAGGGTCTCATTGGTTGTTATGTTTTCATTTTGGGGTTGAATTTGTGTTGATTTCACTATGATTTTATTGGAGGGTTCCATTGTAGGACTAGACATCCTTGGTGGAGATCTATCAGTTTTCTGACTTTCATTGGCTTTTTTGCATTGTGTTCCACCCATTTTAGGGAGACTATTTTATTGAGGAGGATGCAAGTTTTTGTCCTTTGGCCCATTCACCCTCTGACTCAGGTGAACATGGATTTTGGTACCCAGTGGCCCTTCAGGATACCAGAGCAAAATGCCTGATTCCTCAGCCCACACAGGGACTAGGCCTCCCCAAGCAAGGCTCAATAAGGACTATGGAACTGGGAAGAGCCAGGGAACAGGGATATAGACTACTCCCTCTGGGGCAGGGAACCAGGACCAGGGAACAGGAAACAGGGATCTGGCCTACTCACTCCACATCATGCTCACTGGCACACCCTCCAGCACAGTGAACTGGGACTACAATAAATATTTTTTAAAATTTCATTATCTCCTTAGATTTTTAAGCACATGTAGTAAGATTGCATAAACTGGTAAAAACTGAAAAAAATATATATTTCTGTAGTTCCAAAGGAGTATAATCCCATGTAAACCTATTCCAACTACTTTAGTAAAACCCACAAACAGTACCATTTTATTGATATATGATAAAATGTATTAAATATGCAAATATTGTTATATAGCTCAACAGGAATATAACATATTACCTATCTTTTAAATTCATCAATAGAAATATATTTCTCTTTGTGTAAGAAAAAAAGGTTGTGAAGAGAAGGAAAGAAATCATACTCCTAACAAATAACTTTTGATAGGTATAGAAAAAAATATACAAGATTTAAAAATCTTTTATGATGAAGAATTATTTTAGCTACAACCACAAAATATGCCTGCCTTTACAAAATATTTAAAGACTAAAAAGTATTTTACAAAAGCAAATACCTTTTTTTAGAATACCTAATAGCTAACTCCAGCTCTATCTTCAGCCTTTCTGATTCAAGTTTTACTTTAACAAAACAAACATTAATGAACCTCAGCCTTCTGTCTGAGGACATTAAATATAAGAATATGGACTTTATATGAGCTTCTCACCAGAGGTTTTTTTTTTTTTTTTGGTTCTTTTTATTTATTTGAGAGCGACAGACAGAGAGACAAAGAGGCAGATAGAGAGAGAATGGGCACGCCAGGGCCTCCAGCCACTGCAACCGAACTCCAGATGTGTGTGCCCCCTTGTGCATCTGGCTAACGTGAGTCCTGGGGAATCAAGCATTGAACCGGGATCCTTAGGCGTCACAGGCAAGCGATTAACTGCTAAGCCACCTCTCCAGCCCTCACCGGAGACTTTTGATATAGAGATAGAAATTTTCAAAATAGCACAGAATAAAATTTAAAAAAAAAACTACAAAATCATCATAAGACTGAGACAAAGGCCAAATTCAATGATTGAACAAAACCAATATGTACTATTTTCAGTAGAAAGAAAGCAGCCACACAGGTTCCACTGTCAGTGCTTGAGATGACTAGAGGGTTAAGTACTAGAAGGTCTACTGTTGTTCATACTTCCTGGGATTCCAAGCTGTATGATTAAAAAACAATCAATCAAACAAACAAAAATACAAGTTTTGTGTCTAGTACCTGACACGAATTTCCTTACATTTCTTATACATTGATGAGATTCTAGCAAATGCACAGCTTAGAAGACATAACTAATCCTGCATGTGTTCAGAGAGTTCAGTTTATACAAACAGTAATCAATCTTAATCAATGGACAGTGAACATTTTTGCTAAGTGTCCAAAAGGCCTATCATAATAGCCTAAGCACCAAAGTTTCAATTTTCTCGAGCTTCAGGCCTTGTAAAACTGCTTATCAATATGGCTATAAAGACTTTTTTCAATCAGGCTTATCATTCATGGTAAGTTCCATTTCCAAGCCAACAGACAAATATAGTTTGACTGGATGCAATCAATTTCCCTATGACTTCTGGTATCTATCAGTGTAGATGCACTTTAGTACAATACTTCTGCAAGTACAAAAGCTAAGTTCTACTCTATTTTAATCTTCTGAACTTTACTCCACCTTCAGTCACTGCCAGAGCAGCATATCTTATAGCTCCCCCAAGGCTTGTAATCCAGTGACAGAAAAATACAAGGTCTTCAAGAAACTTCATACTTAAAAAACATAGCCCCTCATCAACAGTTGTGCAGATGTCCAGTCCTGGGTTGTGCACCTTCCTTTTCAGAAGCAGTGTGTTAATTGTTTCACACATTCCCATCATTGTGATAACACACTACACTTTTAAAGTTTTCTACAAATTCATTTATGGCCACAGTCATAAGCTTGTCTTGCATATGACTGACTTCACAAATGGTTACTGGTTCATCCCTGTCACATAAGTTAAAGAACACTCAAGAGGATTACAATGGAGTTTGGAAACAGAATGCAGCAATTATGTAAAGACTCTTCAATACACCACACTAGAAATGCTGAGTGCTCTGAGTATGGAGCTGGAAGGATGGGAAGTGAACTTTCTAACGAGCAATAATTCTTTAATCTGTAATGAGGCAACAGAAAGGAAGCTCCCTCAGGTTTACCCATCTAGGTCAGAACTCTTGTAAAATACTTTCCTGATTTTAATTCAATTCTCCTGTGTCCTAGTTAACCCCTCTCACAGAGCTTCTTGATGGGAGAGTAACAAATTTCCATAGTTGACTTGTCTGCATAGGAATCACACTATGTGGCTGGTGATAGTCTCTATTACCCTTCAGACACTTCACAGATGTGTGACCAGGAACACCACAGAATGTCCCAAACTGCAACTAGTGATGGCCTTTCTTGGGACAGGTTGGCTTTTACCATCAAGGGTAGCAGAAGAAAATTCCACACCTTAATACCTTCATGGTCAGTTCTCCAAATAGGTGATTCCTTAGCTTTTAAACATCTAAATTAATTTAAAATTCAGAGTTCCATTTTATCTTTATTTGCCTGCCAAATAATTCAAGAAAATTAGAGTGCATTAACTCTAATGATACAAGTTGAATCTCATATTATTGTCTAGCATTTTATTTTTATATCCTGTTTTTAAAGATGTATATTAGACATTTATTATTATCATTATGTTATTACTTTTTCTTCTTATTAATTTATCAAACCTTCCTTCTTCTTGTGTTTTAGATTTTTTTGCTACATATATAAATTTTTAAATACAAATTGTAGATAGTCTTTCTATGAGAACCATTTAGTTATACATTCTCTTGGTTTGGTTTTTATAAGGAATAATAATTGGGCTGAGTATACCGTTGCATATCCAGGTCAAAACATTTTGCCTTCACTCTTTGAAAGGTGCTATTTATTCTACAGGCTTCTGTTACTGCTCACTTGTCCCTCTTCCAAGTTCTGTGATTGCCATGCCACTTTGCATTTAACCTGCTTAGTGCTTATGTCTTTTCTGAATTTCATGTTTCATTTCCTTTGTCAATTCTAGAAGAATAACCTAGTTTTTACTTCCAATATTCTCTCTTCATTTTTTGATTTCCTCATTTTGTAGCTAATGCGGTACCCTCTCATTAAGCTTTAAGTATCTTCACTCATTAATCTTTTGGTACCTCTGTTTTCCATTCTAGGTAGTTACCCTTGAACCATTTTCCATTTCAACTAATTCTCTGTTCAGGTGCATCTCATATAATGTTCAACTTTGTTGCTTTTGCTACTTGTTCTCCCTCCCAAGGACTTTTTGTCATTTCTTTGTAATTTTGGTTTGTGAGTTCGTGCTTGTCTTATGCTCATCTGAGGGAATCCTGACCTGAAGCTTGGGATTGAGAATGTTTTTCTTCACAGGGGCTTTATCTTACTTCTTCTAAGGACCCCGGGGTCTTTCAAAGACCTAAGCACTCCCAAGGTTTGCTGTCAGCTTCTGAAACTCTGTAACTTGTATAAATTTAGATGAAATCTATAGGAATTCTCAGGAGAGACTGTTTTCTCCCCTTCTTTTTATTAATATATTTAATTAATTTATTTATTTGAGAGAGAGACGAGAGAGAGAGAGACAGAGAGAGAGAGAATGGTCTTGCCAAGGCCTCCAGCCACTGCAAAGGAACTCCAGATGCATGCACCCCCTTGTGCATCTGGCTTATGTGTGTCCTGGAGAATTGAACTAGGATTCTTTGGCTTTGCAGACAAACACCTTAACCACTAAGCCATCTCTCCAGCCCACCTTCTTTTTGTTTAAAATTAAATTGTATTTATTTATTTGATAGTGGCAGACAAGACACAGACAGAAAGAGGGAGAGGGAGAGGAAGAGAGAGAGAGAGAGAGAGAGAGAGAGAGAGAGAGAGAGAGAGAGAGAGAGAATGGGTGCACCAAAGCCTCCAGCCACTGCAAACGAACTCCAGATACATGTGCCACCTTGTGCATCTGGCTTACATGGGTACTAGCGAATCGAGCATTGAACCAGGGTCCTTAGGCTTCACATGCAAGTGCTTATCCACTAAGCCATCTCTTCAGTCCTGTTTTCTCCTCTTCTAAAGGAAAGGTTTGCACAAATAATTTTTCTGCAAATTTCTGCTGGGGAGCAGATTTTTTTTTTTTCAGACTATCTCATCACCAAAAGCTGTATTATATTACTGAGCTCATTATTGTACTTGGAACATCTCCATTCCATGTCCTGTATCCTAGCATTGCTTTCTATCTTAGATAGCAACTCGGGGGAAGCTGCAACTTTATCCCCTGGTCTCCTTTCTTCTTTCATTCTTTGGTCTACTAGGGATTTCACTTATTTCCTTCCTGGTTCAGCTGTGCATTAGAGGGGGTGTTGTTTTCTGTGAATCATTGCAGGTGGTAGCAAAGATATTTTCCCCCACAACCTTCCTCCCGAATACCATCACTATAAAATCACACCATTCTCCCTGGACTAATCACTACATTATTTTTGTTTTGTTCTCTCTCTTTCAGTCTCTTTCCCAGGTATTCTGGGTTTCCTGTCTGAAAGCTCAGAAGCTAGCCATCTGAAGCTGAATCAGGCCACTCTCCCATCGCAACACAACTTTACTCAACTCAGACATGCTAAACGAGCACTCTTCCAGCGTGTAACATTGTCACTTCACCACACAAATTTTAGATAAATTGCAAATGCAGCACTCTAAGCAGAGAAACTAAATGACTTATTCTCTCTTTCACTCACTCACAATTTCACATATTTTCCATTCTGGAAGAGCCAAAAATTATATAAACAGAAAATTGATCATGGCTGGAAGTATGAGAAGGAGAACTGGAAGTCTTTTTAGACAGCTCTGCATCTTGACTGAAAGTATGGCAGTGAGCCATGTGAGAGGTGGGTCAGGGCATTACAACAAATGAGTAGAAAAGGGAGCATTTAGAGAGAAAGAGAGAGTCTTACAGATTCCCCACAAGGAATCTTCTACCATTAAAGTTGTAAAGCTGTTCTTTAAGTGGCTGAAATGGGGACTTCTTCATAGAAGGATTACGAAAGCTGCCTCAAGGGATACTCTGGCCAATGTGGACATTCCATAGCCAATGGGGTGGCCCTTCTATGGATTTCAGAGCTGTCCTGGGCCACAGAGTTGTTATCTGTGTCTGACTGAGGAAATACTGCTATCATGTTGGTGAAGTTATATTCAGTGAGAGTGTTTATGATTGGTCAGAGAAACTTGGTAAGTATGTGGAAAAACAGACTTTTCTTTCCACATTCATTGTTTTTAAATTTTTATTTATTTTACATATAGAGAGAGACAGAAAGAGGTAGATACAGAGAATGGGAGTGCCAGGGCCTCCAGTCACTGCAAATAGACTCCAGATGCATGTACCACTTTGTGCATCTGGCTTATGTAGGCCCTAGGGAATTGAACCTGGTTCCTTTGGCTTTGCAAGCAAATGCCTTAACCACTAGGCCATATCTCCAGCCCTACATTCATGTTTTAAAATGAAAAGATACTGTTTACAGAAATTATTTGGGAAAATCTAACAAATTTGAAAATTATAAATCAAGATAGCAAACAATCCTTACTGGATTTAGATTGTGTGCATATAGACAGAATCTTATGAGTTTCAAACCAATGCCTCAAACCAGTTGAAAATAATAATATGCTGTTGTTTAAATCATAATTAATTTCTGCATTCCTCTAGTACACTGACACACAAATACACTTCACCTGACTCTTAAGAAAGCACCAAAGAAGATAACATTCATTTAGAAATCCTTTGACTATGACTATCAAACAGTATATTCACTTTTTTATTTTTGCAGAGAAGTTCTGTACCTCAGAAACAAAGCATATAGAATAGATCTATAATCTTTCAGCATTGATCTAACCCTAATACTGCATGTCCTTCACTCTAGGAAAGAATTGGCTGTGAACTACAGACAAGAAGAGTTAGTAGCACTGTACTGAATCACTCCCCACCCCCACCCTACCATCAATGAACAGATCAAACTGCCTCTCATTTCTTTGCAACTACCTGCTCCAGAGCTCACCTGAATGTCTCAGGCTTCTTGAAAACACAGCAAAGCAAGCCAGAATCCTCTGTCAGACTAAAGAAGAGAATGGAAAGCAGATGTGAAAAGATGAAGAGGGTTGCTGGCTATGGCAAGGTGCAGAGGTCTTCCTGCAAGGCATGATCCCTAGTAAAATGAGGGTTACAAGATTCACTCAATAATTAACTGCTTACTTCAGGACTGGGTATATCAACAGAGGTTTTACCTATGGAGGTTTCATCTTAACCTGAGAAGCAAGAATGTAAAGAATCAGTTTGTAAACAAATTTACCTCGTTTTTAAGTCCTGGTTAATTTTTTCATTTGTGTGTGTGTGTGTGTGTGTGTGTGTGTGTGTGTGTGTGTGTGTGTGAGAGAGAGAGAGAGAGAGAGAGAGAGAGAGAGAGAGAGGGAAAGGATGGGCACACCAGGGCCTCCAGCCACTGCAAAAGAACTCCATATGCATGCATCACCTTGTATATATGGCATATGTGGGTACTTGAGAATTAAACCTGAGTCCTCAGCCTTTGCAAGCAAGCACCTTAACCACTAAGCCATCTGTCCAGTCCTCCCAAGTCCTTGTTATTAAAAAAAAAACTCTTCAAAATATACATCCCTAGAAGAATTTCATTTTATTTTCCTTCCCTTTCTTCTTTCATTCCTCCCCAAAGATGCCTTTTTAAAGATACCTTTTAAGATAAGAACTTAAGTTTTTGCTGTTTTTTTTTAATTGTGGTTCAAAGAGTCTTTCTACAACTGATGATAGATCTGCTAGAACAACTAAGGCAAGTTACATTTTGTATCCTAGGGTTGACTTGTAACTATTTCTATAAACTTATTCACTGATGAATGCTTCAGCTCATAAATCCAGGCTAGACATAATGAGTACAGGCATACAGGTTTAACTTACTTATTACAACATTCAACAAAGACAATAATTTCCACGAAATGTCTTGAAAGGCAATACAAAGGAACAAAAAGTTCTAGAATTCCTTGCATGCTATGAGGTGATGGGATAGAATTACATAGACTGTGAGCCTATGTCTGAAGCACAGCAGATGCTGGATGCAGAGCAGCCTGAAGTGAAGTGAAGGAGTCCATCCTAGTTCTCTATGCTTTGCATACTTTCACTCAGCAATACCATGGGGCTGGATCCTTTAAGTTAGTGTCTATGTGGGCTCTGTGGCAAAGATGCCAACATGTGCAGTGGCACCTTACCTCTTAAGAAATGTTTCAGGTGGTTTTTGAAGCAGTTCACACACCAGTCAAGACCAGTCCTTCTGCTTTCCTTAGTAATAACAAACAGAACTGTCAGATGTAGCATTGTCTTGTCCAGAGATCAAAAGCCAAATGCTCATTTAGACACCTACATATCACACTTGCAAAATATTTCAATGAGGGTTCTAAACTTGTAAGCAGTGTAGACTATGTCTCCAAATCAAAAATTTGCATGTAACAGAATTGATTTCCAACTTCCTAGCCATTTTATTTATAGTTCACACATCCATTTGTAAGCACCAGGCCTTCATGACTGCATGACCCTGCCCTGTGTGGAATTCTACTACAATCTCAAGCACATCAGACAACTTATAACCTTTCCAACTTTTGGATACAGATCAGGATGACAGGATGGGATTAATAGCTCTCTCCTACTTCACAGAGATGTGAGAAGACTGACCTTTCCTTACCATAACTTGCTTAAATTGATTATAGACATCTTATTATTTCACCTATTTCTCTGGTTTTAAAGGAAATCAAGAGTGAAGCAAAGTAAATTGTCAGTGAATGTTAAATCTGTGTGATGTTCCTGATATTTATATTAGAGAAAAAAAGATTATCTAATTTTCATGAATTCAAAGTGATTGATTAAACCACTGTTTCATCTGTAATAGAAAAGTCTCATTTCTGATGATAAGAGATTAGATCAGGAGCTCAAATCCAAATCTTCATGAAAAAAAAATCAATCTATATTAAACTTTAGGAATAGCTTTTGTGTCAGATAGATCAGCTACATATTTAGTCCAAATTACATGGGCAGAGTGAAAAACATTTTTACCATAACAGACTCGGAAAAACACTTTAGCCTGTTGATGCTTCTGTATTACATAAACAGCATAGAAACAGTAGTTCCTGACAGTCTTTCTTCTGAAGTCCCACAGAAGTTACAAATCTCTCTATCATTACACAGTTTCCAAGGCTGATCCCTTCCTCACCAGAATGGAACAGTGTGTCCTTCCACTGAAAACAATGCTGAAAATAGCTCCCAAAAGGCATCATAGTGTGGGATGTTTCGCCAAAAGAGAAGAAAAATACATATCTCTAATCCTGAACAAAACCTTTTCAAAGTTTATGTTCTCAATAAACCTTTCACTAAGAATTGAAAATATAACTCAGTAATGCAATAAATACCCTGACAAATATATCAGATTTTTCACTTAATGCCTTTTACAGGCTTAAACTAAATGGAGGAAAAGAAAATCACCTTTTACAGTCTGGCTCCAGTAGGAAGAATGTCTTACTGTTCCACTTTTTAAAGGAGGAATGGTGAATTTTTATCAACTTTGGTGAACCTTGGGCCATAATAAAAGGAAGGAAAATACCATTGTGGTCAACATTCAGCAGAACCCTTTTTTCACATGTTTGTCTCCTCATAGACCAGACATGACCCAAGATAAGAAGAAGGATGTAAAAGCAATTAAAAATAAGCTTTAAGGCAAAAGATTTATAGTTTGCTACTTTATGCTGATATAGAAGATAACTTTCTCTGCCCTTTAAAACTTGTCATTTTGTATATTAAAGCAATTAAATTGTTAGGATTGCAGAGAATCATCAAAAGTATTGTTCCCACTTAAATAAAAATAAAAGGACATTCGGTTAGGTCAAATATCATAGGTTATTAAAGTGTAGGTCAAATAAATGAACAATTTATGTGCTGGGTACTCAAATGTCAGCCTTCTTTATCTTCTGCCATTGCCTCCAGAATTTGAAAATAGATGATTTCTGTTTGAAGTAAAGAGAAACTGTGCTATGTTTGAAGAAAGGATTGGTCTAAGACTCTCCTCTACTCGGATCTGATGGTTTAGGAGAGAAAAATAAATAACAACATTACTAGTTTTACCAGATCTGTCTGTGCAGAAATGTAATGCAGGTGCCATGATGATGGAGTAAACATGGAGTTGGGGAGATGGCTCAGTGACTACAGTTCACAGACCTAGCAAATAATGTTAAGCCAGATGCAAAGTGGTGCATGGCACCTGTAATCCTAACATGCCTTAGGTCAGTGGGAGGGAGAGACAGGAGAATGCAGAAATTTACAGGCCAGTTAGACTGGCACACACACAAAGTTAAATGGTCAAATCAAAATTACAGTGGAGAAGCCCCTATCTCAATCAGGCTGGAAGATTAGGACAAACCACTTGAGGTTGTCCTTAGCCCTGTCTACATGAGCACCATGGCATACACATGCCCTCACAAAAGATTCACAGACCTTATACACATTCACACATACATACTGATAGACACAGTTAAAAAATAAAAATCAACACGATTTTATTATATTGTTTACTTTGTAATTATCTTATGTTACTAAGATTTGCTACACCAAGAACTTTTATATTAATTATACTAATTACATATTATATTGATATATTATATTATACTACATTCATGTACATAGGGAGGAAAGCCAGACCTTAAGAATAGGAAAACCACAGTTAATATTATTGCATAGCCATGCTATAGTGGGAAGGGGATAAGATTTTTTTTGTGTGTGAGTGTGTGTATGGGGTTTGCACATGTGTATCTGTTTGTGCATGTGGAAGCCAGAGGAAACCTCAGGATCATTACTCAAGTAATGTCCATTATTTTTGAGCAGGGTCTTTCAATTGTCTGGAACAGACTGGCTGACCAGAGAGTCCGCAACTGACAAGTACACACCACCATGTCCAGTTTGGTTTGGTTGTTTGCTTGTTTTTTCACTGTGGTTTCTTAAAATCAAACTCAGGTCCTCATATTTAAATGGTAAACAGATTACTCACTGAGCTAGGTCCTCATCTCTTTCTTTTTTTTTTATTTTATAAAAAAAGCCACAATAGCTATTATCTCCCATAGTATCTGAGATTCTGGAATCTAGGAACAGGTAAACTGTATAGTTAGGGCTCAGGATCTCTCAATAGATTGCAGTCAAGTTGATGACTGTAGTCATGTGAAGCTTGATTACAAAAGTTTAAATGGCTGCTGATAAGAGATCGTCATTTCTCACTATATGGACCTCTCTACAGAATTGGCTCCATGACATGGCAGGGAGAGGTGAGCCAGATCCCAAGGGAGAGATGCTTCTTTATAAATGAACCTTGGAACTGATGTGCAGGCACTTCTGCTATATGCTACCGGTAACCAAGACCAACTCCAACATGTTATGGGATAGACAATGGGGGTGAGAACGTAAGAAGAATATGATCTTAAGAGCTGCTGACTACATTGATAACTACAGAAGATACTTGGTTGCTGTTGAACAGATATATATTACAGCCCTACCATATAAATTGACAAATGAGTATCTTACAGAACTGCTCAGGAGGCTATACAATAATCAAAATAGGAAGAGAAAAATTTCTAAAAGGACCTTGAATTTTTCCATGAAGATATTTTTAAGGACTGTTTTCAGGATTCAGTGAGATAATGCAGACAGAGCATTTGCATGTTATGTGGCATGGATATGTGTGTCATGAACAAACATGGAAGCTTCTGGTTCTAATGAGTGTTATTTCCCAACTCTATTTAGACATGGAGAAAATCAAACTGGCCTTAGTAACCATAGTAAGAGTCTTCTGGTTTTGTAGCATTCTTCTTGAATCATAGTATATTATAAAAATCTTTGTTTAGGAGACAATTCAGTAGAAGGTTTACAATTAAAGGAGTGGGGACAAATATAAGTGATCTTACACAAAAATAATATCACCATTTAAAACTTGGTTTAAAATATGTAAGACTATCTTAGTTAAAATATTGTCATTATTACCTTACATATTTTAACAAAGGAACATTATCATGAGAAGTAGAATGTTCAGAATCTGCCTCAAATTTTTAAAAATTTGGAAATGTGTTTTGCTGTGTTATATACTGAAGTATACTCCCTTGTCAACTCCTTTCACTTCTACTCTGTTTGTCTTTTTTCTCCTATCCAATGCTGACCTCATTTTATTGGTTCCCTGTGCTGACTCCTGGTTTGCTGGTCCAGTAGGCACTCAAAGCCACATTGGTCTAGATAACAGTTCACAGGCATATCTTCCACTTGGGCATCCTCATTGCTCCTTCCTCTTTCCAAAACTGCTGTCTAAATGTCAGGGACTTATACACACCTAGACCAGGGCCTGCAGAGTTACAGAGTACTAAAGTAATATCACCAGAATTTGAAGGAACTGTGGTATGTTTAGGATGATGCCGATGTTAGTATAGAGAAAACATTTTTTCATTGTATTTGTTTTGGTTTAGTGGTTCAAAATCTGGAAAATAGTGTACTCTGCTCTATACTATATGCTATATGAGAACCCATTGAAGGAGAAATTTTCTAAATATTTAGAAAAAAATATTTCACACATTTCCTTCAAAAGACACCATTTTCATCTGCATTAGAATGAGACTATATAATTTAAGGTGTGATTTTGGTAGCAAATCTGGCAATGGGTGATAACAAAAGGTAGTTGATGGAAAGCGCAGAAAAAAACCTCAAAACTATTTTTGTATTCTAAAAGCCATTGAATTAAAATGCAATGTATCTTGACAATAGGGTGGATTCCAACCCTATGCTATGAAGAAACATTAAGAAATGCTACCATGTGTCTTTCCTAGTTCCAAGTCCTCATCTTTTTATTTTCTCTCTTTACTTATATAAGTTCCCATCTGATGACATCATTATTAAGTTAAAATGTTTTCTCTGTGGATGACCTGCAGGTCCATTAACAGAAAAACTAACAATCTTAGAATCATAGGGAATTACTTTTTGGAAGGAAGTCCAATATGAAAGCTCATGACTACTGGCAAGGATTTTTATGATATATTAATACAGTCATACTTTGTGGTAAGATGATACTGAAGTTCTTCCACAAAAGGCCCACCTCTTAACCAATAATCCAGCTACCAACTAGTCTGTCATGTGGAGGAGGCAGTGAATCTGAGGGCATAGGAGCTACTAAATGTGGTGCAATGGTGAGCATAGATAAAATGAAGTGATCTTTAAAAGTTATAACTTTAAGGGCCAGGCAAGGAGGCACACACCTTTAATCCCAGCACTTGGGAGGCAGAGTTAGGAGGAGCAAAGTGAGTTAGAGGCCATCCTGAGACTACATAGTGAATTCCAGGTCATCCTGGGCTAGATTGAGACCCTACCTCGAAGAAGAACAAAAAAGAAAAGTGAGTATAACTTTAAAGTTGCATATTCCTTGATTCCTGATTTTAACTCCAGATCTGGCTCTTCTTATACGACAATTCATAATAGAAAGGTACCATTCTCTATATCCATGGCTTAAAGAAACTTAAATAAGCATCATTGCCAAATCTGTTCAAGTACTTACTCTGTTATTACTACTGAAATAAAAGAAATATGAGTAGAAATTGGCAGGTGTACATTTATTATTACCTGGGTCCTAAGTACTTAAAATTTCTAGGTGAAAGTGAGCAAGGCCATATTTTCAGGCATATGGTTAACATGAGGCAGATGCTGATGGCATGCCATATGCCAAAGTATAAAGAATTGTTCTTATGTCTTTAAGCTAGCAGAAATGTAGAAAATCAAAGACATGAATTTTCAGCATTTGCATAAGGATAAGGAAGTGTTTGAAAATGAAAGAAAATAAATTTTTATTATATTACTTGAGAACATACATGAAAATTTAAGAAGTATACTGAAATTATTTCAAAATAGTGCATAAACAGCCTTATTTGGGTCAGTGAAAACAGCTGTCATACACACACACACACACACACATATACATTAAGACATATGTTAATGTGTGTCAAGCTTGTATGCATACAGATTGACAGATAGTAGTACTTTTTTTTTTTTCTTTTTTGAGGTAGGGTCTCAGCCCCAGGCTGACCTGGAATTCACTATGTAGTCTCAGGGTGGCCTCAAACTCATGGTGATCCTCCTACCTCTGCCTCCCAAGTGCTGGGATTAAAGGTGTGTGCCACCACACCCAGCCCATGTAGTACATTTTTAAAGCAAGTCCAACAGAATAGCCTTTTCTTTTTAATGCAATAGTGAGAGAGAAAGAGAGAGAGAGAGAGAATAGAAACAGAGAGAGAGAATTGACATGTCAGGGCCTCTAGTCACTGCAATCAAAATCCAGACATGTAGACCCCTTGTGTACATGTATAACCTTGTGTGCTTGTGTCACTGTGTATCTGGCTTAAGTAGGACCTGGGGAGTCGAACTTGAGTTCTTAGGCTTTGCAGGCATGCATCGCAACCACTAAGCCATCTCTCCAGCCCTGTAGCACATTTTTTTTTTAAGTTTTGGTTTGATATCTAGGAAAGCCAGACATAAATAGGTGATGAAGATCAGAACATAAAACAGCCAGCACCTACAGAATCAGGTCTGCCAGAAGCCACACTTTGAAACTCCATCCAGGATACCCACAAGAAAGGTGTTCAATAGTTAACACAATTGAGGACTTTGCAATATGAAAATCTCTCAGATGTTCCGAGAGAAAGTAAATCCTGGGGCAGAGTCAAAGGATTTAAATTTAAGTCTAGAGCTATATAAGATAGAAATAAGTGAGAAAATAAAAACCTGGGTAGTGGATTTTTTTAGGTGAAAAATCTAATCTACTTTGGTAACTGCTCAGCAGTCACATATCATGGTGGAGGGAGAAGGCAGAACATTTCTGTCCAAGCACAGGGATCTATTGGACAATTGCTCTATTTCTTTAAAAGATTTAATACAGTTTTTAGAAATTTCTAAATCTTCTTAAATAAATTATATAGTGACACAATTTGGCTCTTTATGTAAACAGTAGAAATTAGATTAAGAAAATGAAGAATGTGGCAACAGATTGCAGGTGGAGATCAGGAACTTGCCCCCCAGATGTGACTGTTTAAGTTCACTTTGGACAGGAGTATTTTTCATTTCTTTAGGATAAAAAGTCAAGAACCAGTAGAATTCTTTTGCATAACCCATGAGTAAGGGATATGGTGTAACAGAATTCTAAGGCAGGAAAGGAAAGATTCATCTCAGCACTAAACTGCACAATTTAATGCCAATCGAAAACTTCAGCTAGGGTGATGAAAATGAGAGGTATACTGACAATCCTGTTTGTGTTTATCTTTGTAAATGAAATGATGTGCATAGCCCTCCATTTAAACATATAGGACCTGGTGTGATCCTTAATTTAGTAGTCTCTAAAGTGGCTGAATCCATTCCTAAAAATATTCATTATCCACACAGACACCTAATGTATCAGGCAGGCGGCCTCTTTGGCATATATACTGGGGATCCTTTAACTGTATGCTGAAGAAAGAAAAGATCACACACACTCACTCTCTTTCAAATTTTATGGAAATAAATAGCTGCCCTGTAATCCTTTTCTCCCTCAGAGGTTGCTGCCCTCTACAGGCCACATGGATATCATCATTTAGAGTTCAGTTAGCTCCAGATAATTGGGATCATTTGTAAAGGTAAAATGAAAAGGAGGGGAGAAGGGTGGTTATATCTGTGGGTCTTAAATGCTGTAAGATCAAGATGAGAACCAATCAACGTTTAATACTAATAAGACTTATATTTTATATCTTCAGCTGACGTGCATATATAGAAGTCATAAATAGCACTATAATTTTTTAGTGATGTTTTTCTTAAGAAACTTTTAAGGATGTTAGTAGCCATTTCTGCCTTTCTCTTAAATAGGAAGGGCAGAGTGTAAAATAAAAAGGAGAAGGATAGTTGATTTGGTCTGTCAGTTACTAAAATCTCCATAATTAGTTTCAGTTTTGATCCAAAACACTGAAGCTCATTTCTACATAGGAAATAAAAGCAAATGAATTTAAAGAAATATGCATAGCTTTATCCCCAAGAGTCTCATCTTTTCAACCCTGGATGCAACAAAGTGGTCAAAATCTGGCCTAAGAAGTAAGGGCTCTCCTTCTTTCCACACTGAGTCTTCTGTGGTAGCCATGCCATAAATGTGCACTCTCTCTCACACACAGCTGGTGGATTTGTTAGTTTAGCCACTAAAGGATTTAGCTGGACAAACATCACAAAGATGATGGCTGGTTTAATTGAATTTATGATCAAATGCTTTCCATTTCAGGAAGAGTAGGAAATCACTGATGGGGAGATTTGAATAATTTAAGGAAAGTCCTCTGTTTGGCATCATGTTTGTATATCAAGCCTAAAGGGATTAAATACAGCTGAGAACTAGCAAAGATTTCATATGCAGATACACAAAAATATGCAATACCACAATGTAATGAGGGGAGGGCCAGAGCAATGATCTTGCTGTATTATGCTTCTATTGACTTGCATGTCATTTACAGGCTAAGAGATAAGAGACACACAAGCAAGATTAGGGTTCAATTATAAACCACCCCAAGTTTTTCTGACATTCTCAAAATGCAGAAACTATGTATATATATGTTTACTTGTTCTGTCAGGTGAAACAAGAGAGAATTAAATTGGAGGTGGCATTTTTGCATCTTTATGTATTTTTATTGTTGGTGAAGACACAGAATCTACTGATAAAATCACTGGCACCATGGATATGACAAGCAAGCATGGGATTTTTGCCATGCAGCATGAACTCAGCTTAGTGTCTAAAGAAACAGGATAGTTATCTTAGAAAGTTTTGCCTGCTTTCCAAATGATGACAGATGTAGCAAGAGCATGCTACCAGCCTTTATTCATTGTGTTTCAAAAGATAAGTCACCTATCTTTTATATTGTATATGCCTGAAACAAAATTAATCATTTTTATATTCACCACTGAAACATTGCTTAAGTGTGGACACCCAGAACATATCCACCAGCCTGGGCTCACCACCCTTCAGTCTAGGCAACATGATGGAATAAGTAAAGCAGACAGATGAACTTGGTAACTGATTTGTATTTGGGTTTATTTCATTCTAATTAGAAAAACTGTTGAATAGATGTGTTTTTCAAGATTTAGGGTAAATCACAGTTTTACATTAATTATGTACAATGCTATTTGTTAACATATCACTTTTAGGAAGGAACTGTTACGGGACATGGAATCTTGTTTCTACACAAGTATTTACAGTAAGAACAAAATGGTGATCAAGCAGCCCCCACATGTGCTTCTGGGAGGGCAGATGGATATTCCCTCTGTGTGGGGTCCTATAGAGGAGTGATATCCATGTTCAAGGAACTGAATGGAAATCTGCCTGGCAGAGGAAGGCAGGGAGTGCTGGGAAAAACAGAAGGAAGATAAACTAATATACGTTAAGGATTATGGTTGGTAAAGTGCTGGATAATTTATACCCTTGTCCTATTTAAAGGTTAAACAATAATCTTGCTAAGGGTTTTAACAACTAAAACACTAGAGCCCAGAGAAGTCAGTGGGCTTTCTGAATATCACCTGGCTCAGTCCATAGTTAAAACCTGGCCTCTAGCTGAGTGTGGTGGCACACACCTTTTTTTTTTTTTAAATATTTTTATTTATTTATTTGAGAGCAAAAGACACAGAGAGAAAGAGAGATAGAGGGAGAGAGAGAGATTGGGCGCGCCAGGGCTTCCAGCCTCTGCAAACGAACTTCAGACGCGTGCGCCCCCTTGTGCATCTGGCTAATGTGGGACCTGGGGAACCGAGCCTCGAACTAGGGTTCTTAGGCTTCACAGGCAAGTGCTTAACCACTAAGCCATCTCTCCAGCCCAGCACACGCCTTTAATCCCAGCACTCGGGAGGCAGAGAGGCAGAGGTAGGAGGATCATGGTGAGTTTGAGGCCACCCTGAGACTACATAGTGAAGGTCAGCCTGGGCTAGAATGAGACCCTACCTTGAAAAACCAAAACAACAACAACCAAGAAATATATATCAAAGACGGTGCTGGCTTTGGACATTTTCTTTATATTTGTGGCAATATTTAAAAAGTATAGCCTTCCTTTCTCTGTCTTTTTTCTTGGCTCATATTAATAATAGTTGTTGACCAGGAATTTTTAGGGTAAGAGGAGCACTATGCATACATCACCTATGAGATGTGCATCTCCACATGGATAGTCTAGCAACTGTACCTTCTCAGTAAGTGGAAGTTGATCTCTACTATTAGAGAAAAGCTCCCCAATGAAGAAGGCACGTTATTTCACGACAATCAATTATGGTAAAGTGTGCTGTGGGGGCTACTATATACAAAAAATTACACTGCTATTAGAAATAAACTTTATTTTTTTAGATTCATCATCATTTTGAGGCTGAAAACTCACTAAATTCATAAACATTTTCTTCATCAAAATGTAAATAAATGTTAAGGAAAAAGAACATATACTACTTTGTAAATGAAGTGGTAAACCAGCTCTGCATTTCAATTTTTGGCATTCTATTGCTTACAAATTCACATACATATCCATGGAGCTGAGTGAAGGAGACTTGGGAGGGTTATTTAGAAAATGGAGCCCCTTTTCATAGCATCTCCTACATGGTGTGCAGGAAGCTGAGCCTTTGCAACATTTCTGAGTGAGGGGAGATCAAGGGGAACTGGAACAACAGCAGAGAGGTGAATTCTTCAGGGAGTTCAAAAAGGGGAGAGAACTGTGTGTCTAACCCCTAACAGTTCCCCATAGAAGAGAGAGAGAAAGAACACAAGAAGGAGAAAGGAAGAGAGAGCTTGCAACAGGCAGAACCCCTTGGGAGCGAACAGCGTGGCTTCTGCAAGGTGAAAAGACTGGGAAGAGGGGTATCTTCTTGATTCTCTTTGATACTATTCCCCCTGCAGGTTTATTACACTTATTGGGTACTCACAGCTACTGTCTTCTCAGAGTGTTTACAAATAAAAGATCGAGGTGATGGAAAATATAAAGTAAGATTACTGGCTATGTGTAGAAAATATAATGGCTCTTAAGCATAATTTCCAAAGCATCTGACATCCAGGCTATAAATCACCAGCACGCACTTAAATGAATCCTTCACACATGCATTTACACGTGTTCTGCCCAATATGGTAGCTACTAGTTATTTGTAGCTGTATACATATTCATTAGCTAAATGTAAAAGAAATTAAAATTTAGTTTCCATATCATAACTTGTCACGTTTTAGATGCTCAGGCATCACAGCATTCTAATGGCTCTAATAATGGGCAGTGCAGATACAGAGGTGTCAAGCAAACTTGGTTATCATCAGCCTTATGTATGTTTTTTAAACTCTGTGCTAGGGATGGACAGTGGTTCCTTCCTGATGCATACTTTTGAGTGTATTTATTGTGAACCAGATAATAGAGCCAGAGGGCTATACTTATCACATGATAGGCCAAGGCCAGGCAAAGTGTTTGTGATCTGTCAGGCAACAGGTTTTTGTTCTTCTGATGGACAGAAAATATGCTCCTTCTCTGAGCTTTCTCTGGCTGAAGGCAGAAGAGATGGAGGCAAAATAGAAAGTCAGTAAGATTTGGAACTGGTTTGAAGAAAGAGAAGGCAACACTCTGAAGCATGAAGGAAGAACTGATTGAGACACTAGGCTGACAACTGAGAAGGACTCAGGAACTAAGGAAATTACATACCAATAATCTAAATGAGCCTTGGGGCAAATTTTCCACCAGAACCTCCATGTCAGAGCCCAGGCAAGCCACACATCAACTGCCTTCTGAGACCCTGTGGTGGCTTGAATTAGGTGTCCCCATAAACTCACACATTCTGAATGCTGGGTCCCCAGATGGTGGCAATTTGGGAATTGGAGCCAACTGGAGGTGTGTTAATGGGGGTGGACTTACAGGCGTTCTAGCCAGCTCCTCCTTGCCAGTGTTTGGCACATTCTTTCTGTTGTCCACCTGATGTTGGCCAAGAGGTCATATCCATATTTTCCCCTGCCATCATGGAGCTTCCCCTTAAGTCTATAAACCAAAATAAACCCTTTCCTCTAATCAGCTGCTTTTGGTTGGGTGCTTTGTGTCAGCAACAAGAAGCTAACTGCAACAGACCCAGAGCAAAACAACCAGCTGAGCTCTCTAGATGTCTGCCCTGTGCCCTGTATTAACAAAGTCACAATCACTTATTGTGGCCATCAAATGCTACAGATAGTGATCTCATGTTGGCAGAGGCAGGACTTCAGTCCTCCCCATTATAGTCATTCTAGAGAGCAATTCAAGGAAGCCACTTCCTTCCTCTTCCTGTGGGAAAACATTGCCTACCTGCCCCAAGTTCTGGGTCACTCCAGGAAGTATCTCTGGGCTTTCCTCTTTAATGAGCTGCCTGGCAAAAGGAAGGTATTAGCCACACCAGAAAGCATGTGTACTTTTGGATGAAGAGTCCAACACATAATCTGAAGGCATGAAAAACAATGGCTGTTGCCAACTTCCAAGCCTGGCACAGATTGCCAATTAGTAGGAGAGAAGACGCATATTTTCTGTCCATCAGAAGAACAAAAACCTGTTGCCTGACAGATCACAAACAGCATGAGACCTGCCCTTGGCCACCACTAAGCATTTATAATGACAGCAAATTTTTGCAACAAATGAGAGAGAGAGAGAGAGAGAGAGAGAGAGAGAGAGAGAGAGAGAGAGAGAGAGAGAGAAGCAAATACGCAATGACACAAAATGATAGGGGATAAGTCCCTATGGCAGTGAGGGCTTACGGGTCAGGCAATATCTCACTAGCGGTGTGTGTGTGTGTGTGTGTGTGTGTGTGTGTGTGTGTGTGTGTGTAGTTGGCAGGCCTGCCACTTATGTTGTCATAAACCTAGCCTTTGTTCCACAATGGGTAATTTTTCACAGTATTGCAGGAAGAGATGGACTGGTGGTGGTGGTGGTGGTGGTGGTGGTGGTGGTGGTGTGTGTGTATGTGTTTAGTCTGCTGCAAACATGCTTTCCCCGGGGAGGAAAGAACCAGGTTTCTATTCTATCCAGGTCATTCTGCTGAGTAAATTCAGATAGAAATTTTATTAGTGTCAGAACAGATGTGTCTACCCAAAGCTAAGGTAAGAATAAAATGAAACTAGATTATTTGAAAGTCTACATGAATCAAATATTAGGAGTTTAAAACATAACATTGACTCTTCTCACAAGATTCACTGGAGCATTCTAAGTCAGACTTTTTTACCTGCATTGATCATTTACTTGCCTCTAGTGCTTTTTCACATTTACCCTGTTGCTACTATTAGTGATCAGGCTTTTGCCAAATCTGCTAGATATTTCTAATCTTTGTCCTCTTTGAAACTTTCTCCAAAGAACTTCAGAAGCATGTATGTTTGGATAGACTTCAGTCCTGCCTTGTTTTTGGCTCTCTAGGGCTTGACAGGCTCTAGAAAGCTTCTCTTATTTTAGGTCTGCCTTCTTTTCCTTTCAGGAGCCAAACTGCAATTTTCTATAACTCTTCTCTTAGGTGGCAAGGAAGTTATTGGCATGCATTACACCATACCCACATCATACTTTCAGAATCTGAACTAATGATTCATTCTCTTTCTTTAGGCTGGTATTATGAAAATAATGCTATGGGTTAATAGCAACACCAAAACAACAAAGAATTAAAATTCAAGCTATATAAAATCCCAACTAAAACCCAGAAGTGACTAGTTCATTAGCTAACTGAAACCCCGATAAAGACAAGACAACCAATATAATAAAGTACTGCAAAACAATGGGCAATTATCAGTTGTCAAAGTGTAGATTTTACATTTTGTATACTTTTCTCATTCAGGAAATTATTTTTTGAATATTATATAACATACATATAAACCAAGAGAGAAAAAGACATTATAAACTTGTAACAATGGCTATAAATACATTATCTTGCATGTTTCTTATAGGCAATTGGTTGGTTATGGTACATGCATAGCATGAAACTGCTCAGATAATCAAGAACAGACAAAATTTTATAAAATATTTTCAAGGGAACTGAATGCGATGATGAGCCACACCCCACATCGCCTTCTGCTGCTGCAGAATGTACCAAGGCAGGCAGCTGGCACCCACCACCCATCCTTGAGAAAAGAGGCTGGATTTCAACATGTCAGAAAAAACCACACCCTCAAAGTACATCAATGATGCAGAGAATAACTTCTTTGAAAACATTATGAAAAGTGGTCCCTAGGCACTAAATAAATTAAAACTGCTACTTTGAAGTAAATAGAATTATAACAAAAATAATCAACAGTGAAGATTTGAAAGTGAAGAAAATGTGAAAGTCAAGAAAAAAGGATTTCAAAATCTGGCTTGACTCAACTGTTCCCCCTAGTGTCCCAGCAGTGGACTTACATCCATCACAGTTCTAAACTGCAAGGAAATGGAAAGCTCTAACCTACTTTGCAGTGCATTGGTTTGTTAGATAATTTTATATCAACTTAGAACAAAAGGGAAAAAGTGGAAAAGAGAATCTTTCAGTTTCTTTAGGTTACAACTTAAATCTTAATATCACACATTAGATATAACGAAAAGAAAACGTTTCTCTAACAAATACACAAAGATCATTCCTCTAAATATTAGCTTAACTCCATTATGCTTTGTACATATGTAACACAACTATCTTGCACATTATCCTTAAGATACATTCTGAAGTTAAACATAGAGTCAGATAAAATATTCAAGAAATGTTCAAGAACATGAAGTTAGAAAATATTTCTAAATCTTCCAAACTAGGGAGGGCTTGTGACTGGTGATACATTGAGCTGCAACAGAAACATGTTTGCATTTCTGTTTTTGTAGTAACTAATCATTATTGTTTTTGTATTTACTGCAC
This sequence comes from Jaculus jaculus, assembly GCF_020740685.1. Lineage (NCBI taxonomy): Eukaryota > Metazoa > Chordata > Mammalia > Rodentia > Dipodidae > Jaculus > Jaculus jaculus. The sequence goes on along the minus strand of NC_059111.1, from coordinate 59,981,314 downwards.
ATCTGAATATGACTTACATATGCTCTTTGGAGAAATGTAGCTACACTTTAACAAGTATTGCTGAGCTAAAGTGTGAGGATAAGAAGTAGGAAAAAGCTAAACTGCTCCCATCCAAAGTTTGTGCATGGCCTTTGCTTTCCCTGCTAAAGGTTATGTTTTCCAGATATGTCTTCAGTAGCTTAGTGGTTTCTCCTTAGTTCTCATTTCAATAATTTCAAACCTCCCAAATTGTTCAGCTGTTAAAAAGTTCCAAAACAAGCAAATGTGTTCCTGGAATCTTACCCTGCATTTTGCTGGAGAGTCTATACTCAGGCTTCTTCTCCAGCCAAAATAATAAAAGATCTTTTAAGTGGCTAAAATTCTTGGTGGATTGCACATACATGCCAATGTCAGACAACTATAAATAGAGAAATTTGGAAGAGAAATAGGGAGGGCCTTTGTAATGCCAATGAAACAAGATAGAATGTTTTGAAGGCAGTCCATATTTTTACAAAATTAAGGTTTGTCTCCATCTAGCACAAATCCCCTTGATGCAGGAAAAGCCACATGGCTCATACACTTCCAGGATAAGGGAATAAAGGGGCTTTCCTTTTGTTACTGATGCAAATTTGTTATTCTCAATTTTCTAATAAAGATTTTTTCGTAATATTATGTTTTCAGTTTGGGTATCAGCTGGCTCTTGATACTTTTCTCCATCATTGCTTTGTTTTTCTCAGAATATTAAAAAATCATTCAAAAGATAAAATGATGCCCATAGCTACTACTATAAATGAAGTCAGCAGGGAATTGCATGGGTGTTACCCAGGACAGATGTGTTGCCCAAAGGCACCAGGCACTCGTGATAGCTATTTAGTGATAGAAGGCATTCTTTTCAAAATTCCTACACTTGGGCAGATTAATACCTCCACTAGCTTTAACAGGTTGGTTAATGCATGTTTTTAAAGGCATTGCTACTTAATTTTGATAGTAACTGACTTTTTTATTTGGACTCACACATCTTATATTAGCCATCTAAATTGAATTCAAATTAGTTCTTGCAAATTATTTTGAATCTATTACCATGGTACAAGCAATGTTAACAATTGCTTCAGCTTAGTAATTGTGGTACAGATAAGCAAATTAGTAACGGCAGTGGAGAAAATGAACACTGAAGAGACCTTAATGCAGTTCTTCCTAATGCAGACTAAAAGTAGGATGGTTCAGAACGTCAGTCTTGGTTACCAGGTACATGAGGAAGAAGAATCAAAAGTATAATTAATGTCCCTGGATTCTTAGTTCTCTAAATTTCACTAAGTTTGAATCCACTAAAGGCTTTCATTTAGCTCTAAAAATTTAGCACCTACCACTGATATAACCATTAAGTGAGCCCAGTGTAGTGGCATATGCCTTTAATCCCAGCACTCGGGAGGCAGAGGTAGGAAGATCACTATGAGTTCAAAGCTACCCTGAGACTACACAGCGAATTCCAGGTCAGCCTGGGCTACAGCAAGATCCTATCTCAAACAAAAGTAAAATTTCATAACATTTTGTAATGATTTTAATATTGAACATTCCTGAAATTAGCTTTTAAGGCAACAAAAAATGCGAGTTATAGGTAACTAAAAGCAAGATCCTACACAAGTCACATTCATGGTTTAAAAAGCTTATCTGTAGCTTAGCTTTTAATGGTTTCCCTAAACCATTGTCCAAGTATGCTGGAAGTGGACTCAGCTTATTAAATGACTCACAATTCTAATTCCAAAAAACTAGAATTCTAATAATCTGTTTCTCACAGCCATACATACAATAGCTATATACAATTTATAAAATTTTCCTGCTACTTCAAATATATGGCTAAAAATTCAACTGCTTTATCTAGTATGGCTTTATCTTGGAGGACAAAATATTGAATGGTCATAAGGCAGGAATATGTTTGATAAACTCTGGTGGGGGCTCACTAGTGTATGTACCCTGGGTACTAAAACTCTTAGTAAATGAGTTAGTCCAGGAGTCAGTGGATTGGTAAAAGATGAAGAGTACACTTGGAACACAGTATACAGGACATATGTGTCCCAGGGGGAGATTCTATACCTTATAGGTTTAAAAGTGACTTTGTAAGTGGCAAAAGCACCTATGGGTTGGAGATATGGCTCAATGGTTAAGGTGCTTGCCTGTAAAGCCTAAGGACCCAGATTCAATTGCCCAGTACACACATAAAAGTCAGATGCACACAATAGTGCATGCATCTGGAGTTTGTTTGCAGAGGCTAGAGGCCCTGGCATGCCTGTTATCTCTCTCTCTAATAAGTAAATTACTTTTTAAAAAGCACCTAACATGTGGCCCAGCTATATCACTCCTGGGACTATAACTCAGGAGTCTACATCAGCATTCCACTGAGAGGCTTGTTCATCCATGTTTAATGAGGCACTACTCACATTAGCAAAGTTACAGAACACGTGTAGACACTCACCATCAGATAATGAAAATGTGGTATACATGCTCAGTGAGCTTTATTCAGCCATAAAGAAGAATGAAATTGTCTTTTGAAGGAAGAGTTATAACAGAGGTGATCATATTAAGCAAAACAACCCAGATTTGGGAAGACAAATATCAAATGTTTTGTCTCATATACAAAATCTAGATCATACACACACACACACACAGAGAGAGAGAGAGAGAGAGAGAGAGAGGGAGGGAGAGAAAGAGAGAGAGAAAGAGAGACAGAGGGAGAGACACACCATGAAAGCAGAAGAGGAACAATTTGAGATGAGGAAGAGGACTACCAAGAATGGAGAAGCAAGGAATAGGAGAGAGCAGTGTGGATAAATACAAAGTACATGATAAAATTGAATGAAAATGTCATTATGAAATCTATCACTTTGTACAATGTATTACATTAATAATGAAAAGAACTTCATACACTACTTTCTATAAAAGCTTTATGTTAGTTAAAAATGATTACATCAATACGTTCTTCCAAATACATATTTGCTGGTTGTAGTGGCACACTGGTAGGAAATTGCTGAAGACGCAGATGCAGGAGGATTAGGATTTCAAGACCAGCCAAATACAGATTTAACTAAAATATGGCCAAATCCCTCATATGACCACAGAATGTAATATATTTATTCCAAGAATTCCTTACAATCAATCAGCTGCCCACCATCCCTGAAAACATTGATTAAAATCATTTTAATATAAAATCTCTTTGTTTCTTATTTTTTATCATCATAAGTGATGGCGTCCAAAATTAAGAATGTCACAATATAAAATGTGAGACTATTATACTAAACACCTCATACAAAACCAATGTTATATCAGAAGATATTAAAACAAAAGCTAGTTTACTTCAAAAAGTCAACTATATTTTCTTCATTATGGTGCTTGAAATGTGATGCCCATAGCCCAAAGGGAATGATTAATAAGCCCTGCTTCCCATGCTGGATGGCAGTAAGAACCCTTGTTTGATTTGCAAGACCCAGGTCTTAATATTTGCGAAATTTTCACACCAATAAAACTGTTAGAAAAAGATCAGATGAAAGGAAAGAAATGAAAAAAAGTATATATGGCTCAAGCAGTAAATATTCATAGCTTTATAATGAAATTTAGTGAGAAATGTGGGTAAATTGAAAAAAATGAAACCATCATTTTATCTAACTGCCACCAATGCCATTTATTAGAAAATCAGTCATTATATTGTGCAAATGTTGTTTTGCCAGCATTAAAATATTTCCTGGAACTTAGTTACAAGAAGATGAACCATAGTGAGTTCAAAAATTTACAGTCTTTGGAAAATGTCACATTGGTTGTTCTGTTTAGGTTAAAAATGCTGACTGGCACACTGATAGAGTTTATTTATGGTTTAATAGCTAAAGGAATGTATGGATAACAGCATGAAAGAATGAAAAAATATCATTAAGAGAGAGAAAGAACATGAACAAAATCTGCATAAAGACTTACTTATTCCATGCTTGTCTGAGGTTTTTAGAGCTGTACAGGGTAAAGCGTTCTGAAATAAAAGAGAAGAAAAATGATAAGCAATGTTGGTATGAATATATGTTTCAAGACTGTTGAAGAAAACAACTTTTAATAGAACACTTTCTTTTGAGACAGGATCTCATGTAGGCCTGGCTGACCTGTAACATACCATGTGGACTAGGATGGCCTTGAGATTATAGCACTCTTCTTTCCTGTGCCTCCTGAAAGCTGGAATTATAAGAGTGTGCCACCATGCCTGGCAAAACTCACCATGGAAAGGAGTCAACTTTCAATTTACGGTTAGGCTTAGCCATAGCACGGTCTTATCCTACAGATTGGGCTATGTACAAAGTCAAAGCAGAAGTCCATAACTCTGAAACATTGCTTTCATTTGCTTAGAATGATTCATTTCATAATGTAGTTTTCTCAGTAATTATTTCTTAGAATAACTAAACTTTAATTGAATTGAAAACAGGAATAAAATTCTAATCTCCAAATTCTATGGAGCTTTATAGGAGAATATTGACATGCTTGTCATGTGAGACATGCTGCTTTGCCTATGAAGATTAAAAGTGTATGCACCAAGCCTGCTTTATTTTTGAGGATCAAACTCAGGTCTTCATGCTTGCAAGGTAATCCCTTTACCAACAACTATCTTTTTTCCTAGTCACTTGACCATTTCTTAATTCAGCAAGTTCACATATAGATTATTGTAATGTTAAGAAGGTAGACATGAGCAAAACAGAAAATGTTCTTCTCCCAGAAGCTTGTCTTTCATGTAGTTCAAGAAAAAGAATAAAAACAATAAAACCACCAACTCTGCCTGTTCAACACCAAGAAAATGAACAAATGGTTTTAGAAGGTGGTGTTAGAGCAAAGTCAAAGAAATGCACTGTGGAGTGACAAATGTGAGAAGGAAAATGGAGGTTAGGTGATGAGGGGAGACCAACTTAAAACAACATAGTCGGCCTGGTGTGGTGGCGCACACCTTTAATCCCAGCACTCAGGAGGCAGAGGTAGGAGGATCACCATTAGTTTGAGGCCACCCTGAGGCCGTATAGTGAATTCCAGGTCAGCCTGGCTACAGGGAGACCCTATCTCCAACAACAATAACAAAAACAAAAACAAAACATTGTCCATCACACTAAGTTCCCAATGGAAATGTGGTTGGAATTCCATTAGAATATCTATTTATCAAAAAAGCATCATCATTTTTTGTCTAAGACAGTGTTTCTATATATATCCTTCAGTAACATTACACAATTTCTTTTTGTACATAAACTCATTTCTTGTTATTTATATTAAGTAGGCTTAATATAGCATAATATTAGTTGATTTCCCACATCAGTGTTGTGTGCTTGTATTTATAACCTTTTAATAGAGCACGTCAACATGATCTATATTGTTTTTGTTACAGTATACATTGTTTAGAAGAACAAAAAATAAACTTAAAAAATACAGTTTCCTAGCTCTACACCAGAAGTTACTGAAGTAGAGTGCCTGAAAACACTGCAATGATTCATACATTTGTTTATCCATCCATCTATCCATCTGTCCGTCTCATCCATCCATCCACTCACTCAACTACTGTCTTTGTACAACTACTGCAAGTCAGGTAAACTTCTTGTGACTGAGGATACATGAAAGAAACAAGCTAAAAAGACTCCTTCATGCAGGGATCTGGCCTTTTGGAATTGTGTGTACATTGTGTGTATAAGACTGGGCTATGCTAGAGGCCAGGATGGTGGCTAGAGTAAAGAATCCTGGATAGGAGGCAGGAGGGAAGATCTGATCAATGCTTTTTTCTTTTAAAGATCACTCTAGGAACTAATTCTTTCATTTACAGAATACATAGTAGAAGGCAAGGCTGGATGCAGGAGACCAATTAAGGGTTACTACAATTGTCTAGGAGTAAGACCACATGACTTGCAATATGGTGAATGCATTGAGAAAGGGATTCAGACCCTAAAAATGTATAGATGTGAAGAAAAGGAAGGATTACTGATGCACGAGTTGGGGGTTCCCTACAAAGGCAGAAGTCAAGGATGACTGACAATGCACTTAGTGTTTTTTCTTTTCTAGGTTTTAAAGGTGCGGAATTCGATGCATGACTCAAATAGTACTCTGAGAATAAATTAATCTTTCTGTGAGAACTCTAAAGGTACTTAAAATGGAGTGCTCATGGAGTTTCAGAGTATTATTCAAGTAGGGGTAACTAACAAAATATTTCATAGTGTGTAAGGCACAGAGGGGGAGCAGTGAGAGCATGAACTAGATCTTATGCAGGGTGTATGAACCAAGTATAGCTCCATTACAGACATCCATTCTTATAAATACATGGGCAACAGTACACCTTAGCAGATAGTGTTTATAGGTTTCAAAAGAATGTATAATTTTTTAATTTATTCTCTACTGGGCAGCATTATTAGATATAACAGAATTTAGCCATTATTAGTACAGAAAAGATATTAGAATCATATTTTATGATTGAGGATGGAATGACAAGGAAAGGAGAAACATGAATCATAGTGCTTTTCTAATGTTTTAAAAATATTATCTCAAGTCTGATATTAAAAAACAGATTTTTAAAGATTAATTGCATCAAATGTCCTTGTATGACAAATTTGATTCTCTTAATTTTGTACTCCCTGCAAGGCAATTTAAATAATTTTCTACGATTTCAGGATGAACCAGAATTCTATTACAGGTAAAAGTAATGCAATCTTGCATTAACAAGTAAATTATTATTCTTACCAATTAATGACCACACATAAATAGTTCTAAGAATTGCTTCTATTTAAAGCTTGATAGGATCTGCTAATTTAATTGATTTTTTTTTAGAAATACAATATGTCATTTTGGCTGTGCACAGAAGACAAAATTGATCATCAGGTATGCTATATGAGAGTGAAAACAGTAAGACTGGAGTCTCACTCTCAGGTTTGGCTTCCATCAGTATTTGCATAAAATCTTAATTCCTTTAGTCAACATTATTTGGGAACCTGCCTGGATGCAAGGCAATACACTGTGCAGGGGCACATAGAACTGGTTAGAGTTCAGTAATGCAGGCATATAACTACAGAATTATGGAGACAGGTTGAGAAATGGATACAGATACAGCTCCTCCCCCCCCCACACCTAAAGTAAAAAGGCTAAAGAATGACTGACACATGTGTTTCTTTTCCATATGAAGGCAAGTTAAGTTCAGACATCTGTAGCTAGCTCCAGGAACACTCAGGATTCTTTGCACTCAACATTTTCATATTGTCACTGCTAAAGTGCAGTCTTAAGTGGGTGGACATATTTATAATGTTTTCTGCAATGAGCATGGCACTTATAATTAGACTAAAAGATTATATTTTAAAAACAACTTCACTGGATAAAGGAATGTTTCATCATAATGAAAGCAACATGATGTTTAAATTAGTGACCCAAATTGGGAAAAAATATATTTCAAAAAATAGCCAGCTGTCTGTGAATAACTTTATCAGATTATCTGAACATTTGCATATGAATATTTTATACTACTCACCTTCAGCTAAGTGTACTCTCACTCACTACTTTAATGTCAATTTTCTGTTTCCAATTATGCTTAAACTAGTTTAGAGTGCTATTATTTAAAGCATTGGCTAACTCATAGCATCGCTGAGGACTGCAATTAATTTAAACCTGCAGGCTGACTTTCACCTTCTCTTCTTGCAGAGACATTGCAGAGGAGGATCAGAACGCAGCAGGAGACCAGGGAGAAGAGCCTTCAAGAGGAAATCACTTGCTAGGCTACAGGAGCTAGAGGCAGAAGGCTAGAAAGGTTTTCCCTTAAGCCCAGTCCCTGTGCCCTGCAATTCCTTGACATTCCACATGACAAATGGAGAACAGTGCTACATACTGTAAACTATTCTTACTTAAGAGAGTTTGATTTGACATGGCTTGAGGCTCTGGAAAAGCAAATTGTAATCCTCATGAAAATAAAGCCTGAATTGGATTTTATGCATTTTCTTATAGGTATAAACTGGATATTCCAAGAAGTTAATTTTAAATTCTATCCTTATGGCTCTCTTCTCTTCTAAGATACTGCTGTGTCTTTAACTTCAATAACATGAGAACATACCAACAAATCAACCAATAAGAAAAACCCCAAGTATGTGCACAGACTGTCAAAGATGGTGTGGATATTTTTCTCTTGGGAGTGGGTGAAAAGTAGGGTTAACAATAGGGTGATCATAAAAACTCTCAAATCTTAGTGCATTTAAAATATATACTTGATATTATATAACATATTACTGTCATCAAATGAGCATTAGTTAATAAGCTGACATAAAGATAAGTTTGTCAAAAATACAACATATAGTGATAGAAGTTCTTTATAAGTGAGTCCCAGAAATTATCCAACTACTCACATTTAGAATTTACAGTTTTAATCTATTTTTAATATATGTATTTACTCTTACAAAGCTCATAGGAAAGAAGCCAGAATTTAAGAAAAGGATTGAGGCCATTCCAGAGGGCGCCTCTCTCACCTGACCAAATGCCTATCTTGGGATTGTTTTGTTGGAGGGAAATGGCTTGTTTTATATAAGAGTTTATAATTACTACAATCATGAAGAACCCTGGTTAAATTTCAAATAATCATCATAATAATTTGTTTATATAACAGACAATATATTTTTGGAGGGAAGTCACCAGTGTCTATTCTCTCACTCATTCTGCAAATATTTACTGTAGCTCAGCAGTCTGCCAGCACTGTTGGGTACAGGAGTGCACAAAACAGTTGCAAAAGTAGCCTGCAGCCAACCATGCAAACCAACATTAAAGGACCCTCAAAGAAGAAAACCCTTTTCATAAATGTTCATGACAATTGGTATGCATGGCTTACTTTCTTTTATTTATTAGGGAAACCAAGCTAAACAGTGGATATTCCAGTTAGGATTTGGGCCAAGATATTTAAAAAACTAGATTTATAGTTCATGTGGTTTTCAAATATGAACTCACTTTGCTACTCATTGTAATACTACTGAGAGTAGGGTATAATGACCTCTATTTTATACAGGAGAACTCAAAAGTGTCAAAGCAGGAATTTGAACTTCAGACTGTCCAGACTTGGGATCTACACTTTCTGTCATTACAGTTATGACACGTGGTTGGATCTGAGTTGTAAGAGACATGAATTTTTACTGTGAAGTATACAAAGCCAGCAGCAAGACCAAAGCATAGACAATGGTAGTTAAAAACCTGCATGCCAACAATTCTCTCACCATTCATATGAAATACAGGGCATTCATCTTTCAAGTTCTAGTGTTCTTAGATGTATTACTTAAAGTTCCTTCCCTCAGTTTTCCCACATCAGGATAATTCACAGTTGCTACCTTATAAGGTATGAGATCAAATAACCATAAGATTCATCTCAAGAGTTGATTATGAAAACTCAATACTTAACCATCACTAGTATCACTATGATTCATAATAAAAATATGCTTGAAAAATTGACCAACTGGTACAGTTAATTAGGCATATACCTAGAAAACATACAGTACACCAGGGAGGATAACAATCTTTGCCAAACTATTTTTGATGCAACAGGAAAATGAATGAGAACAAGAAACACATTGGTATTTTCAACTCCTATACTATAATTCCATGATCTGTTTTTTAAATATTTTTTTGTTTCTTTTTATTTATTTGTTTGAAAGTGACAGACAGAGAGAGAAAGAGGCAGATAGAGAGAGAGAGAAAGAGAATGGGTGCACCAGGGCCTCCAGGCACTGCAAACAAACTTTAGACACGTGCACCACCCTGTGCATCTGGCTAAGTGGGTCCTGGGGAATCGAGCCCCGAACCAGGGTCCTTAGGCTTCACAGGTAAGTGAACCCTAGGTAGCCTTCTGCAGCATGCTTGGAAAGGACTGTGCCACTGAACCACATTCCTAGCTCTTTGTCTAATGAGACTTGGTCTTGATCATATAGTTCAAGCAAGCCTTAAACTTGCCATGTAGCCCAGGTTACATTCAAACTATGATCTCTGTTTCCACTCTTGACAGTGCCACCATGCCTAGCAGTAATTCTGTGAGTCTCATGAATTAGACGAAGGTGAGGGTTGCCATTCTGAGTATCACTGGTTCTTTTTTACAGTAGAGATGATAAATAAATACACAGTGCTGGCCCCAGAGGCACAGCATCTGTTTATGTAACCAAACCTGACCTTTCTTAGCAATACCCACTGTAGACATTATTGCTTGTAAGCTACAAAAGCATGCTGTGATGATGCTGTGTCCAGGGCAAGTGTAAGTGAGGGAGTTTCAGTAGTTCCTACAGATGCACCAACCAGGAGTAGTCAGTTTACTGCTCTATGAATATTTTGGAATAAAACAGTACTTGTATCTGAAATAATGGAAATCTGTTTCTCTTTAACCTGTGTATCAGCAAAATTATTATTACTCCATACTCATGTGTTTGTCTTGAAGAAGCCCCATGACAATCGTTTATGTGGGTGGTAAACCACAGTAAAGAGGAGGTTGGCTCACTTGTTTAGCAGGAGTAGCTGACAAGTCAGAAGTCAGAAGGCACAGTAGGAGATACCAGATTATTATTCAATAAATAATGATTCTTGACTCCTTTCTTCATGATTGGGACATATTTCTGTCCCTCACCACACATCATTTGTGTGATTATCAGAGCGTTAGTGGCATTGACACAGCAGAGGCTTGAATGTGCCTATGGTACTGAGGCTCTCCTGTCTTGGCTCCTGTCTTTCCAACAAAGCAGTCAAATGTTCTATAATAAAAAGGGAAAACTGTTTTAACACTATAAGAGTTGTCTATATCCACAGTTAATTCTGAATTCTGATCTCAATGCTCAATTTTTTTTTTTTTTTTTTTGAGGTAGGGTCCACTCTAGCCCAGGCTGACCTGGAATTTACTATATAGTCTCAGGGTGCCCTCAAACTCACAGCGGTCCTCCTACCTCTGCCTCCTGCGTGCTGGGATTAAAGGCATATGCAATCATGCCTGGCTAACTTTTTCTTAAACAGGACAATAACCAAACCATACAAGTTAGGAAGTAGCAAGGATTTTCATACTATAAAAAGTGTGTGGGTATGGAGAGTATTATTAAAGACACTGAGAAGTCTTCATTTGGGCAAATTGCATTCTGTATTGTATTGGCTTTTGTGAGGTGAGGTATGGATAACTACCATGCTGAAAGTGATAAAATTTTCAGGGGCAGGAAGAGTGAAACAAGATTCTTTGGGTTTTAAAAAATAAGTCTACATTTAGAAGAGTTTCACTTCCTCTTTACAACTTATATGTATTACATTTTTTCTGCTACTTTATTGGGATTCCGTTAGTCTCCATTACTTTGGATGCTACTAGTGAACATAGATAGGAAATATTTCAAGCAGATGAAGAGAAGGCAGGAATAGACAGTATCTGCTTTACATCAAAACATTTCTACATGACAGATTTCTGTCTGAGTACTTGATGACCCACCAAAGGTCAGTGGTAAGACCCTATTGCTGAAGACACCATATACAGTTGACATGTAAGATGGAAAGACATGGCTGGAAGCTGGAAGAGAGTCAGTCGCCACACAGTCAGCATGTCTAGTGCCAGAAGGTGCTCCATGGGCAACTGGGAGAAAATGACCAATATATGTCCAAGCAACTCATGGTCTAACCTACTTAGCAGCAAGTAATCTGTCATGATGTTCACACAAGTGCAATAGTGGCACGCAGCCATGGTGGGAATCCAACTGCTCTTGATTTGGCTAACTGATCCACTCAGTTGAAGGGAACCCATAGCTGGAGCTGGGAAACAAGTCAGAACCATATCCAAAAATGAGCCCGCTTTCTATTATCAAGCTACCACCAATCGTGGGCTACAAGAGGGCCTACACCAATTAACTTCTGTCTAAAAACAAATGGCTATCCCATTTATCTGGTGCTAACTTTACTCTCTGTCTGAGAATCTGCTTCTCTTTTTCAGATAGATGCAGATCATAAGGAGAGAACCACCCCATCATACCTCAAAAGGGCCCCAGCTGAAACTAAGAATAATTGGCAAAAACAAGCATGAATGCTGTTTTCTTGGTGAACCGGGTCCAGCACAGGGTAAAAGAGATCAACACAGAGAATAATCAACTCCTACCAAATCAAATATCCAGAGACACAGAGGCTCCCAAGACCTCATCACTGAAGCAGACCTAAAATGAATCCAACATGGCTCAGGGAAATTTGTGGAAGAGGGGGCAGAAAGAATGTCAGAGCCACACATTGGGTCATGATACATAGAGACATTTCCTCCCACCCATAATGGAGGGCTAACCCCACAATGCATGACCCATATACCCCAACAAGGAGGGGCCGGAGGAGAAAGAAGGCTAACAATGGTACCAACTTGACTGTATTCACGGAGTATAAAACTAATTAAAACAAAAAAACCCTTTTTAATTAAAAAAAAAAACAAACATTTCTACAACTCCCACAGACATCATCTGCCTATTGTAGAGGAATGAATTTTGAGTGATTAACAAGAGATTCAATTGCTTTTAATTTTCTTTTACATATTGGCCACATCCATGACATAGTATATCAAATCCATAGTCAGCAACAGCCATAAAAGAAAAGAAATCCCTACATCTGTGGAGTCACTGCTCACCACTGTAATGATATTTGGGGATTGCTTTTATGAAATCTCTTACACCAGGGCTATAGGCAAAAAGGACCGGTCAAGAGGAGTTCACACTTGAGATGAAACCTCTTTCCAGCTCTGAAATAGGTCTGTGGCTTTTTGTAGAAGGCAGGCCCTTTGGAAAACATAAAACATCAATTTCCTTCCCTGCTCAAGCTCCTCTAGTGGTTCCTCTCATACTTCAAATACAATCCCCAGTCCTCTTTGTGGCTATTCAAGGACCTGGCTCTATAAATTGTCTCTTGTTGCTTTCCTGTAGTCATATTTGTCTATCCACATTTGAAACTTGTCATTTGTCTACTCTCTGTCCCCTCTTGGGCTTGTGAGCTATGCAGGGAATGTAGTTTTTCTGCTTTCTTTGTGGCTGTGTCTCTGGCACCTGCAATTCTGCCTGGAACAGAGAGATCACTCAGCCACAGTGGAAGCTATTGGCGGTGGAACAGAGGGAACAGATGTGCAGCCTCAGTGTTCACACTCCAGCTTGTGGCCACTAGTGGCCTCCAGTAAGAAAGTTCAAAAAGTTCACAAATTTAGTAATTAGCTGACTTTACACCCTGTGACAGCAATGATATTTATCTGTGAGCAGAGGGATAGCAAAGCTGATATAGATGGTGGCTGACATTCAGAGAGAGCTCAGAATGTCCTAAACATGTGTCAGTAAACCATAGAGGACTGTCAATAATAAAATCTGACTCAAGAACCAGAGGTTTTCATAATAATTATTAGGTATGTCATTTTTATAACCATCACATAGCAGTATACTTATACCTAACCTATAATCACGGCAGTTGCTATCAATACAAAAACAAGACAAAAATTCCTGAGGCAAATCATAAAGGTCAAATGAGAGGAAGAGAACATATTTCTAATGATGAAAGTATCACTTTATAGCTTTAACAGTTAGAGTGAATTTTTATATTAATGATATTAGCTGACTCAAATTGTAAAAAATAGGTCAAGTACAAATAAATAACAAATCAGTGAAGAATATGTGAGAATAAGTTATATCACTTAACTTCTCTAGATGCCTGTGGTCTGGGTTGCCAATGAATCCTTCTTGAAGAGTAAGGAAAGGATGGATGCATGCCAAGGCAGTCCTCACTGTAGGTGTGGTCTGTGCAAGACCATCATAGCATCATTATGCCTTCTCCCTAGACTTCTTACACAGTGCATCCCAAATCATCAATATCTCTTGTGGCTTCCACAGCTTTTCATCTTCTTCTTCAAGATGTGGGGAAAACCCAGGATGTGGATAGGATCCAAGTAGCACTTCCTACCCCAAGTATTGCATAGCCCACACTCAGCATCAGTCATGGGCATTTTGGAATTGACAACTCATTGGAAGAACGGTTTAGCAGGGCTTAAGAATGTCCTCATAGTTAGCAGGAGATGGGTGAGTGAAGGTAGACACTGTTACTTTCTAAGATGGGGCAGGCAGAGCTGAGAAGAGCCTGATGATTGTCCTTCAGAGTCCTAGCTGTGCAGACAAGGGAGCACTCTTAAAGATACCTGAGCATAGCATGCTTAGGAGTGACAGGCAGACCTGGACTTGAGTTTGGGATTGCCATTTATGTCACTGGCTGAGGCTTTGGGTAAGCCACATGATCTTTCTGACCTTCAAGTTCCCAATTTATTTATAAGATGGGATAGCAACATTAAGATAATAATATAGCAGCTCAGATTTATCCTGAATATTAAATGAGATAACATGTTAAAATTTTCTTAAGTAATGAAATAAAACATAAAAGGCAAGGTGTGGTCACCATGGCTTTGTTTTTCTGAAATAATTTATTTCTCTCATAAGGATTAAAAGCTTGGACCTATTTGGCTTAGGGTTCCCATCTGTAACCAGGAAGAGCTTAAGGACAAAATGTTCTCTCCATTACAAACTCTCAGTGTGAGCAAGTCCTTTGGTAAATACTGACTTCAAGGGGTACGTGTCTATGCTGTTTCAAGTCTAATAATACCATGATTCTCCACTTTGCCTCTTCACTCTGCTGGTAAATACTTTGTATTTATTCCATTCAGTGTAAGACCTCTCATATTTATCAAAGTTATTCCAATCAAATAGCCTCCTGCATTGGACAATTAACTTTTTCTAAGAAATAATGTAATCACTTTGGAAATCCTGTTTCCTTGCTTGATTCTGAAAAATAGAACTATTTTATTCTAAATTACATTACTTTTCATTGCCTCTAGTCTGGCACTGTTTTTTCTTCCTCAAACTTTAAAGTGTCTTCCTGTTTGACCTCCTCAGTAACAATTCATCATTAAACCACGACTGAATGCCCCTTTTGTTGGAATATTTAAGGGATGAATGGATGTATCATACATGGAGTCTACATGTTATTTTGGTATGAAACTATTTTATGTAGTATTATTTGAGGCTTTGTGCATACATTTTTACCAAATACAGACATGAAATCTCTAATTTTCTGACTTCTAAAAAGCAGACCAATTGCTAGCAAGGTGTTATTTTTAGAAAAGAAAAATCAATGAGAAGTTGTGAGCCACATAAATTCAGCTTTGGCAGTGAGGAGAAAGAAACAGAGAGCAACATACTTCACATAAGAAACAGATCCACTTTCCATGTATTTTAAGGGAACTTAAAATAGGAGTAAATGAAAAAGTAGGAGTTTCATGGGCTAGACATCTCATTATATGTAACATGCACATATAGAGCAACACATATGTCTGTGGCATACATGTTTGGGTGTATAATGCAGTTATATGTATGGCTAGTCATGGTTGCCTAATTGTTACAGGGATAATTTGAAGTAAATAAACCTTATGTCACTGCTGCTGTGGGAGCAGAAGAGGATACACACAGGCTACAGGCTAAAGAATACCATTGCTCTTTCATTATTTTAATGATTATTTCTTAAAATCCCTTCAATTTTGTTAAACTTACCAAGAAAAAGCAAGTTCTGATCTGCAATGGAAGACTCTTTGGAAGTCAGTTTGTTTTCCTCATAGTGCACTTCTTCATCTGTCTTAGAATGGCCTTCTAACTTGCCCCTACTTCCACCCTGGTGCCCAATCCTATCATACAATTAGCCCATCTGATACATGTAAAGTAGGTGGTAAAAGATGTATAGTACAGTCAAGGTCCTCCATGATCTCCTCTGGCCTTAGACTTCATTTCAAATTTTTCTCTCATTTCCACTTGGTATTCTCTGTCTGAAGAGCTCTTCTCTTAAAATTATCTTCACTTCTCTCACATGCTTTAATCATATGTCACCTTTTCAGGAGACCTTCCTTGAAATTGTAAAGCAGCCACTTCCCTGGCAGTTTCTGAACATGTCTCTGACTCTGTGACCTCCATGGTACTCCTCAACATCTAATATACTTCTGACCCTCCATGGCATTGCTCACCATCTAATATGCTATATATTTCACTCACTATACTCCATGGTACTCCTTACCATCTAATATATGTATAATATACTTGTAATGCTCTGTGGTACTCCTCACCATCTAATATACCTGTAATATATTTGTGATCCTCCATGGTACTCCTAAAATATAATATACAGTACATTTCACTCAATGTATGTTTCTCCTGACATCAATCCTTCAAGTCCCTAGACATGTAAGTAGTATTCAGCAAATATTGTTACTTAAGATATAATTAGCTTAGAATATGTTGAAACCAAGAAATGCAGCTGTCTATATTTATGTATAGTCTGTATTATAACAATGTAATAAACCATTTGAAAACCAAAATTGGTTTCTCTTACATGGACACATAGGTACAAATTGTATGGTATGACTGACATAGGATTTCACCTTAAAAAATCATGCCTATACTATTCTAAGAACACTATAGGAGTTTTTTTTTTAAGCAAAATTTTCTGTTGGACAAGCCAAGAAAGCCATGAGAAAAAGGGTTATGCTAACTCTTACTTAATTTTTTTAAAATTATGTTTGTTTCTCATTTTCAGAGAAGAAAAGAGTTTTTGTAAGAGAAAATTTCTCTAAAACACAAAAACTGAAAATTTATAAGAAAATGGCACATAACTATAAACACAAGACATGAACAGTTCATAGGAAAATAAATGCAAGTAATCCTGAAACACATGAGCATGCAATCAGAAGTTAACGTGAGCTTTCTTTTGATATTGGATTGATTGCATTTGGCACATGCTAGAGAAGACTCTTGGAGAGGCATCTTCATGTACCACCAATCATGTACACAGGGAATACCACCTCTTTGAGCATTTGTTAGATGGAAGTGCTATACGTCATAAAAGTTTATGTGATTGACTCATTAAACCTATTTCTCCCAGTTAATCCTTCACACATGCATTTTGCATTATACACACACACACACACACACACGAGGTGACTAACTGTGTTAATTCTTACAATAGCAAAATGCTAGAGACAACTCAAATGCTTACATTTAGAGAACAGGCTAAATTTGTACAGTAGAAAACATTTTATTTTGTTTTTCCTTCCTCCTAGAATCTCTACAGCCCTTTTAGGGTAGAGAAAGAAAGCAGGAAGCGGTGGTGTGGCAGATGATCCCTAGATTGATATTTTCCTCTTTGAAGAATGTGTGTTTTCTTCCCCTTAAATATAAGGGCTGTCAGGTACAGTAGATACCCTGATGGTTTGGCTAGGCATGGTAGAATATAGTCATAGATTTGTCTGCCATGGCCAGCCTTTGATTTGCTTGAACTGTCCAATACCCACACCTTACTCCATTTAAATGTGTTGTTCTTCTGGAACCCCTGACTCCTGTATCGTCTGGTTAAGGGGAAGTGCTCACATGGGGTATTCAATATATGTATCTGACATGTATATGTTTGCCAGAATAGTCACCTCAATTATGTCAGTCTGAAACATTCAATATGATTCACAACAATAATTATGTTTGTATGTTATTCATGTCTTTGCATGTCTGTATGTGTGAAGATACATGGGTTTGTGTGAGTGCATATGTATGCACATGTATGTGGAGATCACAGATCAACGTCAAGTGTCTCACCTGATTGCTTTCCATCTTACTTTTTGAAATAAGGTCTTTCACTGAACTTAGAGCCCATTTATTTGGACAGACAGGCTAGCTCACAAGCCCAAGGGACCATCCTGTCTTCCATCTCCCGAGCCTGTGGTTACAGGTGCATACCGACAAAAGCCTGGTATTTCCCATGTGTACTGTGGTTCCAAACTCAGGACGTTACCTACTGAATCATCTCTCCAGCCTCATCTATTTATTGAATGGCAAATACATAGTTTATACAGTCCTTGGTCTCTGAAGTTTATAATCTACTAGGTTAATTTGCACTACATCATAGAACATTCTTGAACATACTAAATGCATGGCTGTACTCAAAGTAGATAAGTCCTGTTCACACCAAAAATAGACACATTTTTCCATGTTCTCTAGTCCAGATCCTTGGTAGGTCAAATGACGGCTTTAATTGGTCCTTTCTGCATCTAACTTTATTAATTTAAAATATTTGCAAGTCCTTATTTTTTTAGAATGCTGGAGAGATTGAATCTAGGACCTTGCATGCAATAGGCAAACTACTCTACTACTGAGCTATATGCAAAACCCTCAAGCTCTTTTGTTTGAATTCCTAAGTCTTAGAAGTTTAGATCCTTAACACAAGTAGCTAAACTGCTTTAGGAGCCTATAACTGGGTCTTGTAAAGAGGTATATTCTTGACTTAGACTCCACTAGAAATAAGTAGAATGGCTACAGGATGCTTGTTTGATATTTTAAAAAATCATCTTAATTTATTAAGTCTCTGGAGCCATTCAGAACATAGAAGTCATTTACAATTTTCAGTAAAGTACAAAGAGTCTTTGGGGCTTCTCAAGAAGATAAAAGAATTTTCAGCACATTGCACACTTTCAGAAAGAAAATGTGAAGAATAAAAATAGCTTTCAAACTAAGTCATTCTATGAAATTGATAATTTATTCCTGATAGTCCCCAAAAGAGGGGAAGAGGAAAAAAAGAATATACTTGGCTTCCCTAACAGAAAGTATTCATAGCTCTTTTCTCTGATAGGATAATGACTATTAGCTCTGCCATAAAATCCCTTTCAGTAATTTCATGGTGGGTCTAGATTTTATAAATCATGCTTTGTAACTGAAAAATGAAAAAAAAAAACCAACAAGAGAACCACTTTACAATAATGCATTCTCCTGGTTTTATTAAATTTCCAATTCTAGATTTTTCATCCTCCCTATAAAAATTAAGCACACCATGTTTGAGGTTTTCTTGTAATTATTAAAACTAAAAGTTTCATGACTACCACCTACTGGTGAGGTGGAAAATGACAATTAATTTTTAAATTTCATATTTTCTCTCATGTTTTCTAATGTTTAAACACTTTACACTAAGGCTCTAGCTGCTAAGCCATTTCCTGGTTCAGACCAAAAATGAACCCAACATGGCTCAGGGAAATTTTGCGGAAGCGGGGGCAGAAAGAACGTCAGAGCCGATTGGTGGGTCATGATATGCAGAGACATTTATTGTATCAATAACTGTGGGCTAATTCCACAATACACGACCCATATACCTCAACAAGGAGGGGCCAATGGGGATGGGGATAGGTCACGATGAGCCTAACAATGGTACCAAACTGCCTGCATTTGCTGAATACAAAACTAATAAAATTAAAAAAAAAAACACTTTACACAAAAAGTTATTGGGTGTTGCAGAGTAGGGAAGTTGTAATGTCTACATGATTAAATTCAAACCAACTTTCCCATATATTATGATACTAGTAAATGAAAAGAAACCACAATTTTTCTTTTTACAATTTAGTATACTTCCTAGTATTATTAAAATAAGTGACACAGATAGTTGGAGTGATTTAAATTTTGCTTTTATAGACAGGTACACAAGTAGAAGATAATAAGTTAGCAGTCAGTAGAAGATCACTTAGACAAACCATATGATATTCACATGGTGAAGCTCTCATGAGGGGTGTGGTGCTTTGATTAAGGTGTCCTCCATAAACTAAGGTGTCCTGAATGTTAGGTTCCTAGCTGATGGAGATCTGGGAATTAACCCTTCCTGGAGGCAGTATATTATTAGGGGCAGGCTTATGGGCACTATAGCCTTTGTCCCCTTGCCAGTGCTGGGCATACTCTCCTGTTCCTGTTGTCCACCTGATGTTGGACAGTGGGTGATGTCTACCCTCTGCTCATGCCATCGGTTTCCCCTGCCATCATGGAGCTTCCCTTCGAGCCTGTAAGCCAAAATAAATCTCTTTTTCCCAGAAGCTGCTCTTGGTTGGGTGATTTCTACCAGCAATGTGAACCTGACTGCAACAGTCATAGTGGTACCAAGGAATGGGATTGCTGCTAGACACCTGACTGTGTGGGTTTTGCCTTTTGGAGCTAATTTTCAAGAGGAAAGTGGAAGGATTTGACACCTTGGCCTAAGAGATGCATTGCAGTGCTGTAAGTACAGCTTGGTGGACTGTTCTGGTCAGAGTTGAAATACCTGAATGCAGAAAGAATTATGGACTGTGAGTGTTAGAAAGAGCTTCGTCTGAAATGGGCTACAGGCAGTTTGTATGAGAGGCTTGCTCTTATACCCAAGTCCTGAGAACTTGGCAGGGTTTCAGTGCATAGAAACAGACTGGTGTGAGGAAAGGGATATGGCACAGAAAAAATGAAATCTTTGGGTGAACTGCTTCCCATTTAGCTGCAATTGAGAGATCATAGAAGAATGTAAATTCTTTTAAGGGGCATGAATGCTCAAGGAGTGTCCTGTTCTTCAAAGTCTGCTTTATCCCCCTACCATTAACAAATTGACACCCTGTCAGGTATGGTGGACTATAAAGAATGTAGGAATGAGAGGGTCATTGAGTTTGCAACATGTTTTTATGTTATGGAAATGGCCATGGGCAGTGTGAAGCAGGTTTGCTGGATGTCTGCATGGAAACCTGGTGGAGCCATGAAAATAAATGGTGGATTGCAGTAGAAAGCCAGTGGAGATGCTGGGACCACAAGATGGCTGCTTAAGGAGAGCTACTAGCCACAGATGAAGTTTTCTAGGACTGTGAGTAGCCTAGCTGGAGGGGCAGAAATGCAACTCCAGAGACTTGCTAGTTAGAATTATTGGACTTGTAGCTATAGATTTTGGTGTTTGCCCTGTTTGAGTCATGCATTGCTTGAGTATTTCTTTGCTATGTTCAATGGCATCTTTTGTAGTGTGAATGTTTATTCTGTGCCATTATGGGTTTTTTTGAGGTTATTTTTTGGTATTATGGCTCAATTAAAAGATCTGGGACTATGGTGATGTATGAACACCATGGAATTGATAGAAAAAACTATGAATAAATTTAAAGTTTGATGAATGCATTGCATTTTACATCATGGATGGTTATCAGTTTATGGGGGCCAGAGGTGGAATGTGGTGGTTTGATTCAGGTGCCCCCACAAACTTAAGTGTTCTGAATGCTAGATTTCCAGCTGATGGAGATTTGGGAATTAACCCCTCCTGGAAGCAGTGTATTGTTGGGGGCGGGCTTATGGGTATTATAGCCTGTGTCCCCTTGCCAGTGTTTGGCACACTCTCCTGTTCCTATTGTCCACCTGATGTTGCCAGGGGGTGATGTCCACCCTCTGCTCATGCCATTGTTTTCCCTACCATCATGGAGCTTCCCACTGGAGCCAGTAAGCCAAAATAAGCTTTTCTTCCCACAAGCTGCCCTTGGTTGGGTGATTTCTACCAGCAATGCAAACCTTACTGCAACAGGCAATGCCATTCATCTACTTTTACAGACAAATGAATTTTGCAAACAAAATGGCAACACCATTAATACATAAAATATACACTGGCAAAGGGAGCAGGACTTTTCAAGGTTGTATGCCACTTGAGAGTGAACATCTGTTTACACATCTACTCTGCATGTAGGAAGTACTTGATATTTGCGATTAACAAAGCGTACCTGGCTTAAAGTGTGGTAAAGAGTGAACTCCAGGCCACGTGTCCTCATTTGGTGTTCCAAGAACCTAGTAGAAAAGAGGAAATTGTGGAAACAGACTTATTATTTCCAAAGCACATGTCATTATCAAGTGTAGAAAACAGTCATGAAACTCTAGATTTTCCCTCATTATGCTGTGCCAGGGATTTTGTTTCAATAAAAACACTCAACTGAAGAACCACGCAAGATGAGTCTCTGTGCTCTAGCAAATACAGCTGAATATGACAACTTAAATCTCTTATATTTTATCAAACTGAAACATATAAACAGACTTAAGTAATCACACAACAAGTGTCAACTGCATGAGCTGACTACAGCATTCCTGATCCCTTATGAGTCTTTCATGAACTCTTGTTCTTCACTACCACAGTTCTCATCATTTGTCAGTTCTAAGAATTGTGTCATTTTTCTACATCCTCTGAGTGTCATGTTTCAAAGAAGCAAGATTCAGATTAGGATGTTGAAATTCTCTCAGTACACTTCTTTCATTACTATGGTTTAGAATTTCTTCCTTCCACGATGCTCTTCTTGCTATACTTTTCCATTTTTCTACTCTTATTTTCACCTTTCCCTATCTATACTTCATCTGGCATAGAAAATGCAAGAGAAACTGCAGCTTCTGTGCTTCCTCGGTGTTATAGTGCCCCAGTCTATTACTTTTATCCAGGAAGCGTGGTAATCAGTGATAGAGAACAGTGGAGTGGAAGGGCTAGGAGCTCAGACCCGGAATGCAGACTCCTTGAATTTGAATCCTTGCTCTCTACTTAGAAGCAAAGAAAGAACCCAGTGACTTAATTTTTCTCATTAATAAATAAGGTGATAACAGCAGCTGCCTCATCTCTGTGGAGAACACTACATGGGGGCATTCAGTAAGAACTATGTAAGTATTGAAGAAGACTCAGGAGAAAGCTATCTTCTTTTAAGAAGTTTTAGTTAGGAACAGGAGCCCAAAGAAGAACCAAAAGATGTTACTCCACCTTGGCAGGGATGGAATGCCTGCCTGATTCAGTTTTATCCATAGCAACTGCAGTATCCCCTGATGCCCCGACAGTGTAGCACACTACCTATGTGGTCAGCCCCTTGAATCTACAAACCAATATGGTCTTCCCCTTACGTACCTGAGCCTGACAAGGAATCAATTTTCATTTGACCATTAAGGCTTGCCTGTGCTGATCTCTGCTCTCTCTGCCCTGTGATCTCTGTCTGGACTCATGTAAATCTGGCTCTTCCTGATTGATCTGGCCTGGCTGGGTAGGGAAGAGCACTACTTCTTGACCTGGATAGTTTTTTTTTTTTTTTTTTGGCATTATGCTTTGGGGTACCTTCTCACTTTGATTACATGTATGATTGTTTTTCTCCCATGTCCGAGTCTAGCATGTGTATTCTTTTAAACTCTGGACCTTCCATGTGGGTATTTCCTCTCAACTCTGAGCCTGCTACATATGTAATTTCTCTATTCTCAGTGTAACCATGGGTGTCACTCTCTGTACTATACATTTCTCATCTGAATTTTCTCATCTGTATGTTGGTACTTGTCCTCTGCTATTTTTCCCTCAATTATCACCACTTAATTCCTTAGCTTTTTTCCATGTGGAGACTCAGGGCAGATGCCATTCCTCCCACACGAGTATGTGTTTCTTTTGGATCTTTTGTCATGGGCTTCTATATCCTGTCTTCCATGTGCTTGTGACTCTGCTTCAGCCTTTTCACGGATCCCAATTTCTCTTAAATAAACCTCACGAGTTATGATTTCTCTCTAAATAAACTCAGTAATTCATAATTTATTCTTCTTGAACCCACTTTTAATCAATTATTTGTTAAAATTATAATAAGGAACCCAAATTTGGATCATAAGTTTGAGATACCCATCCTGAACCCTAAACTCTTGCATTGGTATTAGATATTATTTAATACACCCACAGAAAACTGGCTTGGGAGAGGGCGACAGTGGCAATGTGGGGGGTGAAAATGACTTACTTCTCCACAGTAGCTCCCAGCTCAAAGAAGTCAGTGGCAGAAGCTGACATTCAAAAGATGATAGAAAACATGAATGGAAAATTAGAAAGGGCAAGAGATGAAACTGAAGCATGGTAGAAGAGGAGGAAGCAAGTTATTAAGGGAGCAAATGAGGCATACTCCATTTCTATCTGAGGGTTAGCAGGCACCACTAGGCAGCAAGACCATATCAAGCACTGATTACTGGTGCAGAGATTTAATCAGGCAGGAACAAGGGCTGTAATGTCAAAGCCCCCCCCCCACACACACACATACGCACACACAGTGAGTGCTTTACTCAAGTTTCCTAGTCTGGTGAGACACATGTCTATTCATGTCCTCATGGAACATTAAACAATGCATGAGATAATACAATTCTTTAAAATCACAACTGGTTAATTTTGCAAGCACAAATTATATTCACATTAATGTGTAGATCTACACAAATTGTTCACATAATTGGTAGCCTGGGTGGGGAGGAGGAAGGAGATAGGCCAGAGGCTCAGCAAAGTAAAATAGGCACAGGGAAAGGCATGGGTGACATAAGCAATTCTTCTAAGCACTTTGAAATCACTTTTTGTTAATGATTCCAACAGTTCTTTCAAGAAGGAGACGATGAATTCTGCAGGCAGCACACAGGGCCTGTCTGGGGATGTTCCTCTTTGTTCTCATGCTGGCTGAATGTTGCATGAAGGACAAATGGGTTTAACAGTATGAAACTTTAACAAATGGAGGCACTTTCAACTAAAATTGAGACTTGAACACAATGTGCCTAGTGTATATGAAATAGAGCTTCTGTAAGTTTTATACGCAATGGGCTCTGCTCAAGGGTGGCTGCTGCCTTGTTAGTACCTGTTCCCAAAGTGTTGGTGCTAGCAAACATTTTTCCCTGTCCTCATCTTCATCCATGCTCGGTGTTCAATGTCAAGGCAATTAACACATATTATGGCTGTCACATGAAAATTAACAGGGAAGTCTTAAGACTTTTTAATTTTTCAATTACATACAGACTTGGAGATTCAGATCCCAGACTACATTTATTCTCTGGCCACACGACTAGAACATTTGCACATGAAATGCAAAGTGGGCAGAAGGTTCATGAAGGAAAATAAGAATTAATATTTAATGTTGCTTCTAGTAAAAACCATTTTAAAAAGGGCAGTTTGGGTTAAGTGAGTGATCAGCAATGACGGGTGCCTGTGTACTGGGAAAGTGAGCATGTGTTGCCTCCGTGGCAGCTTTCCATTTACATGAATTGAATGAATAATGAATTCCAGCACCAAGACACTTTTAAATCAGAAGGAAAATGAACGTTGTCTAAAAGTCAAAAGCCATCCTTTGCAAACAAAATATAAAATAAATATGTCTGTGCCATCAACATTTACCTACATCTGTAAATAAGTGAGCTTATAATGTCTGAGGTCCCTGATATCTTAAGCAACCACAGAGAAGTCTTCTACGTATTCATTTAAGCACCTTCACCATAAACCTACCATGAGGCTTGTGCTCTGGGCCATGGTCAGCTCAAGGAAAGGACTCAGGTTCTTCTTTGAGCCCCTTGGTGTATGTGGTGGGTGAATGTGTGGTGGGCCAATAGAAGAGGATGAACTGCTTTCAGCATGGCAAGAGTTCTTCTGGAGTCATCGAGGGGAAGAGCCCAGAAGAGGTCCTGCTTGGCTGCCCTGAGGAGGGAGAAAAACTCCATGCAGGGGACAGTTTAGTGAGGCAGAGGACAGTTCATGAAACAGTGAACAATGGGTGCAAATGCTGCTAAATTACTGCAGTTTAAACAGAAATATTTTCTCCAAATTGTCAGACTGTCCTTGGCAGTGCCTCCTCCTGGACATTTTCTTCCCCAATGCCCTACCTCTGGTTGGGTCAGCTAAACTCCTATCTGTGCTTCTAGCTTCAGCTCAGCTGCCACTTTCTCAGGAGAGTCTCTGAACAATTTGGTCCAAGACTCAGGTTCCTTCTTTGTGATCCCAGAGTGCTCTGTGCAGGGTTCTACTTACAGGATTCCTGGTAACTGGTGGATTACTTGTCTTCCCACTGAACTGGAGCTCTCAGAGTGGGGACCATGTTGGTCACCTTGTCTCCTTATTCTATCTGGCAGTCACTGAATGCTCAAAGACTGACTGACTGCCTGGCTGACTGAATGAATGGATGATGTATCTGGGTAAGAGTATAAAGTTCAATGTGAATGGAATGCAAGCAAGGTTTAGCTTAGGAGGCTGAAGCCAGCTATTGAGTTCAAAGAAATTGCATTTATCTGTTTCAAGGTTTCAAGAATATTGGGGGCAGAAAAAAATCCAGAGAGTTGACAGGAGCCCCTTAAGGCAAAGTTCAAGTCTCATCCTCTACCTTCTGGGAGGAACAATATACTTGTTAGCCAAATGAGAAGGTGAAGCAATAAAGGAACAGGAAAATACACCAGTTACATTTTCAAAGGAACAGAGAAAGCAGCACAAGACATTCAGTGGTAAAGACACATATTCTTTTTTTTAAATTTTTATTTATTTATTTATTTATTTATTTATTTATTTATTTATTTGAGAGTGACAGACACAGAGAGAAAGACAGATAGAGGGAGAGAGAGAGAATGGGCGCGCGAGGGCTTCCAGCCTCTGCAAACGAACTCCAGATGCGTGCGCCCCCTTGTGCATCTGGCTAACGTGGGACCTGGGGAACTGAGCCTTGAACTGGGGTCCTTAGGCTTCACAGGCAAGCACTTAACCACTAAGCCATCTCTCCAGCCCAAGACACATATTCTTTATGAAAGCTATGCTCAAGTTATGTCTCTGTGAGTACATGTACACAGTGAGTTGTAAAAAACTGTTTATCTAGCTGATTAAAAGCCAATTCTAATCTTAACAAGAATTTAAAAGCAGAAATCAAGGATACAGGTGGTGGGCTAGAAAGATGGCTCAGCAATTAAAGGCACTTGTGTTACCCCAGCATTCACATAAAGCAGGATGCTCAAAGTGGCACATATGTCTGGAGTTCATTTGCAGTACTGGTAAGGAGTCCTGGTAATGAGGTTCTGGTAAACCATTCTCTCTCTCTCATTCTCTCCCTTAAATAAATATTTTAAAAAGAATATAGGAGGGCTAAAGAGATGGCTTAGCAGTTAAGACGCATGCCTGCCAAGCCTAAGGACTCAGGTTCAATTCTTCAGGTCCCACATAAGCCAGATGCTCATAGTAGTGCATGTGTTTGGAGTTCATTTGCAGTGGCTAGAAGCCCTGGCATGCCCATTCTCTCTGTTTCTCTCTCTGACTGTAATAAATGAATAAAAATAAAATGTAAAAAAAGGAATGTAGGAGATAAGACAAATTTAGGGCTAACAGATAGTAAGTTTAGCTCTGGAAATGTTAGGAATGCCTACAAGTCAAGCTGGGGGTTATGCAACAGGCAGATAGAAATATGCATATGGACTGTGGGGAAGAATTTCAGATAGGAACAAATATACATGATAATAAAAAACAAGTATCAAATATAAACTACATAATAGCCTCATTTTCCTACATTCATATATATTTTCATCTGCTAAGTAAAACAAGAGAGGAACACATCTTTTATCAGTGAGGTCTATGCTATCATCCTGATGACCTGTAACTTAATGACCCTGCACTTGCTTTTCTGGACAATTACAGCACAAATCCTACTCATGTAAGCCACTGGCCTCAAAAATGGTGGTGAGAAGTAAATTTTAAAAGGAGGGCCCAGGACAGAGAAGGCATAGTGAAAGGATTGGTATGCTAAGAGGAAAGAGAGATAAAATAGTGTGTTGTTAAAGGTGATCCAGGACAAGGAAATGACAAAGGTGGCAAGTGTCAACACGAATCTTCTCAGAAGAGCAGACCTCATGCTGGAATCAAATACTGAGTATTACGACTTGAATATGGAATGTTCCCACTGCTGGTTATCAGAGGTTATACAAACTTTGAGACATGGAGTGTCTGGCATCTGGTTCCAGTCTAGCCCTCTGCCTCCTGGCCACCCATCAAGATGTGACCAGCAGCCACAAGTTCCCACCACTGTAGATGGAGCGAACTGTTCCTGCTGCCATATCTTCTCCAAACTGTGAGTCAAAAATAATTCTTTCTTCCCTTAAGTTGCTTCTGTCTGGTGTTTTATAATAATGACCATGAAAGTAAAAATCTACTGTATTTTTCCATAAATTATATATATATATGTATATATGTATATGTAATATATATATGTATATATGTATATGTAATATATATATATATATATATATATATATATATATATATATATACACACACACACACACATATATGTATGTATGGTTAGCAGTCACAGGACATCTATAAAACCAGCAAGCAGTAGTGTCTGGACAGGTAATGGATGAGTGACATGATGGGGTAAAAAGGCCCACACTTCTTACTGGATATGCTTGTGTATTCTTTTTAAAACTCTGTGTCACACACATTACCTCTTTCCACATTACTAATGGTTTGTCACCCATGAACTAGACAGATGTATACATACATATACATACATACATACATATATATACACACACACACACACACACACACACACACACACACACTGTGTGCTGGCAACATGGACTGTTCTTTCCTAGGTTCAGAAGATAAATGTTAGTAAAGTAAGTAGAAGAATGATGACATCAGATTTGTGGCTTATCAAATTCCTGTAGACTGGTATGTAGGTGGCAGACCAGAATCTGGGAGATAAGTGAAGTGGCCACAGAGGAGACTGAGGAATAGGCTCCCAACTGGTACAAGTGAAAAGTACCTGGGAGCAGCTATAGCACTGATATATTATGATAAAATATATGATATATAACATGATATACATAATATATGTAATATATTGTATATGTATGTATACAATATATTTACACATATATGTATTTTTGCAAACTACCTTATTTAAAGCCAAAGCTACAAAGGCAATGAATTCTACTGTGATGTATTAGACAGTCAAATATGAGTAGTATTACTGTTGGTGACAAGATTTTTTTTCTGCAATCATTGGTCAGCACTGTGGCTAGAAAAGGCATTTATATTATTTAGTATATGTTCCTAATCAGTGCAAATTAAAACTGAGCAAAAATGTTTCAGGCTTTTAAATAAAACCATACTTATATGTAAATTGTGCTTGTTTTATTATTTATATTTTATTGTGTTTGCAGGTAAAAAGATGTTAGGTAATTCTAGCCAAGGTATTTCACTAGGAGAAGTGTCTGGGGGAGGGGTATTTATCATACAGCAGGATGGAGCCCCCCCTCAAGTGCTGTAAGTCCAATATCATGGCATCATCAATCGGTGAGTGTACCTTAAATCAGTATGAAAACCAAGAACAGTGTTCATTTCCAAGAATGTGTCTTTATCCCATATTCTGCTTCCACTGAGAATTGTCATTGAAAAAATATTTCTGGCCAGGTTCCAGCTCAGAACCATTGAATAGATGCTCTGAAAGCTCAAGAGCTGATTCTAATGCCAGTGGTGGGGTGATAGATGGTCCATAGCAGCTCTTCCAGAATGGGGTTATGCATCCCACACTGCAGATTATCTTAGGCTCCAGATGAAGCCCGACATAATATACACTGTCCGAATGGAAAAGTTGTTCCATTTTTGACTTTCAATTCTTTTGAGAACATTCGAAGAAAAACCTCAACTTGGTGCTCATTTTCACAATTTCCCAAGTGCTTGGCTCACATCTTTTCAAAAGGAAAGCAGACTTTTGCTTCAGATTTCCAGAAGGGTAAGAACGAATTAATGATACGATTTACTGGTTGTCATTGAATGAGTTTTTACTTTACTTTCTATTATGGCAATTCATAAAGGTTTCATTTTTTGCTTTCTGTAGTGATAGGATAGCACAGAAAATTAATTGAAATCAGTTGATTAAAGGAAAAATATGAAGCTACAAAAGTATGCTATGGTGATATAGCAGAAATCTCAGATGTGGAATAAGAAAAGCTGATTCTCCTATAGTGTGAGAGAGGTGGCAACAATATTGAGCAACACCAGTGGAACAAGCTACTCTTCCAGACTGCTGTGTTTTCATACTAACTGTCTAGGAAGGGCATAATTTGATCTAACCTCCAGGTTAACAGAGAAGGACAGGTGGCTGGGGACTTCCCAGGACTGCCTCAGAGCATAGCAAATAGATACAAAGACAAGACAAGCTTTCCTAAAACACTCTTGGGTAGTTTCTTTGGCATATTATTTTATATATGCCTCCACACTTAAAATTCATTTGAGAGTTTACAGAGATGCAGAGAGAGAGAGAGTGAAAAAGAGTTAGAGAGTAGACATTCCAAGGCCTTCGGCCACTGCAAGTGATTCCCAGTCTCATGTGCCCCTTATGTGCATGTGAGACATTGTGTGCTTGTGTCACTGTGCATCTGGCTTATGTAGGACCTTGAGAGTTGAACATGAGTTCTTAGATAAGTGTCTTAACCACTAAACCATCTCTCTAGCCCCTGACTTAACTCTTTATGTGGTCTTGCATCCATCCATTTCTCCCCTCTCCTGGTACATCCATCTTATATGAGTCCAACCATTTAGTACTTTTATTCTTGTCATCTTTCATACAGTGTATTCATATACCTAAGTAGTATTTTCAAAATCAAACCTGATCAAGGGCCACTGTTAGTACAATCCTTTGATAGTTCAAAGGCTTCTCATTGTTCTGGAAGAAACTTTATCCATTATGGCTAAACTTTAACTGGCAGGGGCCTGCATACCTCTTCTCTTATTCTGAATTAATTGCTCTTTCCTTTCCCTCTGTGCTCTGTTCACACTGATCCTTCCATGCTTGTAACATAGGACAAGCTCCCTTTAAGCTGGAGCCTCACCACACACAGTTCTGAACATCTGTACCCAATCCATGTAATTAGCAGCTAATTAATTTTTCAGCTTTGTGTTGAAACCTCTATTTTTTGGGTCCAGTCCCTATGACCCTATACTAGGACAACATCTCCATAATATGCAGTTATAAAACCAAGACCTTTATAGTAACTGTTACAGTTGAAATTTCACATTTATTTCTGTGAAACTAAACAACTAATAGATGTTTAATTTTTTTCCATTGGATTCTGGAGTATTCTGTTGTTTTTACTTGCTATTCCTTCTGCCTGGCAAACTATATGTTGTAAAGTAGGTACATATTTAGTATTTGGGGAATGAACTTATTGACTTAAAGGATACTCATGCATGACAAATAAGTCTCTGTAGGGGTCAATCGATGCCTTAAGCACAGGTCATGTTTAACCTTTGTGAAGTGCCAAGGTTGGATCTCTAACTTCAAAGTCTGTGTTTTCCTACCTACCTCTGCCTTCCTGAAGAACAGGAATGCATATTCAGATTTTTCCAGCAGCTAGACTGTAGATGTCTGTAATGGTTTGATTCAGGTATCCCCCTGTGGTGGTTTGATTCAGGTGTCCCCCATAAACTTATGTGTTGTGAATGCTAGCTACCCAGCTGATGGATATTTTGGAATTAATGCCTCCTGGAGGGAGTGTATTGTTGGGGGCGGGCTTATGGGCTTTATAGCCAGTTTCCCCATGCCAGTGTTTGGCACACTCTCCTGTTGCTATGGTCCACCTTATATTGGCCAGGGGGTGATGTCCACCCTCTGCTCATGCCATCGTTTTCCCCTGCCATCATGGAGCTTCCCCTCGAGCCTGTAAGCCAAAATAAATCTCTTTTTCCCAGAAGCTGCTCTTGGTTGGGTGATTTCTAACAGCAATACAAACCGGACTGCAACACCCCCATTAACCAAGGTGTTCTGATTGCTAGGTTCCCAGCTGATGGAGATTTGGGAATTAATGCCTCCAGGAGGGAGTGTATTGTTAGGGAGGTGGGCTTATGGCTGTTGTAGACAGTTTCACTCTCCTGTAGCTACTGTCCACCTTATGTTGGCCAGGGGGTTATGTCCACCCTCTGCTCATGCTATCATTTTCACTGCCATCATGGAGCTTCCCCTTGAGCCTATAAGCCAAAATAAACTTTTTTCCCACAAACTGCTCTTGGTTGAGTGATTTTTACCATCAATGTGAACCTGACTGCAACAATAAAGTGGTACCAGGAGTGGGGTTGCTGCTAGACCCCCCTGACTGTGTCAATTCAACTTTTTGGAGCTGATTTTCAAAAGGAATGTGGAAGGATTTGAAACTTTGCCCTAAGAGATGCCAAGTACAGCTTGATGGACTATTCTGGTCAGAGTTGAAAGGCCTGAATGCAGTAAGAACTATGGACTGTGAGGTTTGGCTTATAAAAGTGAGAAAGAACTTTGCCTGGGCTGGGTTAGCAGTTTGTGCAGGAAGCTTGCTGTTATACCTGGGTCCTGAGAAGTTATGCAGGGTTGCTTTGCATATAAATGAACCAGTGTGAGCAGAGGGATATGGCACAGAAAGAAAAATCTTTGGGTGAACTGTTGCCTGTTCAAATGCAATTGAGAGATTACAACCTTTGAGACTAGGCCAGGTGACTTGCACTGGGGCAGCAGGAAGAATGTAGACTCTGTTGGAGGGGCTTGTCTGCTCAATAAGTGTCCTATTCTTCAAAGTCTGGTTTATCCCCCCACTCCAGATTAACAAATTGGCACCCTGTCTGGTATTGTAGAGTATATGAAATGAAGGAAAGAGGGTCATTGAGTTTGCAACACCATCTTGTGCTTCAGAAATGGCCATGGGCAGTGTGAAGCAGGTTTGCTAGTTGCCTGCATGGAGACCCCATGGGCCCATGAGGATGAACCATGGATTGCATTGGAAACCCAGTGGAGATGCTGGGACCACAAGATGGCTGCTAAGGAAAACTGCCCACCCAGATGAAGTTTTTCAGAACTGTGAGTAGCCTAGCTGGAGGGGTAAAATTGGAATACCAGAGACTTGTTGCTGGTTAGAGTTACCAGACTTGGAGATTTGTCACCAGCTAGAGTTGTTGGATTTAAAGCTATAGAATTTGATGTTTTCCCTGGTTGTTTCAAATCTTGTATAGGTTGAATATTTCTTTGCTATGTGCAATGCCATCTTTTGTAGTGTGAATGTTTATTCTGTGCCATTATGGGTTTTTTGAGGTTATTTTTTGGTTATTATGGCTCAGTTAAAAGATCCTGGTCTATGAGGATGTTTGAACATCATGGGGATTGATAAAAACTATGGGGAATTTTAAAGGTGAATTGAATGCATTGTATTTTACATCATGTGTGGATATCAGTTTATGGGGGCCGAGGCGGAATGTAGTGGTTTGATTCAGGTGTCCCCCATAAACTTAGATGTTTTGAATGCTAGGTTCCCAGGTAATGGAGATTTGGGAATTAATGCCTCCAGGAGGGAGTGTATTGTTGGGGGCAGGCTTATGGCTGTTATATCCAGTTTCCCCTTGCCAGTGTTTGGCACACTCTCCTGTTGCTACTGTCCATCTTATGTTGGCCAGGGGGTGATGTCCACCCTCTGCTCATGCCATCATTTTCCCCTGCCATTGTAGAGCTTCCCCTTGAGCCTGTAAGCCAAAATAAACCTCTTTTCCCACAAGATGCTCTTGGTTGGGTGATTTCTACCAGCAATGTGAACCTGACTGCAACAATGTCTGAGGGACAGGCCTGAATTTCCTGACAGAAAGGGATAGAAGAACGAAGTCTGGGTGACTATACATGCCCATTTACAGACAGCCTTAACCAACATGTGGAATGCAAGCCAGCATGCCATGGCTTCCACTCCACCCTATGGAAATAGGTGAGGCCAGGAAGTCCCATAAAGTTGCCCTAGTCCAATGACTAAGTTCAAGTTTCTATGAGAAATTACCTAACTCAGATTTTAAACAATGTCCAAATAGAATGCATCAGAGAAAAAAAGACATGTCCATGTTCTGAAGAAGAGCCTGTGCAATGTAGGTGGACTTGAATCAGACACTGTAACCTAATGGTACAGTACAGGCTCAGCATAATCAGTGTCCTAGGTTCCACTGCTAGTGCTCAGAAATTACTGAGAATTCTTAATATTTTAGCAGAAGACCACCCAAATCAAATCAAAGGATATTGGGGAAATTATTCTAACTTGTGAGGCTTACCCATTCTTACTCTTCTCCCCAGGTACGGGAAGGACCAGAGACCTGCTTCTAAACAGCAGAATACAACAATGGTAAGGAGATGTCACATGTGTAACTGTGTCAGATGTTAGTTTCCACTGTACTGGAAGTTTCATTCACTTGCTGGTTCTTTGGAAGCAAGCAAGCATGCCAGGAAGGCACAGAGATAAGAAACTGAAGGTGATAACAGCCAGCACGAACCTGAATGTTTCCAACAATCACATAACCTGGAAGTAGGTCCTATTCTAATTACTTTCCAGCAGCACTGGCAGTTAACTTCAGTCCATTCCCACAACCGAACCATGAAGCCGGGGGCTCTTGGTCCACATAAATTATTAGATTATAAACATGGATCAACTTTATAGTACACAGCAGTAAACAACTCCTGCCTGTGGCTGCCATATGGGATACTGTGCCAGTAGCAGATATGACATGGGGAAAGGGGCTGAAATAAACAAGATGATCATCAATGGAAAGCACCAAGCAAGACCAGAGGACGGTAGGCTCATTGTCCCATTTAGATGTCTGCACAAGCTGTTGAAAAAGAAATGGTTTGAGCTATCACTTCCAGCAGATGAAAAGCTGCATTGCTGACCAAAGGAGACAGACTTAACACTGTACTAAGTCAGATGAAAACAAGGGCCAGTGGGATAAGAAACTGGTATTTAACAAAGAAACACATTCTAATGACAAAGGCTACATCCAATCAATGAGCATGTTTATGAGAGTAAAGCTGAGTTAAGGGTTAGTTGACCATATTTAGCATTCAGACATAATAAGGATCAAACTCTGCCCCCAGAAATCAGTGGCATATGCAATTCTATAGCTCTGGATGTTATGCTATGGCACACAGTCTGTTTGATATATGTACCTTTGCTTTTACTTGGCTATAACTATAACTCAGAGCACAGACAGAAAGAAATGAACTAATAATTAAAGGAAGGACGAGAAGGCATGTGTGAAAGCTTTCCTTCCATGTTTTCTTTCTTTCTTTTTGGTTTGTTTATTTATTTATTTGAGAGAGAGAGAGAAAGAGAGTGTGTGGGAGCACCAGGCCTCAACCACTGCAAACGAACTCCAGATGCGTGCGCCCCCTTGTGCATCTGGCTAACATGGGTTCTGGGGAATTGAGCCTCGAACCATGGTCCTTAGGCTTCATAGGCAAGCGCTTAGCCACTAAGCCATCTCTCCGGCCCCCATGTTTTCTTTTTATTTAATTATTTATTTATTTAAGAGCGAGCGAGTGAGCAAGCGAAAGAGAGAGAGAGAGAGAGAGAGAGAGGAAAAGAGAAAGAATGGATGGGCATGCCAGGGCCTGCAGCTGCTGCAAGCAAACTCCACTCGTGGGCCCCACTGTGTGGTTCTGGCTTATGTGGGCCTTGGGGAATCAAACTTGAGTCCTTTGGCTTTGCAGGCAAATGCCTTAATCACTAAGCCATCTTTCCCACCCTCCTTCCTCATTTTCTATCCAGAGAAATATTAATGCTAATTATTTTGCAGATAACCAGAAAATTATTCATTGGATAATATTAGAATACTTTTGGAGCAAGATAAGGAAGACATAGGTGTGTTTCTGCATACATATATTATCTGGATGTATGTTTGTATCTAACTTTCTATATAACATATTCAATGCTTTGTATGTTAACTCAAAACTTTAACTTTAAAAGGGACACGACTAGATAATGTCACCTTAAAAACCAAGGCAAATCAGAACAAAATGGGACAGGACAAGTCAAAGCACAAAACAAAAACAAGACGCCTGCTTTAAAAATGCCATGATGATTCTGGTTTGTGTCTCCTTTGGTTTGTCTGACGAGCAGCGAGCACCACATGGGAAAGGCCAGCAGGGGGAGCCAGTTGACTGAAAAAGTGAAAAGTGTTTTCTGGCTGTGGCTTCAGAAGTGGCTTGATTGCTACTCCGCTGAAGGTGCTGGATTGAAAGAGTTTCCAAAACAAAGAATGATTGACATTTCTCTCCTCCACTGAAAATATTCTGCTTTAACTGGCCCAAGGGGCAGCAGAGATTGTGGACTATGCTAAAATTCGCACGTGATTCCGATACCAGCCAGGGTTGGGACCACTGGCCCAGTCATAGATAGGGAATCCCCTGGTGCTGCTCTGATAGATGCTTAAAGATTTGGATTTTAGCTTGGATTCAGAGAGCCATGAAGATCTTGCTGCCAATAAATTTGAGGGGAAACAAAACTAACTAAATTTACTCCAAAAAATGCTCTCATTATGTGAATGGGAAAAATTTTAAAGTAAAAGGATGTCCTTAAAAATTTTCTCCAACTAAATTTTCATTCTTTTCTTTTTCTCTTTTCTCCTATTGTTTTGATTGTCAACCTAGACAGTTACTCACAGATTTCACTCTCACTTCAGAGATTTTTCAGGAGTGGCATCATTGTGACAGAGGCTCAGATTGTCAGTCCCCAACTGTGCACAGCAGGAGCCAAGGCAGTGAGATGTGCAAATGCACTCAGCTTAGAAGTGAAGGCTGTAGAGGCTCCAACCCCATCCTGTGGTCCTGCCTGACTGCTTGAGCAATGCTCCAAGTTGGGCTTGAGGTGGGGACAGAGAGGGACCTGGGGGCCGAAGCACTAGATTGAGAGGACTGGTACTCCAAGTGTGGTCCTTCAATAGCAGCATAACTCCAGGTGCTTCTGAGCACCTTGGTGTGAGAACCGCTGTTTTGCAAGATTCATTCCAGCAGCACTTTCTAACTCCAAAAGCACAAGCAGTGCAGAGGAGGCCACAGCATAGGCCCACCTTCATCCAGGGGACCGATGTAAGAAGAGTTGTTAAAACCACACCTGGAAGGAGGGGTCAGGGCAAGCTCAAGTTCAGAGTCCTGGAGACTGTGAAGAAGTGACTTTGTGCTTGCTAATCACCACACCAGTTCCTTCTTCCTTACTTTAAGCCTCACAGCTGAGGTGGATCTTAGGCAGGAAGCTTCAAATCATTTCTGGAAACTCTGGCCACAAGAACTAATAGGACTGGCCATCCACTTATGCCCTTGATTTCAATGGTAAATTAATATTCATTCTTAATACCTCAAAATAAAACATGACAAAGTTATCACTGTTTCATAACACTAAGACGCCTCAACATGCCCAAGACTGTTTTAAAATGCATTATTTCTAAAAGTATGTTAATGTAATGTGTTAGTTTCCTGGGATACCTAGTTGGTACCTTAAAACAAGAGAAATATATTCTCCCACATTTCTAGAGCCAACAGTCCAACATCAGTTTCAATGGGCTGAAGTGGAGATATTAACAGGCCCTTGCTCTCTTGATGGACTCCAGAGAAGAATCATTTTTGCCTTCTTGCAGTTCTGCTGGCGCCTGGCATTCCTTGGCATGTGGCCACATCACACCAATTTCTGCCTCTATCCTCACACTGTCTTCTGTGTCAATCCCCACCCACCTCTTCTCTGTAAGAGCACTAACGGTAGAATTTATGGTCAACCTGGGTGTTCACAGATACCTTTCCTATCTTAAGCTCCTTACCAAATAATACAATTTTTAAAGACTCATTTTCTAAACAAGGTAAAATTAAGGACCCATCTAATATCTTGGCATTCATCATTTGTTTTGCTACAGAATAAATTCACCATTTACCAGATATTATTTAAGACTGATGTTTAAAATGGATACTCTGTGTATCTAAAACAGTGAACTAAACATAAAAGGCTGTGGAAGTACATCCACTTGCTGCATAATACTATATCAACTGCTTTACTGTCAGCAATTTACGTGTGTATGTGTGTATATGTGTATGTGTGTGTGGATAACGTTAGGTATCATGTCTCAGGCATTGTCTACATTTTTTAAGTATTCATTTTAATTTATTTATTTGAGAGAGAGAGGGAAATAGGCAGGTAGAGAGAGAAAATGGGCACACCAGGGCCTCCAGCTGCTGCAAGTAAACTCTCGACGCATGCACCCTCTTGTGCATCTGGTTTATGTGGGTCCTGGGGAATAGAACCTGGGTCATTTGGCTTGGCAGGCAAGCACCTTAACTGTTATGCCATCTCTGCAGCCCTGTCTACTTTTTTGAGGCAAGGTTTCTCACTGGCCTGCCATTAGCCAGTATGTCCCAGGGGCTGTCTCTGTTTCTCTATACTGGGATTCTAACTAAGCAAGAGCCAATAACATATGGATCTTTAAGACAACATGGATTCTGGTGATAAAACTCAGGTGCTCATGCTTGAGCTATCTCCCTGTTTGAATTTTATATTTATTATTTCATGATCCAAATGAAGTGGAGCATTAACGGGGAAAGCAAAGAGGGTCACTTATTACTTAGGTCCCGTAGATGATAGGAACAGCATCAGGACACAACTTGGCTTATGATCCCTCATCTTCCTCAGAACACAGATGTATGTGATGTGACATTATTAACAGGACCTCAGCACATGACAACTGACTTGAAAAGCAAGTATGCTGGGCTAGCAAAGACTAGCAGACAGAAGCCGGGTGGATGGCCAGATGACCTCCCCAGCTAAGTGACTCCATTTGTCCAAGCAGGTGTGCTCTTGCTGACCTCTTAGACATTCTTAGTTTGACTTCACTGGACATTCCCATGTGGCTACTTTCTATAAAACCCAAATATATGATTCAATCTTATCTTATCCTAAAAATTATAATTGAAATGTCCCAAACCAAGGAAAAAGAATGTGCTGATTTTTTCCCCTTCTTTGAACCTAGTGCACAGAATTTTGTTTCAATTAACCTTTAAAGCACCCATGAAGTCATCACATCAGATAAAGGATGAGTCCTTGGGCAACTCACACCTAATCTATGTCTCTTCCCTTGAAGTAAACTTCATACTAAGTCATAGTCATTATTATGTTTTGATTTTCCTTTACATAACTATAGTCCTTATGAATATTATGTGATACATTGCTTATTTTAAGTTTTATATGTAAGATACAATGGTGTAGCTAATCTTTTGGGATTTTTAAAATTTATTGCTATATTGCTAAGGTTCAGCTCAAACTCACTACTGCTTATAGGTTTCTACCTGTGTTACAGGGAGGAAAAACACAATGTGCAAAAATGGCATGTTGAAAGCTCTGCAGCACCTTACCATTAGTGAGAAAGTGAGTAATGACACATGCCTGGCCTTATATTCCAGCAGTTTGAGAGCTGTGAGAGACTCACAATATATTTCCCAAAGAAACAACTCTCTGAATGGTAAGAAATAACCTGCCTGGTTAATACAAGAAAGGCTATTGAATTTATAGTACACAAACAAACAAAAGACAGAGACAAACATCACCCTGGTATAAGAGCATTTCTGAAACAAATGCATCCACTCTGGAAATCCGGGGTTCCTCAGGTAGAAGCTACCAGGGAACAGGACAGCTAGGTCTCTTTCCCCAAGCAGGCCTGGCCAGGGACTGTAACCTCAAGGAGGAAGGACAGTTTGGTATGAAGCTTCAGGGCTCAGGGGTATGGCTAGATGGAGACTCTGAGGCCCAAAATTGAAAGGAACTCATGGTTTAGAAGGGACAAGAACTTTGATGACAGGAAGTAGAAAAGAGGGAGAAAAATGAACAGGTTTCTGTGCATTTTTAGCATGCATGATGGATGGCCTATCTTGATTGTCAACTTGGCAGGTCCTAGAATCATCAGTGAGAGATTATGTAGATTAGGTTAGCCTTTGTGCCTTTCTGTGAGGGTTTACCTTGATTCAGTGAATTAAGGTAGGAAAGCCCACTTTAACTGCGAGCTGCCTCATTCCTTTGATGGCTGAGATCTTGGCTTACTCTGTGCTAAATGTGAACTGCTGCCTTGAGCTTCTGATGCTCTCCCTGCATGAGGGAAGGTAAACTGGAGCTAAATACACTCTTGCCTTCCCTAGGCTGCTTCTGCTTGGGTATTGTTGCAATCAGGTTCCCACTGCTGGCAGAAATCACCTGACAAAGAGCAGCTTTGGGGGAAAAGGGGGTTCATTTTGGCTTACAGACAAGGGGAAGCTCCATGATAGCAGGAAAAATGATAGCATAAGCAAAGGGTGGACATCACCCTTGGCCCACATCAGGTAGACAATAGCAAAAGGAGAGTGTGTCAAACACTAGCAAGGGGGAGCTGGATTGAACAACCATAAACCAGCCCCCAACAATACACTTCCTCCAGGAGGCTTGAATTTCCAATTGCCATCAGCTGGGAACCTAGCATTGAGAACAACTACATTTATGGGGGGAACACCTGAATCAAGCCATCACAGGTGTCCTGTCCCAACAATGAGGAAGTGGCTGATACAGCACCCTGTCTATGGGTAGCAACGTGATGAGAACCAGCAAGGTGGGGTAGAAAGGCTGGAGACAGGCATCACCACTAGGTGACAGGCTTGGGCTTCTTTTTTTTTTGTCTACCACAATTTCTCACACATATTTTTTTAGAGGCACAAACTTGCACATTAGATGGGCATCTGAGCAGAAGAATACAAGACTCTTAGAAGAGGAGGGTTGTATGGGAAGAAAGGGTCCCCTCTTGCATGCTATGGTGGCTGCAGCAGAAAGGAAGGGAGGACAGCAGAGTAGGGCATGGAGGCTGGGCTAGAGGCAAACACTGGTCTGTAAAGGCTGCTCCTGCTCTGGGAAGATGTAGGTCAAGGCCTAGCTATGGAAAGAAAATCCATACATTTACCTGTTCTAAAAAGAGATGATGTTATTTTTAGAGTTTTGAATGGGACATACAGGGATGTGTGGGTTACAGCCAAACCTCTGGTATTCTTCCTGACAGAAAATCAGTCAAGAAATGTAGGTCAGAATAGTCTTTAAATATACTTCATTTGCAATATTTTGTTACATTTCTGTATGAGTGTGTGTGTGTGTGGGGGGGGTTCCTGTATGTGGGTCCAGGGTCAAACATGCCACAGTGTGCATGTGGAGGTCAGAGGACAAAAGTTTGGGTGTCAATCCTTGCCTTTTACCTCATTTAAGACAGGGGTACTAACAACCTATTTGGCCAAAGACTGTGTTAAGAACCAGGATGCAACTATGGAAAAAGCAAGTCCTTGGCAAAGGGTGAGGCACATCATAGAGCGAAGGGGCCTATTCCTGGTCAGGAACCTTCTCCCACTCTGACTGCCATATTTACACACTTTTCTTTAAATGGGAAACTTATTTCCGAGAGTCTCAGAGGATCAGAACTTGGTACTTTGTTTGGTATTCATTATTTAGAATTAATAAGCATACACTTGAAGATGAAGAATTCTACCAAGAACTATGGCTATATCTCTGACAACTTTGGGGTGCTCCTTATATATAGCCATAAGTGTAACAAGAGTTATATTTCTTCAGTATGGAGGATTCTCAAAAATCTAAAAATAGGTCTATCATATGACCCAGCTGTACCACTACTGCACATATGTCCTACAGAGATGCTTGCTCAACCATGTTTTTTGATGTGCTATTCACAATAGCTAGGAAATGGAATCACCCAGATGCCCATCAATGGATGAGTAGATAATGAAGATGTAGTACTTTTATACAATGGAGGTCTAAGTGAGGTAACTCAGGCCTAAAAATAAAAATAGTGTATATTCTCTCCCATATGTGAATCCTAGCTTGGAATAGGCAAAATTGTTTGTAGTTGTAGTAAGCACCAATAGTAGTGGCCAGGAAGCTAGAATTAGGCTTGGAGACGTGAGGTGATAGTGTACAGGCAAGCGGAGGGACAGGCTAGTAGAAAGGTCTAAGGGGGGAAGGACAGAGAGAAGGTGAGGGGAAGAGGGTTATATAAAACTAAAAACAGTATGGATAATGACAGTAGCAGAGAAACCTACTTCATTAGATAATACAAGTACATGTTTTTAGTGTAAAAAGAAGAAGAAAGGGAGATTTTGGATGAAAGCACCTGTTTGGGTGGAGAAAGTTTTAACCTGAAGCTAAGGTTGTTACAGGTAATTCCCAGTGCAGGAGATGGGTCACTCCTGCCCCAACAAAAAACCAGCAAGCAGCTGAGAAAAGAGGCCCAGGAGGCCTCCAAAGCAATAAAGATTTGGTTACCACCAGAAGTAGATGGTAAGACACTATTGCTGAATAAGCCATGTTGTTCCAAGATACTAAGAATTAAGCTAGAACTGAGATGGAAGTCATCTTCCTGACAGATAGCTATCATAGTGTTAGAAGGAACTGTTTGAGCTGCTGAGGGAAAGAAGTCATCTACAGTCTGAGTAAGCAGTAGCTCTTGAAAAAAAAAAAAAATCACCCAGAAGATTTACCCATAGGTGCAATAGTGACCCATAAATTACGGGGATAATGGCCCACTCAGTAGGAGGGAATTCACACATGGTACTGAGAATTAAGTCAAAAGCATATGGTTTAGAAGGTCACAGACCCCAGGGGGAAGCTTCCCCTGTCATTTGGCTAAGCAGAAATATTGCTGTGCCCATCAAAAAGCCTTTTAGGTATATACACTTATGCCCTTTGGTTTATTCTCAACCCACTTTTGATCAGAGAAACTTCTTTTAACAGATGGCAGCAAATACTGGGAATACTCAAGTTTTATCAAAATGACAAGAAGAAAAAGTCCAGGGCTTAGTATTGGACGAGTCATCTCTATCACACCCACCAGAGCTCAGGGAACATTGCAGAGGTGGTGGTAGAACAAATACGAATACTGTGTTCAGTGCCAGCTAGAGAGAACTGTCTATGGAGATGGTCTCTGACGCTGAGAAGACTCAAAACCCATCAAAGAAGAAAATAAGAGGTTGTCTAGTGTTCAACAAGGAGGTTTCTATCATGTCCTACAAGGCTCTGGGAACATTATACAGGATGGAATGGAAGGAATATAAGAGCCACAGTGTGCACAGGTGTGCTCTGGGGCACTGCCCATCTGACATGAACCAACTCTACAGTGGTTACAGATACCAAAACAAGACCAGCATGGTTCTGAGCTCCCCGGTTAAAGAGTGTTGTGTGGAGGATAGAGCATCAAGAGGTCCTCTGTCTACTTACCTAAGCATACCAAGGAAGGGAATGTAGGACCTTGTCTAGAGGAGCTCTGGGGAGAGACACACCAAGTTTGAATTTGTCAGGGCTAGGGAGATGGCTCAGTCACTAAAGCACATACCATGCAACTAAGAGGACAAGAGTGTAGGTCCCTAGCTCCCATGTAAATGCCAGGTGGCTGTTGCAGGCCACCTGCAATTCTCATGCTCAGGAGGTGGAGACAGGGAATAACCCAGGCAAGCTAGCCAGCCGCCGTAGCTGAATTAGTGAACTCTGGGTTCAACTGAGACCCTGTCTCGATAAATAAGTTGTAGTGTGATCCAGGAGACATCAACAACCTCTGGCCTCCACATGCATGAATGCCCACATACATATATATATATGTACAATCACCCTAAAATAATATGAACAATCACCCTATTTTCATCACTTTCTCCTTCTGCATGCCATGCCTGCATGCATGCCATTGATGAGACTAAAGACATAAAACTCTTACGCTGTTCCATCTACTTGAGCTGGTCAGTGGTTTATCCACTATGCCTTTAAAATTTTACATATATATATATATATATATATATATATATATATATATATATATGCGCACACATACTACACACATGTGTAAAGAAACAAAGTTTGAACTTCTAAGTCATGAGAGAGTGACAGAGTTCTTTTTTTTTTTTTTTTTAACATAACGGCTGGGAAGGAGACTCAACATGTGTGACTATGAAAGGCTGATATGTTGAACAATAAACCCTAGTCCCTGACAGATGCAGAGATTCGCTAATAGTATATGGCACAGGTAAGACAAGGGAGAGCAGATGGGTGGTCTCTGAACTCCATGGGCATTCCCATTAGACTTAAGCTAAAAGTAACATAAACACATGTGCTGGCCTTCAACAGAGAATTTTATGGTCATGAAGGATGACTTGGCAGTCCCAGGACCTCAGCTTAATCAGGGTGATGCTTCTACCATATTCCTGCTGGACTTACTACCTTGTTATT
Organism: Jaculus jaculus; assembly: GCF_020740685.1. Taxonomy (NCBI): domain Eukaryota; kingdom Metazoa; phylum Chordata; class Mammalia; order Rodentia; family Dipodidae; genus Jaculus; species Jaculus jaculus. The sequence continues at coordinate 59,937,662 of NC_059111.1, read as the reverse complement.
TCTTGAAAAGCTGTTTGTGCTGAGGATTATCAGCCTGTTACCCAACACTGCCAAGCTGGCTTATTTGTTCCACTAAAAGATAAAGTTTCCTCAAAGTCAGGATCTGGCCAGATAATGCTCAGTTCTCTGCCACAGCTGAGGGCTGCAGCTGCTCCTGACTTGTAGAAGGCAAGAAAGCAGAGCTGAGCCCTCTCTCCTCTGCCCTCCTCCCCTGCAGACAGGCTACAGCGACAGAGGAGAGCCTTGCCAGACACCTGCCTGCCAGAAATCAGGAGCCCAGGCCAGTGCAACCAGTCTCCTGATGCCTCGGCTTTTGGCTCCCACAAAAGCTGCTAATGCAGCCCTTTAAAACAGCTTGTCTAGATTTAAATTTTCGGCCACCTATGTCTCCTTGTTTCTTATCACTCTAACAGGTCCCCAGTGAAACAGGCTGAGGACTAGAGATGAGGTGGGGAGGGGTTTTTGAAAGATAAAATATAAGGATTCTTGACAATCATTCTTTTGTTCAAGTCCTGGGACTCATTCTTGTAGCAGCACAATATTAAATTCAAAAAGGGAGAAAACATTTTCTCTACCTCCTATTTTCCAGCTCTGCTCTATGCTGTGCACAGGCAGTTGGCTCTGATTCTTGCTTTTTCTAAGACTGGCCTTGGCAGACGCCTTTTCAGACTACAATGAAATTAATAGTCCTTCTCTACTAGCCTTGTCATAGAGATAGCACTCATAGGATCAAGGCCAAGAACAATCACCCTATTTTCATCACTTTCTCCTTCTGCATGCCATGCCTACATGCATGCCATTGATGAGACTAAAGTCATAAAACTCTTACACTGTTCCATCTACTTGAGCTGGTCAGTGGTTTATCCACTATGCCTTTTAAATTTTACATTTCTATCTTTAGGAAATTCCTGGGGGAAAGCCTCTCCCCCTCTCTCTCTCTCTCTCTCTCTCTCTCTCTCTCTCTCTCTCTCTCTCTCTCCCCCTCTCTGTCATTGTAGGCTTTTCATGGCTGATTTCAGAATTAAGAGATCTGAACCAATTGACAGGTCCAAGTACAGCACAGTGCGTTGCAGTGCCATTTTGTGGTGATGTGTTCATAATATAAAGCCCTTGCATGTAGCTGTTAACACACACCATGAAAGGCTCTGTGACTAGATTAGAAGCAAGCATTCTGAAACCTCACAGCCTCTGCCACTTCCAAACAAAAGGCCTTACATTTTAGCTGATGCTATTGGCTCAAGGGAGATGACTAAGCAAAACACCTACAGTCTTATTCCCTGATTCTCAGGATAGTTTGAGGTCATTCAGCATTATTTACATTCAAGGCCAGGCTGGATTATGTATGATGTGAAGGGATGGTAGAGAACTCTTATTTGTGGACAAAGAAAGTTCAGGGTTGCCTACTTCAAGGAAAGGGCTTGCCTTTGCGCAAGTTGGAGTGTTAGATGCACATGAGTAGCTACAAAACTAGGAGGAGGTGCTTGGAGAACACAGGCAAAAGGCAGAAGAGAAGGACAGCCTCAGCCACACCACCATGGACCTCACTCAGTCCCCAGGTAGGTCAGATTCTTCTAGATTGTGGGCACGAGAGGAGGATCTGTTGGTGGTAGGAAGTAAATTAGTAGAAACTGTCTGGAGACCCCTTGGAGAACTAAAGGTAGAATTATCACATGACCCAGCAACTCCGCTTCTGGGTATATAGCATGAGGACATGAAATCAGTATGTAGAAGAGACAGGCAAATGTCCATGTTCACTGCAGCATTATTCACAACAGCTACGACAGGGAAACAAGCTAAGTGCCCATTAACACATGCATAGACAGGATTAGGGATATAGTCCACTGGTACAACACTTGCCCATTTATGTAGGGTCCTGGGTTCAATTCACACACAGCAGATTATTATCCAGGTATCTAATAGAAAATTTAAGGCCAGGTGTGGTGGTGCACACATCTGAAAGAACTACCAGCACTTGGGAGGCGGGCAGGAATTGAGGCTTCAGTCATTCCACAATAATACATACTCCTAACCACTGTGTATGCCTAACTATATGCAATTAGAATTTTCTTCAAAAATTTTCTTTTTGGTTATGAAGACATCCCTGGGCACCCAATGTGTGGGTATCATCCTACCATGGTAAGTAAATGGGCATTTCATTCTTATACCTGATAACTTCTCTGAGTTACAGCTATACTATTAGATCTGAAGAGAGAAACAATCACATTTCATATTACAAGGCAATTCTATCAAATAGAATTAACTGCACTAATTAACTGCACTGCACAGTGATTAGCAGACTGTTAGATCTATGCTTAGGTTTGAGTCTATCACTCACTAATCACATGATCATAGTGGTAGACACTGATCAAAAAAAAAAAAACAAAAAACTGCAGCTGCCCAAATCAGTGTATCAGCATTCAAATCTCTCAACTTAAGTATTCTGAACTTTGTAATTTAAGCTTATTATTTTAATTAACTTCTGTACATCTCAGTATCCAATTTGGCAAAAAGGGGATAACAACACATACCTCACTGTTTTAGGTAAGAAGATTAAACAGAACAATACATGAAAATTATGAAGAATACTATGGAACCCAAATGGCACTCAGCACATATTAGCTGCCATCACTATCCTCACCATTGTGGATTGGCTGCTTACTTTATTTAAAATGCACGTTACTTTTATAGAACACAGGATAATATATATCTCACTATATTGTTAAATAGTGAGATAATACATGAAAATATTCAGCATGACACTTTGTTAGCTAATGCAGGTCATAACTAACTTGTTTTATTCCCTGCAGATGAATTTTTCTATTTTGAAATCTTTGGGTGATTGTGATTTAACAATTCTGAGAAGTTCAGTTTCTGAATCAAATGGTATGAGTATTTAAAAATTGTTTCTTGGAAGCTGGAGAGATTGCTTAGTGTTTAAGGTGCTTGCCTGTGAAGTCTAAGGACCCAGGTTCAACTCTCTAGAACCCATGTAGGCCAAGCTGGCACATGTGTCTAGAGCTTGAATGCAATGGCTAGAAGCCCTGAAGTGCCCATTCTCCCCCTTCTCTCTCTCTCTCTCTTACACATACAAAAAAATTTAAAAACTTTCTGATTAATTCTATAGAATGGTTGCATTAATTGATAATCCTACGAGGTATACTAAAATACATATTTCATCTTGCTAAGAGTAGAAAGTATTTTGAAAGATTATCTTGAGTAAGTATAGATCTGTTTTAAAGCAAGAACTTCAGATTTTTATGAAGAGCAATACCACCCATGAGCATTATATCACCAACCTAAAGCAAACTTGAGTTTCATCAGTGGAACATATAAAACTTGATTTATGGACTGGCAAGTACAGTAATGCATTATTATGAAAAGCGGTAAATGATGCAAAATGATAAATGAAGAATGCCTTGATAAGAGCACAATATTCTACTGTGTAATAAGTTGGTACTTTAATGTGAAAAAATATACTATCATGGATGTTGGTCCTTCATAGAATGAAGAAATCAATAAAAACTAAAGTTCACTCTCTCCAAAGAATGTTAGGATTTTTGAAGGATTCAGTTGTTTCATTAGATGAAAAATATATACTTGAAGAGCTTAAATTATTGATGCCCCAAAGAGCTCCTTCTCATAGCCGTAAGACATCTGTCTTAAAAGGGAGCCCATGAAAGGCTCCATCAGTTAGTAAGTGTAGCAAGGATAAAGCTTCTGCAAAAATATTTCTCCTTCAGATGCTTATTTCAGTCCAGAAAGAGCTGAGCAGGGTGGTGGTGGCGGGTGCTTTTTAATAAGTACAGTGAAAACAAACAAAAGCAGATTCATTCCAGTTGTTTTCACCCCATATTGGACACAAATGTAAAAAATAAAAATAAATAAAACAGAAAAGAGTTCCTAATAAAAATGTAAAGCACACACCTATGTGTGTTATCATATACATGCCCACATACCCAAGTTTGCATTTTCATGGATTTTCAGGGCACCTTCTGCACATCATTTGCAAACTAAAAGATGGGGAGATGTTTGTCTCTGGAGAGGAAGCTCACTGTGGGATGTACTCCCTGCATTTACTAAAATAAGGCATGTTTTACTCATTTAAAAATTATACACACACACACACACACACACACACACACACACACACACATATATGGCACTAGCAATATCCTGCAATGTCTGTAGACATTTTTGGTTGTCACATTTAAGTTTCGGTTTGTTGGGGAGGAAGGCTACTGGCAGTTAGAGACAGAGATCAGTGTTACTGTTTAATACATCAGACAAAAATACAGAAAAGCCATATACATGTAATAACTGATCATAAGATCCAATAGACGTAGTATGATCCACTTGTAAAACATAACACAATGCATAGGACGACCCCACAACATAGGATGGATGAGCCTACTCAAAAGGCAAAAGTGCTGCTATTCATAAACTTCTAAATGATGGGCTTTAACAGAGACAATAACACAAACAACTGCTGAGGCTGCCCCTTGGCTCCTCACTACTCCAGACAGGCAGGAAAGGAAGTTACACCAGAGATTGCATCCCACTAGTAGCTTGCAATCTTCTCTAATAGGAACAGTCCTCAGCTGTGACAACAGAAACAGCAAACTCTGCCCCCATCCTAATGTCCCAGTATTTTAGAAAGGTGACCACAAAGTTCCCTTCTCATGACTTTGAATGGGTGGAAAAGTGCACTCCGGGCCTGACACTGCCCCAGCTAATATGTTTTAATGTCTAGTTAAAAGCTATTCACACTTTCATGGCTCACACACAGCATCAGCACCTATGTCCTGACTGTTACAGCGAGTGGCAGCAATCAGTGGTTCATTTAAGACTTCTAGGCCTCAATTAGTTTAGGAAAAAGTATAGTAACCAAAGGAAAATAGTCTGTAAAGCCATATTTGGAGTGCTTCAGATTTCAACGCAGACACTTGATTAAATGCCTCCAAAAAACAAAAACAAACAAACAAAAAACCCCAAAACCTTTATACCACAAAGTACTTGGGTGGGGGGCACTGGCAGCAACACAGAACAGGAATGATCTAACCTCTTTGATACATATAACCTAGTAGGCTAACTTCATTTCTCTGCACTGTTCTCTCTTTACTCATCAGTGGATTTCTGATATTTGTTCATTTTTGTCTCACAATGTACAATTAAAACTATAAGGTTTGAGGTAGAAATGATTCAAATCATCTAACAAAATCCTTAACATGCTATCTATAAAAACAACTAGATAATATACAGAACTTTCTGTCAGCAGGCACTACTCTAAGTGCTTTACTTATGTTAATCCCTATAATCCTTAAAACCACCCTTTGAGGTGTACATTATTATAACTCCATTTTCCTGAGGAGAAGAGTGAGACATACCACAGAGAGATTAAGTACTGTGTTGTGACAGAATTCCAAGACTACAATTATATAGTCCTTTGCCTCTGAAGACAAGGAGAAACTAATGTCATGCAATCCACAGCATAGAGTGTATGTGTGTGTGTGGGGGGGTGTGTGTGTGTGTGTGTGTGTGTGGGTGTGCGTGCAAGGGGGGGCTGCTTGAACATTTATGTCTCTGTTGTGGTGGACTTAATAAATAGACTGGAGAATCTTCTGCTAGCTTGAGTAATTATGCAGAGAACCATGTGGCAAGGGACTGAGGGAGTTGAGAACAGCCAGCAAGAAAATAAGGAATTTAGTTTTTCAGCCACAGGACTGAGTTCCACCACCAACCACAGGTACCAGAAGATAAATCTAAGCTCCAGAAAGGAATGTAATCCAGCCAGCAAGCACACTGCTTGCAGCCCTGTGAAACCCCAATCCCAGGCCCCAGCTAAGCCAAGCCTGAGCACCATACCTACAGAAACACACATGCTAAATGTATGTGACTTTAAACCTCTAAATCAATGGTAATTTTTCATGCATCAATGAAAATTAATAGATCTAGTCAGTATGTCCAAGATCACAAAGGAAAAAGTTTAAAGATTTAAATCCCAGTGATAGTATCTAGACCCATCCATCCCACAACCATAAGTGCAAAACTGTTAACAATCTCTGTGGCAGGCACAGAGAAGAGAATGATTTTGCTTGCCTATTTGAATTTTCTTCACTGCAGTTTTCACTCTCTAACATATTATACAATCGTTCATGCAAGTACATATGTACACATCATTAGTTTATTCCCTCTGAATAGAAAATAAGATCCATGAGAGAAAAACAAGCAAACTGTTATTCATATCACATAGAAACATGTGTGACATTGGATAGGTGGTGAAAACAATGTGGAATGTATAAAAGATGTGATCTTGGAAAAGGTGAGGTTTCTTGATTGTCAAGAGTTCCTTGAAGATCAGTGGTATAAACAGATGCAATCAGTTGCATTATATATCTTAACAATTTTCTATTTTATTCTTTACCTTTTCCTATAACTGTTCCACTCTTTGCCATATGATTTGGCAGTTGCCTCATGGCAGTTTAACTTGGTCAATAGGATGGGGCTGGAAGTGAAAGGGGCAATTAAACATCTGTGATATAGGAGGTGTAACATGTGCCATTCACCTTACTTGCTCTTCAGCCATAATCAGAGGAGAAAAGGCCTTGCTTAGTCTGTTGAGCCCAGAGACACCAAAACTATGCAAAGCAATGCTGGACTTAACCTATAGTTGACCAGTGAGCACAGACCAGCCAACCTCCACACATGAGCATCAGAACACTGCTTTGAGTCATAGAGTTCTGAGGCAGCGTGTTAACACAGCATTACCACGGGACAGGATGAGTTTCTTGGGTTTCTAGTCCACCAGAGGCCTCATTAACATGATATTTCATAACACTAGCATCTTAGGAAGAAGCACCAAATTGCAGACAGTATAATCAATGTTTTGATAGCTCTTTTGTTGGCTATAGGATACTTTGTAACTACTAGGTTAAAAGCAGCTTTTAAGATAGAACATTCTAAACACCATAATTCTGATAAAATCACAAAGTCAATGCATAAGTATATACTCCTGAAATTAAGGCATTATAAGGAAAACTACATTCTACAAGATTAAAGGAAGAATGGAGGCGTGAATTAGAGCCTGAAGTTCAATAGCTGAGAGAGCTCAAGTCAATGCAGAGCTGACAATGGTTAATCACCTATTTTCAAGATCTGAAAAGACTAAAATGGTTTTGTATTTTTGTAGCCTGGAGTCTCTGGCTATATTTTAAAATAGTGTATTATTGTCCATAATTCAGTCAAAATTGAAAATAGATGAAAGTCATATCTATTTGGTATAATTTTCTCTGAGTAAAGAGGCATCAAGAGTGTTAGAGCTTAATCTTATAGACATGAAAGAATTCTTATGAATCTATTAGTTGGGGAGAATTGTCCCTTCACAGAGGCAGGCTACCCTGCGGGGCTAAGCAGACCACAGAAGCAGAAGCCAGCTCGGCAATGTGGCTGTTACCTCTCTGTCAGAACAACAAAACTGTTCTTATTTACTGAGACTCACTCTCTACTACTCTCTCTCCATCTCTGGTAAATTCTGTCAGTTATATCAATATCATGATTCTAACAAGTTATACAGCAGCTATGGTCTATATGTTTACTTTCCTCACCTGCTGCACATTTTCATATGTTGAAACCTAATCACCAATGAGAAAGTATTAGGAGGTAGAGCCTTTGGGTTGTGATTCAGTCATGCAGGTGGTAACATCATGAATAGAATATATACATAAAAGAAGAAAGAGACCAGAACTCTCTCCTCTAACTATGTGAGAGGAAGAGGGTCCCACCAAGTGCTAATTATGCCAGAGCCTTGGTTTTAACTTTCTAGCCTCTGCAAACAAATTTCTATTGTTGGTAAGCTGCTTGGCTTATGGTAATGTGTTATAGTAGCCTCAACAGACTAAGACACTGCTCCTCAGACTTCTGGTCCATAATGACTTCTTTTCCTTCATGGTTCTTCTTGACTCCTTTGTAGTGGAGATTTCAAAGTAACTCAGTCATGAATTATACAATAAGTTGTCCCAGAAATACCACTGTCTATTTATTTAAAAAGGGGTTGTGTGCTGAAGAGATGGGTCTACAGTTTAGGTACTTGCCTGCATAGCCTAAAGGCCTGGGTTTGATTCCCCAGTACCCATGTAAAGACAGATGCACAGGGTGAAACATGCATTTGGTCCTGGCATGCCCATTCTCTCTCCTCCTCTTTCTTTCCATATAAATGTGTGTGTGTGTGTGTGTGTGTGTGTGTGTGTGTGTGATGGTCCCCATGTGTTTTTTAGGAAACCTGACCACACTTATTTATGGTTTGCCAACACAATCTAGCTGATGCAAAGCCAATCTAATTTGGTTTATACTCAGTCCCTAAAACTGGATGAAGCTGGTCAGCAGTACTATCCTTTAGTTATGGAAATAATCTGGAACACTCCTATACACTTGCTCCCCGGTGGTCCTGTAATTCAAAATGCCTTATCTTTGTGCATAAATTCACTTGCATGCAAAACAAGAGCAATAATAGAATACTCTCTTCCAGTTGGAGCTCTGTGAATGCCGAACCCTTCCAGGAGCTCAAATATTCATCCATCATAAAGCACTGTTCACTTGCCCTGCTTATGTAAGGCATGTATATTCCAGCATTTGAAAAGAGCAACAATAGCACTGCACAGACCAAAAGCCCAGCATTCAGAATGCATTACACACCATACCTCCTGCTGAGCTGATGAGTTTACATCAAAGCTGACCAAGACATCCTTGTTTTAAAAGGGGTCCTGTCTAACTGTATTTAGCCTTCAAATTATAAAAAGTTATTAGAAAACTATCACACCAATAACAAAATAATAATTAACAGCATGTAAGAGTATTCCATGAAAACTATATTTTCTGGTACAGACCTAGTGCTGAGTACTGTAAGAAATTATCAGCTAGAACTCCCCCATGCCCTCTACCGATATCATATCATATCCATTTCTCTTCAGCCATTCTTTTTCCTATGAAAGGCACTGAGACCCAGTTTATAGTTAGATCTTCTCATCTTGAAGAAAACATTAGTAATAGTCTTAGGTTCATTTCTTTTGAAAGGCTGAAAATATCTCACTAAGAATTATTAACTGCAGGAAAAATAGACCTATGTCCTTAAACCACTTTTGCTCATTACGAATGGATTCCAGCAGAGAAAGTGAAGAAAAGGAATATCATTGGAGACCCAAGAACACATAAACTAAGCTTTGAAGAAATTTTGGAGGCCTATTTCCTTGATGTAAGAGTTTTGTTTCTGTTTCCTTTTCCTCTTTTCTGAATAGGAATGGTGGGAATATTGAAGTCTGTGAGAGGCTTTAACAGAAGTGCCACCCAGGCCACCTTCTCTTCCTCTACAGTACCAGTGCATGCAAAGTTACCACGACAATGCTTGTTCAGTTTTGCTTGAAAGCTTCATGGCGGTGGTGGTGGTGAGTTACTCATACTTCTCCTATACCTCCAATAAAAGCTGGTTTCTCAAAACCTTGAAGGTTGCTGCAGATGGTGACTATGAAAGGCATCTAGCATATATGGTAGCATTGTATTTGCCACAGCAAAGCTCAAAACATATAATACATTATTTAAGTTTCAGAGGCACACTGTAATTCTGCCTGTGACCTGGATTGCAAATCTCTCATAAATTCTCACTTGATGAGCACCTGACAAGAATGAAGGCTAGCTAGGGTCTCCTGGGGAGGAACCAGAAAAGGTAGAAAAAGTATAACTCACTTTCACTTTCAACAGAGGTTGGCAGTCTGTTGGGGCCCCCATGCAGACATTAAGCAATCAAGAGAAGAATCTACAAGTAGTAAAAATAAACAAATATATCTATCTAATTAACTGTATAAATTAGATAATGGGTCAATGGCTTTTTATCCAAGTACACATTTCAAAAATCCTGCCTTTAAACTGGGAGACACAACATTCAGTCTTAGGATTAAAAGGCTGTCATGGGAAAACAAAAGGCACGTACAAAGGGTGATTGGGAAAACATACTATAATATATGTTTTCACAGAGCAAACTAATGGGATTTCAAATATAAACTCGCAAGGGAAGAATTTAACTTATGCACCTTGTTCTGTAGTGAGCACTGGTTATGGAACCACTTTTCTCATGGGCCACTCCATGCGGCTCAGCACAGAATCCTACACAGTGACAGCAGCAGGAGAGGACAGAAACTGCTCACTTTAGGTAATCATTATCTGAAAACCCAATGTTCTGCATCAGAATGCTGATAACTTACTTACCATTACTTTCTATGGGGAATATTTTAATATGTTCTATCCATTCCCCAATATGTATTTATAGCATAGTTATATGTTAATAAGTCACCAGCTGTTATTTGAAGATGCATCTTGAAAATCAAACAAAAGTTTTGTGAAATACTTATATACTTTTAAAAACATATATAAACATTGAACTGAGTCTAACCTATATCTATGAAGTAGGATATGGAAAACCAAGTTATAATCTATTGTGTGCAAGACCTGTTAGAATATATCTGCTGCAGAATGTATATGCAATTATTGTGAACAATACCATGTGCAAATGGCATGTGAGATCACACACAACCTTTGGGATCTGAATTTCCAGAAAAGAGTATCAATGAAAGCTGGATGAGGTTGCAGACCCCTTCTGCAGTGAAGGATACAAAGAATTTGGAAAATTTAGTGAAAACAGAGAGTGCCTCAAGGAAAGAGAAGCTTGGTTAGTAAGGAGACTGAATGGTTTGATGAAGAAGAACACTGGGAAAGTAAGGAAAAGTCAGATAAGAGATCAGGATTTCAGGCCTTCTTCTAAAGCAAAAGAATGACAAACCAAAGGACACATCACCCAGAACATTCTCTGGTCCATAAACATAGCATATAGAAGGGAAATAGACTAAGTATACTAATAAGAAAGGAATGACTATGAACAGCATTATTTGACTTAGTTTCAAGGAATTTAGGTTTCTATAAGATTCACCAACTAATTGTAGTCCTTGAGAAGTAAAAGAGCTTCTGTAGTTATCCTAGACAACCATCCATCTTCACAAATCATTGGTCCATGCAGAGAGTCAAGTGGGCATTCATCTGAAGTACCTCACATACAGGGGTTTCTTACTGATGCTGAGACCACAGTATAGAATATTATATCTCAAATAAAATAGTTCCTTATTACTGCTAATACAAAAAACTTTTATTCAAAACCCATTTAGTTTAATGACAATGAGCCTTTGGTAAGTTTGCTTAAAATATTAGCTTCCTTAGTGCTTTCAAAATCCACAAGATTGGTTAGTATTGATGCCACCTCTACATTACATTTGGACTGGTCACAACCATCCTCGCAGGAATGAAGATATTTTCAAGAGGCATTTGTATTCCTCCCTTTGGCTACTGAGACCATGCTGGGAGAAGGAGAAAGCTGGACTCTGGTGCTAGCCAGATAGGGAACTTATCTTCCAGAAAGAGAGTTCACACAGTTCAGACAACTTCTCAGTCCATCTTACAGGAGAGACTAAATAATGATGAGTCAGTGATGGGAAGGACCACACTGACCAGAGGTGTTTAGTTAGGCATACCTCTTGCCCTCTATTTAAAGCTAAATCTCCTATCAGGATCTAGAAGATGGACTTCTTAGTTCTTCTTCCCAATGTGACTACATTGATTGAATAAATCTCCTTTCTCTGATTTTCTATATTGCTTGTCTTTTTTTTTTTTTTTTTTTTATAAAGTATTGCTTGTCTTTTTAATGGCCTATTGAGGAAGAGTGGCCAAGGCTCCCTTGTTAAGGGTTACCAGGGCCCAGGCTCTGACCCTAGCAACTCTGATAACAAAGTGATAATACATGATCTTCTAATACATATAAAGGGTAAAAGTCATTATCACTGAGTAACATAGAGCTGATAATATTTGTAAAAGGATATTAGAAATAAGTAATATGAGTTAAACCATGTTAAACATGATCTCATATTTTGACTCTAAGAAATATAAATTCACCAAATACTTTCTTTCTGTTCTAGATGTCTTTGTGTTTCAGTTTTTCCATGTCTATAATAAAGTGTTGAGTGATAAAAGAGGAGATACACGAAATAAAAACCAACTTGAGAAAGCAAGGAGGAGAAAAACAATGAGACACCATAAACCCAAAATAACTAAAAAAAGATGAAGTCGGTTGATAGCACCAGTGTAAAGGTAAGAGAGGTCATTTAGTGTGAGATTTCAAGATTCTTAGCAACTATCAAAAATGTCATCAGTGTTAACACCAGAGTTTGGGTGAGATGCTTTCCACAAAACTGCTATTCTAAAAGATAATGAAATTAGGTCACCTACTTTTTAGGTTGATTTGCTCATTCTGAATAATTATTTCACTATATACACAGAAGCATGCAGAGTTTGGCAAGAGTGCAGCATTTTCTCCTGTGCAAAGCTAATAAACTTCAGGTTGAATCTTAATTACAGTTACCTCAAATAATCCTGTTATATAAAGTTTCTGATTATGACAGCCAGATACTTATTGCTCTAACTAAGAGACAACTTTGGTAACCTCAAGGAGAAGCAGCAGGAGGAAGACCCATAAGGATACTGGGGCTCTACTCTGCAGAAAGATCTTTCTTTAATAATGCAAGGAAGCTGCCAGGATAGGAACTCAGGTTTTTAATCAGACACTCACCTATTTTCAATGCTGAAGTGATTTTGAAAGACTAGGAGAAAATATTCCAAGTAAGAAATATCTCAGCCATTTTCTTTTATGAGACTGACACTGTCTTTCTTTAAATCTTAAATTGGGTCCTGGGCTTATGAGATTTTAAGAGTCATAGGCAACAAAGTAAAATTAAATTAGTTTTAGTAATTTGTATAAGTAAGTAGACATAAACAAAGAAAAAACCCACTGACTGAAATGAGAAGCTAAAGGCAAAAGATAGAGAAAACAAGATTGATTTAATATGGGATCCTTGAGGACATCTGTCTGCAATGGAAGCAAAAAGCACAATCTCTGATAGTATTTTGTTGAGAGAGGCACTGGACAGGAACATGGAAAGAAGTAGAGGAACAAAGGAAGAAGATAAATTGTACTTGGGAATCAAACCTGAGTGTTAGGCTTCATAGGCAAGCATGATAACTGCTGCACTATCTCTCCAGCTTCAAGATTAAATGTTTGAAAGGAAGAAAAGAAAAACTACTTTTATGCATAGAATCTTAAGGCTACTAGAATAAGTTGATTTGCATAAAGCTTCATGATAGAATATGAATATACAAAAATTAATTGTATTTTCATCTACTAGCAATGGAAAATTTAAATAGTAAATAAAAATACAATTCCATATGTTCAATAGCTACAAACAAGGCAAAAGATATAAGACAGGTACATTTAAGTATATGAAAGATTTCTTAGAAAAGTTAAAGGAAGATCTAAATAAATGGAGAGATATACTATGTTTATAGTTTGGAATATTCAAGATTGCTAAAATGCAACTCTCTCCAGTTTGACCTGCAAACTAATTCCAAGTTCAAATACCCATTATACTTTTAGTAAACACTGACTAGAAGATTCTAAGTCAAAGGGGAGAGCAAAGGACATAAAAGAACAAAGCAACTCTGGGAAAGTGTGTCCAAGTCTGAGGACATATGTATCCTCAAGACATTGCAGAGCTATGATACAAGACTGAGAGGGATTGGCACCAAGAAAAGAGTTTACGAAGACTGACAAGATTAACATTCTCAACACAATTACAAAGGCAATTCAGTGGACAGAAAAATGCATAAATTAGAAAACTACATGCCAAAAAACGAATCTTATTTCTGATACCATAAACCCAAAATAACTAAAAGGGAACCACAGACTTAAACATAAAACCTAGAAGGAAGCCAAATGTGAGGATTCATACCTATAGCCCCAGCATTTTGAAAATAAAGGGAGAAGTGTGAGTAGATCAAGACCATCCTTGGCTACATAAGGAGTTTGAGGCCAGCCTGTGCTACATGAAATCCTGTATTAAAAAACAGAAAAAAGGACGGGAGAGATGGCTTAGCAATTAAGCGCTTGCCTGTGAAGCCTAAGGACCCCGGTTCGAGGCTCGGTTCCCCAGGTCCCACGTTAGCCAGATGCACAAGGGGGCGCACGCATCTGGAGTTCGTTTGCAAGTCTCTCTCTATCTATCTGCCTCTTTCTCTCTCTCTGTCACTCTCAAATAAATAAATAAATAAAAATCAACCAAAAAATATTTTTAAAAAAACAGGAAAAAATGGGGCTGGAGAGATGGCTTAGCGGTTAAGCGCTTGCCTGTGAAGCCTAAGGACCCTGGTTCGAGGCTCGGTTCCCCAGGTCCCACGTTAGCCAGATGCACAAGGGGGCGCACGCATCTGGAGTTCGTTTGCAGTGGCTGGAAGCCCTGGCGCGCCCATTCTCTCTCTTTCCCTCTATGTGTCTTTCTCTCTATGTCTGTCGCTCTCAAATAAATAAATAAAAAATGAACCAAAAAACTTTAAAAAAAAAAAAAACAGGAAAAAAAGCCAGGTGTGGTGGCGCACGCCTTTAATCCCAGCCCTCGGGAGGCAGAAGTAGGAGGATCGCCATGAGTTCAAGGCCACCCTGAGACTCCATAGTGAATTCCAGGTCAGCCTGGGCTAGAGTGAGACCCTACTTCAAAAAACAAACAAACAAAAAAACAGAAAAAAACCCACAACAGCAAAAAATCCCCTAAGACTATAATAATTGAGAAGAAAAGCTTTGTGACCATGGGATAAACCAAGATTTCCAAACTTTAATAATGAATATACAGTAATTTAATTGTGGTGTTGTCCACTTGTCCTTTTTTGATCACCTCTTCCCTGCCCCCAGCCCCTGAGGATCCTCCCCTTCTAAGGTGTCCCTTCCTCTGGTTTTGTGATCTTCTTCCTTTTGTCTTTCTCTGTTCTCCATGTCAAAATATTGATGGGCTCAGAACTGTGCAGGTCGTGTGGGAGTATCCATAACCACTGAGAATTTTTTATTGTTTCACCAAATTTATGTCCTTTGGTCTTCAAAGTAAATGTTAAGAGAATGAAAAGAGCCCACAGTCCAGAAAAGATATTTGCAAAGCAAATGTTTTGTATAATCTCTGTCCAGAGTATATGAGGAACTCAAAGCCCCAAGATCAGAAAACAAGTAGCTCAATAAGAATAAAATAAACAAAATATCTGAACAGATACTTTACCAAAGACGACACATGGATTTCACAAACGTATATACAAAGATGTTTAATATCATTAGCTGTTAAGGAAATGCAAATTAAAGCTATTATTAGATATCATCTGAAACTAATGATATAACAACTGTAACTCTGGTAAACTGTTGTTGGTAATGTAAAATGATATAATGGCTTTAGAAAATGGGATTGGCATGGTTTATAGAAGTTAAGCTTGCAACTACCATATGGTCCAGCCTTTTTACTCCTACATAGTTATTCAAGGGAAAGGAAATGTATCCATATAAAGAAATGTACATATCCATATGACTGTTCATAGTGGCTTTACTTGTAATAGTCAGAAACAGCAAAACTGGAATCTGGTAGAATGTCCAACAATATGTAAACAGTTGAAATTTTTGTGGTATCCATACAATGGAATACTGTATCTCAGACATGCACTCTGTTTCTCATGTGAGGAGGCTTTGTATGCCTTTTGTAGGATGGTATTTCATAAATTATAGTGAACTCAAAATAAAACCTTCAAGTCTTACATGGAGGTTATTTCAGATTATAGATGTAATTAAGAATTATCATAGGGAGCAAACAATAACTAAATTGGCTTTTTAAAATCCTCTTTAAAAAAATCCTTTTGCAAATCCTCCTCTACTCACTTTGGGAAACACACACTCCTTTTTCAGATCTGCTTTAAAGTTTTTAGGGAAAATTATTGTCAAAAGGCATTTGGGAAGTATATTGCAAATAAGAAAGGAAAGAAAGAAGGAAGGAAGGAAGACAGATAGGGAAGAAAAAAACACAACACTAACAGTACATGTTGTATGAACTGGTGTTCTCCATGAACTCATGTGTTCTGCACGTCCTCAGCTGGTGGCAGTTTAGGAACTGGTGATGGAAGAGGTGTGCTGTTAGAGATGGGTTTAAATGTTACAGCCAGTACCCTAATGACAATGTTTGGCTCACTCTCATGCTGGGATGTTGCACCTACCATGGCAGAGGTGATTTCTAGCCTCTGCTAATGTCATCCTTTCCCCTGCCAGCATGGAGCTTCCCCTCCACTATGTAAGCCAAAATACTTTCCTTCTACAAGCTGCTTCTGGTCAGATGTTTTGTACCAGCAATAAGGAGGTAACTGCAACAAGACACTTCAAAGAATGGCCTCAAACGCAGTCTGAATTCAGAAAAATCTGCATCTGGTCTTGATTCTAAACTTATATCAAAAGCTGCAATGCTTATTTAGGTGGCAGTTTGTTCATTTTTCCTCACCTGCCTGTCTTTCTCTCACCCTTAAAGGGCTCACTATCCACACGAACCTCACAATTTCAGGTTGTTCACTGTCTTCATCTCTAGTCATCAGTGCTTTACAAAGTGTCAGGCAACAAATTCCTGAGAGGAATTACTGCTGCTAATAACACCACCATCCACAGTTTTCTGTCCTTCACCCTACTATGGCTCACATCTGGAAAGATGATCTCTAAGGCTGCCGTGTCCAGAATAAGCAATACAGATTCACTCACAGGGTCTCTGAAAAAGTAGAGGTCTTTTGGGGGGAGCTCATCACCAACCCTCACACACACAGACTGAATATAAAGGCCACAGCCATTACATGAACTAGCAAAATGTCATTTTTAAAATTAAAAAAAAAAAGATTTAGAATGTAAAGTTGTATTTATGCAAAGATTTCAACTACATGAAAATACTGTCAGATGGATAAAAATTAGAAGGACATGTGTAAAACTGAAAATGAAGAAGTTGTCAGTGGTTTTGTTTTTTTCTCTCCTGTTTTCACAAACTATCTTTATTGAAGCTATATTGTCTGTAGAGTAAAAAAAAAAAAAAAAGGCTTATTGACAGCTACTAGCTTGAAGGCTTTTTCATTCCATCCAGCTGAAATGAATCTGAGGCTTCTATTTATCTGGGGGAAAAGGGAAACATAACATTTATTTTGCTCCTGTGGTGGGTGGTAAAAGCTGGGGTGGGTTTGTTTGACTGCCAATTACTAACAACAGTTATCTGGTTGTTATAAATTTTATAAATGAGTCTAGCAGTATTCTGTCTATAAATGTATATAGTTCAGAAAATGCCTGTCATAATTTAAACTCTCATTCCATAGCATGAAGAAGACAGACCCCAGTTAATTTAGCATGTAGCCCCCATCATACCATAAATACAGTGCATGCTGAAAAAAGTCCCATAAAGGTCTGGGCTAAATACTATTCTCAGGGGAATAAGATATGAAACAAGCTTTTGTTGAATTTGTTGGATGTCAGTGAAACAAAAGCCTACTTGAGTAAGAATACTGATTCAAGTGCAAATGGTCACCAATACTGGCATCACTGTGGGATACAAGGCACTATTTATAACCGCTGATGGGAGTGCAAACTGACTCAACATTTTTCTCCCAGAATCTGAAATACTGGTGTTGGTACACCAAGTAGTGCTCTCTTACAGAGAAAACATGCATGTGCAGAAAGCACTGGGTGTGTATGTGGGTGTTGCTCCCGCAGGCTTGTCCTTTTGTGACAACAAAACACTGGGGGACAATTCAAATCTTCAGGAGTAGTTGGGAAACACGTATCCTCACAGGATGGAATGCCATGCAGCTGCTAACACAAAATTTGAGACTATATAAAATGACAGATATTGCTATCTATGACAGTTCAAAGTGGGACCTCTGGAGAAAGGGTAGTTTCATCATTAGAGTTCATCTTTAAGAATGAAAGAGAGCTATGGGATGAAAATCTGCAAGTTCTTTTTCAGATTAAAATAGGCCTGGGTATGCTAATTCTGAGCACAGCCACGAACACCCACATAGATGGCTGACACCAGCTTCAGCAGAGTTGTCTGGACCATGCAGTAGCCATTACTGCCTTTAGGGTGGGACAAGGACAAGGTGTCATTATGAACTACTTCAGATCTTAAACCATTGCCACCCACATCACCATCTGTTAAGTGCCATGTGGACCCTAAAAGAAAAATCCAGTTTGGTCCTAAAAATACTATTTGCCTTACATGGAACAGTCTCTTATGGTTCTGCCTTGCAGGCCTCTGTTTTACATAACATTAATTAGATATGCTAATTCTGTGTCAGAATGATATAGCAGCCACACCCTGGAATGTGAACTCATAAACCTTGAAGTTGTGTCAAAATGTTACTTCATCCAAGTGTAACAAATTCAGTTTAAATTGTTTATATCAGGCTGGAGAGATGGCTTAGCGGTTAAGCTCTTGCCTGTGAAGCCGAAGGACCCCGGTTCCAGGCTCGATTCCCCAGGACTCATGTTAGCCAGATGCACAAGGGGGTGCACATGCCTGGAGTTTGTTTGCAGTGGCTGGAAGCCCTGGTGCGCCCATTCTCTCTCTGCCACTCTCAAATAAATAAATAATAAACAAAAAATTTTAAATTGTTTATATCTATGGATCTCTGAGCATAAGTCAACTAGACTGGAGTTGTAAATTTGCCTAGCTCGCAATAGCAACTTTTAACTCATGGCATGTAAGATTGTTTAACTGTCTTTTAGTTAATAATGTTATATGTAGTCCCATGTAATTGACAAGGAAATAAAGTCTTTGAATTTTTAAATTAATGTTCATGGTAGACATTAAAAACTCTTTTTGCTTTTAAAAATATTTTATTTTTAATATATTTATTTCAAAGAGAGAGAGAGACTGGGCATGCCAGGGCCTCCAGCCACTGTAAACTAGCTCCAGACACATGTGCCACCTTGTGCAGCTGGCTTATGTGGGTCCTGGGGAAACAAACCTGGGTCATTTGGCTCTATAGGCAAGAGCCTAAACAACTAAGCTATCTCTCCAGCCCTCTTTTTGCTTTTAATGGAAAGCTATTCAGTACCCTGCACCTTCTGGCATCTCCCTGGGATACTGCAATACTTCCTCTTTGCACAAGACATGGAGTCAAGTTTGTGAGTAGATAATGTAGGAGGGACTCTGGAGGATCAAGGTCAGGAGACCCTAGCAGTGTACTAGCCACTCACTCAGAGCTAGTCAGAAACTTCGCCAGCACTTCTACCCATCAGCCTCAGTGATCAGAACTAGGGCAATGTTCCTGCTCACACTTCACTGCCTACCAGCCTGGGTCCATGAGCACCCTGGAGAAAAGGTTCCAGCTAACTAGTCCTGGCTTGTAAGCTTATGTCTCCTCCTCTGTCCTGAAGCTGTGGTCCAGCTCTGGCCAAGATCATGTCTGTCCTCCAGTCTTCTGCTTTCTCTTGCCCAGCACTGTCCATCTTGATTTGGTTAGAATTTAGCTTCTTTTTCTAATCATAAAAAAATAGCTTTTGCTGGGTGTGGTGGCACATGCCTTTAATCCCAGCACTTGGGAAGCAGAGGTAGGAGGATCGCCATGAGTTCAAGACCACCCTGAGAATATACAGTGAACTCCAGGTCAGCCTGGGCCAGAGAGATACCCTACCTCAAAAAAAATTTCTTTTTTGACTTTGTTGATAGTTTAATTTGATTTGGTTTTCAACTTCATATTTCTCTTCTTCATTTATTATTGCTTTCTTTCTATTTACTTTGATATGATCTGCTTCTATTACTTCATAGAATAGGCATATAGAATATTAGGGCTAAAACTTAGCCATTTTTTAGTATAAGTTTTAAATGCTATAATCCTTCAAAGGACTGTTTTAGCTGTTGTCTACACATTTGAAATAGTGTGTTTGGGTGAATCCAGTGTTTTAATTCAAATATAACACAAAGTTGTTAAAGATTATTAAGATAATTTGACATTTTAAAATCGTATCTCTCAAAATGTACTTATAACTATTGTCTTTTTCCTTTATTAAAGCCATTCCTCCTGAATTTTCGCTGAATACATGGTGACTTTGTCATATTCAATATAACATCATGTTCCAGGATTCTGGACAAAATTGTATGAGTAAAAATATGCAACTTCTAAGTGATACCCTTTAAAAGAGCTCCTGGATGGTGTGGCATTCAGTCAGCTTCAGCAGGGTAGATGACAGTACGACCCGAAGAGAAATAGTGCTAAATATATAAAAATTGCCAGTGCAAAATAAGTCATGGAGCACAGCCTTGAGCATATCCATCAGTTTGTATTACACACAAGAAATAAATTGTCTGCTTTCTAAAGTGTGCTATCTTTTTCTGCTTGCCTCTTCTGAATTATATAAGCTGATAGGCTATCTAATACATTTTGGTTGCCAGTTGGAAATAAGGAATACTATTAGGAATGGAGATAAGATGGAAGCTACTATGGTAACCATGGAAAACATCTGGAGCTTTAGAAAGAAATATGATAGATAATTGTCAGTCAAATCAATATCTTAGAAGTGGAATGAGTAGAATTAGTTGATACATTTGATGAGCATGGTGAGAGGTAAAAAATTAAGACTTTTTTCAGAGGCACACCTCAAAGGTGGAGAAGAGAAACCAAGCAGGAAGTATTTGGGAGTGTCAGGATTATCAGTGAAATTTCATTTTAACAAATAAGGATGACTCTGCTAAAATTCTAACCTCATGCAAGATATAAAGAAACTGAACCCTGCTTAGGAATGCCTAGTTATAAGTAGAGTCAGAACTAGACGTTGGATTCTCTGACAACTAGTCTCTGGAGGTCATGATTTTGTTTTATTTTATGTTTTTTTTTTTTTAACCATCTATCACCTATTAGAACCATGAGTCCCATAACTTTAAGACAAATGGTAAAACGGTCTCATTTCCAAACACAAAAGAAGGTACTTTTGATGACTGTAATTGGGCTGAACCTCAATCTTTTCCTCTGTGATGGAGTTGTTTCAATGGAGGGAGAATAGTATATTCATGGCAACTAACTTTATTCCACCAACACTGCTGTGAGATTAATACACAAATTACCAGAACATATCCTAATTCCCCTGCTCTGGGGTTTCAATATAATTAATTAAATACTAATTAGAAGTAAAGAGCAGAGGATAAGATAAAAATATGTATTCATATTTGAGAAAAACATTGCCCTCCCCTTGATAAGTAGAGCTACTATTAAAATCACCTTAAGGTTATATTTCTATTATTATTTATCAAGCAGGTTAGCTGACAACACACTATGGATAAAATCTCATCATTTGTTTTCTTCTTTCTTTTCTGAGTGAAATTTTATCTCATCATCTAAATGACAGGCTGGTATTATCAAAGTTATGTGTCCTAAGAGGCAGTAGCAGGAGGAAATTTCCTCTTTTCATTATTTTTTGTAAAACACACAGAACTGAGGGGTAAGCTATCAGCCAAAATGTCTTTAAATTCTTACTAGGCTCCCTTAAGGAGAAAAGGAGGTAATTAGTCTGTCATTCTAGTGTTCTGTTTCTCCACAATATTTAAAAGCCAATTTCATTGTGATAAAAATTTGTCATGAATAGATGAACCAGAACAAATAAAATTGAAACAGAAGCATTTTTCCAAAAGCTGATGAAGAACATGAAGGGAACTATAGGCAGAGGAGTCTGGGATCCTAAGACTATAAGAACAATCAATAACCATAAACTGACAAAAGCAATATTTTGCTCCCTGCTTTATATGTTTGCCTACTGATTTACATATTCTAAAAACTGGTCTGATGTATGACTTGCTTGCTCCTATAAACTTTATTCCAGAGAATACCTTGTATATTAGGTAGAGAGATTTAGAAATCCACAGATACGCTCTTCTTAGCATCTTTAAGTGGTATATCGGGATGGATGGGTGAGCCTAGCATGTTGGGGTTACTACAGATGAGGCTTTTGCTCTAAATCTTCAAAAATCTGTTGGAGAAGGCTCTTCTTAAAACAAATGCTTCTTTTTAATTCTAAAACTTGTCCTGAGCATTGTTACTAGCATCCCTGAAGTACATCATCATCAAGTGTCATGTGGGAGGAAGACAAAAGACTGACTCCTTTAAGAATCTCAGCATTATTTTAAATACCTGCCAGAGTAGTCATGCCTTTTTAATACTGTCTTGGAACTCATTGAACTGCTATACACACAAGCTATGGGGCATCAGGAACCAGTCTTAAATAAGGTGCACAGATCTCAAGAAGCAAAAGCCTGTAGCTTCTGGGGTGATCACACATGAGAAAGGATTAGGGAAAAGACTGAGCGTGGAAGTAGACTACTGAAGATGCACTTCTTATTTCAATGTATAAATTTGGACAATAAATACAAATTATAGGTTAGATTCCTGACATCTGACATACTCCATTTTTTGGCTGAAGGCCTACAAGTAAGTCAAAAGTCTGAGGAAATGAGACCTTAGTCATGTTTTACTCAGCTCTATAAACGCCTGTGCAATGGAACAGTAAGCAGTTGACTTAGATAAAAAAGTAAAAGCAAAAATTTCAACATTGCTTCTAATAATATTTTCATAAAATGATTCCTTTAGAAAGTAGAGGTCACAGAAGTATAAATATCAGTAGGGAAATCAAAGTTATTTAAATCATGGGCTCACTAATTGCTTTAAAAATATTTATAAGAAACAAATGTTAAAACAGTAATCCTGACATAGTAATGCATGCCTTTCACCCAGTACTCAAGAAATAGAGACAAGAGAATCAGGAATTCAAGGCCATTCTTGGCTACATAATGAGTTTGAGGGCCAGTCTGGGCCACATGACATCCTATTTCCAATTTAAAAAAAAAAAAAAAAAAAGCTAAAACAGGGCTGGAGATATGGCTTAGAGTTAGGCGTTTGCCTGCAAAAACTAAGGACCCATGTTCGACTTTCCAGATCCCATATTACCTAGATGCACAAAGGTGAGGCAAGCACAAGGTCACAAGTGCCCACTAGGTGGCGCAAGCGTCTGGCATTAGATTATAGTAGCTGAGGTCCTGGTGCAACAATTCTCTCTTTCTCCTCTCTCTTTGTCTCTCTCTTTTGTTCACTCTCATAAATAAATAAATAAATAAATAAATAAATAAATAAATAAATAAATAAATAAATGTTTTTAAAAAGCTCAAACAGGGTTGGAGAGATGGCTTAGCAGTTAAGGTGCTTGCCTGCAAAGCCAAAGGACCTTGGTTCAATTCCCCAGTATCCATGTAAGCCAGATGCACAATGAGATACATGCATTTGGAGTTTGTTTGCAGTGGCTGGAAGCCCTGGTACACCCATTCTCTCTCTCTCCCTCCCTTTTTCCCCTGCTCAAATAAATAAAGGTAAAGCCTTTTTTTTTTATTAATAAAAAGCTCAAACAATGGCTGAGACCAAACATTTTATAGTAATTGTACATAGTTAGTATGTACAAGTCACCAAACATGTCTTTTGAACAAATAGGGTACTCTGATCTTAAAGACAAAACAGTATTTTTTCTATTAAAGACACTGAGTTTTGTATGAGGCAGTGTGGTTTCTCATTTTGAAATGAGGCTGATAAAGGTCTGTGCAATGCTCCCATTTCAACCAATTCACCCCACTGATCTGTACAGAAAGAACATTTAGCAGTGATACCCTCCTAATCCTAGGCCCTATCCCAGGGTACTGATGACATTTTATTTTTTAAACTATATATTTATGTATTTACAAGTAGAAAGACAGAAACAGATGAGAAAGAGAGAGATAGGCAGCAAATGAGAGAGAGAATGAATGTGTACATTAGGGGTCTAGCCACTGCTAATAAATGCCAGATGCATGCATATGTCATTGTGTGCATCTGGCATTATGTGGTTATTGAGGAATCAGACCTAGGTCCTTAGACTTTGCAAGCAAGTGTTTCAGTTGCTGAGCCATTTCTTAGCTACTTTTACTTATCTATTTATGTATTTGAGATTATATATACATACACACACACACACACACACACACACACACACGGATATGTATGTGTATATGTAATCTCAAATACATATATGGAGGGAGAGAGAGAGAGAGAATGGGCGCCTCAGGGCTTCTAGTCACTGCAAGCACCACCTTGTGCATCTGGCTTTATGTAGATACTGGGGAACTGAATCTGGGTCCTTAGACTTTGCAGGCAACAACCTTAATTGCTGAGCCATCTCTGTAGTCCTTAAATTTTTTTGTTGACTTTAAATTATTTTATTGTATTTATTTATTTTATATATAGATAAAAGCAGGGAGATAAGATTTAAGAAAAAGGGAGAGAAAGAGAGACTGGGCATGTTTCCAGCTACTGCAAACTGACTCCAGATGCATGTGCTGCCTTGTGTATTTGGTTTACATGGGTACTGGGTAATCAAACCTGGGTCCTTAGGCTTTGCAGGCAAATGCCTTAACTGCTAAGCCATCTCTCCAGTACTGTTGACAATTTTTATGTATGTTTATAATGTATTTTGATCATAATCCTCTCCTATCATTTTTTCATGCCCCATTCTCCATCCATTTTCCACTGAATCCCTTCTTTTTCCATACTAGGCATAAGGATAGGTTTTCAGTGTCTTTACTTGAGCTCATCACTACAGGCTTAAAGTAACTTAAAGTTCCTTTGTTTCAGAGGCTAATATTTATGATGTTTGCATTTCCTTACCTCATCTACACTAGATTTTATTAAATTAACAGACAAAAGTATTTTTATGCCAAAATCTCTACCCTGTACCATACTTTATCTCACTGAAAGATGATAAAATTTCCTGAAGGATAAACCTTACTATGAGTTCAAAAGAGGAAAATGAATTTTATGAATACTATGGCGCTTCATTGAATTCATTGTTAACATCTTTTTAAAATATTTAATTGAGAAAGAGAAGAAGAGAGAAAAATGCAGATAGAGAATGGGTACATCAAGGCCTCCAGCCATTGCAAATGAACTCTAGATACATGTGACCCCTTGTGCATCTGGCTTACATGGGTCCTGGGGAGTTGAGCATGGGTCCTTTGACTTTGCAGGCAAAAGCCTTAACCACTAAGCCATCTCTGCAGCCCTGATAATATCTTTTTAATGAACTTTTTAAA
Source organism: Jaculus jaculus (assembly GCF_020740685.1). Classification (NCBI taxonomy): domain Eukaryota; kingdom Metazoa; phylum Chordata; class Mammalia; order Rodentia; family Dipodidae; genus Jaculus; species Jaculus jaculus. The sequence continues at coordinate 59,912,598 of NC_059111.1, read as the reverse complement.
AGCACAGCTTTATATTCCTAACAAAATTGGATGGAAGATATGGAAATTCCCCATATAGAACAATGTCTTCATTTCAAAAATGGAATTTAACATTTGAAAAGAAGAACAAGAACTGTTATTACATTTATTTACTCTTGCTAGCAAAATGTTTATAATTTCCATAAATGGAATGTCTTTGTCATTTTCATTTAGTTCATTGCTGTGCTATATTAGGGAGATCAAAATTGCAAGATAAGTTATTTCCATGTACTTCCCAATGATTAATATGTAAAACAAATTTTTACAGTAAAGAATAAAGTTAATATGGGATTGGAAATCAAATTTGGTGCCCCTGTGATTTTAACTTTCTAATTCCTACAGAGTAGCACTTCCACACAAAGAAAATTCAATGGAAAATTTTGCCAAAATTCTTCAAAATAGATATTCATTAATATTTTTAAATATGTAAAAGATACAACCACTGAATCAAGTGTATCACATCTTAAAAGTCAATAGTGAGATCAAATGTGCACATATCACCATTATGCCTGAGAAATAAACAATATTTCATTTTGTCATGAATGTGAGGGGGTTCAGGAAGTATATCTAAATATTTTCAAAGTTTTATTGACATCATTCAGCTATTTACTTTGTGCCTGAAAAACATGAAACATTTTTAATACTGAATTTTGCTTAGAGAAAATTTTGATAGTAATTTGTTCCACTGAGATTCAGTAAAATGAACTTTGCACCTGAATGTTAAATGTTATCTGCTATTAGCAATTCACATATTATCAGGGTAAGGGATTTCAAAAGGAAGCACAGGAGGAAAAAAAATATTTTGTTCTTAAGATGGTTCTTAAAGTTATCTCTACAGAATTCCCCCAATATTCATTTTATAATCCACGACCTCGCAGTGCCTACCAATACCTTCACAAGACCCTCAGAATATAAGGGAAAAACAATGACATCAAAAGAAAAGAAAGACTAATGGAAAGAGGGAGGGGATATGATGGAGAGTGCAGTTGTGAAGGGGAAAATGGGGGAGGGGAGGGAATTACCACAGTTTATTGTGTAAGTATAGAAGTTGTCAATAAAGAAAGTTAAAAAAAAAAAAGGAGTGAATAAAGCTTAGCCTGAAAGTTTATGCCTACAAACCTATAATCTCATCACTCTGCTTCAAATTTGAGGCCAGCCCAGGCTACATAGTAAGATTCAGGTAAGGTAAGATTCAGATACAGGTAAGGCCAGAGGCGAAGAAAAAGAAAGAACTTGCAACTTTGAAATAAGAGAAAATTTCCCTCTGGGATGGGAGTATTTTCAGTATTCAGTGTTGGGCTTTGAGAGGCCTGGACATGAGGCCTAGTGGAACTTCCTGAGCCTAACTGCCTCCGCCCAGCTATGACTCAGCAGGGGGCCAAATAGCCTCTGGCCTGCCACTTCCGCACAGGAAGTTAGAGTCCCTGCTAGTACCAGCTTAGAACCAATCATCTCAGAGGTTGCAGTGTGCTATTGGCCCTTACATCTCACTCCACCCTACAGTCTCCACCTTCTTCTCAACATTATATAAACACCTGCCTGTAACAATAAAGTGAGTTCCTGCTTTGGAAGGACTCCCGACTCAGTGTAGTTTTTCTCTGGTGGAGCCAGGAGAGGTTTCTGGGTCTTCCCACGCTCATCATCCCTTCAACCCTTAGGGAGGAAATAGCAGGCCTGGTTCTTCCCTCGGCACTACCTGTGCGGGAAGGAGCCCAGCATTCAGAATGATGTGTTACATTTTGACACTGGAGACAGGAAAAGAGGAAATACAGGCCACTGTTGCTGCACAGAGGTTGGATAGCACACTGTGTCACTTAGCCAGTTCTTTCCTTGCATGGTTACCAGGGACCAGTCAGCAAGTATAGTTCAATATAGCTAGGTTGGCATTTGTTTTTTCCCTGGGGAACACTCTACCCCCAAGAAGAAACATTCATCAACAAATTTTATGTCTACAGTTATTCAAAATCAGTAGAAACTTTCATTTACATTAGGTAATAAGCTGAGAAAAAAAAACACACCATTGAATGGCACATTTAAACTATACATTTCTCAACATGGATCCTAGTATGAGTAGGCTTACAAATAAAGAGAGTTTTGGAAGAATGAAAAAACCTATAGCATATACATTGATATACTCTGCCTACTTTTGTGAGCCTATCAATTGTGAAAGACATAAGTGAGATAGAGGACAAATTCTTCTCCAACATCAGATAACCCATTAACTTCCCTTAGAATAAAATTTTCTCTAAGGGACATGTTCTAATGACTTGGGTATCTTAATTGACAGGATTTAATCAAACATCCATAGCTTTTTTCAAGTTATATAAAAATGAGACTTGAAAGATCAAGGGAGGACAAATAATTTTGAGAATGATGCCTGGTTGTATTTGAACATGTGTCTCACAGAAATATCAACATCCTGGACAGATTCACCCTTGAGGGGAAAGTCTTCTGAAACTTAAGAGGAGGTAGGTTAAGATAGCATGTCAATCAGGAAATAAGTTACAGTACCAGGATAGGCTGATTTCAGAACCTCATTTGCTTATATATGCATTAATTGTCACCTGTTATTCGAATTAAAGAAGAAAGTATGGTGCTTTGAATGTAAAATGCACTCCCCTTGCCTCACATGTTTATGATTGATACTCATTAATTAATTATTAATTTCCAGCTGCACAGCCTTCCGCAGGGTGAGCCTTGCTAGAGTAGTATGTGTCTAGGGTGGGGCTTGGGGACGTTGCAGCCCAGGCCCACTTGCCACACTGAGTCCACTCTCCCTACTTCTGCCCTCCTCCTTGCATGCTTTCTCCACCCAGTTAAGAGCTCCCACAAAACTGCAAGCCAGACATATATCTTTTCCTTTCATAAGCTGCTTCTGGTCAAGTGTTTTTCCCTAGCAATGAGAAGGTCATTGACACAGGAAGTAATAGTCTGTAAAAATATATATTTCTTTATTTATAAGCAGATTGACACACACACTGCAAACAAACTCCAGATGCATGCACCACTTTGTGCATCTGGCTTCATGTGTGTACAGGAAAATTGAATCTGGGCCATCAGGGTTTTCAAGCAAATGCCTTAACCACTAAGCCATCTCTCCAGCAAAATAGCCTTTTTATAGCCTAGCCTGAGAAGTGATATGGCATCATACCTCTATATTCTATCCTCTAGAAGCAAGTCACAAGATCCATCCATTGTGAGGGTGTTTCACCAAGATATGCATTTTACAGGGAGCCATCTTACATGCTGGCCACACAAGAAAACCTGAGTGTTCCTAGGAATGAAAGGCTTATGTGTGTATGTACAATACAAAGAAAAGAAAAAGTCTCAAAAGCAGAATTAGAGTTATATGTAAATCCACCTTGCTGCTAACATCCTGGGAATTTACAAAGAAATACTGTCACTTCCTCATTTGTGTCAGACCTGTCACATTATAGCAGTATTTTAACCATTTTTTATAGTCTCACACATCTGCAAACTTGCTAGTGTAAAAAAGAAAGGGAGGGTGAGCAAATTAGGGACTCCCATGGCCCAAAAGTCATACTGTGACAAGCCCTGCTTCAAACATGCATCTAGGTCAGTCATGGCAGACAACACTGGAAGGGCTAGAATGAGTATTGGAGAAACAGAAACAAAATTGGGAGCTTCCTAGTTATTTTTCTCTTGTTTATCAACTGATACCACTTCTAGCTCTAATGAAAAGTCATGTATTCAGTGTAGCAGTTTTCAGAAATGGTCCGAAATCTTTCAGGACACTCCTTCCATCTAGAACTGGGGTCTATGTCCCTTCTCCTTGGTTTTGAGGGCCAGTATATGACCCTTTGGCTCAATAGTGCTACTGTTTGACTTCTGAGGCTGAGTTAAGAGAAACCCTATAGTTTCGTCTGCTCCTTTTGGGACATACACTTGCCCTTTGAGCAACAAGGAAGCCAAAATGAGTTCACATGCAGAGAACCCATGGACAGCCTGAAGCATCTGTAAAGCAGGGTGACTGGCTAGACCTCAGCTGTTCCATGATTGCTCAGTCCAGCTCTAGTAAGTATCTATCTGAAACCAAACACTCCACCAAGCCCTTATTGAGTTACTGACCCTGAAATCATGAAAAGATGCATTTAAAAAAAATGATTGCAAACCAGGAGTGATGACGCCATTAACCCCGTACTTGGGAGGCAGAAGTAGAAGGATCACCATGAGTTTGAGACCACACTGAGACTACATAGTGAATTTCAAGTCAGCCTGAGCTATAGTGAGACCCTACCTCAAAAAAAACAAAAACAAGGATTGCTATCACTTTAAGTCAGTCACAGTTTTGAGATTGTTGCATGACAGATAATTGCAACAGTAACTAGTTGTAAACTGACAACATCTATAAAGAGACAAAATGGTAGGATAAAATGAAGACATATTAGATTAAATTATTTAAAAAATTAAATATAGATCCAGGCATGGTGGCACATGCTTTTAATTCCAGCCCTTGGGAGGCAGAGGTAGGAGAATTGCTGTGAATTTGAGGCCAGCCTGGGACTACAAAGTGATTCTCAGGTTAGCCTGTGCTACAGTGAGACCCTACCTTGAAAAACTAAAACAAAAAGAAAAACTTAAATATAGAACAGTCTTTGTTAAAAATTACTAGTCACAACTGGGAAATGTTTATGGATAAGATGGATATAGCCAAAATTATCCCCATGGTAATGAGAAAGTGTAAAAGCTATTAAACTTTTAGATGTGGGAAATACAGCCATTTCTATTTGTATAATAATGTCTGAAATCAAGAAGAGATTTAAAAGTGTGACTAGAAATTACCTCCTTTCCTGGTCATATTACAGTTACACACCGTGTGCTATTTACCCGCATTGTGACTTTTGTCCATTCCCTTCAACATCTTCTCCAAAGGCCCACCACTGTGCTGAACCAGCCATCCCTTCCATTTGAGTCCTACCGATCATGGTATCTCCAAATCCTTTCCTCTATAGCATTTATTCAAGTCTGCAACACTACTATCTTCATATTGTTTCTGAGAGCCTTTCATCCATATTTTAAGCCACCATCTCTTCCACTCAATCTCTTGGGCCTGTAATAATACTTTAACCTATCAACTATGCCTTCCTATATTTCAGTGTCCTTTTCAATACCCTAATCTACATTACATGAAAATATTTATTATATATCACAAAATGTATACATATTGACTGAAAATGCCCTGAGGGTAACATTCATCCTTTCCACTGACTTAGTTCTCAAAGTAGTTTGTATTTACTACTGCTCAAATCTTTACAACCAACTCACACATAAACCTGGTGTGACCCAGGCAACTCTTTGGAGCTGTTCTCTCAGAAGTCACTAGAGGTGGCTTCCCCCAGAAGCCTCCACTGCTCCAATGACCTTGCAGCATTGTGAGGCAGCTGATAAATCCTTCCTTCTTGAAGTCCTATTTCTGACTTTCAAAAATAATACACTTGGGCTTGCTATACTCAGATCATTCTTGTGTTCTCTCCTCTTTGCCATAGTGTCCTCTTCAGAACAGAAATATCTCCCACTTTTGTCTATTCATACAAACTCTCGCAGTAACTAATGCAAAAAGCCCTCATTTTCAGGCTTCACATAATTACTGCTTGAAACATGCATCTAGGTGCATAGCAATCACTGTTCATTGGTTCAGCCTAAGGTCTAAAGAGCAACCTACCCAGCAACCAAGTGCTTCATACAAAGCAAACACTTCCCAGGTAAGAAAATATATAGAGGAGCAAAAATATTATGAGCATGAGAAATCACCTTGATCACTAGAAAGAATGATCCTTATGTTATCATTAAGTATTCCATTTGCCTGAAATGCTCTGATCCCTTATATCTTTCTGCTTTGTGCCTATGACTTTCTAGGAACACATACCACCTCTGAGAGATATCACCAGAATGTATATAAGACAGTCTTTCTCACAGGAGTGCTTAAGAGATCATACTCAAAGCTTCCAACTTGCAAGTAGGTTACCTGGCCCCCTGTGCCATCCCTCCCTCTCTCTCTCTCTCTCTCTCTCTCTCTCTCTCTCTCTCTCTCTCTCTCTCTCACACACACACACACACACACACACACACAAACACTTTACACATACGTTCACTCAAACACATTTAAATCCTGGATGACACATAGACCAGAAAATGTTAACAGATGAACCTATCAAACAATTTAAGATAGGCTACAACTGGTAGATTATATTCCCCTGTAAGCCAGGAGACCCAGTAGGCAGGGGAAAATGAGATTGTTAGGGCTATTAACATTCAAAGACAGGAAAAAAACGAACAAGCCTGTAAAACACAGCCATGTGCCCCCACTGTCACGACTGCTGTACATTGGGCCATGAGCCATGCAGACCCAGAAGCCTCTGCCAGAGCTGAAGACAGCTGTACAAGTACTTTCTGCCATTTGCTCAGCTCTTTTGAAATGAGAGACACATATTCCCAGGATTTCTCCATGTAGGCTATTTTTTTCAAATGTGAACAATGTGTTCAGACTACAAATTACTTTTATTAACTGTGATTTTATTATTCTGATTATATATAGATTTATAATCTGATATATATATATCAGATTATATATCAGATTATATATATATATATCTCCACTGCTTATTTTTGTAACTAATGGAGGTAAATACATCATGCTACATATTAAAATGAGTGATACTGAAAAAAATGAAAGCAAATCACTCTCCACCTAAGAGCAGAGTTGCTCTTACAGAATTAGGTACCCTAATGCTTGCAACCCAAAGTGTTTTGAACAGGGTATGTTGGAATTCTATAATTTTCTTCACTTTCTTGCATATGACCATTGTGGCTTCAAGGAAGATGATTTATCAGTGAAATCTCGGGTTGTAGCAAACCCAGTTTACCCTACATAGAAGAACACAGTCATGTTCTAGAAATGAATTAATTAAATTTGTGAAAGACATAAACTGTACTCTCCCACTAAAGGAGGGATAAAGAAGGAAAGAGAAAAGAAGAAAGAGTAAATGAGTGTGTATGTTTGTGTGTGTGTGTGAGAGAAAGAGAAGCATTCACTGACTGATCATTACTGCCGTCCATATTTTTAATAAAGACTCAGTATATGGAAACTAACTATATTAGCTACCTTGGATTACAGATTACTAATTTTGTCCTTCAAAGTTACTAACCACCTCTCAAAGCAGTTTTCAGGTAAATAAATGGATTTAATCCTAGTAGTAAAACACAAACCAAAACAAATAACCTCATATTTTGTGATTTTTCAAAGTTGATTATCCTCTTGGCAATGCTTCACTAACCACTTTAGCAAAGAATCTCTGGAAGTTTCTAGGAGAAGCCTGTTAAAGAGAATTGAATCTTGATTTACTAGACATTTCTCTTCAGATCATATAGGAAAGGTCACCAAGGAAAGCATATTTCCCCCAGTTTCAAACACATTGAGTTTGTAACATGTCATCTGCTAATAATTATATGAGTTTTGAGAATATGTTTTTATAACAAGAAATGCAACCAGGGCTGGAGAGATGGCTTAGCGGTTAAGCGCTTGCCTGTGAAGCCTAAGGACCCCGGTTCTAGGCTCGGTTCCCCAGGTCCCACGTTAGCCAGATGCACAAGGGGGCGCATGCATCTGGAGTTCGTTTGCAGAGGCTGGGAGCCCTGGCATGCCCATTCTTTCTCTCTGTGTCTGTCTCTCTCAAATAAATAAAAATTAAAAAAAAAAAAGAAAAGAACTTTCTTTAAAAAAAAAAAAAAGAAATGCAACCAGCATTTGAAAATGTAAGCAATTCAGAAGGGATTATATTAAACTTAAGAAACAGCATTTAATGATAAAAGTTTTTAGATTCCTCTTATTTTGGTTTTGTCTAATTATTTGGGACAAAATGTAAAAACCATTTGATTCTAAAGCAGTAATTTTACCCACATGAAGATGTTTAGATTCTAATTATCAAAGGACATTTTATTTTAAAAAGCATTATGTGTTAAATATCTAAAATAAATGAAAAAGTAATTGGCATGGATCATGATGGTTTTTTGCATGTGATGGTCTTTATGCTCTAACAAAAACAAATCATAGCTTGCCATATCAATAATTTCATGGGAAATTTGCAATGATTTATTTCTTTGGCTTATTAAAAGCCTAATCATAGCATAAAGTTTTCTGAATACCCACTAAATAAAGAAAGTGTTGAAAGTATATTAGAAACTATAGCAAAATTATCAGGCAAAAAACAACCCAACAAATATGACCTCTTAAATATTGCTTACATTATACAAATATTTCAAGTAAAAACTTTTTGTAAACTGTGGTGGTTTGATTCAGGTGTCCCCCATAAACTTAGGTGTTGTGAATGCTGGATTCCCAGCTGATGGAGATTTGGGAATGAACATCTCTTGGAGGGAGAGTATTGTTGGGGGCAGGCTTATGGGTGTTATAGCTAGTTTCCCCATGCCAAGTGTTTGGCACACTCTCCTGTTGCTATTGTCCACCTTCTGTTGGCCAGGGGGTGATGTCCACTCTGTTCATGACATCATTTTCCCTGCCATAATGGAGCTTCCCCTCAAGCCTGTAAGCCAAAATAAACCTCTTTTTCCCAAGAGCTGCTCTTGGTTGGGTGATTTCTACCAGCAATGCAAATCTGACTGCAACATAAACCATGTGGAAAAATTATGCTGCCATGAAATGCATTTTCTTGGTTTTATCACTACCTTATATAATTCACTTATGTAAGTATTTATTTATTTTCCTTTTGTATTCAGTGTGAAACAATATACAGGTAAAGAAATTTTTATTGATGTGTATGTAGGTATGGTTTGCATGCACGTGTGTCTGTTTGTGGGTACACATGTATGAATGCACACATTTGGAGGTTGTTGTCTCATGTCCTCAGTCCCTCTCCACCTTATTTTTTAAAGTTTTTTTTTGTTTATTTTTATTTATTTATTTGACAGCGACAGACAGAGAGAGGAAGAGACAGAGAGAGAGAGACAGAATGGGAGCGCCAGGGCCTCCAGCCACCGCAAATGAACTCCAGATGTGTGCGCCCCCTTGTGCATCTGGCTAACGCGGGTCCTGGGAAATCGAGCCTTGAACTGGGGTCCTTAGGCTTCATAGGAAGCGCTTAACCACTAAGCCATCCCTCCAGCCCTCCACCTTATTTTTTGACACAGGGACTCTTAACCTGGAGTTCAGCAATTAGGCTAGACTGGCAGGCCAGTGGATCCTCTTGTCCCTGCCTCGCTAGCTCTGGGATTATAGGCTCATGCTACCAAGCCCAGCATTTGATGTGGGTGCTGGGAACCAGAATGATCCTCATGACTGTATGAAAAGCACTTTACCTAAGCCATCTCACCTACCCAATAACTTATTTCTATATGATTCTGAATTTTTAAGATTTTCTGTGCCTTTTTTTAAAAGAAAAAGATACACGTAGACCAGGTTAGCCTTTATGTTGCTGCTAAGACTGGCCTTTAACTTATTATTCTCTTGCCTCTGTCTCCAAGTGCTAGAATTATAAGCATGCACAGTCATGCCTGGCTTTCTGATTTTAAGCACAGATTAATGTAGCATAAAAGAAACCAGTAGTGTTAAAAAGTTGCATAATTATTATGCATCATCAATCAGTGTAAAAAGCTAAGTGGAATCTAAAATTTAGGAATTAGTCTCAGAATGTAGTTAACTGATATTATGAGTATTGTATGTGATCTTTGGAAGAATCCAAATGCTAAATATTTGGATATGTTTTAACATAAAAATCTGTATGATGTAAGCTATAGCTTATTATAATTCCCAATCCCTTTATTTTATTCAATGACAAATATATAGAAAAGTTAAAGTTTATTATTAGAAAATACTTGTGGAAACAATCAAAGGATAATGATGTCTGAGGTAGCCAACAGGAAAATTTAAAAAAATGATAAAGTGGCCATAATATACAAGGTATGAATAATTTATTTTGGTAGGAATAGCTCAGTATTATATAATTTATTCATAATATAATATATAGGTCCAATATAATCCAGTGAGGAAAATAAACTGTTGGGAAAAAGGGAAAAGAAGAATTTCATACATTTATGTAGGAATTGATGTATAAGAATAGTCAATAAATTTATTAAAATTAATTTTATTATATTAAGGCCTTTCAATCTAATAATTAGTCTTAATAGGACAGGTATGCAATGTATGTTTCCAGGAGCACATCATTATAGTGAAAGGCCATTTAAAAAAAAATGGGCTGGAGTGATGGCTTAGTGGCCAAGATGTTTGCCTTCAAAGCTCATGGACCTTGGCTGGTTTCTCCAGGACCCACATAAGCCAGATGCACAAGGGGGCTAATGTGTTTGGAGTTCGTTCATGGTGGCTAGAAGTCCTGGCATGCCCACTCTCTCTCTCTCTCTCTTCCTCTCCTTTCCTCTTTCTCTCTCTCTCCCAAATAAATAAAAATAAAGTAAAAAAAAAAAAAAGCTGTCAACGAGCTGAGAAGATGGCTCAGTGAATAAAGCACTTGCTGTGCCAATGTGAGCTTCTAAGTTTGTATTTCTAACACCAAGGTAAAAGTTGCTGTAGCACATATCTATAACCCCAACATGCCTACAAGACACAAGGTGCTGACAGAAGAATTAGAAGCACATTGGCCAGCTATCCTGGCAAACACAGCATTGAACAGTGACAACCCTTGTCTCAAGGCAGAAGGCAAGGACCAATACCCAAAGTCATTTTCTCACCTCCACATATCCACCATGGAATATGCATGTTTGCATGTGTGTGTGCATCCATGTATGCTATTAATATTTGACTGAATATGTAAATAATATCTCATCCATACAATGAAACATTGTAATGTCATTAAGAAGGGTTTTTGACTTTATTTCTTAATGAAAGTTTCCATTACATATTATTATATGAAAATAGCAAACTGCAAAACAGTAGACAAAAATCAGTTTTTAAAAGCATGTGTAGACAAAAATGTGTGGAAATTATCAAAGTGATAAAGGTGATTGTCTTTGAATAGTAGAGTAGAGGGTAATTTTTTCCAGCTATTGTACTTTTTTACGTTGTAGGGATTCAACATTACATAAAATATATTATTTTTATAGTCATAAGAGACCATTTTAACATATGTGTATATAAGTTGGCAGACACTAAATACAATAACATTGAAAAATAGCTTCTAAAAGAACAAGAAGGGTCAATAGCACAACTCTTTGAAGAGTATCTGTGTTAGGGATTTTTATTTGTACATTTCTGTTAATATAAAGAACTCACTGCAATGTGGGACACCGTATGAAGAAATCATGTGGGCTTTATTTCTTTACTTTCTAGTCTTCTTTTATCCTTTCATTGATGATAGTGAGGTGAGCACAAGTGATATAGTCTCAATTCATGTATTACATCGTACTACAGTTTTTTTATAATGTGGTGTGTGCATGCATTTGTGCATGCATGTGTATGTGTGTGTGTGTGTGTGTGTGTGTGTGTGGTGTGTGTGTGTGTGTGTGTGTGTGTAAGTACACAGTATGTCCTTATTCACACAGAGACACAGATGACATCAGAGTTCTTTCTCAGTCACTTTCTACCTTATTGTGACAGTGTCTCTTGCTGAAACTAGAGCTCATCTATTCCCCTGGACTTGCTGGCCTGCATGTCCCAGGGAATTCTGTTTCTACTACTCTAAGCTGAGATTATAGGTACACACTACCACCATTGGGCACTGTACACAGTCACTTAGGATCTAAGCTCAGGTGTTCATGCTTGTGAGGCCAGCACTTTACTCATGGAGCCATCTTCCCAGCTCCAGGGTTCTTATACTCAAGATGAAAGCTATATTTTAGTGTGGTTCTGCAAAACTAAAGTAAATGATAATCAAATCAGTACATCACTTGACATGAGCCATACTAAAATCTGTCTCAGTGATTTCACACAATCTTTTTAAAGGGAAAAGTATGGTATTATGAGCTATTGCAGTGTGTTTCATTTGATCCTTCTAACACAATCCTTAATTTTTCCACCCAGATTAGTCTAGCTCTCATTCTTTTTTTAAGTAATACATTTATGTGATTATTAAGTAACATAAAAATCTGCTGAATAAAACTACCTGTAATAAGGTGTGAAAATTATACAATGAAAACAGCATGTACTTTTAGAGTATTTATTATGTGCCAGACATTCTAAAAATACTCTTTATGTTGTAAGCCAATGATTCCCAAAGCAACCTGGGAGAAAAGTGCTATAATCCCTCTTTTACCTATGAGAGCTAGTAAGGTCACATTGCTAAAATGTAATACAGCAGAGTGCTAAACCCAAAAATCTACTCTAGAATACTTAATTTTGTCTGATTAAATAAAACTCTAAATAAAGTTTTAATTATCGAAGTACTTTAAGTTTATATAAAAGTTGCAAAAAAAAAATTACAGGAAGTTCTTGTACACCCTTCACTTAGCCTCCCTTGTTCTTAAAGTCATGTGTGGAACATTGTTAACCTAGTTCCTTAGTGACTAAACACCACACTTTATTTGGATTTCACTAGTTTTTCTCTATTGTGTGTGTCTTCCCCTCACATAGGATTCCACCCACAATATCACATTACATTGAGTTGCCATGTCATCATAGCCTTTTCTGGGTTGAGACAGTTTCTCAGACTTCCCTTGGTTTTGATGATATTGCCAGTTTTTACAAGTAAGCAGTAAAGAATCTTGTAGAATATCTTGTAGTTTTGTTTCTTGAGATGTGTTTTTCATCATTATGCTGGGCTTATGGTTTGGGGAAGAATGCCACACAGGTGAAGTGCCATCAGCAACATATCATCCCCAGGATATGTGCTAGTATTACCATGATGATAGTGGTCTTGACAACCTGGCTGAGGGGTTGCTTGTCTTCCTGTCCACCCCTGGACCCACCATTTTCCATGTGCTATGTTATAGAAGACAGCTGGAAAGCAAAGCCTATAGTCAAGGGCTGGAGGTGGCAGGGAGTTAAGCCCCATCTGTTTATGTGGACCAGAACTAATTTTAAATCATTCAATCTGAATGCCAATTATTCTATATTGCCTTTTTTTCTCTTACTCAGTCTTATCTTTTGACATTTTACTTAGGTATGACAATTTAAAAGCACAATCCTTAATTAATTTCCCATTTTTCAAAGGCTAAAAAATGTTAGAACTAATTATGACAACACATAAACATGTTTTAAAATAATGTCTACCAATCACTGTAGAATTTGTCACAAAGTGATAAATAAGAAACAAGTTTTTCTCAGAAGTAATCTCTGTGGAACTTACCAGAAATATTCGTTCAAGTTGGTCTTGAATATCTTTCACTCCTGGAAAGGCAGCAACACCTTGGATCATCTCAACAAGAATGCAGCCAACTCCCCTAAAGAGTAAACAAAGAATCATGATGAGAGCATCACTAATTCTGCTTAAAACCTAAATATGGGGCTGGAGAGATGGCATAGCGGTTAAGCGCTTGCCTGTGAAGCCTAAGGACCCCGGTTCGAGGCTCGGTTCCCCAGGTCCCACGTTAGCCAGATGCACAAGGGGGCGCATGCGTCTGGAGTTCGTTTGCAGAGGCTGGAAGCCCTGGCGTGCCCATTCTCTCTCTCTCCCTCTATCTTTCTCTCTGTGTCTGTCGCTCTCAAATAAATAAATTTGAAAAAAAAAAACAACTAAATCTGAAATTATAATATCCATTCTATGGGTGGTGGAGGGGGAAAGCAATGAATAAATAATCCCTTAGTAAACACCATAAGCTGTGAGACAGACCTGGACCAAGACTCTCCTCTCTCCTGTTTCATCCTAAAAAGATGCTAAATAGAAGTAGCTACAGTGAGAAAACCATGGAAACCAATAAAACTGGAGTCTTTTGTGGCTTTCGCGGCTTCCTGGTCCTTGTAGGACATAGGTAAGACAGTCCTTGTCTTGACAACTGAAGCCACTTCAGCCCTGTCCTAACACCCTTGTCCAGCTGTGTTGCACAAGCTGATAATGGCCTGTACTTAACAACTGCCAGTGGTCAATGTTCCTGGTATTAACTGCATCAGGGGAGCTTTTAAAAACCACAGTTGCTCTGACCACAAAACCAAAGATTCTGCCCAGATATTGACATGAGCTACAGGGATGCCTTAGGGCAGCCATCATGGGGACGCTGAGCCAGCTGATCCACTGCCAAGCAGATGCCTAGAGAACCTCCTTCACTCCTTAGGATCCCTTCCTTTTTCACCTATTTGCTCTTGAAATATAAATCCAATTCAACTTTTATAATCATATTTCAATACCACCCCCTCCAAAAAGCCTTTCATGAACCTTCTAGCAGGCAAGACAGTTCATATCTTATTAGTTATATCCTTTCTCAAGATATCATCAACCTTCTACTGTACCTTAAGTGCTATACTCACTGTGCCTTGTCTAGCAAAACAGTCCAGGGTACCAGAGGACCTTGCTTCTCAGGCTACAGTAGCCTATACCAAACTCAACAGCTCTAGACAATCCATAGTACAGGTGAATAGCCAGTTATATGCTTCTGTTGGAATTACAAGTTATTTGAATCAGGATAGCAAGAAACCAGCATAGTTAGATTAGGTAAATCATAACAACGACAGACCTAGCATGAATAGCAGTCATTCTTACACATGAAGTCCTTTAGAATGGTCTGGTTTCTGTTTTTAGGAGATCTGGGTGTGCAGATAAACTGGTGTCTTTCTAGCTCCTGTACTTTCTTGGAATTCTCCATAATTTTTAATGCTTCTGCCTTGAGTGAGTTTATGTTTCTCATGACTGAACATATTGGGGTGTTTGTTCAATTGCTATATTCATCTTCAATCTAGGGCTAGCAAACTATTATATCCTTATTTCACAACCCATGGGGTAAAAGACAAGTGACCCACTTCTCTACAGCTGCTCCAGTTGTTAGCACAGTTGCGCATAAATAATGTTTTGAATTAAATTAATGCATTGGCCAAATGCCTTTCCCATATGGTTCTATTAAAATAGAACACACATGCATACAGTGCTAAAATGGCTACACAAATCCTACTTTATCTTAAACATAATTTCATTTATGTAATAAAGAATTAGTTTGCAATTGTTGCAGAAACAGATTTTAACACAGATTGCATATGTGAGAGAACATAGGTATGGATAAGACACAATGATATATTTATAAATAATGGAGTTTCAGATGTTTGACAAAGTCTACTGAAAATGCCAGCATGGTGGTTTTCCATGTTTTTTTTCCCACTAAGAATTCTTTTCTAGTACCAATGACCTATTCTACTGTCTTCTTATAAGGATTACATAAAAATATCTTGGACCTAAAACACCTACATCTACCTTTCTATACATTAGAATATGTTCTCTAGTCATCATCTTTGGACCTTCACATCATCTTACACAAGCTGCAACTCTGGCTATGAAGACCCTCAGCAGAAACACCCATACTCTACTGTGTGCCCAACTGAGCTAGATGGCTAAGAGTTAACCTGCATCCTACTGTGTGTCCAACTAAGCTGGCTGGCTAAGAGTTAACCCACATCCTACTGTGTGCCCAACTGACCTGGCTGGCTAAAAGATAACTATTCTATTGTCAAACTGCATATAGATTTTCTTTTATAGCTATTTTTTTTTCATTTGTATCACCTCAAAAATATGACACTTGAACAACTGGTAGATAAATCAACGTTGCAATTCTTTCAGTTGGGATGAAAGAGTTTCTCTATAGGCTTTTATCTGTTTGGCTGGCTAGAGATTTTGACATGCAGCTCTAATGGGTGTTTCCTATGACATTATCTTTATCAAAGATGCTCAAAGGTACACTAATAAAACTGAAAGAAGCAATACAAAATTATAATGTACACGGACATAAAAGGTAGAAGTGTGCAAGACATTCATATATTAATTAATATAGCAAAACCTTTCACTACTGCCTGGCTGCCAAACAGCAATAAAAGCCTTTTCATTTGACATAAAGGACCACTGCCATCTTTCTGCATTTCCCCTCTATTCCCTCTGTATTCCCTCTCTGTATTCCCTCTCTGGCCATAGATTAAGAGAGTGCACAGAGTGGCTTGCTGAGAATGAATTCATGTATTTAAACAATATATTTCTGATGAATAATATTCTATGAGAGTATGAAGAAATGTCTAATCTGTGACTTCTTTTGAGAAATTGAGTGACTATGTAATTATAACCCACTTAGTCTGAATTTTTCATTAATAATAAGATTTGGTCAAAAAAGTCTTTACTTTAGGATTTGTCAGTTTATAAGGTAATATAGAAAACACCCAACAATGTTTACATATCTTTCAATTATTTTGAGCTCAAACTTTCCAAATGTAATTTCTGTTGCAGTCAGCTCCTTGTTGATGGGACAAACATCCAACCAGACACAGTTTTATGGGAGGAACAGGTTTATTTCAGGCTTACAGAGTGCAGGGTAACACCATCAATGGCAGAAGCAGCTGGCTCCCTTTCACAGATCCAAGCAGAGAGACATCACCAACAGCCACCACCACAAAATGCAACATACAGAGTTCAGGCTGCTCTCCACACACATTTGGGTTGGGATATAGATCTGCCTCCCAACAACCTAGGGCTATACTCTAGGATCCACTCCCATTGACATCTCCTCCAGCAGGGAAGCTGGAAATCCAAATTACAATGTCAATTTTAATAAATCACCTATGATGAGTCTATGGGAGCCATACATTCAAATTATCATATTGAAACTACCACAATTTCTATCACTGGTATATTATTTTTTATGACAATTCAAAATGGGACGTTAACCAAACCTGATCATTCTTTTCCACTATCACAGATATATATATATACAAAGTGAGAGGACCAGAGTTTGCATCCCCAGCATCGGTGTAAATTTCTGGATGTGTGTTCTACCACCTGTCATCCCAGCACTTGGGAAGTTGAGATAAGGAATCTCAAAGCAAGCTAGCTAGCTAGACTAGCTGAATCAGTATACTCTGGGTTTAAGTCACAGAGTGCCTCTGTATACATACAGTGATTAAGGACATAAATCAATGCCTCCACATTCACATGCACACTCACATGCCCACATTCATACACTATGCACACAATACACAAATACTCTTGGTAAAAAAAAATCTAGAATGTGGAAAAATAATTAATAATAATTATCACTATTATATAACCCTCTCTACTACCTGTGATTTAGGTTGTGTAATATGAAGTGAATTCATAACAATCTTACAAAACCTAAATTTTAAATTTTATTTATTTATTTATTTGAGAGCAACAGACACAGAGAGAAAGACAGATAGAGGGAGAGAGAGAATCGGCGCGCCAGGGCTTCCAGCCTCTGCAAACGAACTCCAGACGCGTGCGCCCCCTTGTGCATCTGGCTAACGTGGGACCTGGGGAACCGAGCCTCGAACCGGGGTCCTTAGGCTTCACAGGCAAGCGCTTAACCGCTAAGCCATCTCTCCAGCCCCTAAATTTTTATCTCTCTTTTTTAGAGGGAGGGGGTGTGTGGTAGTGTTGGGGCTCAAAGCCTGAGCCTTGTATATGCTAGGCAAATGGTTTACCCCGTAGCTATGTTCCCAACCCAATATTTTCCCTGCTAAGGATTGAATTTAGGGTCCTAAATGTACAAAGCATACACTCAATGACTGAGCTTTACCCACTGCCCCCCCTCAACCTAACAATGCTCATCTCAGCTTCAATTCTCATTATAGGTAAGTTCATATGAAATTTGTCTGGTGTCACTCCTAGAGGAAATCCATATCAAGTTTCCAAATGCTATAAACACAGTCACTCCAGTATAGCCCACTTTACATAGTTCCATGATGATATTCTAGTGCAGCATGGACAAACACACCAAGCTCAGCATGAAAGAGTAAGAAGGCTGGAGGTCAGGGCTAAAAAATTCCAACCTGCTGGATTGTAAGCTAAAGGAAATGAAATTGGGCATGACAGATCCCAAGCAGAGAAAACAGAATTTATTAAGTGAGAAGGCGTGAGAGAACCAAGTGCCACTTATATGGCTCTGTGTGGAAAATGGGGGGAAAAAGAGGACCAAAACATTATTCCTTGCTATGATATTTTGTTTCTATTTTATGACATGGCTAGAAAGTCTCAATATATGTCTGTCTGTCTTTCTATCTTTCCTTCTTTCTTTCTTTCTTCTCCTTCCTTCACTTCTTTCTCCATCCCCTTCCCTCCCCTCCCCCTCTTTCTCTTTCTCTCTCTTTCTTTCTTCCTTCCTTCCTTTTTTTCTTTCTCTTTCATCAACTACTAATAGAATATGAAGCTTGTCAGTCAGCTGGGCCTACCCACAGACAACCTGATCTTTGTTGATTAAGAAATGATAGCTTTCATCTCAGGAGGCAGAGGTAGGAGGATCACTGTGAGTTCGTGGCCATCCTGAGACTACTACATAGTGAATTGCAGGTCAGCCTGTGCTAGAGTGAAACCCTACCTCGAAAAACAAAACAGAAAGAATGTCAGAGCCAAAGGAAGGGTAGGACTACTTACAACGTGCTCCCTCCAGACATAAAATGGCCTGGATATCCATGACCTCATAGTGCCTGACACTACCTACACAAAACCATCCATCATAAGAGGAGGAAAAGATCATGACATCAAAATAAAAGAGAGACTGATTGAGATGGGGAGGGGATATGATAGAGAATGGAATATCAAAAGGGAAAGTGCGGGGGGGGAGGGTATTACCATGGGATACTTTTTATAATCATGGAAAATGTTAATAAAAATTGAGAAAAAAAAGAAAAACAAAACAAACAAAATAAATAAATAAATAAAAAGAAATGATAGCTTTCAGGACACAGTCAATGACAATCACTAGTTGTAAAGCTACCTAGTGCTTTCAAGTCCTACAGCCACTAAAGGAAACTGGGGTAGTGTAATCCCTTTCTCTTCTGGCAGAAGGATAGCACAAAATAGTGTACAAGGGCCCAGAGAACAATAAATTATACTTCCTGTTTTTTTTTCATATTTTATTTATTTATTTGAGAGAGAAAGTGCCATGCCAGGCCTCCAGCCACTGCAAACAAACTCCAGATGCATGTGGCTCTTGTGCATCTGGCTTATGTGGGTCCTGGGAAATTGAATGGGGGTCCTTAGGCTTCATAGAGAAGTGCCTTAACCACTAATCTATCTCTCCATCTCTTTCCTACTGTTTTCATATGGCCTGTGGAACGAAAAAAGCCTTTATATTTCTCCTCATAATTACTTTGATAGATTAACTATATATATTTATTGAATACAACATAATGTTTTTAAGTACATATACATTGTGTAATGGTAAAATTCACCTAATTATAATTTGTATTACTTCACATAATCATTTCTGAGTAAAGTATACTTGATACCCTTAGCATTTTTTAAGACTAGACTATATTGTCATTAAAACTTGTCACCATGCTAGTGAAGTGATCTCTTCAGCTTCTCTTCACTGACATTTTGTATCCTTTGTCTCTTGGTTGACAGATAAAGTATTTTCAATTGAGCAACAGGGAAAATATGCATTGTGAGTCTTTTTCAAAATAAGGATGTTTACAAACAAGTTCTATAAGGGTTTCTTTTCAGAAGAGTCAATTTAGGGAGTTATACAATGGGGGTAATGGGAGAATTCATTCTCATAAACTAGTCAAAGATAGTTTTAGTTGTGTTTGGAACAGCTCAATATCTCATTTCTTGGAGCCACTATCATTTATTTTATGAACATTAGGAAATTTTGTCTGTGCACGTGAATTTTATAAATGTACAGTTGCTGGGGTCTACAGTGATTACCATGTGGATAAGCACAGGGAAAAAAAGAACATTTTAAATATCTTGAGATTTTTCTTCCCTAAAATCAGCCATAGAGATTACAGACAGTAGAAGTTTATATTTTTGTTATCATAATGAAATGTTAGAAGCAGGGTAACTTGTTTCCAAGGAGTATGGATGTGGGGAATGGGGTAGACAACAGCTTTTTGGCAGAGAAGACACAGGGTCAAGGTTAACACTACCAGTGATGAGTAATGTTGACATCATGTACTGTTGATATGATATGCTGCCTTCCAGAAACATTAGACAAACCAACAATTTACAAAGTACCTGACCTGTACTCCCTGGATCAAGAACTTCAGAACAAGACTGAGAAACTGTCATAGCCAGAGTAGATGAAGGATACATGACAACTGAATGTAGTGTGGTATTTACAATTATATGAACTAGAAAAAGAAAGTTGGGGAAAACTAGTAAAATCAAAATAAAGCAACTTAGAAACCTTGTATGGTGGCGCATAACTAAGATTCCAGCTACTCAGAAGGCTGAAGCAGAAGGAATACTTCAATCTAACAGTTGAAGAAAAGCTTAGGAAAACTAAGTGAGACTTCATAATTTAAAAATATAAAATATACAATAACATTTAGTGAATAGTACCCATGCAGGTTTCTAATTGTTAGAAAAACTTCAATGTTAGATGTATTTCTAATATATCTTCAATATTTCTATGAATATAATACTATCTAAAATTAAAAGTTAAAAGGGAAAAGTAAAAAAGGACAGCATTTCATGAGTGGGAACTATATTTAGAATGAGTCATTGTAAATACAAAAGCTACAGTGAACATAAGAAAAAAAAAATAAGACAAGTCTCTGTGCCAGGTGTGGAGGTACATACCTGTAGTCCCAGGACTTAGGAGGAAGCATAAGGAAATGAAGAGGTGAAGACCATCCATGGCTACAAAATGAGACCCTTTCTCAAAAAACAAAAATGATAGGGCTGGAGAGATTGTTCAGTGGTTAAAGGCTTACAAAGCCTAAAGGCCTGAGTTTGATACACACATTAAGCCAGATGCACAAAGTGATGCATGTATCCGGAGTTCATTTGCAGTGGCAAGAGATTCTGGCATGCCTATTCATTCTCTCTCTCAAATAAGAAAAGAAGAATTAAAAAAACATATCATAAAACAAAATAACATCTATGTGCATTTTGGTAATCACTATCTTGAAATCAGCACAGGTGATTTATAGTTATATGCTCAGAATGTGAAATGCCAATAGATATTTAACTCTAAAAAATATGGGCAACAAACTAGATGCAATAAACTTGATGTGAAGGTTCTTAAACACTATATTACAACTTTATGACAAAGAACTTCAAGATAAAAAAATCTCATCTAGATTATTATATTACATTTGGGAAAACAGAGGACACTGCTATAGAGTTTTGAATGCAGAGAGAAATGGAATTCACCAATAATGGATGACAAATTGTATCCATCAGAGTGAGAACAGAAGGTTCAATATTATGAACTTAGGAAGTCTTCTAGATCTCTCAGTGAATCAAGTTTCATAACAATATGTTCTTCATTATACTTTCTAAAGACCTAATTTACTTAAAGATATGTAAATGTATTAGCCACCATAATCTTTCTCTGAAAGATATCTGGTCCTCTAGTTTTGAAGACATAGACCAAATTAATGAAAAGGGTCATGGCAATATGGTCATGCTCCAGTTCTAGATGTAACAGACTCAGGTCACTGTAAGGGTCTGAGAACTGCTGAAGAAAGACCCCAGACTCAAGTAGTATGTAACAGCAAAGAGCATTTATTCTGTAGAATCAGCCAGCATGTGGTAGTCACCCATTCATGCAAAATGGTAACCCTGAGAGGGGCTCCCAGGCTCCTTTTAAGCACAGCTAGAGGAATTTTTGCAGGCTTAGTCTTTTCTAACATGATTGGCTAATTTGAACAGTAGCTGTACTTGCACTCTTTTGATTGGTCCTAAGGTTTTGGTGGGCTAGGTCTAGGGGAATTTCAGGCAGGTTAGGTAATTTTTAAAATGATTGGCTAGGCAAGCAGCAATTACAGTTGTGCATCTCTGATTGGTTGGTGCAGAAGCGTTGCAAAAGGCACAAAAGGAACATGTCTCCAGGAACTGACTCAACCCTTGGGCTGTTATCTTTTCCCACCACATGTCAGGATCACTGATGATTAACAGCCCACCCTTTCTCAGAAGTCTTGTTTGGCTCTTCGGGAAACTGGAACTTAAGACTATTTAGGGTGGCACCTTACCGAAGTCTGTCATGGCGTCATTTTGGTCCCTTCATTCCCCCCTTGACTATGGACCCATCTTGAATCCTTGAGATGTATCTAAAGGTTGGTATTGTTGTCTCAGAACCCATTACTTGTACTGTGGCTATATGACCCTTGACAAATTTGACATGGACTCATACCATCTTTGAGATTATTCTATTACAGCTGCCCACTCATAAGCATTCTGAAAGATGGTACATGCCCACAATCTCAGCTCTTGGAATTTGAGGCCAATGTGAGCTATATAATGAAAACTTGTTCCAGAAAAAAAAGGGGAGCACTAATGCATCAATCACAATGCATAACCAAAGAAGATCTCACTTTGTCATTGAATATTTCAAGCATAATTTATTCAATTATTTCATGATGGCATTATTGTTACAAAATGATGATTAGTCCAACAAATGGATATTCTCATAAAGAGGGATAACAAAGTACATAAAAATAATTATTTCTCCATTTGACATTAACTTAATTTCTGTCTTAACCAAAACATTTAAAAAACTAAAATAAAACACTGTTTTCCTTCCCTAATTTTCAGAGCAAATGTTTGGCACAATGCAGAACAATTTTTAAAAAATTTAAATGTGATACAATTAATATATAAAAAAACATGGACGGATCTTTGTCTCTAATGTCATCTACTGCTTACCAAGGGTTTAAGCTTCCATGGAGGGAGGTTTTTAAGCAGAGAGCTCTGCTTTCAAGTGGCACACTGCGTACATTTTCCTATGTGCAAAGGCCACAGGGACCCACCATACTGCTATTGCCAGAGCTGGGAAGGGGCACCTTCTCATACATACTTCCACTACTGAAAGTTTCAGGAGGCCTCTACCCAATTTCAGAGAATTATTTGGAGCCACAAAGAACCATCTGCGTTGTCAAAACATTTGGAAAGAGGGCTGTAGATCAAGACACTGTCAAGCTGTTTCTGACAGGAGGCAAGCAGATGTACAGACCCATAACTCAGTACAAGTTGATTCTCTTCCCTTTTCCCTTTCCACAGTATGTTGGCACCAGAAATATCCTCAAAGACAATGTGTCCATCCAAAATCAGCACTGGAAACAGGGCTTCTTCCCATTTCTTGCATATGCTAGTCACGCAGCATCTTGTTAGCATCTGGATTCTGGCTTCCTGGGTGCCAGGTGAGGTCTGAGATTCTGCATTTGTAACAAGCTTCCAAGTGATGCACACACTGCTGTTCTCCAAATTAGGTGTTATAAGCAAGAATCTAAAGGGTAATTCTGTTTTGAAAGGTGTTCAGTAACTCAGATTAATTCAGTAAACATTTATTCAGGCTTTATCCAGAGGAAGAACAAAAAAACAATAGATCAGTAAAATAAATTTACATTAAATGTGAAACACAATATGAATTTAACAGATGAGATACAATACTAACTCAGAAACCTCCTCATTAATTAACCTAGCAGGTAATTTCATTTAGCCATGGTTCACTGAAAAAAACCATTATGCAATAAAAGCCAAAGGTATGTGGCACACCAAGGTAGCCATATATTTTCTCCACATTTCTCTGAAGGAATGTGTATATGTGCAGAATAGACCACGGTTGTATTCGTTTATCAGCTTCTAAAATAAAAATGTTAAAAAAACAAATCTATATTTTTATGCTATAACTTGTAAGAAAATTTATTATATAACAGATGTGTCCTTTTCATTTTGGCATTCACAGTAGTTGAAAGTGAAAGATTAAAAAATTACATTCCATCATGCCCTTGGTGACTACAGGAGGAACTGAATTGATTAAACTGTCACTCATCATTTACTGTGGTTAGTGCTTCATTAGGCACCGATAGGCACAATATATCTTAGTCAAATAGTTCTGTGGAGGACTACTTAGCTCTCAGGCCATGCAAACAAAGCCCAGACAATGAGTAAAAAGCTCTCTAAGAAAATATTCAGACAATAAGGTTTTTTCATAAAGGGCAATTTGGACCTTAATTTTCAAATTATTTAATAAATTTATTTCTCTAATAATGTGTACTTACAAATTAAGCAAATCAGAATATAAATTAACAAAAGTGAGGAGTCAAGTACCAGGGAAGACTGCTGCTGACTTTGTGGGATGCTCTGGCAGGGGACTGTAGTCCCCTTGAGGAAGACAAGCATAGGGAATAGCTTATCTGCCCACAACTTCACTTGGCTTTGAAAATAACACTCCTCTTTCCTCAACAATGCACCTGTAACCTATTGGGAATATGAGGTCTCCCAACCGCACCACGCTGCACATACATCCCACTCCTAACAATGAAATGGGTTTCTTCTTACCTAGTAAGCATTATTTGTGATTAATACTCAAGAATGTTCTTAGATATATACAGGATGGGAACGGCAGGGTACCTTCTGGCTTGGACTGGTTTTAGATGCATACACAGTACGGCAAATTGTGTCCTCTTAGTAAACTTTTAGGGAGAAACTACTATTTTCCATCCTGTATCTATGCATAACTGGGCATGAAGATGATAAAAATTAGATATACTATTTAATGGGCCGTGTGTAGTAGAAAAAATTAGATAACTTAAGTCTGTGAATCAAAATAGTCAACCATGCAAACTTCTCATGAAGTTCTTAAAAATTAAGCCTTTTTACTACTTGTCCACGCAGGTGAGCTCCTTTCCCTCCTGTCAACTATCACTTTTCTCTTAATGAAGACCCTTGATGTTTCACTTTTTATGTACATCTTTTCCAATTCTTTGAGTAAGGCTTCAAGAACCTGGAAACACCAGCAACATCCAGACCAGGGCCCACAACTTCAGGAAGATCAAAAGAAATTGCATGAATTCCAGCCATGATAAAATGCCAGCTTGTACTTGTATTTCTTAATCTTCAATGATAATTGTTGCCCATCTACTTTAAGTAGTATGTACTGTTTATGTTCCTTTTTCGAAGCGTTTACTTTTTAATCAAATATTTTCTTGTTTCTTACTGATTTTGTTCTTTTTTGTCTTACCTTTCCCACGTCCTAAGCCAGAAACCAAGGCATCATGTGAAACATTGTCTTTTCTTATTATATAGTCAACTTGCTACATCCTAACTATTCCTCCATTTTGATCTCTAGTCACTTGTTCCTTCCCTCCTTTTCTTCCTTCTACTCCACTACCTTCCCTAATGTTATTCCCCATTGCTATCCAAAATACCATCATTTTATCTCATAGGGAAACTTTATCCACTTCATATATCTGAGCACTGTCCATTTGGAAGAATTACTTCCTCAAGTCAGGCTGGGGAACTACACTTAGGAGTGTCACATTCTTAGATCTTCACATCTCCTTGTCACACACCAAGGATGAAAATTTCCCCTTACCTCACAGCCACTACTGTGATAACTGTATCCCTGTTGAATAGCTCACCACAGTGTCTTTCTCTCTTATCTTGAATGCATTAGTACCAAATATTCATTCAGTATCATTAAAGTGAAAGAATGAATGAATGAATGGATTACATAAATTTGTCCAAAAAGCACACACATAAGATAGTAGAGTGAGACATTTGTTGAGAATTAATATTACCATATAAGATAAAAAACTAAACAAAAATCAAATTAATCAATTTTACCAAAATATCCCCCTAGCTTTATTTATAAGATACTCCAAAGAACTTCAGAAGTCTCCATGGAAACCTCTGTTTTAACAGTACCAGTTACTTGAATGCTAAAATTTAGAGCTATAAAGACCCTAGAGAAAGCCTAAAATAATATTTTGATTTTTTTTACATATAAAGGAACTGTACTGTATAATTCAATGTCTTCATTTCAATATTGGAACCAGAAGCTACATTCCCTGACTCTAGGGCTAGGAGGAATTCTTTATTCTATGCTGTCATCCCAATTAAAACAATATATTGTTATAATGTCAGTATGGTCAGACTAAACAGGATTTTAAGAAGGCAACTTTGTTTTTTGTCCAGGAAACATGAATGGTATTGATGAAGATGAAGCTGAAAACACAAAGAAATAATCCCAGAAAATGAACTTGTATTACCATGGCTGACACCCTCAGCATAAACTGGCTGTGGATGTTTAAAAATATTTGAAAATTTAAGACAGACAAGTATGGATAATGAAGCCTCTCAAGGTAGTCTTTAAATTAGAGTTCCAAATTAAATAACTGAAAACATTGAAACTGCTAACATCCACAAGCCAGTCTCAAAGAGTGAGAAAGAGAAAATGTTCTCACTGAGGAGGGAGTTTTGTAACAAAGCAGGCGATGCATACTATTGCATCAAAGAGCAAAAGAATATTATATGCTGTATTTTAGAACCACACTAATGATGGCACTTCTCCAAGGTCTAAACAAGCATAAACAAGACACAGCAAGAAAAATTAATTTATTAAGCCTTACATGTCTTAAAGTCTGTTTATATAACAGCATATATAGGATCAAAAAGCCTTTTTGAAAGGTTTCTCTCTCCAAATATATTAATTCTTATGCAATAATGCAGAGAATTAGGAAAAACTGCTCATGCATAATTATATTAAAGACTAAAACAAATGGCATGTTTAAGCCCTCTTCTTCTATAAACCATACCTGGCATATCATGAAGCAAAATCATTGCTGACAATTTCAGGTTAATTATTCTCCTAAAAACCGAATTCTGAACTTCAAATTACAGCATGTTAAGTTGACATTTAGTTCCATTCATCAAATGTCTTGGCTGAATTTTGATGGACTATTGTCATGAATATTACAATGAGCACTACTAAGATATGTAATTGTATAGCTGGTATTTGGCAGTGAAATATTTGACAAACATTTAATATCTTAGATCAGAAATGGAAGATCTGAAAAATCATTCAATTACAAATTGACATTGTGCATGCCTTGGTGAAAGCTATGAGCTTCTTGGGATATTATTAGAGTATTGTCAAACAATTGCCCTGTAATGTTGTCTGTGCAAACTGGACACTGAACACAGGCAGGGGAGCAAGGGGTCCTGGCATTGGATAGGGGACTAATGCTAGTGGTTCTGTCTGAAAGCAGGGGCCAATTTCTTTTCATACTTAAACATTCTCGAATGAGTGGAAGGGTATATTCTCTGCCTGTACTGGAGAGATTTTCATGGGAAGGGGATACTCTGCAATTGAGATAGTTTCTGTCTTTTGTGTTTTGTTTTCTTTCTGTGCCTCCACCAAACAGTTTGAGAAAATTAACCAAGAATCTTCATATTTTGAGTGGTTTGAAAAAAATCACCATTAAAAAAAATAAAAGAAATTGTAAATTAATTTCATGGATTACTAAAAATTCTAAATCGATTTCTAAGTCAAACATATTAGCATTAAATATGACAGGAAAGTATATCATTGCAAGAATGAAGTTATAATCTGTTGAGTTTTCATTAGGCTATGAATATATTCAATTTTCAAAAGCAAATATGGAAAAAAATAGCAATAAAGGAAAAGAAATTCAAATTACTAGTCACAAAGAATGGTAGAGGCCTTGCCAGACTCTGCAAAAAATGCAATTACATAAATATCTCACTCATTGAATGAGTCTCACATGGAAATATTGAGAAATACAAAATGCCATAGCCAAAGAGAAACTATTTGCATGTGTTCAGGAAAATACAGTGTTACTCAGATTTAGCATTTAGTAGTTACTAATTGCCTAACAAATACTGTGACTAAATTTTGTGTCTTTTAATGAAATTTAGTCATCTATTTCAAGGTTACTGATAGGTTATTTTAGTTGTTTGAATTTAATTTTTTTTGAAGTCATTGCTTTTTATGCTTTATAATGACTTCTGTTACTCATGAGATTCAAGGATACTACACATGAAGAGAAAAATTAAAGAAACACAATCAGATAAGCTTACTAATTGTATGCTACAGGGTTTATAGTTGAGTAATTTACTAATACATTTAAAGTGTACTTAATTAAAAAGCAGAATACTTATAAAGAAAAATATGATTTTGTAGACTTCTAGGTAAGATGGAAGCATAGTATACATGGCAAAGTATCCTAAAGAGAGAAAAAAGCAAACAAACAGCAAACTACACTTGTCTACCAAAAAGTGAAAGTGTATAACTTATGATCATCCACAGCAGATAGAAAGGATGGAAAATGGCCAGAATTGTGCACTACACGCACTAGTGGCTCCAGTCCATCTGTGTACCTGCCCAGCTGGCACAGAGCTGCAGGAGCAGAAACGAGGGCCAGGGAGTTTCCACTCACATCAGCCTTTTGGCAAAGTCAAGAAACCTGAAGGGGAACGTAGCAGGGACCAGCTGAGCAGCTGTTGAAGGAGATCACAAAGGGAACCAGCTGAGCAGGTTCAGTACTATTCCAGGCACCCTGCACACACTCCCATCCCCAACCATCAGAGTTATGAACCTCCAGAGAACTCATTCACCCTCCAACTGCATGGCATCCAGCATGGCCAATCAGAACACCAGATTCACAGTGCAAAATAAAGGGATCAAAATGGGCACTCAGCAATGGTGAGATTGACAGCCCTCCCAAAAGGTAATAGGGCCTACTTATAAAGAGTCAGGTACATAAGGTATCTTGGGTAGATTCAGGTTAGGTGCCGTAGATGAGTGAGACTATGTAGCGATTTCTTTTCTGTGATTGGCTAAGTTCACTGAGAATGATCTGTTCCAGGTTCAAACATTTTACCTTAAATTTCTTTGTGTCATTTTTTCTTACTGCTGTATAGAATTCCATTGTGTACATATACCACATCTTAGTTATCCATTCTTCAAGTGATGGACATCTGGGTTGATTCCAGCTTTTAGCTATTACGAATTGAGCTGCTACAAACATGGTTGAGCAAATCTCTCTGGCCTGTGTTTTGAAGGTTTTAGGGTAGATACCCAGTAAGGGAATAACTGGGTCTGTTGGTATCTCTATAGTCAGCTTTTTCAGGAGTCTCCAAATTGCTTTCCAAAGTGGTTGTACCATCCTACATTCCCACCAACAGTGGATGAGTGTTCCTGCTTCTCCACATCCTCGCCAGCATTTATTTTAATTTAATTTTTTGATGTTTGCTATCCTCATTGGGGTAAGGTGGAATCTCAGAGTTGTTTTAATTTGCATTTCTCTGATGATTAGGGATGATGAACATTTTCTTAAGTGTGTGTTTACCATTTGTATATCTTCCTCTGTGAACTGCCTGTTCATCTCTTTGCCCCATTTTGTGAGTGGGGTGTTTGTCTTCTTATTGTTTAGATTTTAGAGTTCTTTGTAGATTGTAGACCTACAAAAATTAGGCCTCTATCATTTGGATAACCCGCAAATATTTTCTCCCATACTGTGGGTAATCTATTGGCTTTGCTTTTATATGCTTGTCTGTAAAGAAACTCTTCAGCTTCATATGATCTCATTGGAGTGATTGTTTGAGATTGTGAGCCACTGGGGTTTTGTTCCGGAAGTCTTTTCCCATTCCTATATCATGGAAAGTACTTCCTAAATTTTCTTCCAGTAGGATTCGAGTTTCTGGTCTTATGTTGAGGTCTTTGATCCATTTGGATTTGAGTGTAGTGCATGGTGAAATGTGTGCATCAAGTATCAGTTTCCTGCATGTGGTTATCCAGTTTGTCCAGCACCATTTGTTGAAGATGCTATCTTTTTTCCAGCCTATATTGTTCAGGCCTTTGTAGAATATCAAGTAGCTATACCTGCTTGACCCAAAATCTGGGTCCTCAAGCCTATTCCATTGCTCAAGATACCTTATATACCCAGCAAGCACCTCATGGACTAGACACTAGGATGGATGGGGAGGGAGGGGAGGGCATCGAAGGGGTGGGAAACACTAATCTGGACCCAAATGGCAATGGTACCATAAAATTCTACTTCCTGAAAGGCAGACCAAAAGGCGAACCTTCACTAGAACCTTACAGGAAACACCTGAACTACAAGACACTGGAGAGGGTAGGTTAAAATCTAACCTAAATCTTCTACATCTTCCCTCCTGCTACCCCTCCCCCCCTCCTCTATAACTCTTGTATATTAGTTATGTTTTCCCTCATTTTCTTAGTGGGCACTGACCTGTAACCCCCACTACCAGCATGGGGCTATCATCCACAATGAGCTTTTGATCAGAGAAACCTACAAGGTTTCCTAAAAGAATGACAGACTTCTGTCAGAGTACTTGATGACCCAACAAAGGTCAGTGGAAAGACCCTATTGCTGAAGACTCCATAAGCAGCTGACACATAAAATGGAATGGCATGGCTGAAAGCCAGGAGAGAGTCAGTCCCCAGACAGTCAATGTGTCTAGTGCCAGAAGGCGCTACATGGGAAATGGGGGAAATGACCAATATCTGTCCAAGCAACTCATGGTCTAACCTACTTAGCAACAAATAACCTGGTGTGATGCCCACACAAGTGCAATAGTGGCACACAGCCATGGTGGGGAAGCAGTTGCTCTTTATTTGGCTAACTGATCCCCTCAGTAGTGCAGGACCCATAGCTGGAGCTGGGAAACAAGTCAGAACCATATCCAAACATAAGTCCATTCTCCAATATCAAGCTACCATCAATCATGGGGTACAAGAGGGCCTACACCTATCAAACTCTCTATCACAAAAGTGTTATCTCAAAATTCCAGGTGCTAACTTACTCTCCGTTGGAGAATCTGCTTCTCTTTTTCAGACAGATGCAGATCCTAAGGAGAGAGCTGCCCCATCATACCTCAAAAGGGGCCCGATTGTAACTAAGGAAAATTGGTGAAACAAGCAAGGGTGCTGTTTTTCTGATAAACTGGATACCAGCACAAAGGGGAAGGAGACCAACACAGAGAAAAATTAACTCCTAACAAATCAGAGAGCCAGAGCCTCAGAGGCCCCCAACACCTCAGCACTGAAGCAGACCAAAAATGAACTCAACATGGCTCAGGGAAATATTGTGGAAGAGGGGGCGGAAAGAATGTCAGAGTCACATGTTGGGTCATGATATGCAGAGACATTTATAGTACCAATAACTGTGGGCTAATGCCACAATGCACAACCCATTTAGAGCAACAAGGAGGGGCCATTGGGAGGGGGTAGGTCATGAATGAGCCTAACAATGGTACCAAACTGCCTGTATTTGCTGAAAAGAAAACTAATAAATTAAAAAAAAAAAGTCAGGTACATATGCCTGCACTGGAAGTCCTAATCTCTCTTTCCATGTAAGGGCAGGTTATGTGTTACTGTGGTGGTTTGATTCATTTGTCCCTAATAAACTTACATATTCTGAATGCTAGGTTCTAAGATGATGGAGATTTGTGAATTAATGCCTCCTAGAGGGAGTGTATTGTTGGGGGCAGGCTTATGGATGTTATAGCCAGTTTCCCCTTGCCAGTGCTTAGCACACTCTCCTGTTGCTATGCCCCATTTTATGTTGGCCCAGGGGGTGATGTCCACTCTCTGCTTATGCCATCATTTCCCCTGCTTGCTGGAGCTTCCCCTGACTCATTTCAGCCAAAATAAACCTCTTTTTTCCCACAAACTGCTCTTAGTTGGATGATTTCTACCAGCAATGCGAACCTGACTGCAACAGTTACCATTGAGTGATCTATTATTGGTTGGCTTTACCATTCTCACATAAACTGTATTTTGGCATTTGCTACTGTTGCCTTTGACATTTTCTGATTTATAGGGCCTCTTTTTTTTCTGTCATTATATGAGAGCAGGGTCTGACTTGGCCCCAGGCTGACTTGGAACCCATTTCAGACCAGAAATCTCAACCTCCCAGTTGATAGGATTAAGGGTGTGGGGCAATACACACCCCTAGGGACTTTGACTTTATTATATAATCCCTTTGTTTTAATCCCTACTACTGCATAATTACTATGTGCTGGTTTTGAATGAATATTGCTCAGTTGAATTTTAGAATTTGCCAGTAAATTGTGTTACCCAGTCTACTAGAATACTTGAATAGCAGGTAAACTCAATTCCTAGGGTCACTGCTCTTGTTGGTCTGGGAGTATAAGAGCTACACTTATGTGGTAGTTTGAATAGGCAGCCCCCAATATATTCAGTGTTTTATTACGTGGTTGTTTGCTTCTGCAGGCATCTGGCTGGAGGTGTTTTCACTGGGCATATCTTAACATGTGGCGGTGGCTTTGGGATTTCAATCTAAAGATATGCAAAGTGCCTAGATGGAGTTCCTGAAGTATGCTGTGCTGTGCAGTTTTTGGCTTTTAGGCTTGTGTTTCTCACTGTGTTTGGTCCTGTGAAAGTAGGTCAGCTTCTTCTGACATTATGGAAATTCCCTTCAATCTGTAAGCTTCAATAAATCCCTTCCTCCATAACTGGTCCTGGTCTGGAAGTTCATCTCAGCAAACCAGAAGCTGTCTGCTACAGAAGTTGGTACTGAGGAGTGGGCTGAGAAGAACCTGACCATGTAAATGTTGATCTTTTAAAACCTTTGTTTTGGAGGAATAGGCATTGACTTGGTACTTACAACTAAAGATGCCTACTGGAGTGGTAAGCCAGGTTTTATTGACTATTCTGATCAGAGTTTGAGAATACTAAGTACAGAAAGTATTGATTGGCTTTGAAGGGCCCAAACTGATGCCATGACAAGCTTGACTAAGCTGCCACCCTAACTAAGTCCTAGATTCCAGTTTCCTGGAGAGGCAAAGAAGACTTCTAAGAAAGGGCAAGTTGTTAATCAACAATGATCCTGACATGTGGCCAAAAAAAGATAACCACCCAGGGGCTGACACAGTTCCTAGAGACATGTCCCTGTCACGCATTTTTGCAACCCTCCTGCCCCAACCAATCAGAAATGCACAACTGTAATTACTGCTTGCCTAGCCAATCATTTAAAAAAATTACATAAGCCTGCCAAAATTCCTCTAGCTGTGCTTAAAGGGATCCTGCGAGATCCTCTCAGGGTTGCCATTTTGCATGAATGGTTGACCCTTGCATGCTGGCTGACTTTGCAGAATAAACACTCTTTCCTTTTACATACTATTTGAGTCTGGGGCATTTCTTCAGGGATTCTTGAACCCTTATATTTGGGGGCTCATTTGGGATTACTGGGGTCACAGACTCAATACTGGAGCATTTCAAGGACAGCCTTTGGTTCTCCACTGATCAGTGAGGTGGGGTGCTCCTCTGTACTGTGTGCCTTTGGTCTGCTCTGTTCTTTGTTTCATTTTTGGTAAATCTGGTGTCTGGGTGCAAGAGGGAGGCCCACGGAGATAAGGCTGATGAGCTGGTGATTACCTAGGGGCCAGGGTATTCTGCGGACACTGCAGACCCCTTTTCTGGTGGAGCCAAAGAGTTCCAATTTGGCAGAGACTGTTCACAGGATAGTTTGCCATCTGGTGGGACTGGAAAGCTCCAATCTGGTGGAGCTTGAGAGCTCCAGTCTGATTCTGATTTTGGTAAACACGGACAGGTCACGACCATCTGGCGCAGCCCGTTTATAGGACTGGCCACCGTCTGCAGCATTTTGCTTTATTTTTCACTTCCTGGTAAATTTGTCTTTGTGTCTGTGTGTCTGCATCTGGTTTATCCTTTTCTGGTTTCTTGGATGTTATATTGAAAGTTACTATGGACAGGCAACCAGTTCCACCTCACTGGAACTATCCAGTCACATTTCAAGGATTTCACATGCCTGGTGTACAATCTAAGTTTAACAGTACATTCAGAGAAACTAACCATCTTTTGCAGGAATGAATGGCTGACTTTAAATGTGGGATCTCCAGAGGGAGGAACCTTCTACCTCCCAACCATTCATAAAGTTAATGGTATCATGTATGGCAGTCCTGGGAATCCTGACCAGGTCCCATACATCACAGCTTGGCAATACCTGATACAGAGCCCCCCTCCTTGGTTGAGCCCCTTTTTGCCACTAGCTCCAGCTATCTTGCCTGTTAAAGAATCTAAACCACCAGAGGATCATAAACCAGCAGTCCTGCCCCTCTCTGCCCCGAGGAGGATCTCTACCCACCTCCCTATGTTCCTGCCCCAGTGCCCAAACCCATACCACAAGCGGTAACTGCTGATCTGGGCCCTGAGGAAGAGGGAGGAAACATGATCAGTTCTCCCCATATGTGAGCCCAGACTGTGAGTCAGGCAGACCTCACTGTGGTTGTACTGCCCTTGTGAGCAACATGCCCCCATCAATCATGATGGCCAACAATTCATGGCCCATATCCCTTTATCCACTAGTGACCTATATAATTGGAAGATGCAGAATCCAAAGTTTAAAGATAAATCCTTAGCCCTCCCAGACTTGTTAGATTCTATAATGATAACTCACCAGCCCACTTGGGTTGACTGTCAGTAGCTTTTGCAGGTTCTCTTTACAACAGAAGAAAGGGAATGGACTCTAGCCACTGACTATAAGGTAGTTCCTGGCATTAATAGCCAACCCATGATTGTACAGGTTGCTGTGGATGCAGCCTTCCCCTTAGCCCACCCTGGCTAGGACACCAAAAGCCCTGAAGGTAAGGAAAGACTCAAAGCCTACTGCCAGATTCTGATTGGGGGGGGGGGATTCCTCTGAGAGGCTACTAGGAAGCCCACAAATTTATCTAAGGTAGGGCAGGTTATATAAGGTAGGGAGGAAAGCCCTTTTAGAGAGACTACTAGAAGCCAACTGGACCTATACACCTCTGGACCAGGAATCAAGAGAAAACCAGTCTGCAGTGAATATAGCTTTTGTCAACCAGGTAGTGCCAGAAAACTGCAGAAAACTCCAATGACTGGATGGTTTCATGGGTAAGCAGATGTCAGATGTCAGAACTTATAGTAATAGCTTAAAAGGTTTAGAATAATAGAGAGACTCGAGAAGATAAACAAACTAGAGGCCTGGCCAAAATACTACTGCCTACCATGGGAAAATCTGACACAAGGTAATTAACAAACATGACTTATGGGAGAAACAGGGGCAAGCCAGCCCCACAATTCAGAGAGGAAGGGCAACACTGTCTCTGTCTTCAAAAAGACCAATGTACTTATGGCTGAGATGGGACATTGGAAAAATGAATGTCCACAAAGACAAAGGGACAAATATCCTAAAATCCAGGAGATAGGAGAACTCAGTGACTCAGGGGGTCAGGGTTCACATCCCCTCCTTGAGCCCTGGGCAACCGTGAAAGTAGAAGGGAAACCAGCCGACGTTCTAGTTGATACTGGGGCTCAGTATTCAATCCTGAAACAGCCCATGGGACCCCTGGGACATGGGCTACCTGAAGAGAAGTGGACTTAGGAATGGGACAGGTAAACCATTTGTTCATGGTCATCCCTGGGTGCCCATATCCACTCTTGGGGTGAGACCTTTTGACTAAATGGGGGTACAAATCCATTTCAGCTCCAAGGGTGTACAGGTTCTTAATCAGAATGATCCTGTATACATGTTAACTGTGTCACTGGAGGAAGAATATACCTCTCCCTCCCAAGCTACTCCTGAAAGCTCATATCTGAGGGAATTAGGGGAAAGGATTCCAGGTGTATGGACAGAAGGAAATCAGACTGGGCTGGCCAACCATTGGGGCCCAGTCATGATCCAACTGAGGGCTAAGGCAGACCAATCGAAGTCCGCCAATACCCTATGCTCCAAGAGGCCAAACTCAGAATAACACCTCATGTAAACCAACTTTAGGAACAAGGGATATTAGTCCCTTTTCAATCTACCTGGAATACTCCTCTCCTGACAGTAAATAAGCCCCACTGCAATGACTACTGGCCTGTGCAGGATTTGAGAAAAATTAATAAATGGGTGGAAGACATCCACCTCACGGTGCTGAACCCATACACTCTGCTAAGGATTCTGTCACATGAACGCCATGGGTACATGGTGCTGGACCTCAAGGATGCATTCTTCAGCCTGCCACTGGCCGCAGCCAGTCAGTCTGTGTTTGCCTTTGAATGGAGTGATCCAGAATGTAGATTCAACAGACAGCAGACTTGGACCAGAGTGCCATAAGGATTTAAAAATTCACCCACCATCTTTGACGAGGCACTCCATGAGCATCTGTGTGAGTACTGCCAGGCCCACCCCTAAATAACCCTCTTGAAGTATGTAGATGACCTTCCTATAGCAGCCTCACATGAAGAAGGCCACCACTTAGCCACAGAGACCTTGCTGAGAGAATTGGACCTCATGGGATACCGAGTTTCAGCTTGCCACAGGGAAGAAACGGACCTTGAGTACATACTCAAAGGGGGCCAATGCCTGTTGTCTCAAGCCCTCAAGGAGACAATCCTCAATATTCACCACATCAGAACCTGGCAACAAGTACCTGATGAGTTCCTGGGGTCAGAAGGGTTTTGTAGACTCTGGATACCCAGATTCACAGAGATTGCTAAGCCTCTCTATGAGGCCATGAGGGGACAGGAAAATTCCATTTAATGGTCTCCAGAAAGGGAAAAGGCCTTTCTCCAGGTGAAAAAGGCCATCTTTGAAGCCCCAGCATTAGCTTTGCCAGACATCCACAAACCTTTCCATCTTTATGTTGATGAAAATAAAGGCATAGCTAAAGGGTTACTGACTCAAACTCTTGGCCCTTGGAAGAGGACAACTGTTTACCTACCAAAGAAATTATATCCAGTGACAATGGGATGGCCCCCATGTCCCCAAATAATAGCAGGCACCACCTTATTGGTCAGAGATTCAGATAAACTGACTTTGGGCCAAACCTTGACAGTGATTAACCCCCACACTATTGAAGGGATACTAAACCAGCCCCCTGAAAGGTGGCTAACCAATGCCAGACTGACTCATTATTAGGATTTTCTTCTCAACCTCCCATGGGTTAAATTTATTGCCAGACTGGCCCTCAATGTAGCAATGCTACTACCTGATCCAGATCTGGACAGTCCCATACATGACTGCTCGGAG
Organism: Jaculus jaculus; assembly: GCF_020740685.1. Lineage (NCBI taxonomy): Eukaryota > Metazoa > Chordata > Mammalia > Rodentia > Dipodidae > Jaculus > Jaculus jaculus. The sequence continues at coordinate 59,875,712 of NC_059111.1, read as the reverse complement.
ATCTTAAGCAGATACCAAGTGACCTGACCAGATCTCAAGGATGTTCCCCTTAAAGAGGCAGAGCAGACTTGGTGTACAGATGGAAGCAATTTCTTTAAGGATGGTGTCCAGTATGCAGGAGCTGTAGTGACAACGGAAGAAGTATGGTCAGAAGCCCTCCCTCCAGCTACATCTGATCAGAAAGCTGAATTGATAGCCATGACTAAGGCCTTGCCACTAGGACAAGGCATGAGACTCAATATCTATAGTGATAGGCATTATGCTTTTGCAATGGTACATGTTCATTGGGCTGTTTATAAAGAAAGGGGACTATTTACAGCAGAAGGAAAAAACATTATAAATAAACAGGAGATGTTGGACCTCCTGCAGGCTATATGGCTCTGCAAAGAGATAGTAATCATGCCCTGGCCACCAGAAAGGGGAGGATCCTACTTCTAAAAGGAACAATAGGGTTGACAAGGTGGCACAAGAGGCAGCTGTCCAGGTTGCTACCACCCTAGTGGCAAAATTGCCTCCAATGGTAGCACGAACCTTGCCAGAGACACCAAACTACACTGATTCATAACTATGGAGGATTAAAGCCTGCACAGCAGCCTATAAGGATGTTATAAGATGCCTGACAGAACGACAATCCTCCTGAAATAACCAGAAACTAAACTGATGCCATGACAGGCTTCAGTAGGATGCTGTCCTGGCTAGGCCTAAGTTTCAAGTTCCTGCTTGAGCAGAGGGCAACTGCCCTGACATATGGACAGGAAAGATATCTGCCCAAAAGGCCTGAGTCATCCCCTAGACATGCCTGAGACTTGTCCAAGACATGTCCCTTCTGCCCCAGCCAATCAGAATCATGCAAATATTACCACTGCTCACTTAGCCAATCATGATGGAGATTACCTGATCTGTCTGGAGTTCCCCTAGCTCTTGCCTGCCAATACCCTAAGTCAATCTGAAGAGTACAAGTGCAGTTACTGTTTAAATCAACCAATCATGTACCCATCCCCTTCTTCTTTGTTCAAACCCTAATAAAAATCCTATCCTCATGCTATCTGGGGCTCTTGTATGGATCCACTGCATTGGTGAAGTAAAGAGTGGAAGCTTAAGCCCAGATTAAAGCTAATTGCCTTTGCATACATGTATTGTTCTCCTTGGTGGTTACTAGGGGTGCTGAGAACTGAGCATAACATTTGGGGACTTGTCCCAGATCCCCTCAGAGACTACCCCTGAGGACCAACAACACGTGGAGCTCAGGTCACCAACTGGTATGTGTGCTTCTGTGTTGTGCCTCTGTGTTTTGTCTTTCCTGAAAACCTGTCTTTCGTTCTTCCGTTCATCAGAAAATTGTGGTTGGGTGGACATGCTCCTGGAGGCCACTCTGTCTGGACAGCTGGTCCTGGGTGCCCCAGGCCCACCCAGAGGGTATTTCATTCCCCTATCTGTAGAGACAATGTGGGTCGCTACTGAGGAATGGCAAGAGACCATTATCTCAGTTTCAGTTTTGTAGTCACTGGCCAGTTGAAATTTTTTACTGTCTCCTTTTCCTTTTCTTTCTTGGAATTACTATTTGTGTGATTGGACATATGGGACAGACACAGACTACCCCACTTTCTTTACTGTCAAGCCATTTTCAGGATGTTAAAATTAGGGTGTCTTGGAGTCAAGCAGCAGACCCAGAGGCCACAGTATTTCCCCTCCAGGTTATGGGGCCCCCAGATCAAGATGGTAATCAGCCACATCACTACTGGCCATTCACCACTAGTGGTCTTTATAACTGGAAAAAGCAAACTCCTAAATTTTCCAAAAAACCACAGGGACTTATTGACCTTTTTGATTCTAGTATTTTCACCCACATACCAACTTGGGATGATTGCCAACAAATGCTACAGATTCTCTTTACTACAGAGGAAAGAGAGAGAATACAGACTGAAGCTTGGAAATTGGTTCCAGGCACTGATGGGAATCCCACCAATAATCAGGCTATCATTGATACTTTCTTCCCTTTGACTAGATCAGACTGGGATTTCAACACTGCAGCAGGTAAGGAGAGAGCTGTTTAACTTTATCCTGGGAATTTCTTTCTCTCTTCACATGCTCACCCACCCCAGATGCCTGGGTGCCTTCAGAGTGAACTGTGGCTGGTCCCCCGAGCAAAAATCCAAAAACCCACAGCTGGTACCTGAACAGGGACCTTATGAGATGGACAGGGTAGGTGGGTGCTCTCGCAGAGGGACTGGGAGACATCAGCCCATGCAGCCTTGCCTCCATGTTTTTGAGGGCTGGAAAATTTGTCATTCTCCTCCTTTATTTTCAGATTGCACTATCGTGGGACCAGACACGACTAACAACTGATGTCTCTTGGCCGAGGCCACTCTTCAGTATTGACTGAAGACCTGCTGTCCTCTGCCTGGACCCCAACAGCCCTTTGGGTGTTGGCAAAAACCCTCTATTTTTCTCTGACACACAAAAAAATGGTAACACACCAACCTCTTAAAAGCCTGTAGGGCAGGTCGTTGGCCTGTTAAACTTGTGGCCAGGCTCATGTCTGCATCTTTGGGGAATCCCCACTGTGCTAATCAGCCCTCAGGAATGTTGTCCTCTAGTCTTGGCATTTCTAATCTTTTCTGTCATGGGTAACATTGCCTCCCACCAAAATATATCTCTCAAATTCATGGAATAAGAGCTCTTCTGAAAGTTAAGGAAATTAAGCTTTCCCAGAGGGAGGCCAGCTCCTTTTGGGACAAGTCCTCCAGGTCATTTCTGGATTTCTGGTCATCCATGTGGACACACATAGCTTATCTGGCTAGGAAATGAAAAGTTCAGGAAGAAAATTTCCCCTCACTCTCATTAAGCAGCAAAACTACAAGCTGGCTTTGCAAGTACTCCAAAGTGGCTTGGGTCAGAGTCAGGTGGCAGACAGACAATGATGTCTCTGCCTGTGCAGGTGCCATGTCTCCGCCCCTCTCCCAGGGGCCCTTAGCAGGCCCCCTCCTTCTTCAGTGGCCTCCCAGTTGGCCGCCTTCTTCAGAGGCCTCCTGGCAGTCCTGGAGGGGCCCCCATTCCCCTTCAGGTAGCCAGAATCCTTGGCCTCCTGGCAGTCTTCTTGGCCATTACCTCCATGTGTACTAGACTGGAGCCCTGGTGAATGCCGGGAGTAGGGCACGGCTGATCAAAGGTGTATGCAAGCCCTGCCCAGCCACCACAGTGAACCAACAAGGGGCAAGAAAGAAAAAAACTACAGCCTATAAAGAACAGAAGTTTTACGTAAAAATGTCATAATTTGTTACATGGTATCATAAATATAATTACTGAATTTATGTTTTAGGTCAACTTCAACTTTCATAGAGGATTATTAAAAACAACAGAATTCTCTCTAAAGAGGTAACTTATAATTTGTCAGGTATTAAAAAAAAGAAAAGATTGTAATGTCCTTAATGTATTTAAAAGGAGGAGGCAACTGACCTGACTTCTAGGCCAGCCTGCCTCAAGATAGCAACAATATTTGCCTTAGTGGTATTTACGAAATAAAATTATCCTTAGACTACTCACTTGTTAGTGAGTAATAAGATTAATTTGGTGTAGTTTTTCATAATAGCCTTATAAGAAAGATAGTTAATAATGGGGTGAGATGAATTGATTGATGGAACTGGGAAGGAATTTTTCAATGTTGGGACATAGAATGCTCATTAAAAATGCTTCTTGAGTAGTACTTGGATGAGAATGTTAAAGTATGTGAATAAAGATGTGCGTATGTAGGAAAGAATTTTCAGGCTAAACCTAAATGCCATGTCTAAAGTTAGAGATATTTCAACTGTTTGCAAACTCTTAAGAAACAAAAAACTAGTTTTCAGACTAAAATATGTTGGGATAGCTTGCTTAAGCTTTATCAAATTTAAGTCATGGGTAAAACATAAAATTGTTTTATGTTAATAAAAATTTCTGTGGTACATAAAATCAATAGCTATCAAGTTTAAGCCAAAATCATTGGTTGTCAAATAATGTTTTTTCTGTTAAAAAGATTTATCAAGGGTTATATTAGAATTTAGCTACCTTTTTTGCTTAAAAAAAGAGACAAGATTCTGCTCCATTGTATGTAAGTCCAGTGCTTATAACAAAATTAATTCTTAAGACATATTCCCTACTTTAGGGTACAGCCTCATGCCCAAACAATGGTCCTCATCTGAGAGAGAGAAAAAATTCAAGCTCTGTGGTTCTGTTTCCAATGTTCTCTGGGTAATTTGTACCCATACAGGTATCTGAACGAATCAAAGATGTTTTCAAACATAGGTGCTAAGACTTTATACTGCCTTACTTGTTGTCTTCTGACAATTTCTAGGTTAAATTAGTTTAGTTAGTTTGTACATCAATTGGTACTCTTTTCAAGACTGATAACAGGTTTTGCCTATATTTATAAATGTTAGATATTTAAAATGTGAAATGTGCCTACTTTCTATACCTCATATATAAGGCTTATGCTGTCATAGTACAACAAAAATTTTAAAGATAGGACAAAATGATTTTAGAAGCCCTTGTGCCATTCTTTAACTAAGTCTATTTCAGTAATCAAATGTGCTCTATATGTACATACATCCAGGCTGATGTAACTTCCTTTCTAAGTGTGTTGACAACTGGAATCATCAGAGCAAGAAGTGCCAATATTTTGGCCTGTGCTCCCAGGTCATGAGGGCACTTGAGATGATGGGACACTTCTACACTGACCCCCTGGTAAGTCACCTGTCTTCCTGAGCAGGGAGGATATGGAGACCCAAACAAAATTGGTGCACAGTCTGAAATAGGAGAGTCACAATTGAGGAACAATCAGTCCTCCTGACTTCCCAAAGAAGGGAAAAGTACTTGGCCAGCATGGCCCTGACTCATCCTAACAGGCAAAAGACACCAGTAAGCTATGGGGCTACTCCTGTGTCCCTAAAGTCTCTTTGGAGAGCCATTAGTGACCTCCAAAACTTATCCTTAATTAAATGTGGCTATCTGCATGGTCTTAAACAATGAGTCAGAAATGTATAACCAAAGATAAAAAATACCTTACATATATGAATGGCCTATTAAGTAACACAAGAGCTTTCCAAGAGGGGAAACAAACATTAAGACATCTTTTCCCCACAGTTCTAATTCTACAATAAAGAAAAACAACTATAGATGTTCAAAGGATTATTTTCAAATCTAAAATATGTAAACAATCTGGGAGACTGGGTGTCTGCTTGCTGCCATCACCGCGAGACACTGGAACCCTGCTGGAAGGGACCCTACATCATCATCCTGACCACACCTACCATTATGAAGGTGGACTTACCACTTGGATTTATCACACTCACATCTGACCGGCAGATCCACTAGCTGAACCTGAGGAATATCACAATGGAAAATTGACCAGGAACACAGCACCCCACTCAAGCTTCAACTCAAACGCTCCTGATCCTGATTGTGCTCCTAAGTGTACATATTGTGGGAGCTACTCCCCACCAAGTTTATAATCTGACCTGGATAATAACCAACACTGCCATGGGGGAAACTGCTTACTCCAAATCATATCTTGCCCCATGGGAAACCTGGTTTCCTGAGTAGATCTTCGACCTTCATCAACTAGTGGGTGACTCATGGGACTCTGTGGCAAATCAGGAAATTTCTTATTTTTATGTATGCTCCAGGCACTTAGGGAAAGCAAGAATCAAAGGAGGCGGTGGGGAGACCTGAAGCCTTCTATTGTGCTGGCTGGCAATGTGTGTCTACTGGATATTGGAACCCACCTACTAAGGAAGACCTTATCACCATGACACTGAACCAGACCAAGGACCAAAACAGACCATGTCACCTCCCCCCCCCCTTGAAAGGAAATGAGATCTGTAATTTCATCTCTCTCAAGTTTACAAAAAAAAGGGAGACAGGTGTCCTCAGATAATGGAAAGACCTAGGGAATAAGACTGTACACTACTGGGTATATCCAAGTGCCTTATTTACTGTCTGGTTGGTGACAACGTTTTCCAATGCAGGCCTGGCAGGGGCAGGAACAGGCATTGCAGCACTCACCCTTCAAGGAGAATATTACAATGAGTTGAGAGAAATTATAGACTTAGACATTCAGAGGCTGGAAATGTCCATTACTCACTTAGAGAAAAATGTAGATTCCCCAGCTGAGGTTGTATTACAGAATAGAAGGGGGTTGGACTTATTATTCCTCCAGAAAGGGGGACTATTTGTGGCCTTAAGGGAAGAATGTTATTTTTTTAAAATTTTTATTTATTTATTTGAGAGTGACAGACACAGAGAGAAAGTCAGATAGAGGGGGAGAGAGAGAATGGGTGCGCCAGGGCTTTCAGCCTCTGCAAATGAACTCCAGACACGTGTGCCCCCTTGTGCATCTGGCTAACGTGGGACCTGGAGAACTGAGCCTCGAACCAGGGTCCTTAGGCTTCACAGGCAAGTGCTTAACCGCTAAGCCATCTCTCCAGCCCAGAATGTTGTTTTTATATCAACCATTCAGGTATAATTAGAGACTCAAAGGCGAAGGTACAAGAGAATTCGGAAAAATGAAAGAAAGAAAGAGAAGCTGATAGAGGATGGTTTGAGTCCTGGTTCAGTCATTCCCCATGGTTAACAACTCTGCTGTCTGCTTTAGCAGGGCCATTACTTTTATTTTTATTGATAATCACAATAGGACCTTGCATTATTAATAGATTAGTTGCTTTTGTTAGGGAACACATTAATACAGTACAGTTTATGGTTTCAATATCACAGTATATATCATTAGACTCCATTCACTAACCCAATCAGGATCCAAGATTGGCTCCTCATGGTACAAGGAGAGGGGGAAATGAAAGACCCAGAAACTAAACTGACACCATGACAGGCTTCAGTAGGATGCTACCCTGGCTAGGCCTAAGTTTCAAGTTCATGCTTGAGCAGAGGGCAACTGCTCTGGCATATGGACAGGAAAGATATCCGCCCAAAGGCCTGAGTCAGCCCCTAGGCATGCCTGAGACTTCTCCCTTCTGCCTTTCTGCCCCAGCCAATCAGAAGCATACAAATGTTACCACTGCTTGCTTAGCCAATCATGATGGAGATTACCTAATCTGCCCGGAGTTCCTCTGGCTCTTGCCCACCAATACCCTAAGCCAATCTGAAGAGTACAAGTGCAGTTACTGTTTAAATCAACCAACCATGTACCCATCCCCTTCTTCTTTGTTCAAATCCCTAGAAAAACCCTGTCCTCCTGCTATCTGGGGCTCTTGTATGGAACCACTGCATTGGTGAAGTCAAGAGTGCGAGCTTAAGCCCGAAATAAAGCTCCTTGCCTTTGCATACGTGTTTGGTTCTCCTTGTTGGTCACTGGGAGTGCCGAGAACTGGGCATGACACCCCCGTAAGACCTTGCTAGCCAACTCATCAGACAAATACACCAGAGCACTCATCTAGGACAAAAGAAGATTGTGGACTTACTTAGACGGGCCCACCTTAATGTCTTTTGACTTGAGACAAAAGGCAGCAGAAGCCATATCCCGATGCCATGCCTGCTGCCTGATAAATGCAAAAAGTGGAGTTTCTAGGTCAGGAATCAGGGAAAGAGGAACCTGACCAGGAGTAAAATGAGGAATTGACTTTATAGAGATAAAGATTGGTTTATATGGATACAGGTATTTTCTAGTACTTATAGATACCTTTTCAGGATGGACTGAGGCTTTTCCAACTAAGAATGAGACTGCCTCAACTGTGGCCAAGAATCTGTTAGATGACATTATTCCAAGGTATGGTTTACTTGTTCTTTGGGGGTCAGACGATGTACCAGCTTTCATACCACAGGCAACCCAGGTTATAGTTAAAATTGTGGGGACAATTTGGAAACTTCATTGTGTGTATTGTCCCCAGAGTTCAGGACAGGTAGAAAGGATGAATCAGACCCTAAAGGAGACCCTAACTAAATTAACCCTTGAAACTGGCAGTAACTGGGTGTCTCTCCTTCCCTTTGCCCTTTTCTGAGTTTGAAACTCCCATATACCATAGGGGTGATCACTTTTGAAATCATGTATGAAAGGCCACCACCCTTGTTGCCCAATATAAAAGCAGAAATGTTAACCGAATTTGATGAAGAAAGATTCCTCTCCTCCCTACAAGCTTTATTTATGGTACAAGAACAACTCTGGCCTCAGCTGTTGGCCATCTATGAGAAGACACCTACACCCCATGGGTTTAGGCTTGGAGATAAAGTGCTCAACAAAAGACATCAAAAAGAGACTCTTGAACCTGGTTGGGAGGGACCCTACACTGTGATCCTGACGACCCCAACTGCTGTTAAGGTGGACAGCATCTCTGCTTGGATACATCACTCCTATGTGAAGCTTGTTCAGGCACATGCAGCGGATCCAGATGACTATGCACTTGAAGAAAAGCCAGGATTGATGCTAAACAATGATGCTGAAGATGTTTATGGTTATGTTTCTTACTGTCTACTTAATGTTCAGAACTTTGGGCATCCCCCATGAACCTCGTCCCTCGTCACCACAACCCACATGAGCTTTATAATCTCACCTGGATAATCTCTAACCCCAGCACCGGGACTATTCATAACTCCACCTCCCGGCTGGCCCAACCATATACATGGTGGCCAGAACTCACAGTGGTCTTATGTGATATTTTTGAAGGGGAATGGGAATCTAGTGACCAACAACCCTTTCCCCCTTTTGGGTGCACTTATCCGGCTAGGAGGCAATGAAATCAAGCCTTAACTATCTATGTTTGTCCCAGGCATAGCCTGAAAAGGAAACAAAAACCAATATTTGGGGGCCCTAGGCAATATTGCTGAGCCTCCTGGGAATGTGAAATAACTGGCACCTTTACAATGGGCTTCTGCCAACAAAGACACAGATTTAATTACATTAGAGAGGGCCACAAGGGAGAAATATACAGGAGAACACCTTATAAATGGAGCATGTAAGAAAAAACAATGCAACCCCCTAACCATCAGATTTACAGAGAAGGGAAAAAGGACTTGAAACTGGACCTATGGTAGGACATGGGGACTCAAACTATATGTAACAGGGACAGATCCTGGTGCTCTATTCACTATTATATCATATTCCCCAAGCCTACTCCCATCTATGTAAGCAAACCCAATTTCCCACTGTCTCCAGGTACTTAATTCCCCCAGAAGATAGATTGTGGGCTTTTACTACAGGATTAACCCCTGTGTCCATGCTCACATCTTCAACCACACGACCAACTACTCCGTGTTAGTACAGCTGATCCCTAGGATAATCTACTACCCCAACCAAGACATTCCTTCACAGTTAGAGCCAATGGACATAAAAAAAAAAAAAACCCTAGAAATTGTTACTGCTGTTTTACTGTCTTCTCTTGTAGGCCTTGGTTTATCTGGAGCAATAGGCACTGGCACCTACACTCTGGTACTTCAAGACAAAAATTATAAATACCTAAGGTCAGCTATCAATGCAGATTTAGAACAATTAGAAACATCAATCACCCACTTACAGGACTCTCTGTCCTCCTCAGCTGAGGTAGTGCTGCAGAATAGATGGGGACATGACCTACTGTTCCTCCAACAAGGTGGTCTCTGCACTGCCTTAAAGGAAGAATGTTGCTTCTATGTTAATCTCTCTGGTGTCATAAAAGAATCCATGGCCATACTTAGAAAAAGATTACATGAAAGAAAATTAGAAAAAGAGCAATCTCAAGGATGGTATGAGTCCATATTCAATTTTTCCACCTGGTTAACAACTTTAATTCCTGCCCTAACCAGTCCCTTATCCTTTTACTGCTTGCTCTCAGCTGTGGACTTTGTATCATTAATGCTTTAATCAAATTTGTTAAGTATTGCATAGCCACGGTACAACTAGTGGTTCTAAGACAACAATAACAACCTTTAGATCCATCTCAAGGATTCGAGATGGGACCATACTCAAGGGAGGAATGAAGGGACCAAACTGACACTATGACAGGCTTCAGTAAGGTGCCACCCTATCTAGGACTAAGTTCTAGTTTCCCGGAGAGGCAAACAAGACTTCTGAGAAAGGGCGGGCTGTTAATTAACAGTGATCCTAACATGTGGCCAAAATAGATAACTGCCTAGGGGCTAAGTTAGTTCCTGGAGACATGTTCCTTTCATGCCTTTTTGGAGCCCTCCTTCCCTAACCAATCAGAAATGCACAACTGTAGTTACTACTTGCCTAGCCAGTAATTTTAAAAATTACATAAGCCCACCAAAATTCCTGTAGCCGTACTTAAAGGGAGCCTGCAAGCTCCTCTCAGGTCGCCATTTTGCATGAATGGTTGACCCCCGCATGCTGGCTGATTCTGCAGAATGAATGCTCTTTGCTTTTACATACTATTTGAGTCTGGGGTCTTTCTGCAGTGATTCTCGGACCCTTTCAGGCTTATGAGTTTTCTAGGGGGAAAGAAAGCCTGCAGAGGACTTTGTTGGAACTGGGCTACTGGCATAAGGGCTGACTGTGTTCTGCAGCCCAGGCCCAGATAGTTTGATCAAGGTTAAATTTGTAATGGACTGATCTGCTTGGCTAAAGATATGGACTGAAAGATTTAGATTTTAAATTTGAAAATCTCAAGCAAGTTAAAATTACAGGCACTGGGACTGGTTTTAGGTTACTGAACCTGCTATTGTCAAACACTTCAGCAATTTTAAGGAAGATGGTCCAACTTCTTTACATTAAAACAATGGAAAGGAGGCCTGAGGAAAGATTATCAAAGAAATGCAAACACTTTTGGAAAGCGTTGACTGGAGAAAGAATCTGCTTTTCAAGGCTATGATTTATTTTATGAATTAAGAATATGGTTGTATCCTGCACACCTGATATTGGTTTCAGAAGCATGAAAAATGTGAGGAGCGGTTGTGAATTGCACAGTTCCTGGAGCTGCTGCTGAGATGTGGCATGAGGCAGGGCCTGATGCCCTGATAGGCTGAAAGAGCCTTTGGAAGATGGACCATGGTTTGCATGAAGACCTGAAAATATTTTGGATATACCAGGACTATGCAAGGGCTACCACAGAGCATATTGTTGGCTTAGGATGGAACTGTTCACTGGCTACTCTGCCCAGCTGTAAGGGTGGAATTAGAAAATTTGGAGACTGGCAGTCTCTGGTTATATTGAACTTGAACTGCAGAAGTTTGATGTTTGTTTGATGGTGGTTGAGTTTACGTTGTTTTAGTCTCTCTGCTATGCCTTATACCAGTTGAAAATGTTTACTCTGCACCTTTATATGTTGGAAATATTTAACTTGTTTGGTTTTACAGAACTTACTATTTTATAGTGATCAAGACTGTGGGGACCTTTGAAATTGAGCTGAGTATAACTGAAATGTGTAATGGTTATGAATCTATTTGGGGCCAGGGGTGGAATGTGATAGTTTGAATAGATGGCCTCCAATATAGTCAGTGTTTTATTACTTTGTAGTTTGCATCAGCACCCACCTGGCTGGAGGCAGTTTCACTGGCCAGATCTTAAGGTGTGGTGGTGGGTTTGAGATTTCAATCTAATGATATGCAAAGTGCCTAGATGGAGTTCCTTAAGTTTCCTGTGCTGTGTGGCTTTTGGCTTTTAGGCTTGTGTTTTTCTCTCTGTGTGTTTGGTCCTGTGAAAACAGGCCAGCTTCTTCTGCCATTATGGAACTTCCCTTGGACCTGTAAGCTTCAATAAATCCTTCCTCCATAACTGTGCCTAGTTTGGAAGTTCCTTTCAGTGAACTTGAAGCTGTCAGCTACAACCTGGCAGCTTAAACTCCTACCTTGAAGATACATAAAGTTGGATTTACATGGCAAAAAAGCATCAAATTAATGCAAGATGCAAAAAACTCTACATTATAATATAAGAAACACAAAAAATGGAGATAAAACAATCCCACCAAAAATTATAAATCCATCAGAAATGACTTCCAATGAGACTGTTTTAGATGAAATGCCTGACAAAGATTTAAAAAAAAATGATTATATGTATGTTCAAATAAATCAAAGAAGAAAAATATGATTCTCACTTAAATATCCCAGACAATTTACTGTCTTGAGGAGTTAATATACAAATTTCATTATAGCACACAAGTACCTATGTCTAATGAACCATTTAAAATAGAGTACCTAGGGTACATGCCAAGTAAAGGAATAAGTGGGTCTGTTGGTAGCTCTATATTCACCTTTTTCAGGAATCATGGAGATATTGATTTCCATATTGTTGCCCAAGTCTGCATTCTCACTAACAGTGAATGAGGGTTTCTCTTTCCTCACATCATCGCCAACATATGCTGTCATTTGATGTTTTAATGATTGCCATCCTTACTGGAATAAGGTAGAATCTTATAGACATTTTAATTTGCATTTCTATGGTGGTTAGGGATGTTAAACATTTTCTTAAGTGTGTATTAGCAATTTGTATTTCTTCCTCTGAGGACTCCCTGTTCAGTTCTCTATCCCATTTTTTGAATAGGTTGTTTGACTTTTTATTGTTTAGGTTTTTTTTTTTTAAATTTTATTTATTTATTTGAGAGCGATAGACACAGAGAGAAAGACACAGATAGAGGGAGAGAGAGAGAATGGGCGCGCCAGGGCTTCCAGCCTCTGCAAACGAACTCCAGATGCGTGCGCCCCCTTGTGCATCTGGCTAACGTGGGACCTGGGGAACCGAGCCTTGAACCAGGGTCCTTAGGCTTCACAGGCAAGCGCTTAACCGCTAAGCCATCTCTCCAGCCCTTGTTTAGGTTTTTGAGTTCATTTTTATTTTTATTTTTTTGAATTCTTTTTAGATTCTAGATATTAGGCAGTGGTATAACTAGTGGAAAATTTCTCCCATTCTGTGGGTAACTATTGGCTTCAATTATGATATATTTGTTTGTGCAAAAGCTTTTTAGCTTCATGAGTTCCCATTGGTTGAGTGATTTTTTTAAATTTCCTGAGCTACAGGGTTCAGGAAGTCCTTCTCCACTCCTATATCATGAAGAGTTCCTTCTATTATTTTTTTCTAGCAGTTCAAGAGTTTCAGGAATTATATTGAATCCTTTAATCCATTTGTACTTGATTTTTGTGTATGGTGAGATGAATGGGTCTAGTTTCATTTTTCTACATGTGGTTATCTAATTTGTTCAGCAACATTTGTTGAACATGCTGTCTTTTCTCCAGTCTATGTTATTGGCACCTTTGTCAAAGATCAAGTAGCTATAGTTACTTGACCTAAATATTAGGTCTTCAATTCTGTTACATTGGTCTATATGTCTGACACAGAATACAGAGACCTGGCTAGAATCTGGAAGAGAAACAGCCCTCAGAAAGCCTTTCTAGGGCTAGAAAGCACTATATGAGCTACTGGGGAAAAGTGGCCAACAGTTATGTGAGCAAGTAGGCGTCTAAGCTATTCAGACGTAACCAGCCTGACAAGAAGTATACAACAGTGCAATAATAACACACAGCCATGGTGGGTAATCATTGGCTTTCTGATTGGCTAAGAGATCCATTCAGTGGAAAGGAACCCATATCTAGAACTTGGAAAGAGGTCAGAATCCTATGGAGACAAAGATTTTGCTCTCCAATGCCAAACTCCCAGTAGTCTTGAGGGGCTACATCCATAAAAATCTCCCTAAATTAATAATGTTTACTCTATTGAACTTATGTTGACTTCACTCTCCACTGGAGAATCTGTTTGTTTGTTTTTTTTTCTTCTTTTATAGAAGGTAGTGGTAACCTGAGCAGATAAATGGAATGGGTTCCTAGAATTTCAGCAAGGTCCAGGTGAAACCACAGAGGTTTTGGGTAGACAAGTGAGAATGCTGCTTCCATGTTGACCCTAACAATCAGCACCAGAATGAAGAAGAAAGATGCTGAAGATACTCAACACCTACCAAAGCAGAGATCTCTCAAAGCAGAGAAGTAAACTTAAAACACACTCACCAAGGCTCAGGGATTTTTGTGGAAGAGGGGGGTGGAAAGACTGTAAGAACCACAGGCTGAGACATCATACCCAGAGACATTGCCTCCCTCCCAATGACTGCTCCTACTATACATAACCCACAATCCCATGGGGAATACCAGCCACCCCAATGAAGAGGCCCCACAGCAGAAAGGAAGGGAAGAGCAGAAAGATGGTACCAACACATTATGCATCCATTCAATGTATGCTCTTAATAAAAAAAAAAATAAAATAAAAGCAGATTACCTAGTTTCTCTATATAATAGAAGTCCCTAGTTTCAAATCAATCTCATTTCCATTCAATATGTCATTCCTGTGCATGTAAGTCAGCAGTATAGCTTTTTACCTTCAGTGGTCTAGAAATTTTCAATTGCCTGAAATATTTGTTAAAAGTTTTGCTAATTATTCTTGATTATATTGATAGTATGTTTATATTGGATTTATACACTATGGGTCCACAGAACAACTTTGTACAATGCATTCTTTAGATTCACGTAAAATATTTATCTTTTAAAACACTGTGCTCCCCTTTCTTCAATCAAATGGTTTTCTTTTAAAGTTTGATATCATAAATAAAGTTGCTTTGGGGTATAGAGATGGCTTAGCCATTAAGAGACTTGCCTGAAAATCCAAAAGACCTACATTTGATTCCTTAGGACCCATGTAAGCCAAATGCACAAGGTGACACATGTGTCTGGAGTTTGTTTGCAATGGCTGGAGGCCCTGACGTGCCCATTCTCTCTCAATCTATCTGCCTCTCTTTCTTTTTCTCTCATAAATAAATATAAAAATAAAGTTGCTTTTATTTTACTAACAATAGAAAGGTAACAATTGCAAACTTCCACCCTTACAGTAAGAGGCTGCCAGTCCTAAGGTTTTCTCCAGTATTATGCTATGTGATAAGTTTTCACCCAGGGCAACATGGCAACTTTGGTTAAAAGTTGTATGCAAATAGCCATGGAGCTCAGCAGCCAAATGAACATAGTTAAAGCTATAAATATGGCCTGATCTTCAAGAGGAAGACATGCAATAAAATGTGCATAGTTCCTTCTTCCTTCCAGACTTCAACATGCCAGTTCAGAAAATAAAGTCTAAACCCAGGTAAAGGAAATATATGAGAAGGCACAGGTAGATGAAAGACAACCTGTTTCCAGAAAATGTTCATGAAGGTCTGGTGGTTTAAGCAGACTTGAGGCAGCTGTAATTGGAAATTATAGTCAGAGGATTTGCCTGTAGCAATTCAGAGAAGTCTAAGAATTGGGAAAGCACAGACCAGATATTAGGAAGGTTAGTCTAACAGATAGAACTGCAGTAGGAGATCAAAAGTTTATACAAAGAACAAATGAGCCACAGGCTTCTTCTGACCACCTGCCACCACACCCAAAACATGCATCATAAGTACACATGAAATAGAATATGGAGTTTCAAGCTTGGTGAAAGTTAGAACAGATAAAATGGGGAGAAAATGAGAAGACAGGAGCCCAGTGGAAAGTGTGTTTGT
Source organism: Jaculus jaculus (assembly GCF_020740685.1). Lineage (NCBI taxonomy): Eukaryota > Metazoa > Chordata > Mammalia > Rodentia > Dipodidae > Jaculus > Jaculus jaculus. The sequence goes on along the minus strand of NC_059111.1, from coordinate 59,860,284 downwards.
GGGTCTGTATGCCTATCAGCACCTTTTTTCCTACCCTGATTTGATAATATCACCTACCAGTTACCCACAACTGAGGAAGAACATGAACATGAGGGTCTCCCATGGAAAAGTCCAGCTCCCTGCTTCAATGGCTTGGTATTATTTTTCTCAAAACCAAACACCTAATAAGAAGCAACATATGTGAGGCATAATTTCCTTTGATTCATGCTTTGAAGGTACAGTCCATCAGGGCAAGCAAGGAATGGTGGTAGAAGTGGCTATGATTCTTCATCTCACATATCTCCATGGCAAACAATTATTTAAGACTCATGAGTTACACACTCTTACCAGAAGACTTTTAAATGGCAAACATAAGTGAGACAGAACGTTGTTCCTGTTTTTAATCACTTTTATTTATTTTTTATTTCTTTTTGGATTTTCAAGTTAGGGTTTCACTCTATTCCAGGCTGACCTGGAATTCATTATGTAGTCACAGGGTGGCCTTGAATTCACAACAAACCTTCTACCTGTGCCTCCCAAGTGCTGGGATTAAAAGCATGCACCATCACACCTGGCTCTTTCATCATTATTATGGTATCTTTTACTTACTGGCTAAAACTGAAATTTTGTGTGTGTGTGTATGTGTGTGTGTGTGTGTATGTGTGTAGGACAGAAGACAATCTCAGGTGTAATTCCTTGTTTTCTACTTTCTTTGAGGCAGGGTCTCATGTTGTTCACAACCGGAATTCTCTGTCTCTGCCTCCCATTTTGCCACAAGCACAATGTGATTACAGACATGTACTACTACGTATAGTTATTTACATCAGTTTTAAGGATTCAAACTCAGGCTGTTATGCTTTCACAACAAGTGCTTCTATCCTCTGGATTATCTGTACAGCCCCCAAATGGGATTTATTATCAGTTTTCTATTTGGAAACTGAAGAGAAAAGAATTTAGAAAAAAAAAAAAAGAATTTAGTGTACTAAAGTAGCCATAGATCTAAGAAGTAGCACAAGGAATTAATGTAGAATTTCAATGTGCCTCTACTAAACATAGCATATTCTTTATACAGCAAAGCACTGCTGGTTGTATGTTCAGAGACATGATTTCTACAGGAACATCTACACAACTTAAAATTTTAAAACATCCTTAAAAGAAACTAGCCTATACACAATATTCTTTCAATTTCAAGTACAAAATTTATATATTTGTAGATACACACACACACACACACATACACACACTGAGATTATTATCCTTAACCAAAAGTTTTAACTTTCAAGACAGAGAAAGGTGGGTGTCTGGATCATTTTCCTAAAACCAAATTATAGCATCATTCAGTCCTTTTCAATATCCCATAGCACCCCTCTATGGTATATCTTTGTAGAAACATACTATGTTTAACTTGGTTGATTGATATACTAATAACCAATAAGGACACATACACACACACACACACACACACACACACACACACACACACATATGTATGTATGTTATATATAGTTTTGTATTTCCTCAGAATTTGATGTAATCTTTTCTTCACATTCTTACGTTCCAGTGAGGCAAAGAATGTGCCCAGGGTATGATAATGTCATGTAGCTTAGTCACTATGACTGACTATGTTCAAAACACTCAGATAACCATTTATGGCTAGCCAATTAATTTGTCAATATTGATTAAAATGATATTAGGTGAAATTTAATATTTACTAGCAAAGACTATATATATAATGAATTGTTATATATCATTCAACTAATTTATGACTATTAAATGGTCTAATATATTGATTATAAACACACACTCTCACAAACACAAATTAATAAGCAATGAAATATAAACATTATCACCATACTATATTTTGAAAGAAAAATAAAAAACGGTTTATTTTGATACTCTGAAGCCAGCCCTTGGCAGTCATTCTATAATGTAATATACAATGTTAGAGAACCATACTTATGGAGATAATTCCTTTGTAATGTGATATAAGTTATCTGTAATAAATTAAGCTTATAGCTGACAGTCTTTAGTTGTGAGTTAACCACTCTTGTTACATTTCTTCTGATCAGAATATATGCAGCAAATTATTGCGTGGGTGTATTTTTAAGACAGGCAACCACATGGCACAATTACATCTTTATATATGTTGCCCATGACAAATTCTTATTAACTCTCAAAAATATTATAGTATGATGAGGAATTATGTAGTAACCCAAAACTTAATGGACTCCAGTAGTGGGAATGGGCTCCGAACCATGGCCACCACCAGACCCTCGGCTTTCTGACACACAGATGTCCTTGCACTGCCACCAGTTCTTTAATTCCATTGCTTCACACTGGCAATGCCTACACCATATTAGTTGGACTTTGCATTATTTGAACACTTCTACTTAAAGAATTATGTTAAACAATGACTAATTTATGTCCTTGGTCTTTGGACCTGGTTAGTTAGAAGATGATCAAACAATGATTTACAGAGTGATGATTATGTAGCTCAGGAACTCAAAATCTTATTCTTACTGAACAATCTTTTAACATTGGAATCATTCACTTTAACTGAAGTTGTAAATTAGTAATGACTTGGATTTGGAAAGATATATGTCAACACAGACAGTATGACATATGAAAATGTATTTAATTTAATGACTCATGTTCTAAATTAATTAAATGATTCATGTTTATAATGCCTTTCGTGAATAAAAATACATAGTGTATTTATATAGGATATTAAGAAAGAAAGTCTACAGGCTCATGAGTGACAGTCAACGCTACTCAATATATTTGAACTAGCAAAAGATTTACTAGGACTTGAAATAAAATTTATATTATGGAACACAAAGGTACCTTATTCACATTTTAGAGTCACCTTAGAATTGAAAATATGAACAATTTCTTACAAATCATCTTACAGGATTACACAGTATATTGTAAAGACAAAGGGCATTGAGTGGCCTGCTGTGAAGTCTGTACATTGGCTCTGTTTACTAATCATATGACTGTATACAACTTAATTTCTCTGGGTGTTCTTTCTTTTCACTTTGTCATGGTGCAATAGGTAATTAAGATGCTTAACAGATCCCAGCACTCAGGAGGCAGAGGTAGGAGGATTGCCAGGAGTTTGCGGCCACCCTGAGACTCCATAGTGAATTCCAGGTCAGCCTGGAATAGAGTGAGACCCTACCTCAAAAAACAAACAAGAAAAAAAGATGCTTAACAGAACTTATAATACAGTTTGTGTTCAATGAAAGTGCCTATTATTGTTACTATTATTATCATCAGTAAAGTTTCAAATTAAACAATAAGACCTTAAAAGGATAAATCTATGCCCAAGGTAGAGGCTGTACCAAGGTTAATTTAGGATTTTCTCTACTAAAGCAATGGTAAATAAACCTGAGTCCTAGGAAATTTTATTTTATTACATAACTTGCTCTGGTTCAAGACAGACCAGTAAAGACAATGGCAGAACACTATACTTTGTTAATCTGTAGGGGGCTGAAGCTTATTTAATAAAAAGAATACTAAATGGCTTAATGATGGTGAATAAATAGACAATTTCTTTTTTAATATGTGAAAATCAATTTTGATAGACCTTTTCCTATATATCAAGACTAATATGGATTTTTCTTAACTACACAGTTGTTACATTGTTAAATAAATTAATTTTAATCTTAAATAAGAGATTTAATAGGGAGTGGGTGATTTAATATGCAGTCTCATTACAATTGACATGCTTATTTATAAATGATTTGCCCCACATTTTGACAAGCATAGTTCATATGTTAATTAGCTGTTTAAAAGAAGATGATAGGAAGAGCCATACATACCAGCATTCCCCCTCAAAGCACAATGACCTTGATGAGATCGTCTTTTATTAGCATCAGACAATTTAGTTACCTAATATTAAAAATTAATCCTCAGCCAGGTTTGGTGGCACACGCCTTTAATTCCAGCACTAAGGAGGCAGAGGTAGGAAGATTGCCGTGAGTTCAAGGCCAACCTGAGACTACATAATGAATTCCTGGTCAGCCTGGGCTAGAGTGAGACCCTACCTCAAAGAAAACAAAAACAGAACAAAGAAATTAATCCCTTAAAAAATCTCCAACAACTTTCTGCTAAAATAAATGCAGCTGTAACTATACATATCTACTTCCATACAAGCATAGAAAGCTTATTTAGAATAATGATCTCAGCGATTAGAGTACAGCTGTCTGGAAGAAGAACTGCACAGACAATCGGCCTTTCCTACTCGTGCTTCTCCTTATGTGGTTTCAGAACCTGGAGCGCCATTTGGGTTTAAAAGCTTAGCAATGATTTTCTAGGTTTTGACTTTCAAAAAGATATTAAATCCTAGAATTAAGAAAAGTTATACGAGTTAATGTGTAATTCTACTCCTCTTCTTACATCTTCATTTATAGAAAGACACAAAAGTATCAAAACTATCTCCTGATGAGTTCTCAAGTCATACCATGTATTCATACATCTCCATGGTATTGGATACCTACAGGAGTAGATCATAACAGGGGCAGCTCTGATTTTCATCAGTAGTTGACAGTGTGAATGCATATGTGCCTCATTAATATTTTTATTGCCTGTGGCTATTTAAGCAGAAACCTGGAAAACATAACACTGTGTAGGGATCATTAGTTTTTAGTTACTACTGTATTACCCCAGGACAGTAAATGAATTGTAAAAATAGCCTGAAACTACTGTCACTTGCCTCCCTGCTGTTGCCCAAGGGTTAATATTTATACTTCTCTCTGGTGTAGCTGAGCCATGACTCAATTATAATCCCATTTCTAGGTGTCTCCCTATCCAGCATCAATGTCATGTCATTGATTATTCAAAACCAGTGTCCTGTGAACTTCTCTCTAACTGGAAAAAAAAAAACACAACATACATTTTACCTGACTTACAGCAAAATAGAAAAATGGATTTTACAAAATTGCTTGGAATGAAATCAAATTCAGAATGACAGGCATAGCATAGACATAACTTAGATTTTAGGGCTTGGAAGAGAACAGACATAAGCATGGGACACTGCTCAAACCTAACACATTTGCTATTTGGTTTGGAAATGAAAAGTCTAGGAATGTAGACAAAAGGGCATTTGGGGTCTACTATTTTTTACTGCTTTTCTTCCTTACATCTTAGATAACAGTCTTTTTATGTATTATGTCTCTGTTCAAAACGAATTGGCAGCAAGTGCCCAAACAATCTTTCTTAAGACAAGTGTGCACATGCATGCGCGTGTATGCACACACACACACACACATGCACACACACGGGAGGATGGAGATACACAGTTGAAAAAGAAAACACTATCCATGTAGAAACAGACAGATCTATTATCAAGTTGCAAGCACATGTTGTACTCTGTACTCTAAAAAGCACTCTTAAAGGTTTGGAGAAACTTCAGAGTTAGTGGATCCAAACTGACTTTCATTGATTATGAAGATAAAGTCTTATCTGAACTGCCAAATAACTAACACAAAACTGACTCTATGCTACAAATGTTTTCATAGTATGGTTTATTTGCAAAGTCCTTAGGTGAACTCACTGAAAGACAACCTAGAATTTCCATATTCAAAAAGTAGAGAGAACACTCCATATTCAGAGTATCACATAATTATTATCTGCATAGCCAACTCTCAGTTAAAAGTAGAAAAAATAGTAAAGGAATAATATATGCTCATACATTCATTGGCACTTGTATAATATTTTTTCTTCCATTTTGACTAGTGATCTAAACATCTATTTTGCCCAAATATATGTTATCATTTGGAAAAAGTTAACTCCATATAGAGTAAATAACCATTTTTTAAAAGTCTGATGAATAAATAGATTAGGTAAAGCATTCAATGAGAGATGGTCATCTTCATTTTTAGCATTTTATAACATCATTACAAGGTAGCTGGATTCATTATAAATCATTACAAAATTTATAGCAACAGATCTTAGAATGTCTGGTGGCCTACCTCCTTTTTTAGCTTTACTACATATTATATATTATATTGCCATATATATATATATATATATATATATATATATATATATATATATATATATATATGTATAGCACACACACACACACACCCACATATATGTACATATTATAACCTACAAAAAATAGCCACATGTACATAAAATGTTGCATTTCCTTTCAGTGGCTTTACAGGTCTCTAAATTACCTAAAGCGTATCTGGAATTTAAATTAAGGGTCAGGAGCGATGGTTCAGCAATGAAGGTGTTTGCCTGCAGATACTAATGATTCAAGTTTGATTCTCCAGTACCCACAGAAAGCTGGATGAATAAGGTGGTACATGTGTCTAGAGTTCATTTGCATCAGCTGGAGGCCCTGGCATTCCCATCCTATCTGTCTCTCTGTCTGTCTCTGTCTCTCTGTCTCTCTATCTCTCTCTCTCTCCCAGGAGTGGTGGTGCACACCTTTAATCCCAGCACTTGGAAGGCAGAGGTAGGAGGACTGCTGTGAGTTCAAGGCTATCCTGAGACTACACAGTGAATTCCTGATAAGCCTGGGCTAGAGCTAGATCCTACCTAAAAATAAGTAAATAAATAAAAAATTTCTATGTCCTATGTTGCAAGGAACTTGATTTTCCTCTTACTGTAAATTTTATGAGTAAAATAGAATCAGTATATAAGTTAGGCCCCACTACTGCTTAATTTACTAAAAGCCAAGATTCTTGGGGGCAGAACTGTAAAGTAAGCACACAACAGGAAGGTAAATAACACTCACTGGGGTTTTACTGAGGCCATAAACATTACATGATCATGTAGCTAAGTTCTATACACAGAGGCATAATGTTTCATAAAAGATTATTCTGCTTATGAAAAAGTAATATGCTATGGGAACTATTTTACTTTGAACCCAATCATGAGTCTACAAAAGGATTTTTCTATGCATAAAAGACATACTGGACAGCCACAAGGGACATTGTCCTGACTGCTAAGAATACAATTATCCCTTTTATGTAATTATTATATTTAAATCATACTTCACTGGAAACTCAAGGTAGTTTACCACAATTAATAATGCTGTGTATTAAATTATGTATTAATTATTAATTATATATTAATATTAAGTGTTAAATCTTGTGAGTCAATGGACCTCATAAAACGGATTTGTGTTATCTGCTGAATCACTACATGAAACAATATTCTCTTAAAAACTATGTTATGATATCTTTAAAACATAGTGGCTTTTTTCCCTGGATTATTACTATAGTTTTTAAGGGTATATTGTTAGTCAACTTAGTACTGACTTATTACCTTAAAACTTTCAGAACATCTCTTACCTGAGTTTTATTGTGAAACTAAACATGCTCCCTGCTACTCTGAACTCTACTGCTATTTGGAGAACTATGCCTATTTATTATAAAATAAAGCCATAAATTAGGACAAAGAATATCACAGTGCTGACAGAAAAATGTCTGTAACCTTGTCCATCAAGAACCATGACCAGATACCATCTGTGGCAGACCCTGACTAGGGAGCACTTCCAAGCATGCTTTAAAGAGCCCACAGTATTATTGCACACAGCAACACTCCTGCCCCATTAATCATTTTTTTAAAATTTAATTTATTAGTTTTCTTTTCAGCAAATACAGGCAGTTTGGTACCATTGTTTAGGCTCATCCATGATCTACCCCCTCCCAATGAACCCTCCTTGTTGATATAAATGGGTCGTGCATTGTGGAGTTAGCCCACAGTTATTGGTACGATAAATGTCTCTGCATATCATGACCCGACATGTGACTCTGACATTCTTTCCGCCCCCTCTTCCGCAAAATTTCCCTGAGCCATGTTGGGTTTATTTTTGGTCCGCTTCAGTGCTGCGGTGTTGGGGGCCTCTGAGGCTCTGGCTCTCTGATTTTCCTGCCCTATTAATCTTTATCCAAGCCATTAGGATGTTTGTTTCGGCTTGATCCAGACCAAGCACTATACACAGATTAGCTACAACAAAGTATTCATTTCTTACCACATGTCAAGGCAGGTGGAATATTCTGTGGAGCCCAGGAGGACATCTGGTGGTCTGTACCACAAGGTAACCACTTCATTGGAGTATGTGTGGCTTGGGACAGATTTTGCTCTTGCAAGACCTGTGGATTACAGGAAATATAAAAAAAAAATTACATGGACATTTTTAGAACATATGTTTTAAATTTGAATCAAAGGTCAAACACAAAACTGTAATTCAGAATCATATATCCAGCTTCATGATTAATACAAATGTTGAAGAGAATATATTGTGGCCTCCATGTGTTGAACACACGTTAATAATCATTAAATCACTTCTAGCTGCAAATGAAGCATTAGCATTAGTAATCTAACAAAATATAATCAGAGTAAACAATTCAGAAACTACTCGGTATGACAGAAATGCCTAGAAGTCTCCTGAATCATTCAAAGTTCTAATCCATGGAGATCTAGTTCTAGGAGTTATAAACTGTAAGTCTTGTCACAAAGAGTTTTGTGGTTCAACAGCTTGGAGAAAGACTTCAGTAAGAAAGCTAAACAGTCTCTCAATTGTAAGATTTCTTGTTGCCACTATTTTTTTATATGTATACTGTGAATCTGCATGAAGAACGTATGGCATTTTTTCACAAAGGTTAACTAAAATCTAATGGGATTTCAGTGTTCTGTCACTCATTTCCATGGGAAGACATACTGTGAAAGCTTATGTAAAACTAACTGCAGAATTATAAAGGAATGGCCAGTAAATCTAGTACACAGATGATGTGATGGGATATAATAAATTGCAATGGGGAATTTTTGAGAATATTTTAAATGAAATCATATATGTAACTTGGCCTCATATCTTAAATACTCAAATATAAAAAGAATGAATACAAAAATATTTAACTATATTTAGTGTTTACCTCAGTAATATGGAGTGACTTATTTTTTTTTTAAATTGAGAATGTTTTTCTAAGTACCCCCCCTAAGGTTGTATATAATGACTGTGTGATTTTTTTTTAATGCCACAACATTCATGGTGATATATCTAAAAGGCAAATAGGCTGTGATAGTTTTGCATCTGTCCATTAGTGATAAGTGCTATACTTTAGACATAGAATGTTCCTCAAAGACCCAAGTGTTAAGGGCTATTTCACCAGCCTGTGGTACTACTAGAAGTTGATGAACTTCTGTGGTGTTGGAACTAGCAGAAGAAGTTGGCTCACTGTGGACAACTCTCAAAGAGGATATGTGGATTCTGGTCTCTCTTCCTCTCTCTTTGCTCCCCAGCTACTGTGAAATAAGAAGTTTTGTTTCTCCATCAACTCCCTGCCATGATGTTTTAAATCATCCATAAGTCTAAAACTAACAGGGTCAACCAGGCATGACCTGAAACCTCTGAAACCATGAGCAGAAATAAGCCATTCCTTCTTCAAACTGATCACTTCAGGTATTTTGTCAATATGATGTGACTAATGCAACAGGTATATTGTTCACAATCTGTTGCTAAAAGCATTCAAAACATCTTTACAGTGAGACTACTTTAACATGTTTGAATAAATGTTCTGATTAATAAATATTTATGTAGTATTCAGTAAATAAAAATTTCCTATTTACTAACAGAGCATTTCATTGTCTATATCACATTAAAATTTTGAAATTAATAGGAGAGCTGGTAAGATAATTCTAAATGGATTCAGCTATGACTACAGTAATTTTTCCTATAGTTCAGTTATTATAATAATATGGTGACACATTATATATTTTAATATATAATATTATTTTTATATATTATGTATGTGTTATTATATTTAATATTCCATATTAAAATGGAAAGGTAATGTATACAAGCATACACACTCATGGTACCCAATATTTATGCACATGAATAAAATTACTATATTAATTTCAACACAGATTTCTATAGTAACACCTTATTTCTTTTTTCTACCTCAATTCAAGCAAAACTGAATACTAAGAAAGGAAAATAAAGATGAAAAATAATCTTCAGAACTTGGTGATCCCATCAAAGCTTTGTTTCCTAACTGATAATAGTTCCATACAGACCAAACAGCTAAGCATAGGTTCTAACTCATCCCATACATTGTTATCAAGACAATGGGATGCAAAAACTATGTAGACTGGATGCCTTTGCTTTTCCCAAGTCCTCACTATCATGAAGCAAGGCCAGGGAGAATGGAGAATATATATATATATATATATATTTGACAGTTCAGATGAACAGGCTAGCTATTTTAAAAAGCAATATTCTGATTTGTGAAAAGAAACTGGGACCTAAAAATAACCATAATAAAAATAATTATATATAATTTCAGACCATATATGAGTTGGTTAAATATTTGTGAAAAATATAAATGGAAAAAGTTCTTAGTCTACATTATTTTCTTCCTTCCCACATGCTTAGGTCAAAAAATTTCCAAATTTCATTCCTCTAAGCTACAAAACTACCCAAAACAACAAGGAAAATGGGTTTTCAATATTTGACTTTTCAAAATATTACGAACAAATCTATAAATATGGCTTTTATCTAAATGTGCCATAAAGAAAAGTAAGAATATATTATTTACATGTTTAAGAATATGTATGGTGTGCATATGTGTGCACTGCACATATGTGTGCAGATGCTTGTGCCCCAAGCACACTTATGGAGAGGCCAGAGGAGGAGGTCAGGTGTACTCCTCTTATTTCCTTGAGACTGAACCTGGAGCTCAGCACCAGGGGCTTACTCTCTGTTTTCCTCAGCACTGGTGTTATAGGCATGCACAGCCTTGCCTAGCTTATTACATGGGTACTGGGGAATCACACTCAGGCACACATGCTTGGTTAGCAAATGCTTTTATTGACTAAACCAATTCCCTAGCCCCAGAAAGTTATATCTTTAGGGTACAGTCTTTTTAAAATATTTTTATTTTAATCAATTTATTTGACAGACAACAAGAGAGAGGGAGTGGGGAGGGAAAGAGAGAGAGACAGAGAGAGAATGGGTGTGCCAGGGCCACTGTAAATGAACTCCAGATACACGCGCCACCTTGTGCATCTGGCTTACATGGGTCCTGGGGAATCAAACCCGGGTCCTTTGGCTTTGCAGGCAAGTGACTTAACTGCTAAGCCATCCCCCAAGCCCTAGGGTACAGTCTTATATGTCATTTTAAAAAAGTCTCTTACCATCTCATTGTAATGAAGACAATTAAAAGCTTGGCTTTGAAAGTATACTATACATTGACAAACAAAAGATACTCACTTTAAGGATTTTTCACTTCCATTAATAAGAATAATAAACTCCAAAAATTTACAGGAAATGAGCAAATTATTTAACCCATGGCTAAAATATTTAAAAAGAACACCCTGAAGAATGAATATCTAATTAAATTTTTCCAAATAATTTTGGTAAAGATAACACTATGTATTTGTATACCTCATGAGTCAAAAACCTGCTTACTCATGAAAAATTTAATTAAACTGTATCTTCCAGTTGAAGGAAATCTGTAGAACAGGATTAATTAACACAGCATGTGTGAAAGCTTTTTTTCTCTGTTCCCTGTCAGTTGCTATGGTTACACTACAGGAAGAGAGTTACACTGCTTTTTTAAAAAGATGAAGTTCATGGGTTATTATCAACACTTCTTATATTAACATTTTGTCTCAATTAAAAGTCAAGAAGCAAGGGGAGGCAGGCTGGAGAAACGGCTCAGTGGTTAAGGCGTTTGCCTTCAAAGCCAAAGGACCCAGGTTCAATTCCCAAGGACCCACATAAGCCAGATATACAAAGGACACAGGCATCTGTAGTTTGTTTTCAGTGGCTAGAGGCTCTGGCATGCCCTTTTTCTCTCTTTCTGTCTCTCTCTCTCTCTCTCCTTGCAAGTAAGTAAGTAAGTAAATAAATAAATAAATAAATAAATAAATAAATAAATAAATAAATAAATAAGAAGCAAAGGGGGATGCTAACCAGATGAGCACAGGATATCTACATTGTATGACTAAAGCTAAGCCTGTGCATCTCAAGGGTGACAAGCTCCCTTGGCCAGCCAAAATGGCTTGCATAACAATTCATTGTTTAATGTTCTGCCATTTGTAGCTAACAAAATGTTCTACAGTAGAGAGGGGAAAAAAGCTTGATATTTACGACCTACTGCCAAGGATTCGAAGTTGGGCTGCTCCTATACGTAACAGAATCATAGATTTCAAAGAGTTAAACTCTGTGGCTAACCATTTACCAGGGAAGGAATTCCTTTCCTTATATCTACCTTACAGAAAACACCATCTGTTTGATTCTACCCTTCACCATGGTTTCAGTAAACCCCAGGACACTGTTGTTCACATCTGCCTTGGTAGATAAGACTTCATCAAACAATGGACTGTCCAGGTCTTCTCATTGCTTGATCACTGCATTAGACCCCCACCCATATCCCTTTCTTTTAAACTTCCTGCCCTTACTTCTCTGCTGCAGAAAACAAGTAGTAACTTGGTATCCCTCTGGGACCTTTCTCTACCTAATGCTAGTTTTCTTTTTCTAGGATTATACATTCTAACCAGTGTGATATAATTTAAAAATAAAATGTCCCCTAGTCATTTATGTAGTATTTGGTCTCAAATGAAAAGCCCAGAAGGGAGACTTTTAGGAAGACACTGCATGATGAAGGCTTTCACCTCATCAGAGTATGAGTTCATAACTTGATGGCATCATTCAGAAGTGGTAGAAACTAAAATAGAGAATTGACTTGGAGGAACTGGGTTACTGGGAACATTCCTTGGAAGAGTGTTTTTCCTCTCCCACTGGCTCTGTGGTTCTTTTCCCCATGAGGTCAGCAGCTTTGTTCCTTCTCACATTTCCTGCCCTAAGATTCTCCTTCACCACAGCCTAGACACCAGGGAGTTAAGTGACCATGTATTAAGATTTCTGAACAGTGAGGCAAATAAATATTTCCTCCTTTAATCTGTTTTTCTTAGGTATGCCATCATAGTGACAAAAGAAAAGCTGACTAATACAGTGTTTTCTCAGATGTGCATACAATGTAAGTCACTGTCAGTAATGCTATGTTTTTAACTTTCAACCATTGGTGGTGTCTTCCACAATTTAACCTCTGGCTCATATTTCCTTCTATGATTCAGATCTGGTTTTACTCAGTTACCCACAAGCACTAGGATGCACTCTAAGTCCTCCAAATACCCTATGTTTACAATAATTAAGTTTTAATGTGATAATATTTGTCAAGAACCTGGTATTCTAACTCGTTAAAGAAAATTCCCGAATATAGGATAAGGGTTCAGAAATGCACATTTCAATGTCCCTGCTCCATCTAAAGAACTGAGAAGGGAGTAGAAATATTAATTTTTTTCTTTCTAATTAAGTGAGACTAATAATGGCAAAAAGCTAAATGAACTTGATGCAGGGACCTAAAATACAGTACACAGTAGCATCTTTGATTTTGCTGGGGTCTTTGCAGAGAAACGACCACTGTGCTTGAATACTAGTTTTGTTTACATGTTAGAACCACTTCCTTACCTCTCTCCCACACCACGTTTCCCAAATACTCAGAAAAAGTGCCTTGCTTTAAGTAAAAAAAATCACTCTTTTTAGTGTTATTGAAAGACTTTATTGTTACTAGTGCTGTTGTTAGTTAACAAGTAGCAGACAATTCAAAATACTGAACATTCCTCAACCTTAATAACAACAACAAAATACTGACATGCCTAGTATGCTCTTAAACACTAAAAGGGGGGGGGGGCACCCCTGAACTGCCTCCCTGCCATTTCTCCATATAACTTCCTATAATTGGAAGCATGGCCTTTCCACCAATCCAGAAACCCAGGGCATCCTGAAGATAAGTCTTCTGGATTTGTGTTTTATTTAATATACTTGGCAGTGAAATCCAGGGTCTTGTGGATGCTAGGCAAGAATTCTACTACTGAGTTACAATCACAGTTCTTTTTTTTATTTATTTTATTTTCTTCTTCCAACTCCTCCTCCTCCTCTTCCTTCTCCTCCTCTTCTTTTTTTTTTTTTTTTTTTTTTTTTTTTTGAGATAGGGTCTCACTCTAACCCTGGCTCACCTGGAACTCACCCTGTAGATCCAGGCTGGCCTTGAACTCACAATGATTTTACATTTTACTTCTGCCTTCCAAGTACTGGGATTAAAAAACATGCTCAACCACACAGCCTGTTCTTTTTAATTTTTTGTTTTGTTTTGTTTTTGCTTTTGGAGCTAGGGCCTCACTCTACCTCAGGCTGACCTGGAATTCATATGGAGACTCAGGGTGGCCTTGAACTCACAGTGACCACCCTACCTCTGCCTCCTGAGTGCTGGAATTAAAGGCATGTGAAACCACGCTTGGCTCTTAATTTTTATTTTAAGATTCAATTTGTTGTCCAGGTTGGTCTTAGACTCATTGTGTAGCTCAAGCAATCCTCCAACTTGCAATCCTCTTGTCTCAGCCCAATGAGTAGCTAGGATTACAGACATGTGGCATGCTACTTGGCTTATTTATGTGCTTGTTTTACATATATTTAGCATATTAAATATTGTTTAAAGTGAAAAAAATTTCAAGACTGCAGTAATGATATCCTTTCCTTTCCTTTGAATGTAACACCACTGTTTTACCTTCTCTTTGCCATTAATTAATTTATTTGCATGTACATGTGAGTGTGTGTGTGCATGTGCACACATATGGGCAGGCCAGGATCTCTTACAACTGCACATGTGTATGCTACTTTTTGCATCTGGCTTTGTGTGGGTACTAAGAAATTGAACTTGGGCTGGCAGGCTTTGCAAGCACATGCCATCTGCCCAGCCCTTTGTTTTGGTTGTCTAGGCTCTCACCATGAGATAAATTATTCTTCATAAGATAAAAAAAAAACTGTTCAAAATGTCTGCATTGGCATTTGATAGTTTTTAAACCAAACTAGTAATTTTTGAATATAAAATTCAATAAATGAAAGTAAACCCAGAGACACCTAAGTGTTGAGGTAGTATTTTAATTGACTAGGATTTTATTAAGATAGCCTCAATTGTTTTGTGTGTGAGGCAGGATTGCACTATGTAGGCCAAGCTGGCTTCAAATCTGCTATTCTCTTGATTTTAGCAGTTGAATGTTGGGGTTAAAGGTGTGCAACACCACACTCAGATCCTAATAATTCCTAAAATTTTAAACTCAACAAATTATGCTTAATCTGCACATCTTACAGGGCACAGTGTATAACTTTCATTTTAAGCAAAAGCCCTTATCATCCTTATCATAATAGTTTACTAAACATTTCCAAAGAAAATGGAAGATTTTCATGTAATTTTCATATGTAGGAAATTTTTATTTTTCTCAATACTATAGGAGAAACACACTTCTGTTAGTATATTAGCCTATGTATTAAAAGACTTGAGACATGATAAAATGTGTTGCCTATTAGTGTTCCTGGAGTTACCTAGTTAGACATATCTGTTTAAATTAGTGAAGCTCTATAGCCCTTGTTGTGTGTGTGTGTGTGTGTGTGTGTATGTGTGTGTGTGTGTGTACTATGCCCTAAAAGATGGCCACCTGCCTTTGTAACTAAGTTTTGTTGGAAAACAGCAACACCCAGTTATTCACATATGACAATGGCTACTTTTGCACTAACAGCTGAGTTGAACAGCTGAACAAGACCACTTGACCTAGAAGACTACTATATTTAGTATCTGAAGTAGTAAGTCAGATTTTCTGATCTTTGAACCAGAGAAAATTAATTTTATGGTTCATCCAAGTCAACAATCTCAGTTATGAATATAATACAAAAATATTTTTCATTAGATGCATAAAGCTCATATATGACCACGTTCATCAGAAGCTTATTAATGTAATTCCAAGACACTGATCCTATTCCATAACATCTACATTAGCAGAGAATGCAAAATCATTTTCAATGGAGCATATGTGAATCTGTCATAGATTTCAGAGTTCACTGGCTTATATTTCAATTTCTCATTTCTGCTTCCCAGTTAATGAAACCTATAATTAATACTCCTATTCTAGATGACACTACAACATACCAAATAAATATCCTGACCCAACTAAAGTGGACATTTTTGATGGACTTCCCAACAAATGCTGATTTGTTAACAATTTTTTTAAAAAATTAAAAAATACTAAATCACAAAAAAATTAAGTTTTTTTGTGAAAATCAAGACATAATACACAGAGCTTTCCAGGTATCTGTTTATAAGTGTGTATTAATATTTGCCTTGAACATTATTAAGTAAATTAATGTATTAGTCAAAAAATTTATTGAAATAATTACAACTATCACATACAGTAAATAAAAATTAAAATAAGAAATTTATTAAGCAATTTTAGCCTATTAGGTACACTTAGGTTTTGAATGTATTACGTCACTTAATGGTTGCAACTGAAAATTTAGTGTAACTATTAGTCTCTCAATATAACAGAAAGAAAACTATCACTCAGAGAAACTAACTTGCCATAGGTTTCACAGTAATAAATGGTCATCCCAGAGTGCAAAATGCATCAAGAACTAAGAGTTTGGGGACATGTTCCTGGGCTCTGGATGGAGGGTTCCAAAGCTTACATTAACTGCAGGATATTCTGGTGGAGAAATAGAGAGGTATGGAATTGCAGAAAGGGAAGAAAGAATTGGGAGGAGAAAATACAAACTGGATCTATTGGAAGAAGACCCTGAATATATGATCAAACTTGAGAAAAGGACTCAATTGTCTAGACAGTCTTAGCAATCATCCAAGAAAATCTTGAGAAAAAGAAGTTCAATAGGGAATACCATGGAGAACTCCTCAGAAATCTTCATGCTAAGGTCAGCTGCTGAGAAGACTTTGTTTGTTTTAAAGTAGAAATGGCAGAGTAGTACCCTATAACTACAGCAGCTGGTTATCTGACTATGGAAGTGGAGCATGTGCGTACGCACACGCACAGACACACACACACACACACACACACACACACACACACACACACACAGAGAGAGAGAGAGAGAGAGAGAGAGAGAGAGAGAGAGAGAGAGAGGGAGGGAGGGAGAGAGAGGGAGAGAGAGCAAGCGAGCACAAGTGAGCACAAGCTCAGAATTGAGCTGCCTGGAAATGCACATTGCTAAGGAGAGGGGGAGCCCTGCTTATCTTACAGGATCCCACAGTACCATTTTATCACAGAAACTTGAAGCCTAGGTGTGATGAAAGCCAATCAAAAGGGCATCTAATAAATAACTGAAAACAAAAAGCTTTTTGACATATCTTGACTAAATTACCTTCAAATTTGAGCTAAGAGGTTTTTGTAACAGTAAGTGACCATCTTACCAGTGCAAATGAATGAGGTTATTATTGAAGCAATATACATAAAAGAGATTGGATCATATTAAATTAGTGTAATAATTGTTAATTTTATGGTCACTACTTGTGGTGGTTTGATTCATGTGTCCCCCATAAACTTAGGTGTTCTGGATGTTAGGTTCTCCAGCTGATGGCAATTGGAAATTAAAGCCTCCTAGAGACGATATATTGTTGGGGGCAGGCTTATGGGTGTTACAGCCAGTTTCCCCATACCAGTGTTTGGCACACTCTCCTGTTGCCATGTTCTAACTTATGTTGGCCAGGGGTAATGTTCACCCTCTGCTCATGCCATCGATTTCCCTGTCATTGTGGAGCTTCCTCTTGAGTCTGTAAGCCAAAATAAACCTCTTTTTTTTCCCACAAGCTGCTCTTGGTGATTTCTACCAGCAGTGCAAGCCTGACTACAACACTACTCAACTTCTCTGAATTGTTTTCAATTACACTTTTAGTTATGCTTTTATCTTATCCGACTTTTTTTTGGGAGGGGAGTCAACATTGTACTTAGTACAGGATTCCTGACATAATCAGAAAATGTCAACTAAGAGAAATTCATATTTTTCTTCATTTTGATAATTGTAAACAATCTTGGTTATCTTAAAAATTGAGCTAGACATTGCTATTGTAGAAAATAAGTGCCAAAACTTCAAATCTCCAACACTGAGCATTTTAGGAATATTTCCCATAATACATTATCTCCCTAAAGCAAATATATATTACCACAACTATGTCAAGCTTTCCATGCCCGCTACAATGCTATCACAGTTTCTTTTGAATAGGGAGAAAATCAAGGTGGAATGTAGATTCTGCTCACTGTGTATCCACTGTCTCTACTTTATTCCTATCTTCCTGTCCCCAGTGCCATTGCAGAGTTCTCGTTGTTCTGCGAGTGGCAGTGTGCTCTGCTTGCTCTGTCCCCATCCTTTGAGGAAGGAGCAGGTTCATGGAGCTCATAACAGCTTCTCTAAGTCAGATCATACCACTGCTCACAAGTGTGATTTGGGACAAAACACATAGCCTAGCTCAGTTTGTGCTTGGCTATCTGTAAAATGTATGCTACAGAGTTGTTAGTGTGCTGCATATTCTCTACTCCCCCTTCCTAACCCTTTCTCAAAGCTTTCTCACTCTGTTCCTGGTTCTCTTAGCCTCAAGTCAGATTTGGTAGAGGGAGGAGATATACTGACAAAAAGTCATAGAGAAGGAGAAAAATGAGGTCAATGAGTTTGTCCCTGTGGCTCCTGTCCAGCAGGATAGGTTGTAACTGTGCCTAAGCTCTTCCTTGGAAGGATCTGTCTCTTGCTCAGAAAACTCCAAAACCACTTTCTCACTTAACCCCAGGGAGGGGGCATGGAAAGGGCTCTGCACAGTTATTAACCTGGAGTATTTTCACATCCTTGACAGGACCACAGTTTCATGAATATCTCTTTAACAAAACAGATCCCAATTGCTCCATATGAGGTAGCCTTTATTTCTTCCAAGCATGCTTGATACAATCACCACATGGGATTCACACTATATTTGTATCAATCAAATGAGATGGATAGTGTTTAATTAAAGGGAAACCTTCAATGAATATTAGCTACTACCCTTAACTACACCACCACCCTCTGACCACCATGGCACACCTTTGCTAAATAACTGAATGCATCCTTTGGGCTTTATCCTGAAGGAATGAACCCTAAGGGTTAAAAGCCTGCTACAACTGATTCTTCCCTTCTGTGCTTGTATTCTAGCCAATTGTGAGCAGCTAATCAAACTACTTATATATATATTTTTTTCTTATGTCATGTGCTTGGTACAACATGCTTTCACAGACCATGGCACTTTATTGAACTGACAAACTCTTACCTATCCTTCAAAACACTATTCAGAAAAGCTGCCCAGAAGCAACCTTGCCCTACAAATAAGCCTTAGAAGATCAGCATCTCTGAAAATGGAGCCACGGGCCATTTGCCTTTTTTGTTTGTTTGTTTTTGTTTTACGAGGTAGGGTCTCACTCTAGCCCAGGCTGACCTGGAATTCACTATGTAGTCACAGGGTGGCCTCAAACTCATGACGATCCTCCTACCTCTGCCTCCCAAGTGCTGGGATTAAAGAAAACAAAACAAAACAAAACATTTGCCTTTGTAACCCTAGTTTCTAACAGATCATGTCATAGTATGTTGGCCTGACATATGGACAAAGCTACTGGGCCTGAGTGTCTGAAACAGTGTATTCTTTAGCACAGATAACAGTGTGCATTCTGGCCCGATAGGGAGGTGGACCCAGCCTACCTCATTCCTTCACCTGTTTTAAACCTGGGAATTCAATTAAAAACAGCTTCAGAACTTTAAAATGTTTAAAACCCAATTGAAATTAAAATCCAACTGAAGTAGAAACAGGTGAAAGCTAGTCTCTTTTAGGCAGTTTCAGTTAGGGACAGGAGCCAAACAAGGAAATGTCACCCCACCTTGGCAGGAACGGAACTTGTGTCTGATCCAGTTTCATCCATAAAGGCTGCAGCCTTTGAGGTCAGCCCCCTTTAATCTGCAAACCAATAAGGTCTTCCCTTACATACCTGAGACTGACAAAAGAATCCATTTTTTAAAATTCACTATAAAGGCTTGTCTGTAATGATCTCTATTCTCACCCTACTCTGTGACCAATGGACACACTAAAATTGGCCCTCCCCTATCTGGCCTGGCTGGGTAGGGGAGAGCACTGTTTCTTGGACTATATAATTTTCTGCTTGCCTTTATCTGCCTTATGCTTTGGAGTAATATCTCGTTTTAATTACATGTAGGATTTTTCTATAATCTCTGAGTCTGCCATATATGTATTTCCTTTACACTCTAAATCTACCATGTGGTTATTGCCTCTAAACTTTGGGCCTGCTACCTGTGTAATTTCTCTAAATTGGGGGCAATCAGGGGTGTAACTCTCTTTACTACCCATTTCTCATTTGAATTTCCTGGTCCCTGCTTTGGTTCTTTCTCCTATTCTTAAACATTCACTACTTACCCCCTTAACTTTCTTCTATGGGGAGGCTCAGGGAGGTTGCTGTGCCTTCCACATGAGTGTGTGGTTTCTTCTCTATTTCTCTACATAAGATCATAGATCCTATTATCCTCTATGTGTTTTGAGACTTTTTTCCAGTCTTTTCCTAGACAGAGAGACAGAGTGAGAAAAAAAGAGGCAGCTAGAGAATAGGTATGTCTGGACCTCTAGCTATAATATCTCAAACTTTGTCTACTGTGATATTTAAAATTTGGATAAAACCTCAAGAATTAATCACTCCTTAAAGTTACATATTCACACTCATGTTCTATGTGCTTTTATCACCAGTCAACACCTAAAGCTGCCTTAGTTCCTGTATTTAGTATCTTTTAATCCTTCTGGAAGTATTGGAAGTTCACAAAGAAGGTCCAGTCTCCTTGTGTAACCCAAAATAAGGGGTCTTCTGTAAAATGCAGAATAAGACCCAGTCTTATTCAGAAAAGGCATGTATTTTTCTGTTGTGAAGTTCTCAAGTTCTAAATTCTAATACTCAGATGTGTTGAACCAGCTTAGATCAAAACTGCAGCAATTATCAGGCTTCCCTGATTCTGCAGGATCCCTTAGATGCTCACTCAGAGTTAACTTTGAGGTGTGCTCAGACCTTAATGGGCAGAAGTACCAAAACACTCATTTCCAAGCTTCCAGCAGTTCCATTTTTGAAGAAAGACACCGGAATTTTCCTCTGAAGCTGTTTCTGTGTTCCAGGAAAGCCAACTTAATAGCCATCTTGTTATGAAAATACAAAGCAAATCTCTCCCTCAAGTTCTGGGCTGGCTATGAAATTAACCTGTATCTCCATGTTTGAAAAGAAGCAGGGTGAAGTTTAAACTGGGGGCTTGTTTGAGAAGAGCATTTCCCTTCAAGGAAAATGTTTACTGTGTCTGGGAACTTAAGAGACACAATGATCCTTTCCCCTGAGGGGTTTCAGAAACCCAAGAGCTGCAGAAACAGTATGCTATTGTTCACTCTTCAAAGGCAGCACCAATAAAATCCAACCTATAGTAACATTCAAATCCAAATCCCACAAAGTGTACTAATTATATGTATGAATAAAGTTCTTGTACAAAAATTTGGGATGGTGTGAGAGACATTAATCCTGTGACTGGGAAACTGGTACCTAAGATCTTTTTACTTGACTTCAAAGATTCTCATGGATTTCAGGGAGTATCCTCCATGTTTTGAGACAGGAGCAAACACACCCTGGGTAGTGAGGCCCATCTGAAGGGTGTCATGTGCCTGGCTTGCACTTTGGTGTACCCATGCTTCTACACACCGACTGCCTAGGCTCTTTTCAGTGAATTCTCATATCTAATTCCAATTGCAAGTGTTAAAAAATGCATGTAGGCATTTTAAAAGGCTCCCTGCTACCCAAGACTAGAGGCAGGCAGCGAAGCAATAACTAGTATCTTACCAAGGAAACCCAATGATACCTGGATTATGGCCTTGAGTCCTATCTAAAAAGCAGGACAGAAACAAAATAGCCACACCTTAGAGACTTTGAAGGAATAGAGACCTTCTTTATCTCTCCTCCATGGCCTCATGACTTCTCTCATGGAGTCTGTGCCCAGACATATCCATTCCCTAGAAACTAACAAAAGGGGGTATTTAGTTCTCTGAATTTACAGAGCCTAGTTAACTCTCTCTGGCTTTGGAACACAGCATGCATGTTGACACAGGGCTTCAAACACTCCTAATAAATGGTTTAATTCTAAAAGGGAATAGTCTTATCTACTTCTCATCAAATCAACCTGTTTCTCCTTTCATAGCCTGAAGCCTATCACCAACCCATCCTCAAATTCTTCCTGCTCTCTGAGATTACACACATTTCCCTCTGCTGTTGAGATTCCATGTGCATATCTGATGTGTTACATTGCACACCACCTTGGTAGATTATAGTCACTAGAGAGTAGCCCTAACATAGTTACTATAGGAGGCTATATCTGATTCTAGAAATCCCCCAGGACAAACACTAGTGTTACTGAGTTCATTGAATTGACTGTTTGGAACATGATGAAAAGTTGCTTGTTATGTTTCATAAGTCTCAAAGAGTGATCAATGACAACTTAGGTGTTTGTCATTATATTTATCACAGAAAGACTTAGATGTGTGCAAATGACTATGGCCTTACAGGTAAAGGCTGAAATAAAATAACTTAAACTCCAGAAGAAAACTAGCTAACTAAACTATGGTACAGACACAGAATGCAGATGAGGCCAATACATTTATAAATCCTAATATTAAACCAACAATAATAGACTATTGAGGGAAAAGAAAATAAAAGTAATGAAAGCACATTATAGCTTCTTTTTTAATTTTTTATATAGCCTCTTTATAATAAAAACATGCACTTACATTTATAAGCAATAAAATAAATAAGGAACTAATATAGGCAATGGCCTACAGAAAATCCAAACAAGGATACAGGAGGGCAATGGAGATCTAATTTTCACTGTACTTCCATTTTTATAGTCTTTGAGATAACTATTATTATGTGTGCATATTGCCTACTAAAAATTGTTCTTTGAAGAGAGAAAGAAAATAGGTCAAATAAGCCCTTACCCATCAGGGAAGTATCAGTAACTCACCATGCCCAAGACTCTATCCTTCTTCCTTTATAGTATGGTTCTAAAATAGTCACCATTGGTTTTAAATGACAGGCTTAGCTACCATGACAAGGAAACTGGTGGCTGCAATACTGAGTTAATTATGGGGTGGAACCAGCTGAAATACATGATCATCTAAATATTCTCACTAGTACATCCAATTTGCCTTCTACATTGCAGGCTTCTCTGTATAATCGCCAGTATAGGTATTAAACCGTGGAATAAACTTGCATGAACAATCTGAATCATTAAGAAAACTACATGATCATGAAATCTGCCTTTTATACAAAATTCCTCAAAGTATTAAACTTACAATGGAGTTCAATAAGGTGATGAATATGTGAAAACTGGCCAAACAAGGGTCTTTTTTGTTTTAAATTTCAATTCATACAATGAAGGCAGTGAATGACAAATTCTACAGCTACACATAAGCTAAGATTAATGGATTCAAGAATATAGTTGGATAGAGTTTGAGAAGTTCAAACTTAGAATCAGAAGCCTGATAATTCCTGTATCTTCACTTGTCAGCAAACAAAACACATACTAAGCTTAGAGGACCAAGAGTGTCCCCAAAGGCCTGCAATGGTTTTAAGAGAGCTGTCACCAATAAAATATAAACTCATCTTGTGCTATAGTAGACAGCTGTCTAATCTCTTAAGGATTACCCAGAAAACTAATAGTATAAGACATATCCTACTTCTACAATCTATGAAGTATGCTTTAAGTATTCCCATCTCATCAGTCCAAATTTGTCCTCCAAAACCTTTATTTTCGCCAATAAACTTTTATTTGAAATCTTACAATGTAGCTGAAGATATTTTTAAAATTTTTTTGTTTATTTTTATTTATTTATTTGAGAGGGGGGGGGATGGGTGCTCCAGGGCTTCCAGCCACTGCAAATGAACTCCAGATGTGTGTGCCCCCTTGTGCATCTGGCTAACGCGGATCCTGGGGACTCAAGCCTCGAACTGGGGTCCTTAGGCTTCACAGGAAGCGTTTAACCGCTAAGACATCTCTCCAGCCTGCTGAAGATATTTTAACTTAGAACTTTCTTCAAACCAAATTTAAGTACCAGAATAGTAAAGTGCTCTCTATTTTGTTATGCATTTTTTATTGATTATTACTTTATTACATATATTAATAAAGAATAAAATAGGACAAACTACACTAGAAATACATGTCTACAGGTTAAGTAAAAGTTAATATATATGAACTGATTAATCTTTTAATCCACAATTGACTATTAACCCCCCACCAAAATAATTTATGGGCACTTCTGGTTAAGATGGAGGTGTAGGAACCATGCCAAAGCAGCATAGGGAACACCCCCCACCGCCAAAAAAAAGAAAGAAAACAGCAAAATACACTCTTCACTAAAAAGTGAGGTATATAAGAAATTATCAAATGCAGCAGAGGACAGATCCAGAGCAGCTAGAGCCCACACAGGCAGGCAGAATCAGCTCCAGCAGCAGTGGCACCCGATCCATGGGGCCATGGCTACAAGGCTTGGCTTGAGCCACAAGAAAAGCCAAAGGGAATTCTCCACTCACACTGAAGCTCCTAGCAAACTCAAACATGAAGGGGGGATGGCAGGGAAGAATGGAGGAGAGGCTCATGAGGAAGATGATCACGGGGAACAGCAAGAAAACTTCAACAGCCTCCCCTGCCCTCCCCCCACTGCCGGTGCAAGTGCCAGCAAGCACCAGAGACCTGGGGAAGGGAGCTCACAGCACCCAGCAGCAGCAGGCAGAGCAGCAATCCAGCAACCCATCCAGCCTACTTGAACCCAAAGCACAGCAAAGAGGGACCCAAGAGGAGTGCAACATAATTGAGACCAAAATCATCCCAAAAGGATTACACCAGATTAGTACCTGCCAAATAAGCCTGATATATAGGCTTGAATCAGAAGTGTTAATTGCACCTTCCATATCAGGATAAATTGGATGTTAAATTTGATGGATGGTCAGATTTGCCTTTCTTAAATAAGCTATATTTTCTGCTTGTCATTTGTTGCTTTCTGATTTATAGTGCCTTTGTTTCTTCTTCTGTTGTTCATTAGGGAAGGGTCTCACTTGGTCACAAGCTGACTTGGAACCCTCAACAGATGAGAAATCTTAGCCTGTAGGGTTGACAGGATTGAGAGTATGGGGAAAGACACATCCTAAGGGACTATGACTTTGTTAGAGGATCTGGCTGTCATAATATCTACTCTTGCATAAATATTCCATGATGTTTTTCATTGAATGTGTACATTGTTTAGTTAAATTTTAGAATCTACCTGTATTTTGTTCCACTAAGCCTACTTGAATAGTCTTATAGCAGGCAAACCCAAAATCTAGGGCCACTTTTATAGACACTCTGCGAGTTTTAAGAGCTACACTTAGCACCTTAAGCTACTGCCCTAAATATATATAACATTGGATTAATACATCTAATAATAGTGCAGCTAATTAGAAAATCCAAACATTACATTAATCCAAGATGCAAAAGTATATACATTATAACACCAGACAATATAAATCCAACAAAAAGTATTAGTGCATCAGAAATGACCTCAGGTGAGAATGATTTAGAGGAAATGCCTGAGAAAGATTTCAAAAGAATGCTTATAAATGTGCTCAAAGAATTCAAAGTAGAAATCAAAGGAATGAAAGAAGAAATCAAAGAAACCAAAGAAGACACAGGAAACCAATTTAATGCAATAAAGAGTTTAATAAAAGATATAAATAACGAAATAGAAATAATAAAGAAAAAATCAGTTGAAATTACTAGCAATGAAGAATACAGTCAATGAAATAAATAAATAAAAATACTGTACAAAATCTCATCAGTAGAATGTATGAAGGAGAGGACAGAAAATCTAAACTAAAAGACCAGGTGGCAGATCTAATACAGTCCATCAAAGAGAAAGACAAACTAATAGGAAAGTGTGAATGGGAATTTCAAGGATATTTGGAACACTATGAAAAGATCAAACATAAGAATTCAGGGTATAGTAGGCAGAGAAGAATTTCACTCCAAAGGCATCATAGGTGTTTACAACAAAAGTGTAGAAGAAAACTTGCCCCAAATTGGTAAAGAGATGCTAATGAAGATACAGGAATCCTTTAGAACACTAAACAGACAAAACCTAGAAAGAACCTCTCCTTGGAATATTATAATTAAACTACTAAACATACAAACTAAAGAAAATATACTAAAAGCAGTTAGAGAGAAAAATCAAGGTATATACAAAGGCAAGCCTATCAGGATCACAGCAGATTACTCAACACAAACTTTAAATCCCAGAAGGGATTGAGTGATGTATTCCAAGTTCTGAAAGATAACAACTGTCAACCAAGGTTATTTTATCCTGCAAATTTTTATCCATTCAAATAGAGAAATAAGGGCATTCCACAACAAAGGCATACGAAAGGAATATTTGAAGACAAAACCAGCTTGACAGAAGATACTTGAAATAATCCACCATGCTAAGGAGAAGGAAAAGCACACATATAAGGAACCCGAAAAAAAAAAAAAAAAACTCAAATACTAGTTAATACAAGAAAGAAAAGGTAAAACTAGAAGAACTACAAAAAAAAAAAAGGCAAAAATAAATACACACCTTTCAATAATATCTCTTAATATCAATGGTCTCCATGCCCCAACCAAAAGACATGGGTTTGCAGACTGGGTTAAAAATCAGGGTCCTTCAATTTGTTGCCTCCAAGAAATCCACCTTTCTACAAAGGATGGACACTATCTTAGGATAAAAGGCTGGAAAACAGTGTTTCAAGCAAATGGGCCTAGAAAACAAGCAGGGGTTGCAATCCTAATATCGGATAAAGGAGACTTTAGTCCAACATTAGTTAGGAAAAATAAGGAAGGTCACTTTATATTGATCAAAGGCACACTCCAACAGGAGGACATTACAATCCTAAACATATATGCACCTAACATGGGGGCTCCCCACTTAATCAAACAAACGATATTAGAACTAAGGTCACAGATGACACCAAACAGAGTTGTACTAGGTGACTTCAACACCCCACTCTCATCAATTGACAGGTCATCCCGGCAAAAAATAAGCAGAGAGACATCTGGATTAAATGAGCTCATAGAAGAAATGGACCTAACTGATATCTACAGGACATATCATACAAATGCTGAAGAATATGCATTATTTTCAGCTGCACATGGAACATTCTCTAAAACAGATCATATATTAGGGCATAAAGAAAATCATAACAAATACAGGAAAACTGAAATTATTCCTTGCATTCTATCTGATCTCAATGGAGTCAAACTACAAATCAATAGCAAGAAAAGCTGTAGAGCATACACAAAATCATGGAAACTAAATAAAATACTACTAAATGATGAATTGGTCAATGAAGAAATCAAGAAGGAAATAAAAAACTTCATAGAATCATATGATAATGAGAACACAACATACCAAAATCTCTGGGACACAATGAAGGCAGTCCTAAAGAGGTAAAATTATAGCTTTAAATGCCTATACTAAGAAATTAGAAAGGTCACAAGTAAACGACCTAATGCTTCACCTTAAAGCCTTGGAAAATGAACAACAAGGCAAACCAAAAATCAGTAGACAGGAAGAAATAATAAAGACTAAGGCAGAAATTAATGAAATAGAAACCAAAAAAAATGATTTATGGGAACACTATGTGAGATAATTTTAATGTTACAACATTTAATCACATGAAAACGTCATCAGGTTTGCAGTACTTATGTTTTAATAATAAATTTCAAGGCAGCTAATATATAAAACAAAACAATATAGTCATTTACTTTTAAACAGGTAGCCCTCAACTATCAATAAATTTAAATATTTTTGTCTTAATAATAGTTATGAATTTTTAAGTTAAAAGGAAATTCATCTAATATAATTTTTATAAAAATATTTACACGAATCTGTGGTTTTCGATATTATCATAGAGTCAAAGAAGAGGAGTTATAGGTAAGTCCTATTGACTTGGTCTACTCCTGTAATGAGACCATTCCTTGCTATGTGGAAAGAAGTAATATTTGGGCTAAGGTTTTCCTAGAAAACTATATCGCAACCTCACAATTATTTGGTAATAAACAATTTAACACTAACAAATTGGATTTTGGAGGAGGGATATCTAAAACATAAGGCCACGTGTCCAGAAGGCAGAACTTATAAATGCACTTCAATCATATCCTAGCTTGTAGATGTGCTCATGAGCCCAAGACTGACTCTTCCACAAGCTCTCTGTCCGTCAGTATTTTGTGAGGGTGTGCAAGTGGTTATAGAACACAAAACATAGGACATTCATTTTGTTTTAAAAAAATACTATGCTATTTACTGTAGGAAAATAACTATACTTAGTAGTATTACATAAAATGAAAGCTGCAAAAATGCGAATAATCATTAAGTGTTTAATTGATCACCAATTTGACTTAGAATCCCTACATTTTTATCTCCTTACTAGTATCATGAATATAGGGCAACATCAAAATATTCCTTTTTGGTTTATTCAGTTTTTTAGGCTGAATCTATTTTTTTCTTTCTTTTATTTTCTTGATTTGAGTTTGTGAAATAGAGTCTCAACTAGCCCAGGTTGGTTCTGAACTTACTATGTAGCTGAGGCTGGCTTTAAACTCCCAATCCTTTTGCCTGCACTTCCCAAGGGCTGGTATTATATATAGTGTTGCACCACCATTCCTGACTTCAGCCAGGTTCTGAATACATAAGAGTTTGAAACTGGCTATCTAGTTTAGGCTACCCTCAGACTTGCAGTCCTCCTGTATCAGGCACCCAAGTGCTAGGATTTGGGTATGAGTCATCACACAGCAGTATTAATTTATTCCAATTGTATTCTGCAGACATACAATTTATATCATATGTGCCATAAATAAATAAAAAATACATGCATAATGCATATATATGTGCTTTCAAAAATGAAAACCTTTAAAAAGTATGCTAAATCAAATTAAAATATTATAAATTATTTGATTCTATATTCCTTTGAAAAGCCAAATGTATCTTTTTGTTGTTGTTGTTGTTGTTACTAACAGTTCAATAGCTATTAGAAACAAAAAATAAGTTGGAAAGGTCTGGAATAAGAGTTAACAAAGTATTTCCCATGAACCAAATCTGTCACATTTATTTGTATATGTGTTTTTGGTGGCTTCTTGTCTATTGAAATGAGAAATCAGTGTAGTTACAACAGAGAATTCATGGAAAAATGGTTAATATCAGGCTCTTTGCAGAAATATTTAATAACCACTGATATAGAATATTTTATAAGACAAAATTTAGGCATTTCAAGCAGGATTTTATTATACAGAATCCTCCTTTCCCACACTGACTAAATTTTCAGAAAATCTGGAAATTAGTATTTACTAGACTGCAGTAGAAAATATGGTCCATTTTTAGGTGATGTAAGTGTTCTAAAATTTTACTATGGAGATACTTTTAACACTATGTACATTTAACTTACTGAATGAAAACGGAAAAATGATGTTTTATACAATACATTGGACAATAAAATCACTATAACCTAAAATTTGAAGACAAGCCCACCTAAAATATCAAAACATAAGCAAAATAATGTATTATTTAATAACCATGGTTTCTATTATAGCTATTTCTCCAATTTCTATATGAATTATAAATTATGGAACAATGTGGAATTTTTTAAAAATTGTTAACTTTTATTGACAGCACTCTGTATTTTTAGTTATTAAATTAAAATACAAAGTAATACACAAGTTTTTATGCATGTACTGGGAGTGGTATGTTAGGGGGCAGCTAATTACTCTGTGATAAAAGCTATGCTATTTCTAAAGAAACAAAAACTGAAGTTTCAGAAGGATGTAACAATTTTGTTAGCTTTAGGCATATACTAAAATGTTAGGGTTGGGGAGATGGCTTAGAGGTTAAGCACTTGCCTGTGAAGCCTAAAGACCCTGGTTCAAGACTCGATTCCCCAGGACCCACGATAGCCAGATACACAAGGAGGCGCATGCGTCTGGAGTTTGTTTGCAATGGTTAGAAGCCCTGGTGCATCCACTCTCCTCTCTCTCTCTCTTTGCCTCTTTCTCTCTCTGTCTGTCACTCTCAAATAAATAAATAAAAATAAACAATTTTTTAAAAAGTTAAATGACAATTTAATAATTCTAAAGAAACTTATTACCTTCCAAGAGAATTATTTAATTATTTATTTGAGATAGAAGGAGGCAGACAGAATGAGAGAGAAATTGAGAATGGATGCACCAGTCTCTAGTTGCTGCAAACAAACTCCACATGCATCTGGCTATACATGGGTCATAGAAAATCAGACCTTGCTCCTTTGGCTTTGCAGGCAAACACCTTCAACCATTAAGCCATCTCTCCAGAATGGGTGGGCCAGGAACTCTAGCCACTGCAAATGAACTCAAGATGCATGCACTACTTTCTGCATCCAGCTTTACGTGGGTACTGGAGAATCAAACCAGGATTGTTAGGCATTTTAGGCGTCTCAACTGCTAAGCCATCTCTCTAGCCATCAAGAAAATTTAATAACTATAGTGAGCTCAAAGAATAAAAATAAACTTTAATCAAGAATTTTAGTACAAGGGCTTTCTATTAACAAAATTTACAGTGTATATATTATTTATTTTTTTCCTCAATTTTTATTAACATTTTCCATGATTATAAAAAATTTCCCATGGTAATACCCTCCCTACCCCCATTTTCCATTCTCCATCATATCCCTTCCTCATCTCAATCAGACTCTCTTTTATTTTGATGTCATGATCTTTTCCTCCTCTTATGATGGTCGTATGTAGGTAGTGTCAGGCACTATGAGGTCATGGTTATCCAGGCCATTTTATGTCTGGAGGGAGCACGTTGTAAGGAGTCCTACCCTTCCATTGGCTCTTACATTCTTTCCACCATCCCTTTCGCATTAGACCCTGAGCCTTGGAAGGTGTGATTGAGATGTTACTCGGTACTCTAGTCACTTCTTTCCAGCATTATGATACCTTCTGAGTCATCCCAGGGTCACTGCCATCTGGAAAGAGAAGATTCTCTACCTAAAGTGAGAGTAGCATCATATAAGGGTATGAATATTAAGAGAGGTGCTTACTGGGCAGTTTGAGAAACATAGTATATACATTTATCCAGACATCAGCAGATGTTACACACCTAGGGCTCATGGCTACCCGTGTTTTAATTTTCCAGTATCAGGGATGTATTCCCTCCCATGGAGCAGGCCTCCAGTCCAATTGGAGGGCAGTTGGTTTCTACCATGATAGACATGTCACTATTGCACCCACTGGCTCATTTGGCTGGCTGGCCAAATATAAGGCTTGCAGTGTCCACTGTTGAGTATCTTCACTGGTGGTATCTCATTCTCCCATTGAACTGCATGCAGAATGGCTTCTTCCTCCTTTCTGTCAGCTGGTCCACATGGAGGATGTTTATCAGCTCACTTCCAGCAGGATTTCTCAGTGGCCTAGTAGTCCAAGTATGTGGAGTCTTCAGCATCGGGGTCTTAACATCTATTCCTTGTGGGAAACCAAAGGCCTCAGCAATGGCCTATAATGTTTTGGGGGCATCATGGTCCTCCCTGGCCAACAACTCACTGGAAGGTATCCTATCCCTGGCACTGAAAATTTTCTAGCAATGATCTATAGCTCCTGAATGTTCCATTGTCCAAAACTGGAGGGTTCCATATGATTTATTTATATCCTCTTAGATTTTTATTAGCCCTCCCTCCACCTTTCCTTTACTCAATCTCTTCCCCTGACCTCACTTGGGCCTTTTCACCCCGTTAATCTATTCTTCTACTTACATATATACAATACCAACCTATTAAGTACCCTCCTCACTTCCTTTCTCTTCCCTTTGAATCTCTTTTTTAGCTTACTGGCCTCTACTACTGAATTTTTTCCTTCTCACTCAGAAGCCCAATCATCTGTAGCTAGGATCCACGTGTGAGAGAACATGTGGCGCTTGGCTTTCTGGGCCTGGGTTACCTCACTTAGTATAATCCTTTTCAGATCCATCCATTTTCTTGCAAATTTCATAACTTCATTTTTCTTTACTGCAGAGTAGAACTCCATTGTATAAATGTGCCATATCTTCATTATCCAACCATCATTTAAGGGACATCTAGGCTGGTTCCATTTCCCAGCTATTATGAATTGAGCAGCAGTAAACATGGTTGAACATGTACTTCTAAGGAAATGAGATGAGTCCTTAGGATATATGCCTAGGAGTGCTATAGCTGGGTCATATGGTAGATCAATCTTTAGCTGTTTTAGGAACCTCCACACTGATTTCCACAATGGCTGGACCAGATTGCATTCCTACCAACAGTGTAGAAGGGTTCCTCTTTTTCCACATCACCACCAGCATTTATGATCATTTCTTTTCATGATGGTAGCCAATCTGACAGGAGTGAGATGGAATATCAATGTAGTTTTAATCTGCATTTCCCTGATGACTAGGGATGTAGAACATTTTTTAGATGCTTATACGCCATCCATATTTCTTTTGAGAACTCTCTATTTAGCTCCATAGCCCATTTTTTAATTGGCTTGTTTAATTTCTTATTATTTAACTTTTTGAGTTCTTTGTCTATCCTAGATATAAATCCTATAACAGATGTATAGCTGGCAAAGAATTATTCCCATTCTGTAGGTTCCTTCTTTGCTTTATTCACAGTGTCCTTTGTAGTACAAAATCTTTTTTAAAATCATGGGGTCCCAGTGGTTAATCTGTAGTTTTATTGCCTGAGCAATTGGGGTTATATTCAGAAAGTCTTTGCCAAGACCTATATGTTGAAGGGTTTCCCCTACTTTTTTTTCTAGCAGTTTCAGAGTTTTCGGTATGATGTTAAGGTCTTTAGTCCATTTGGACTTAATTCTTGTGCATGGCGAGAGAAGAATCTATTTTCATCCTCCCACAGATACATATCCAATTTTCCCAACACCATTTGCTGAAGAGGCTGTAGGCACACTCTTTGTACAGTGTAAGGAAAAGAGAGGATGGCTCACTCTTTGGGGTGGAGCCCCACCCTTTTCGTAAATATCTCATTTATTTACTTGAGATAGGGAGAATGGGCACTCCAGGGCCTTCAGCTGTTGCATACTCCAGGCAATTGGACCCCCATTTGTATCTGGCTTAAGTAAGATTGGAGGTATCAAGCCTGGGTCCTTCGGCTTCGCAGGCCTGCACTGTATATTTTTTAATATTGAGATAAAAATGAACATTATGCTTATTTGTGCTGGAAAACAATGTTGTATGTTGCTGGATTTCAAAATAAAGCATATGGCCCTTTCACTGAATAACATCTTGTTTCGTACTGTATTTCTGATATCTTACCGAAATCTTCTTTTTTTTTAAATTTTATTTATTTATTTATTTGAGAGAGAGACAGACACAGAGAGAAAAATAGATAGAGGGAGAGAGAGAGAATGGGCGCGCCAGGGCTTCCAGCCTCTGCAAATGAACTCCAGACGCGTGCGCCCCCTTGTGCATCTGGCTAACGTGGGACCTGGGGAACCGAGCCTCGACCCGGCGTCCTTAGGCTTCACAGGCAAGCGCTTAACCGCTAAGCCATCTCTCCAGCCCCTAAATCTTCTTTTGACTGTGAACTCCATTTGGGACAACAAATAAGTTGGTAACTGCCTGATGAGAAAAATCATGAAAATTCAAATTATTTAAAAGGTTTTGTGCATCTTGGTATTATAGTTTAGATCTTAAGTGTCCCCTAGAGGCTCAAGTATTGAAGACATGATCACTAGCTTGTGGTGGTATCTGGAGGCAGGGCCTAGTAAAAGGAAATTAGGTCACTGGAAATATGGCTTTGATGGGGAATTAGGACCATGTTCCCCTCCTCTCTCACTGGGCTTCATAGTCACAATGAAGTAAGCATCTTTGCTGTACCACACAGCTCCCCATATGTTCAGCCTTGCCATAAATTCTTATAATAAAGGAGCCGTTCTCCACTGACAGAGGGTTCTAAACCTATTAGTATAAGAAGCCTTTCTTCTTTTTTAGTTTGTTGTGTTGCTTGTTTGTGGTAGAGTTTCATGTAGCCTAGCTCAATCTCAAGCTTAATATGTAGCTGAGAATGAATTTAAAATCACTCAAGTGCTGAAATTACAGGCTTAAATCACCACACTTGGTTCCTTCATCCTTTATATCTGATTTTCCCGATATTTTAAGATGGAAATATAGTTAATATAGTTGGTATAAAATAGTAAAGCAATATTATCTTTTTGTGGGTGTGTGATTCACTGAGTTGAATTAGGGTTGCATGCCTGAGTATGGGTGGAGGTTTACTGGAGCATGGACAATTTATCAGTGGCAATACCACTGAAGAAAATGATCCCCTTCCCCAAGTAACCATTAATTGCAAATGGCTACTCAGGAACTTTAAGAGGCCCTCCTCATTCATGATGGAATGTAGACTGGTTCAATTTTGTGCAGGTGTTCTGCAGGCAACCACAGATGCTGAGGTTTCAGGAATACACCACTCCACATATTACTGCAGGTTTTTTTTTTTTTTTTTTTTTTTGTGGTGATGTTTCCTAAATCTTGGAGGGGGATGACATGGATGTCCCATTTAGGAATGAACACATGACTGCTTATTCTTGGCACTTTGACTAGCTATGAATCTATGCATTAATGACTCTGTAAAAAGAAGCTTCTCTAGCTGAGGCTAAGAGCAAAACTAATCAATAATTTTATAGAAGTAGTAAGAGAGACTCAGAAATCCAAAGCTGGCTCTGACTGACATAGAAAGAGGATGGTAGAAGATATGACCAAAGAGGATATAACAGCAATCCAACTAATTGGGGGAAATTTTCTGACTCTCTTACAAGTTATTCAAGGAAGGTTTACTTAAAATATTTCCATATTTTACGTTTCTGTCTTTTTCTCTCCATACAATGTATAATATTTTCATTAAACACAATTTTACACTCTCATTTATCAGCAAAACATTTTATCCCGATAGCAAATGAAAAACAGCTGGAAAGATGGCTCAGCAGTTAAAGCACTTGCCCACAAAGCCTAATGACCAATTTCAATTCCCCTAGTACCCACGTAAAGCCAGATACAAAAAAAAGGTATATGCATCAGGATGGAGTTCATTTGCAGCAGCTACAGGCCCTGGTGTGCCTATTCTGACTCTCTTTTCTCTCTCTGTCTATGTATGCAAATAAAAATTACACACACGTATACATATATATATATTTATTTGT
This sequence comes from Jaculus jaculus, assembly GCF_020740685.1. Classification (NCBI taxonomy): domain Eukaryota; kingdom Metazoa; phylum Chordata; class Mammalia; order Rodentia; family Dipodidae; genus Jaculus; species Jaculus jaculus. Next base: position 59,825,129 of record NC_059111.1, on the reverse strand, counting down.
TCTCATTCATTCCTTTTCTGCTTCTTTTAGTATTTATTTATTTATTTATTTTATTTTTTAAAATTTTTATTGGCATTTTCCATGATTATAAAAAAAAATCCCATGGTAATTCCCTCCCTCCTCCCCCTCACACTTTCCCCTTTGAAATTCCATTCTCCATCATATTCTCATTCATTCTTGACCCCTCTTTTGCTCATCACATTAAGAGTATGAATCTCATCACACCAGCACTGACAGTGTCAAAGGGGCTGAGGAAAGGACACAAAAGCCTAGATAGAGGCACAAAAAAAAAAAAAAAAGAAGGAAGAAAGTATAATGTTTATTCTGTTTGATATCATAGGGTTCTTTTAAGTTTTAGTTTTTACTTTTTGAAATAACCTTCTGACTTCTAAAATTTTGGCATCTTTGGCAAAGAAAAGAACTTGGCACAAACTTTATGTCCTACTGCCATCAACATTTGAGTTCAATTCACAAATAACCCTTTATACATATTAACTTTTATAAGTTACAATTTCTAGGTACACCTCCAGAGCTGGTGGGTAAAAGCATCATGTTTATTCTGGCATTCATTCAGTAATTCAATGACAACTTCAAACTTGTGTTCAAATTTCTCTATTTATGCACACACATACACACATATACAGGTACACATGCTGGTGTATATGCATGGGTATTTACAAGCATGTGAAAACCAGAGAAGAATCTTAGGTGTTGTTCCTCAGGCACCATCTTATGTTTGTGGAAACTGGGTCTCTCACTAATCTGAAATTTGCCAATGAGGATAGACATTTCACACTTACATTTTCATGCTACCAAATAATGGACATAGCAAGATTTACTCCGAAGAGTTACAAATTTTGGTGTTTAACAGCAATAGTGTTCATTCTAAAGGAAGACATCTCATTTTCTTAATTGAAGTGAAGTCAACCCTCTGATTACAAGGAAGTATTTTCCAGACCCCCCACAGATACCCATATCCAACCATACTCATTTCTTTGTACAAAATGGTGTAGTATTTACATATAATCAACACACAGTTTTTCCTATAATTTAAATAATCTCTAGATTACTTCTGATATATGACATTCTCCTTGTTGAGACAACACACTTGACCAGAAGCAGCGTAGAAAAGGAAAATGTTTATCTTGGCTTACAGTTTTGAGCATGTAGAAGACATGGCAGCAGAAATTTGAGGTAGCTGATCACCTTCAATCCACAGTGAGAAAGTAGAGAGCAACACATGCTGGTGCTCATCCACCTCTCCCCTTTTCAAAGAGTCTAGGATGTCAGCCCACGGAATGATACAACCGGTAATAATGGTTGGTTTTTCTCACCTCAAGTAGCCTAATCAAGAAAATCAGGCTGGAGATATGGCTTAGTGAAAAGCCAAAGGACCCACATTCAATTCCCTAGGACCCATGTTCAATTCCTCAGGACCCAAGAAAGCCAGACACACAAGGTAGCACATGTGTCTGGAGTTCCTTTGCAGCAGCTGGAGGCCCTGGAGTGCCTGTTCTTTCTATCTGCCTTTTCTCTCTCAAATAAATAAAACTAGAATATAATTTTTTCAAAAGAAAAAATCCCTCATAGGAGGGCCAGAGGATAACCTAATATAGGTTATTCTTCAGAGGTGATTCTAGGACCTGACAAGTTAACATCAATAAAAGCCAAGACACTTATAATATCTACTGTAAAAATTACATAAATGGTTGTTGTATTTATTGGTCAAGGAATGGAAATGAGTAAAGAGTATATATATTCAGTACAATGCCTGACCTTTTTTTTTTTTTTTTTTGAGACAGGTTCCCACTCTGTAGTCTAGGCCAGCTGGAAATGCTCACAAATGTCTCAGCCTCCTCAGTTCTGAGATTTACAAGCTTTAGCCATCGCACATAGTACATTTTGTTTTATTCCAACTTTTTCCACCATGGATAGTGTAGCAGACAGCTTCAGGTTCACTGAGATGAACTTCCAGACCAGGCACAGTTATGGAGGAAGAGATTTATTAAGGCTTACAGATCCAGGAGAATTTCCATAAATGGCAGAAGAAGCTGGCCTGCCTTCACAGGACCAAGCAGATAGAGAAGTACTAGCCAAAAGCCAAAAGCCATAGCACACTTTAGGAACTCCAGCTAGGCACACTTTGCATATCTTTAGACTGAAATCTGAAACCCACCACCATACCTTTAAGAGCCACCCAGTGACATTTCCTCCAGTCAGGTGACTGCAGATGCAATCTACAAACAAACAACTGAATATACTGGGGGTCATCTATTCAAACCACCACAGATGGTTAACTCCTCTGATGTGGAAACTGCAGATTTGAAGGGTAAATTATAGGCTTAATCCAATATTTCTTTAAGGCTTATTTTTTTTTTTTTAGGGCTGTGATCTAGAGAATGTGTCTTTCCTAGTGAAAACATTTGACAGAACTCAGTTTTTTTTTTTTTTATGAGGGAATATATAACAACCAAGTGACTTCCTTCTTAGATATGAACGTGTTCTGTAACTTGAAATAATTAACATGAAGTATTAACTTTATTCTCAAAGCATGATACTAGTGACATAAATCTTTTATTAAATTATTATTAGTACTTCTCACAGAAGCTATATTGAGTAATGCTATGATATTTTTAAATCTGAAGTACAAACACCAGAAAGTTAAAATCATTGTATAAATACTTTTAAAAATCATTTCTTGTCAAATAATTTTAAAATAGTTAAACAAGACTTTCTAGAATGAATGTAAGACAGAATTTTTTTTTTTAAATGAGACCATTTAAGAAAGCTTCTTTGGCCTCCAGGAATATTTCTATAAAATGTAATGACTAATATTCAAAAACATGTTTCCCAAGCCTGTGAAGAAAGCTTAAAGTTAGGAACACAGAGACATGTCTTCTTGGTTTAACCACATTTCTTTGGTTTTCCAGTGGATGTTCAGCCTTTAGTAGAGTGCTGGCCATATAATATACACTCACTGAAAATCTGATGAACTGCTGAGTTATGTTTACTATATCCTTACTCAAAGGCCAATAAGGGTTTACCATTTTAGGAACTCTTGATAGAACCAGTGATGAAAAACAAGATATATATCTTATTACATTGTAATGTCACAATTAGGTTAGAAAAATAAACACTACACAAGTTTAGATGGAGTTGTAGCATAAATACTAAGTAAGAACAAGTAAAATCTTAAGACAGAACTTTATATAACTGGGATCAAATATTTAAAAATAATTTTAAGTTGGGGCTGGAAAGATGGCTTAGTAGTTAAGGCACTTGCCTACAAAGCCAAAGGACCCAGGTTTGATTCCCCATGACCCATATAAGCCAGAGGCACAAGGTGGTGCATGCATCTGGAGTTTGTTTGCAGTGGCTGGAAGCCCTGGCACACCCATTCTCTCTCTCTCACTCTCTCTTTCTCTCTCTATTCCTCTGACTCTTTCTCCATCTCAAATAAATAAATAAAAATAAAATACTAAAAAAATTAGAAAATAGTTTTAAATCATATTAAAATACACAGAATTTTGAATACTTAATGGATGATGAGTATAAACTGCACATGTTTGTAAGCTAGAACTTGTTCTGAATGACTAGCAGGTACTTATTTTTTAAATTTTTGTAACAATTGTGTAAGGCACAGATAATTTCTTAACTCACCAAAAGCACACCATTTTAAAAACACCTGAGGTGATGTTAAAACTCTGACATATGGCTATAGAACCTACATTTGGAGATATTTACTTTAACTATATAGGCACATCATACTTTATTTTGACTTTTTAGCTGGGTATACTTGTTTCCATGTAAAAAGTTTTCTCTTTCAAACTCACTTTTTTTTTTTTTTTTTTTCGAGGTAGGGTCTCACTCTGGCTCAGGCTGACCTGGAATTCACTATGTAGTCTCAGTGTGGCCTCGAACTCACGGCGATCCTCCTACCTCTGCCTCCCGAGTGCTGGGATTAAAGGCGTGCACCACCACGCCTGGCCAAACTCACTTTTTAATGTATTTTCTCTGCCTAGAATTATATACTATTTATTTCTATCCAATGTGTGGCATTATAATATAATAAATACTATATTGAATCTTCATCTGTGGTCCTATTAAAGTTCCTAATACCCTGGGACATAATAAGGGTGAATGAGAAGGGAGATAAGACCATGTCTAATCATAACATTTGGTCTAGCCCACGGTTCCTGATACAAAGGCTCATAGATCCTTGAAATCTCCATTAAAGCCTGTTTTCTTGCATGATAAGGAGATGGCTGGTAGCTGGGGTTTCTAGCTAAAATATGGGCTTGGAAACTGGAAATTATGAATGAGTATGGAGTTCAGAAGTTCTGCAGACCTGGCCTCTACACTCTGCCCATTGCATTGCTCCCATCTGCTGTTTCCAAATTGTACCCTGTAGAGTAATGCAGTAAATCTAAGCCAAGAGTGTTTGGAGTACTGAATATAAGCCATTTAAGCTAAGTACTGAACTTAAGGAGGTATTTGTGGAAACCTCTATTAACAGCTGTCTGCTCAAAGTATAGGAAGTCTGTGACTTTTGATTGGCATCTGAAGTGTTGGCAGTCTTGTGGGACTAGGTCTTGTGGGACTAAGCCTTGTGCAGAAAGTGTCTATACAAACTCGGGATACTTTGTGTCAGAACTGAAGTGAATCCACTGAAATCCATTTGACATCTGGGGCTTTGGTAAACTGGTTATTGGGGTGGGGTGAAAATCCTAAAAAGTTGATGCTAAGTGTTGGGAGTAAAACAATAACATGATGACACAGAAAACAGAGAGAAAACCAGAAAATTACTCCCCCTGGGAGGAACCAAGGTCATTTCTTCAGCTACTGCCCTGTACTGATAAGGAGCAGCAGCAACACTGCAACAGCTAATGTGGCAGTCCTCTGCCTACAGGGCTTCTAAATGCTTAAATATTGCTCATGAATGTAAAATTAAAGAGGATAGTGCCTTAATCTGCAGAGTCCCTTCCACTAAACTGTCCTCAGGGTCTACTGCAAGAGATGTTCTTTTTCTTTATTCTTAAAGTTTCCTCATGATACATGTTTTGGTCAGGGGTGCTTTGGCTCCAGGGGGAAGTACAGAGTGATAGCTAACATCGTGGGTCCCACTTTTCCAAAAGGGATCTCACAGTTCAGTTAGCACAGGTCATTAGACCAGCAAACGATTAAGAAATGAGTCATGAATGAGTTAAGTAACTTTTCTACATTACACTCAATACTGCACTAAAGAGGTCCAGAGCCAGTGGTAATAAAACAGTATTAATGGTGTTTTAATTTATTCAGTTCCTGATTTAACCACCACAGTGTTAATTATTTTCCTTTATTGAGCCAACGAACATAGATTTTTTTTTTTTAAATACCAGTGTCTGGAGTAGATGATAGCTGATGTTCCATCAAAATATATATACAGAAGGACTGGTGGTGTATATCTTAGTAGCAGAGCATGTGTTTGGTATGAATAAGGCCCTGAGTTCAAACTGTACCAACAAATAATGAAGAAAAGAAAATCTACAATAAAAATTCTGAAATTGTGAATGTAAAACAGTTTCCTGGACTGCCAGCCAAACTGGTGACCATCTAGTTGTGTTGCAAATCCCGGGGAAAGATAGGCAAGACATTAAGGTTTCTCTGGGTCTTCTTGTCAGTGGGAGGGCTCAGAGGGGGGAGAAACAGGGAATTGCAATTCCCCTAGCGTGTGAGTAGAACACCCATTCCACCAAATAGCTGGGTGCCCTGACGGCACTGCGCCCCACGGCCACTCATGGTGCCCCATCCCGCCCCACATCCCACGCCCCATCGCAGCACCCTGTCCCACACCCCTCCTGGTGCCATCCCCGGCCATCCCCCATTCTCCTGTGGTGGGGGAGCGCGAACTGTTTCTGGGTCCTAGTGTTCCCAGCCAGACTTTGGGCTGCTTCTGGGCTTAGTACCTCATTCCCCTCAAAGCTCAAACACAGGAAGCTTTGGCGCATTACCGCTTGAGAATTCTGGCAGTAGATAGGCAGCTTTGGCAAGTGGGAGCCAAACCCCAGACTCAGGCTGCATCAGATTCCCACTGTGCTAGAGCCCAGGCTGATTCACCCACCTATGTGCCCATACACTGTCATGGGCAGACCACACTGCAAAAGAAATAACATGAAAAATCAAATGCAAGAAATTCCAGTTAGATCACTCAGTCCTACAATGTAAAATACATCTAACCAAAACCTAGAAGAGTCATTAGTATCAGAACATCACATTGAACCTATGAACAATGCAACCCTGACCAACCTACTGGTAGAACTTGCAGAAAAGCAACAAAGGACCAATAATCGTATAGATGCTACCATCACTAAGCTATAATAAATTGATAAGAGATTGTACAGAATTAAAAAACAGTTAAGAAGTTTGGGGAAAGGTGAAAAAAAGAGGACCTTAAAAATCAACTGGCCATACTAAATGAACACATAAATAAATGCAAGGATGAATTCCAAGAATCATCAAGAAATCAGAAAATGATGTGAAAAGGGAGATTGACACAGGGATGGAAATGATACATAGAGAAGTAGTAGAAAATGCAAACTTAATTGAACAAGTCCAAAACTCTCTAGAGGCTCTCAAGAATAGAGTCAGCGAAGTGGAGGATAGAAACTCTTATCTGGAAGACAAGATGGAAGAAACAGTTTGAGAGTTCAAAGACTTCTCAGACCCCTCAATGTGTTGCCTTCAAGAAAACGACCTAACCACTAAAGACAGACACCTCCTCAGGGTGAAAGGATAGAAAACAATATTCCAATCAAATGTGAATAAGAAACCAGCAGGTGTAGCTACATTAATATTGGATAAAATAGACTTCAAACCAAAAATAATCAAAAAAGACAAAGAAGGCCATTTCCTATTTATCAAGGGAACAATCCATCAAAAGGATATTACAATCATAAATCTGTATGCACCAAACACAGGGACACCACAGTTCATAAAACAAAACCTACTTGACAATAAAACAGAAATAACCACCAACACCATCATAGGTGGGGAATTCAATACACTATTATCAGTAATAGACAGATCATCCACACAGAAACTCAACAGCGAAGTAAGAGAGCTCAACAAAACCATAGAGCACTTAGACCTAACAGACATCGACAGAACTTTCCATCCCAAATCCACAGACTACACATTCTTCTCAGCAGCCCATGGAACATTCTCTAAAATAGACCATATACTGGGTCACAAAGACTGCCTCCACATATTTAGGAAAGTTGACATAATTCCCTGCATGATATCAGATCACAATGCTATATTGCTAGAAATCAACAACAAAAAAATCCCAATGGCACCTGCAAACTGAACAACACGCTCTTAAACAATGGATAGTGGATGAAATAAAAAAGGAAATTGCAAAATTCCTGGAATTGAATGACAATGAGAACATATCATACCAAAACTTATGAGACACAATGAAGGCAGTCCTCAGGGGAAAATTCATAGCACTAAATGTCTTCATAAAAAAGACAGAAAGATCCCAAATCAATAACCTAACCATCCACCTAAAGGCAATGGAAAAACAAGAAAAATCCAACCCAAAGAGCTCCAAAGGAAGGAAATAATTAAAATCAGAGCAGAAATTAATGAATTGGAAACCAAGAAATAAGTAAGACAATTGATAAAACAAAGAGCTGGTTTTTTGAAAGAAAATAAACAATATTGACAAACCCCTGGCCAATTTGATCAAGCAAAAAAAGGAGAGGCTTCAAATTAACAAAATTCAAAATGAAAAAGGAGAGATCACAACAGACATAAGTGAAATTGGAAGAATCATCAGAACTTATTTCAAAAACCTCTACTCCACAAAACTGGATAATGTGAAGGAGATGGATAAATTCCAGGACACATACCATCTATCAAAGGTAAACTCAGAGCAGATTAATCACCTCAATGAACCCATCACACTCATGGAGATTGAAAAAGTAATAAAAATCCTCCCCCAAAAGAAGAGTCCAGGACCAGATGGCTTCTCAGCTGAATTCTATCAAACCTTCATGGAAGAACTCAACCCAATATTCCTTGAAACAGTTCAAGAATCATTCAAGGCCACACAATTGAAGAACAGGGAAAGCTACACAACTCCTTTTATGAAGCTAGTATCATCCTAATTCCAAAACCAGGCAGAGATGCCACAAGAAAAGAAAACTACCAGCCTATTTCCCTAATGAACTTAGATGCAAAGATCCTGAACAAAATCCTCGCAAACCGAATCCAACAACACATCAAAAGCATCATCCACCTTGACCAAGTGGGATTCATCCCAGGAACACAAGAGTGGTTCAACATACAGAAATCTGTCAATGTAATACACCACATAAACAAGGTTAAACATAAAAACCACATGATCATTTCAATAGATGCAGAAAAGGCCTTTGACAAGATACAACATCACTTCATGATCAAAACACTGGAGAGAATTGGCATAGTTCGTACATATCTTAACATAATAAAGGTAATATAAAAGCTCCTAAGGCCCAAATATACTTAATGGAGAGAGACTGGAGGAATTCCCATTAAGATCAGGAACAAGACAGGGTTGTCCTCACTCACCTCTGCTTTTCAATATAGTACTGGAAGTCCTAGCTCAAGCAATAAGACAGGAGAAGGAAATAAAAGGGATACAATTTGGAACAAAAGAAGTTAAATATCTCTATTCACTGATGACATGATTGTATATGTAAGAAACCCGAGAGACTCCATCCCAACACTCCTGAAGGTGAGTAACTCCTATAGCAAAGTAGCAGGATACAAAATCAATGCACAAAAATCAGTAGCATTTCTATATGCAAATGACAAAGATACAGAGAAATAAATAAGGGACATAGTCCCATTTTCAATAGCAACAAAAAAATAAAATAAAATACCTTGGAATGACGTTAACCAAGGAATTGAAAGCTATACAACAAAAACATAAAAACACTCACAGAAGAAATTGAGGAGTACATGATAAAATGGAAAGACTTCCCATGCTCCTGGATAGGCAGAATTAACATTGTGAAGATGACAATCCTATCCAAGGCAATATATAGATTTAATGCAATTCCAATTAAAATCCCTTCAGTATTCTTCACAGATAGAAAAATGATCTCAAAGTTCAAATGGAAAGGCAGAAGGCCTCGCACATCCAAACATATCCTCAGCATAAGAAATATCTCTGGTGGGGTCACCATACCTGATCTAAAGATATATTACAAAGCCATAGTAGTAAAAACAGCATGGTACTGGCATAAAAACAGGAGTATAGACCAATGGAATAGAATTGAGGACCAGGACTTTGGGTCAAGCAACTACAGCTACTTGATATTCAACAAAGGCCCAAACAATATAGGCTGTAGAAAAGAGAGCATCTTCAACAAATGGTACTGGACAAACTGGATAACCACATGCAGGAAACTGAAACTTGATACACACACTTCACCATGTACTACACTCAAATCCAAATGGATCAAAGACCTCAATATAAGACCAGAAACTCAAATACTATTGGAAGAAAATTTAGGAAGTACTTTCCATGATATAGGAATGGAAAAAGACTTCCTGAACAAAATCCCAGTAGCTCACGATCTTAAACAGTCACTCAACCAATGGGATCAGATGAAGCTGAAGAGTTTCTTTACAGATAAACATACAACAGGCAAAACCAATAGATTACCCACAGAATGGGAGAAAATATTTGCAGGTTATCCAAATGATAGAGGCCTAATTTCTAGAATTTTCAAAGAACACAAAAATCTAAACAGTAAGAAGTCAAACACTCCACTCACAAAATGGGGCAAAGAGATGAACAGGCAGTTCACAGAGGAAGAAATACAAATGGCAAACACACACTTAAGAAAATGTTCATCATCCCTAATCATCAGAAATACAAATTAAAACAACTATGAGATTCCACCTTACCCCAATAAGGATAGCAAACATCAAAAAATCAAATGAAAATAAATGCTGGCGAGGATGTGGAGAAGCAGGAACACTCATCCACTGTTGGTGGGAATGTAGGATGGTACAACCACTTTGGAGGCTCCTGAAAAAGCTGACTATAGAGATAGTAATAGACCCAGTTATTCCCTTACTGGGCATCTACCCTAAAACCTTCAAATCACAGGCCAGAGATATTTGCTCATCCTTGTTTGTTGCAGCTCAATTTGTAATAGCTAAGAGCTGGAATCAACCCAGATGTCCATCACTAGAAGAATGGATAACTAAGATGTGGTATATCTACACAATGGAATTCTATACAGCAGCAAGAAAGAAATGACATAATGAAATTTGAGGAAAATGGTTGAACCTGGAACAGATCATTCTCAGTGAACTTGGCCAATCACAGAAAAAGAATTGCCACATAGTCTAACTCATCTACAGCACCTAACCTGAATCTACCCAAGATACCTTACATACCCAGCAAGCATCTCATGGACTAGACACTAGGAGGGATGGGGAGGTAGGGGAGGGCATCAAAGGGGTGGGAAACACTAATCTAGACCCAAATGGCAATGGTACCATAAAATTCTACTTCATAAAAGGCAGACCAAATGGCGGAACCTTCACCAGGCCCTTACAGGAAACATGTGAACCACAAGACACTGGAGAGGGTGTATCAAGTTTAACCTAAATCTTCTACATCTTCCCTCTGTCCCTCTCCCTCTCTCTCCTCTCTAACTCCTATATACTAGTTACCTTTTTTCCTCATTTTCTTAGGGGGCACTGACTTGTAACTCCCAGTACCAGCATGGGGCTATCACCCACTATGAACTTTTGATCAGAGAACCTACAAGGTTTTCTAAAAGAATGATAGATTTCTGTCAGAGTACTTGATGACCCACCAAAGGTTGTGGAAAGACCCTATTGCTGAAGACACCATATGCCGCTGATATGTAAAATGGAACGGCATGGCTGGAAGCCAGGACAGTCAGTCCCTAGACAGTTTGTCTATTGCCAGAAGGTGCTACATGGCCGACTGGGGGAAATGACCAATATCTGTCCAAGTAACTCATGGTCCAACCTACTTAGCAGCAAATAACCTGGTGTGATGCCCACACAAGTGCAATAGTGGAACACAGCCATGGTGGGGAACCAACTGCTCTTGATTCGGCTAACTGATCCCCTCTGTGGTATGAGACCCACAGCTGGAGCTGGGAAACAAGTCAGAACCATATCCAAATATAAGACCACACTCCAATATCAAGCTACCATCAGTCATGGGCTATAAGAGGGCCTACACCTATTAAACTCTCTATAAAAAAAGTAAGGGCTATCTCATTTGTCCTGGTGCTTACTTACTCTCCGTTGGAGAATCTTTTTCTCTTTTTCAGATAGATGTAGATCCTAAGGAGAGAGCCACCCCATCATACCTCAAAAGGGCCCTGGATGAAACTAAGGAAAATTGGCGAAACAAGCAAGGGTGCCGTTTTCCTGATGAACCGGATACCAACACAAGGGGGAAGGAGACCAGCACAGAGAAAAATCAACATCTACCAAGTAGGAAAGCCAGAGCCCCAGAGGCCCCCAACGCCTCATCACTGAAGCAATTCAAAAATGAACCCAACATGGCTCAGGGAAATTTTGCAGAAGAGGGGGCGGAAAGAATGTCAGAGCCACATGTTAGGTCATGATATGTAGACACATTTAGCATACCAGTAACTGTGGGCTAATTCCACAATGCCTGACCCATATGCTTCAACAAGGAGGGGCCGATGGGGAGGGGGTAGGTCACGGAAGAGCCTAATGATGGTACCAAACTGCCTGTACTTGCAGAATAGAAAACTAATAAGAAAACATAAATAAATAAAAAAATAGTTTCCTTTTCTCCTATATAACTCTATTGAATTACTTTAATTTTCCCTTTCTGCCTGTTTTCTGAAAAGTAAATCATACCAAACACTCCTAATGATATGATTCTGCTAAGAACTGAATGATAACTTCAATAGTAACACATGCTTTCCAATTCTTTGCACAAAATGCTTACATATCACATTCATTTTATAGGTTTCTTATGTCAGTCATTTTCATAAAGAGATGCTACCAAATGATTTTAAATAAGTTGAGAATTTACCAGTAACTTTTCAGAATTCTAACCACAGATTCCTGTAAGCTTTCAGCTATTTTGGCTCATACCTCTATTCCCCATTCTCATGATGAGGGCATTCATTTACCAAACTTATTGATTCCCTGCACCTGCTTAACTCTATTCTATGTGTTTCAGGTTGGATCTACACGTTTCTCATATACAACATTAATGGGTTATTGATTTCCTTAGCCAACAAAGCTACTCCAGAACTGCAATAAGCACTTAAGTCTGCATTTCTCTGTCAGTGTTTGTAAAAATTAGAATGTCAAATAACTTGACAAGACATTTAATAGAGATATATTCCATAAAATGAGTTTCTTAAAAAACAGTACACTAGGGCTGGAGAGATGGCTTAGTGGTTAAGCACTTGCCTGTGAAGCCTAAGGACCCCGGTTCGAGGCTCGGTTCCCCAGGTCCCACATTAGCCAGATGCACAAGGGGGCGCACGCGTCTGGAGTTCGTTTGCAGAGGCTGGAAGCCCTGGCACGCCCATTCTATCTCTCTCCCTCTATCTGTCTTTCTTTCTGTATCTGTCGCTCTCAAATAAATAAATAAAAAATTTTAAAAAATTTAAAAAAAACAGTACACTAGGGCTGGAGAGATGGCTTAGTGGTTAAGGCGCATGCCTGCGAAGCCTAAGGACCCAAGATTGATTTTCCAGATCCCACATAAGCAAGATGCACATGGTGGTCCTCAGGGGAAAATTCATAGCACTAAATGCCTTTATAACAAAGACAGAGAGATCCCATATCAATAACCTAACTATCCACCTAAGGGCAGTGGAAAAGCAAGAAGAATCCAACCCAAAAAGCTCCAGATGGAAAGAAACAATTAAGATCAGAGCAGAAATTAATGAATTGGAAACTAAGAAAACAATTAAGAAAACTGATGAAACAAAGAGCTGGTTCTTTGAAAAAATAAACAAGATTGACAAAACCCTGGCCAGTTTGATCAAGGAAAACAAAAGGAGACACTTCAAATTAACAAAATTAGAAATGAAAGAGCAGAGATCACAAAAGAAATAAGTGAAATTGGGGGAATCATCACGACTTTATTTCAAACAACTCTATTCCACAAAATTGGATAATATGAATTCCTGAACACATACAACCTACCAAAGCTATACTCAGAACAGATCAATCTCCTAATCAAACCTATCACTTGCATCGAGATTGAAAAAGTAATCAAAAACCTCCCCCCCCAAAAGAGTCTAGGACCAGATGGCTTCTCAGCTGAATTTTATCAAATGTTCTTGAAAGAAATGAAACCAATTTTTCTCAAAATGATCCACACAATTGGAGAACAGGGAAAACTCCCCAACTACTTCTATGAAGCTAGTATCACCCTAATATGAAAAACCAGGCAGAGATGCCACAAAAGAAAATTATAGACCCATTTCCCCAATGAACTTAGATGCAAAAATCCTGAACAAAATTCTTGCAAACCAAATCCAGCAACACATCATAAGCATTATCCACCTTGATAAAGTAGGCTTCAACCCAGGAATGCAGGGGTGGTTTCAACATAAGGAAGTTTGTCAATATAATACACTACCTAAGAAAGCTTAAACACAAAAACCACATGATCATTATGACAGATGCAGAAAAGGCCTCTGACAAAATACAACACCTCTTCATGATCAAAATATTGGAGAGAAATGGGATTGACAGTTTATTTCTCAACATAGTAATTGCTATATATCAAGCTCCTAAAGCTCAAATAATACTTAATGGAGAGAGATTAAAGGAATTCCCATTGAGATCACGAACAAGACAGGGGTGTCCACTCTCACCTCTGCTCTTCAATATAGTACTGGAAGTCTTAGCTCAAGCAAAAACACAAGAAAAAGAAATAAAAAGGATACAAATTGGAAAGGAAGAAGTTAAGTTAGCCCTATTTGCAGACGACATGATTCTGTACATAAGAGACCCGAGAGCCTCCATCTCAAAACTCTTAAAGGTGATTAACTCCTTCAGCAAAGTAGAAGGATTAAAAAAAAAAATCAATGCATAAAATCAGTACCATTTCTATAAGCAAAAGACAAAGATACAGAGAAAGAAATAAGTGACATTGTCCCATTTTCAATAGAAATAATAAAATATATTAACATTAACAAAGGATGTGAAAGACCTGCACAATGAAAACATAAAACCACTCAAAAAAGAAACTGAAGAGGACTTGAGAAAATGGAAAGACCTCCCATGCTCCTGGATGGGCAGAATAAACATTGTAACAATGGCAATCTTACCAAAGTCAATATACAGATTTCTTGGAATAAAAATCAAAACCCCAACATTTTTCTGCACAGAGATAGAAAAAACTATCTCAAAATTCATATAGAAAAGGCAGAAGGAGGGTGCACCTTGTATGGAGTCCTACTCCTCCTCACAGTGCCTACACAAGACCATTATAAGAGGAGGAAAAGACAAAATAAAGAGAGACTGATTGGGATGGGGAGGGATATGATGAAGAATGGAGTTTCAAAGAGGAAAGTGGGGGGGAGGGAGGGTATTACCATGGGATATTTTTTATAATCATGGAAGTTGTTAATAAAAATTTGAAGAAAAAAGAGAAAAGGCAGAATGCCTCAGATATCTAAGCATATCTTCAACAAAAGAAACACCTCTGGAGGTATCGCCATACCTGATCTAAAACAACATTACAAAGCCATAGTAATAAAAACAGTATGATACTGGCATAAAAACAGGAGTATAAACCAATGGAACAGAATCATGGACCCAGACTTTGGGTGAAGTAACTACAGCTACTTGACAAAGGTCTTAACAATATAGGCTAGAAAAAACACAGCATCTTCAACAAATAGTGCTGAACAAATTGGATAACCATCTGCCCATAACTGAAACTTCATCCACATATCTCACCATGGACAAAAATCAAGTCCAAATGGTTCAAATTCCTCAATGTAAGACCAGAAACTGATACTACTGGAAGAAAAAATAGGAGGAACTTCCATGATATAGGAATGTGAAAAGATTTCCTGAGCAAAAATCCTGGAGCTTGGGATATTAAACAATCACTTATCTATTGTGATCTCATGAAGCTGAAAACTTTCTTCACAGACAAACATACAATAAGCAGATCCAAAAGAATACCCACAGAATGAGAGAAAATGTTTATTGAATACCCAACTCACGGAGGCCTAATTTCTAGAACCTACAAAGAACTCAAAAACATGAACAATAAAAAGTCAAATTCACTCACAAAATGGGGCAAAGAACTGCACAGGCAGTTCACAGAGAAAGGAATACAAATGGCACACTTAACAAAATGTTCATCATCACTAACCATAAGGGAAATGCAAATTAAAACAACTATGAGATTCCACCTTAACCCAGCAAGGATAGCAAACATTAAAAAAAAAAATCAAATGAAAATAAATCCTGGCAAAGATGTGGAGAAATAGGAACCCTCATCCACTGTTGGTAAGAATGTAAGACGGTACAAACTCTTTGGAAAGCAATATAAGACTCCTAAAAAGGATGACCATAGCAGTACCAACAGACCCAGCTATTCCCTTACTGGGCATTAATCCTAAATGCTCCATGTCTTAGTTTAGGGAGATTTGCTCAACCATGTTTATAGCTGCTCAATTCATAATAGCTAAGAGCTGGAATCAACCCAGGTGTACATCATTAGACAAATGGATAACTAAGATGTGGTATATCTACATGATGGAATTCTACACAGCAGTTAAGGAAAAATAGCACAATGAAATTTGAAGAACAATGGTCAAACCTGGAACAGATCTTTCTCAGTGAACTCACCCTATAACTGAAAGATAATCATTGCATAGCCTCACTCATCTATGGTTCAAAACCAGAATCTACCTGACATGCTGACATACCTAATAAGCATCTTGAGGACTGGACTATAGAGTAGGTGAGGTGGGAGGGGAGGGAGAGGGTGGGGGTGGGGAACACAAAACTGGGCCCAAATGGCAATGGTACCATAAAATTCTATATCCTAAAAGACAATAAATAGTTGAACTTTAATCAGGTACTTAGAGGGAATGCCTGAATCACAAGGTCTTGGAGAGAGTATAATGAAGACTGACTTTAATCTTGTCTTGCCTCTCTCTCCCTCCCTCCCTCTTCTCTCTCTCTCTCCCTCTCTCTCTCTCTCTCTCTCTCTCTCTCTCTCTCTCTTCTTCCTTCTTGTCTTTGGTGCTGATCTATAACTCCCAGTATCAGTATGTGGCTAACATTCACAATGAGCTGTTGATCAAAGAGACCTACAAGGTTTCCCAAAAGAAGACAGATTTCTTTCAGAGTACTTGATGACCCACCAAAGGTTAGTGGTAAGACCCTACTGTTGAAGATACCATATCCTGTTGTTATAGAACATGCAGTGACCTGGCTGGAACTTGGAAGAGAGTCAGTCCTCAGACAGTTAGCTTGTCTAGTGCCAGAAGGTGCTACAAGAGCAACTGGGGGAAAATGACCAACATCTGTCCAAGCAACTCATGGTCTAAGCTATTCAACAGCAAACAAGCTGATGTGATGCTCACACAAGTGCAATAGTGACATACAGCCATGGTGGGAAAGCAACTGCTCTTGGTTTGACTAACTGATCTGCTTAGGGGAACAGAACTCATAGCAGGAGCTAGCAGACAAGTCAGAACCATATCCAAAAATGAGCCCACTTTCCATTTTCAAGCTCCCACCAATTGTGGGCTACAAGAGTGCCTACACCTATTAATTTCTCTCTAAAAATCCAACAGTTATCCCATTTATTTGGCACTAACTTTACTCTCCACTGGACAATTTGCTTGTCTTTTTCATATGGACGCCAATTGTAAGGAGAGAACCAGCCCATCACACTTCAAAAGGGCCCCAGCTGAAACTAAGAGTAATTGGGGAAGTAAATAAGAGTACTGCTTTCTTGGGCAGCCTGGTACCAGCACAAGGGTTAAGGAGATAGATATAAAGAACACTCAACTCCTACCAAACCAGATACCCAGAGACACAGAGGCTCCCAGGACCTCATCACTGAAGCAGACCTAAAATAAACCCAACATGGCTCAGGGAAATTTTCAGAAGAGAGGGCAGAAAGAATGATAGAGCCATACATCGGGTCATTATAAACAGAGACATTGCCTCTTACCCATAAGTGATGGCTAACCCCACAATGCACAATCCATATTCCCCAACGAGGAGGGTCCCTGTGGAGGGGGGATGGCAGGGAGGAGGCCAACAATGGTACCAACATGACTGTATACACTGTGTACATAACTAATAAAAAAAGTAAACTAAATCTAAAAATTTTATTATTCACATCAAGGAAATTTTTATATGATGGATAACATAAAGAGAATATAAGGCATTTAAAATCATAAGTAGAAAAGACCATTAGTTTAAGTTACTATTATTTATAATTTTTCAATACTTTCTTCCTTAGTTAAAATAAAAAATGCTCCATCCAGTAACATACGGTTATGGCCCACAATGAAACAGCAGAGATTATGCCACAACCAACCATAATCTTCATCTCATGATCTCTTTGTGTTAAACATTGAGCCAGCCCCTTTGAAGCACTAATTGACTGTCGGTATCAATTAGAGGCCTGATCACTTTATAGCCTACATTTTTCCCCACAGTAACCAAATCAGCATCTGGGGCACAAAGGGGATATTTACTGGGAAGTACTTATATGTGCTTAATATAAAAAGAATAACAGATTTTAGAACAGCCAGGTGGAAGAACTGGGCCCACTAATTCATATTAATCATGAATTTGTGCTAAAAGCTGACAGTTTTACTAAAACTGAATTCATTAGATAGGTAGCAACATGTATACATAAACATATGGATTATGCAGAATGAATATTAACAACAAGAGTAAAAAACTAAGTGGAAACAATGTGAGTGAAAGACTGCAAGGTAAGCCTAAGAATGGGGCTGTCATAGATAAATGGCAATGAAGAGCAGAACGCCAAATATCCACAGGAAGCGCTCTGGCTTGGTGTTAGAGAGATCTGAGTGAGATTTTTGTGCTTTCTGGTCTACACAGAATAATGTTTGAACATCTGTACAAACTCACTGAGTCTTGGATTTCAGAGATGTTAAGTGAAGATACTGGTTTAATTTTTGGGGGGTCAATTAGAGGAATTAAATACACTGAAAATAAAAAAACAAAAATCAAAAAACATTTTAGGATTCAAAGTTTAACAGAAGAGCAGGGTGTGGTGGTTTACATTTTTAATTCCAGCACTTAGGAGGGAAGCTGAGGTATGAGGATCACTGAGCTCTAGACCAGGCTGAGACTACATAGTGAATTCCATGTCAGCCTAGGCCAGAACAAGACTCTACCTCATAAACCCCAAAAAACAAAGTTTAACAGAAAAAAAAAATCGCCATTAGGATATTATTAACGTTAACATAAAAATGCACACTTTTGCTGGGTGTGGTGGCACACATCTTTAATCCCAGCACTTGGGAGGATGAGGTAGAGGATCTCTGTGACCTCTGGGCTAAACTGAGGCTACATAGTGAATTCCAGGTTAGCCTGGGCTACAGGGTGACCCTACCTTGAAAAAAAAAAAAAAAAAAACTCTTTCAAAGATAAATAAAACCACACATGGCACTTGTTAAAAATCTATACAATAAAAGAAACTAATATTGAATCCAACATGTAAAGTGACAAAAATCTTCAAAATCACATTTTTTTTCAAAAAAAATTTATTAATAACTTCCCCATGATCATAAAAAATATCCCATGGTAATGCCCTCCCTCCCCCCACTTTCCCCTTTGAAACTACATTCTCTATCATATCCCACTTCTGACTTCTCAAATTTACAGCATGTCTCAGATTTCCATTAGAAATCGGTTTTTCTATTTTCCAGTAAAGATTTTAGAAAACCAGCTTTAGATTACAGTTCATTTGCTGTTACAATTCAGGCACATTGATGCATATATAAGCTGGGTTTGGTTGGTCTCCTACAAAGTAAAAAGCAGGAGGAGATGGGAAAGAATCCATAAAAAGAGACAGAAAATGTCTCTAAACAACATTTTATACTTTATGTCACCTTTAGTAGGCAATGGTGACATAATTTTATGATTCACAATTCTATACTACTCTTAGTATCATGTATCACTCTTTTACTCTGGTCATCATGTCTGGCATTCATTCTACACATGAACACTTCCCAAGGACACATGGCTGTATTTCTATTCACATCAGGTACCATTTATCTGATTTACTGTATTAAAAAGACTATCATATTGTATAAGAGAAATTCACAATATTTTTGTATATTGAAATCCCTTTTCCTAGCAGTGTTCTACCAATATTGGAGAATAAGATGACCATCCCTTTTGGAAACACTGTGCTCTGTATTTAGAGACATCTTATTACCATACATGCATAACTTGGCTGAAAATGAACTTATAGTCTTTTAACTTTCCTTATTTCCATGGTGTTTGAAGCTGTGTTCTTAGCAATCAACCCCAATCCTCATGGCTTCAAGCTGGTTTATTGCGAATGAACAGGGATTTCGCACACAGATTCATATATGCACATTAGTTGCAGTTCATATATATCCTTTTTGTTCCCTCTTATTAATTTTTTTTAAATTCATCAAGATGGGTTTTAGGTCCATGAGACTATTCTAAATAATACTTCAGTGATAGATACATGCCACTCTAAAGAACAGAGACTTTGAATGATATTGATGTGTCAATATAGGCTTGTCAACTGTAACAAATATACCACTCTGTAGCCAGGTGAAGTCAGTAGGGATGGTCTTATAAAAAGGTGATATATAAGCTTACAACTACTCTAAAAAGTTTATTGAAAAGAAAACATCCTAATATATTTAGCATTATAAGCATGCTTAGAAAATGTCTCAACATGATAATGTCAAAGAGAAAGCAATATAATGATATGTTATCATCATCAGCATCATGACCACCATTATCAGCATTTCCCTTTAAAATTTTTTTTCATTTATTAATTTATTTTGTTTTGTTTTACTTTTCAAGGTAGGGTCTTGCTCTAGCCCAGGCTGACCTCAAACTCACAGGGATCCTCCTTCCTCTGCTTCCTGAGTTCTGGCGTTAAAGGCTAGCATTCCTTTTACATAGTAAATAAGCAAGTTTCAGAGGGTTGAACAAACATCAAACAAAATTTAAATTATAAAGTTAAATGATAATTTCAAGATTAGTAAGAAGACAATTTTATGTATCAGCATTCCTTTTCAAAAACTACATATTTAAAATAATAGGCTAAGAAGTCACTTTGTCTAGCTCATGTGTCAAATCAAAATGATTTCTAACATGTAATCTTGATCTCCTGAGTAGAGTTTAAAATATTCATGTTTTCATTTAAAGTTTAGTTGGAGTTCCTCAGAAATTAAGGAGAAAATAGAGCCCTTTCTGTCATGGAGAGTGGCGCATCAGTTATTCTAAATCGATTCTTTGCCTCCAGACCTGCAGTGAAACAACTGCGTACCTGATGAACTGATAGTGTTTATGCATTTAACAATCCAATGGGCCTTTTAAGGTAGAGTGATACTTCATTGGGTAATAAACTTATTTTTATTAGAAAATATGTGCTAAAACAAAGAAACAGTAAAACTGAATCCTTCATAGTATATCTAACAAATGGTTGAAGTTAAAACTGACCTTAAATTGATTACTATAAGTCCAAAGATAACTTTTGCTTGTATATGATAAAAAATACTTAAAGGTCTATACCTTTGGGACTAACAGGCTTTTATCTAGACACTTACTATCTATCACACTGACACACTCTATTTTGCATCTGAAAAAAGCTGAGTGCTTTTTGTTTCCTGCTGTTCCCTGCATGACTTCTGAGAAGCATACAATAAACAACTATGTACTTACCATGTCCTCTACACAGTAACATTTCTAGTAAGTTCCTTACACAATTTAACATGTGTTTACAATAATTTCCTTTCTCAAATCTTGTCAAGGATCAGCCTGGAGGAGAAAACTATCAACATTAGAAATGTAATGTTTTAGGTCTCTGGTGAGAAAGAGACCTGTGTAATTTTCCTTGATTAAAACCACAGATCAGTTTAACCAGGTTCCTCTATTAGAAAAGCAAATAAAGCAAGGTAAGATTTTAAATGTTTTTATCAGACACTTCTTGCAGTCTCCTTTTATCTGCGACAAATTTAACCCAACTGCCTTTACATATACTTAAACTTTGTCCTTTAAAAATAACAAAAAGGGCCAATAAAAACTGAAAATAAATAGCAAAAAGTAAATGTGGATGACTCCCACATCATCTTGCAGGAACCATAAGAAGCTATAATTCTATAAACCTATTCATTTTTAGTGTAAGCTCACTTAAATGGAAAAATGTATTCAACTCTTATCATATTGCAAATAAAGGATTAATTATGTGATAAATTTATACATTTACTTGTCTTTCAATACTGTTGATGGGCTGAGTATATCATGAAAGTATGACTCTTCAGTTTTAATTTCCTAAAGATAGAACCAAAGGCTAGAGTGTCAGGAGGAATGACATTGCATTGAATCTAGAGCCAATGGACAGATTTTTTTTCCCCAGTAGTAAGTATCTGGCTTAAAAAAAAAATTATAACAACTCCAGATATGTACAACGTATAAAGCCAGCTCTAAAAGAACTACCACAAGTGACTGCCCAAGGTTCTTTTTTCCATGACAAGTATGACGGTTAGATGGCATAAATGATTTCTTGATGACCAAACTAGTTGGAATGAGATCACCTAATCAATGCTTAATGCTTTGCTTTCAACAGCAGTTCAAGGCAATCACTTTCATTCTGCAAATTAGAAATCAAAAATCTTCAAATTATATGTATCTTTTTAAAAATTTTATTTATTTGAAAGTGACAGGAAGAGAAAGAGGCGGATAGAGTGACGGGGGGGGGGGGGAATTAGAATGAGAATGGGCACGTCAGGGCCTCCAGCCACTGCAAATGAACTCCAGACATGAGAGCCCCCTTGTGCATCTGGCTAACATGGGTCCTGGGGAATCGAGCCTCAAACCGGGGTCCATAGGCTTCACAGGCAAGTGTTTAACTGCTAAGCTATCTCTCCAGCCCATATGTATCTTTTGTATATAGTTCAATGCAAACAGTTATATTTACATAACTTGAGTTTATAAATACAGTAACTATCAAGCAGGCACACACGGCCTACATGAAAGCAATTCAGCTAATCATGAGGCTGTGTAATACCTAAACTCACCAATTTGATTGGAACTCTTGACTGTACAGTTCAAATAGTGCTGATAAGGAAAAATTGTAATATAAACAGCTAGCTTTCCAAAGTTAAACAGAAATTAGTACATTTAAATGAGTATTAATCTTTAGACTAAAATGTTCATTCATATTTTTATTCATTCAACTAATATTTAATGAGCCATCTAATATGTGCTAATATCTACTATGGAGTTATACACATAGCATAGAGTACTGTGAACAGGGCAAGTAACTGCAACAAAAATTACAAATGAAAATTGATTAAAATAATTTCAATGTACTAGAAGTGCTATTGAAGATGATAAGCTGGATAATAATGAGGAAGGCCATACTGTGGGAAAGGCAACAGGAAGTATATGCCTCTGTCCTGAGAACAAAAAACAAGCACAAGAAGCAGGAAGGTGAGCAACCCAGGTGAAGGGAAAGGCCCAAGAACGGCTGTGATCTGGGAATGAGTCTGAGATATCATTGCATCACAGTTTACAAGGAGCAACAAAGTAGTGAAAACATAGGCTGGATATGGAATTTCTAATATTTTTCTTATAGATAAAGAAAAGCCAAACCATGCTATGTGAAATCAGTATGAATCCTGCACTCAACTTTCCTATACATGAACAGAACAAACCTGCAACAGGAAAGTCATGGTGATTCCAAATCACTTTATTGTAGAGTATAAGGCTCAGGTAAGTGCTTAAAACATGACTTTGCTTACATAAAAAACAAACAAACAAACAGTTGCAGTATAATGACCACATGGAAATCAGAGCTACATTCTGTTTAAAGCTTACTGGTCTATAAATATACTGCTGTCTTGTTGACTTCACACAGGAGGCAAAATCTGTCAAATACTGAGGTTGAACTCCAGCATTACTATTGAATTAGTCAAATGACAAAAGGTTCTTTAAATTATGAGGTTCATTTTTTGTACTAGTGCCATACATATGCATAGCAAGGGTGTGGTATTTGTTATTTGTAGAATATTTGTATACAAATATATATGCATAGCATATACGGAAGATCAATATTTTACCTGGATGGTTAGGGAAGAAGCCATCATTCAACCCATTCAATCTATGGGGCTGAAGGCCTAACCTTCTACTATGACCACTGCAATTCTTTAATAGGCTCTGGTTGCTTGCTCTGAACATTCAGAAATGCTCATGGCAGCTACAAACAATGCAGGGTCTTCTGCTATTCCTTCAAGTCCCACAGACCAGCACTGGTTCTACTCCAATAAGATCTCTAAGTAACAGTCAGTAAAGTTCATTACAAGCTGAAGGAACTGAAAAGGCTCACCTTGTCCACATCTTTCCTTAGGCCATGATTTAGCACCCAGCAGGAAGGAAGGTGCAAGGAAGCAGGAAAAATGGAGGTGCTCTTCCCTGCACCTTGTTGCAAGAATCTCAGATGTCTTCATATCCAGGTTAGGGATGGGCTCATTTTGCTAATGGGTTCTTCATAGATTACCTAACTCCACCTACACAAGAATGTGCATTCATGATTGCTATAGCTATATGCTATGTTCCATCTCTAGAATTTTGATGTAGATTTATTTTTAAAAATATTTATTTGAAGCCAAGCATGGTGGCACACACCTTTAATCCCAGCACTCGGGAGGCTGAGATATAGAAGGATTGCTGTAAATTTGAGGCCACCCTGAAATATAGTGAATTTTAGGTCAGCCTGAGCTAGAGGGAGATCCTACCTTGAAAAATTAAAAAAAAAAAAATGAGAAAGAGGTAATGAGGGAGGTGGGGTTGGGGAAGAGAGAGGAAGCGAACCAGGGCCTCCAGCCACTGCAAATGAACTCCAGTTACCTGTGTCACCTTGTGCATCTGGCTTACTTGGAGACTGGGGAATGAAACCTTGGTCCTTAGGCTTTACAGGCAAGCACCTTAACTGCTAAGCCATCTCTCCAGCCCTGATGTAGAGTTATAAAGTTAGCCCTTTGTTCTGTGTTGGGGATTTGAGGAGTGGATTCTGAGAGGAAATTTGTGCACATTTCCTAATGAGTCTTAGGCATATGTTCAAACTGAAGGACACTGTGTCAAGCTCACAGTTTTGTTCAGTGTCAGCAGTTCACTGTCACTCAACAGTTTTGCATGTGTTCATATAAACACCATACTCTTTTATTTTATTTTTTATTGTTAACTTCCATAATTGTAAACAATAACCCATGGTAATTCCCTCCCACCCTCCACTTTCCCCTTTGAAACTCCACTCTCCATCATATTCCCTCCCCCTCTCAATCAGTCTCTTTTTTATTTTAATGTCATGATCCTTTCCTCCTATTATGCTGATCTTGTGTACTGTAGTGTTAGGCATTGTGAGATCATGGAAAATAAAAATAAAAATAAAAGCCTGAAGCCCTAAACAAAAACAGCAACAACAAAATCCCCACCATATTCTGACTGTGTTGTCTGTGAATAATCCATTGAATAATTTATAGGAGAGTCCCATTCAATCTACCACAAGAGTCACAAAATATTATCAAGGAATATAGAGCTCCCAAAGATCCATTTTTGCCTTTTTGTTTGTTTGTTTGTTTGTTTTTCAAGATAGGGTCTCACTCTAGCTCAGGCTGATCTGGAATTTACTATGTAGTCTCAGAGTGGCCTCCAACTCATGGCAATCCTCCTACCTCTGCTTCCAAAGTGCTGGGATTAAAAGCATGTGCCATCATGCCCAGCTCCATTTTTGTCTTTTAAGAACACTTTGTCTTTACATCTTTCTATTGCAGTTAGGTTTGCATTGCTGGCAGAAGTCACCTGACAAAGGGCAACTTTTTGGTTTACAGGATCAAGAGCGAAGCTCGATGATGGCAGGGGAAAACAACAGAATGAGCAGAGGGTGCACCCCCTGGCCAACATAAAGTGGACAACAGCAATAGGAGAGTGTGCCTAACACTGGCAAGGGTAAACTGACTTTAATACCCATAAGCCTGTCCTCAAAAATATACTGCCTCCAGGAGGTATTAATATCCAAATCTCCATTAGCTGGCAACCTAGAATTCAGAACAACTAAGTTTAGGGGGAACACCTGAATAGGACCAGCACATTTTGTCATAACCAAAATGGGTCTATAATTAAAACAGAGGGTGGGTGGATGGTAGTGTCTTTAGCATTTAGGAAGGACAAAGCCACTGTGCTGTCAAAAAAGCATACTTGGATAGAACCTCTGAAATCCAATAATAAAGAGCATATGGGTCGACGGAAGTTAGATTTGGATTGAAGATTATTCCTGACCATAGCAGCAAGAGGCCATATCTGCAGGAAATGCATTTGAGATTCAGTCTTGTTTTCAGTTGTCCACCACAGAACCCTGAGCCACTGAGCAACTTAAGTGTAGCTCACCATGGGAACCAACTGCTCTTGATTTGGCTGATTCCCTCAGTGGTATGGGACCCATAGCTGGAGCTGGAAAACAAGTCAGAACCATATCCAAACATAAGCCCACCCTCTAGTATCAACCTACCATCAATCATGGGCTACAAGAGGGTCTACACCTATTAAATTCTCTATAAGAAAAGTAAGGGTTATCTCATTTGTCCTGGTGCT
This sequence comes from Jaculus jaculus, assembly GCF_020740685.1. Classification (NCBI taxonomy): domain Eukaryota; kingdom Metazoa; phylum Chordata; class Mammalia; order Rodentia; family Dipodidae; genus Jaculus; species Jaculus jaculus. The sequence goes on along the minus strand of NC_059111.1, from coordinate 59,799,233 downwards.
AACCTACTCTCCATTGAAGAATCTGCTTCTCTTTTTCGAGATAGCCACCCCATCATACCTCAAAAGGGCCCTGGATGAAACTAAGAAAAATTGGCGAAACAAGCAAGAGTGCCATTTTCCTGATGAACTGGATACCAACACAAGGGGGAAGGAGATCAACACAGAGAAAAATCAACACCTACCAAATCAAAGAGCCAGAGCCCCAGAGGCCCCCAACACCTTATCACTGAAGCAGACCAAAAATGAACCTAACATGGCTCAGGGAAATTTTGTGGAAAAGGGGGCGGAAAGAATGTCAGAGCCACATGTTAGGTCATGATATGCAGAAACATTTATCTTACCCATAACTGTGAGCTAACTCCACAATGCATGACCCATATACCTCAACAAGGAGGGGCCAAGGGGAGGGGTAGGTCACGGATGAGCGTAATAATTGTACCAAACTGACTGTATTTACTGAATACAAAACTATTTGATAAAAAAAAAAATTTTTTTTAAAGTGTAGCTCTATCAAGTTTTAGCTTCCTGGATATGGTTATCCACTGTGTCCAGCACCATTTGTTGAAGATATTGTCTTTTATTCAGAGTATATTGTTAGGGCCTTTGTCAAATATCAAGTAGCTGTAGTTAATTGACCCAAAATCAAGGTCCTCAATTCTGTTCCATTGGTCTATACTCCTATTCTTATGCCAGTACCATGCTGCTTTTATTACTATGGTTTTATAATATAGCTCTAGATCAGGTACAATGATGTCTCCAGAGATGTTTCTTTTGCTGAGGACATGTTTGGATATTTGAGGCCTCTGACTTTCCATATGAATATTGAGATCATTTTTTTTCTATCTCTGTGAAGAGCAATCTTGGGATTTTTATTGGTATTGCATTAAATCTGTAAAGATTGCCATTTTCACAATACTAATTTTGCATTTTTATTTTAATTTTGCAGGAGCATGGGAGGTCTTTCGATTTTCTCAAGTCCTCCACAATTTCATTTTTGACCGGTTTTATTTTTTCATTAGATAGGTATTTCACATCCTTGGTTAATGTTATTACAACAAGGTATTTTTATTATTGTTGTTACTATTGAAAATGGGATAGTATCACTCATTTCTTTATCTGTATCTTTGTCTTTTGAATAGAATGGCTACTGATTTTTATGCATTGATTTTGTATCCTGCTACTTTACTGGAGTTAATTACCTTTAAAGTTTTGAGATGGAGGCTCTCAGTTCTCTTATGTGCAGAATCATGTCATCTGAAAAATAGAACTAATTTAACTTCTTCCTCTCCAAATTGTATCCCCTTTCTTTCTTTCTCCTGTCTTATTGCTTGAGCTAGGACTTCCAGTACTATATTGAAGAGCAGAGGTGAGAGTGAGCACCCCTGTCTTATTCCTGATCTCAATGGGAATTCCTTCAGACTCTCTCCATTAATTATTATTTGGGCATTAGGAGCTTTGTATATAGCCTTTATTGGTAAGATATAAACCGTCCATGCCTATTCTCTCCAATGTTTTGATCATGAACTGATGTTGTATTTTGTCAAAGGCCTTGTCTGCATCTATCAAAATGATCATGTGGTTTTTGTGTTTAAGCTTACTTATGTGGTGTTATTACATTGACAGATTTTTATATGTTGAGCCACCCCTGTATTCTAGGGATGAAGCCCAAATGTACAAGGTAGATAATGCTTTTGATGTGTTCTTGGATTTAGTTGTGAGGATTTTGTTCAGATTCTTTGCATCTAAGTACATCAAGGAAAGAGGCCTAGTTTTCTTTTTTTGGGGAAGCTCTACCTGGTCTTAGTGTTACAGTGATACTAGCTTTATTGGAGTTGGAGAGATTTCTCTGTTCTCTGATTGTGTGGCACAGTTTGAAAATGACTGGTTTCAGTTCTTCCATGAAGGTTTGATAGAATTCAGCTGAGAAGCCATCTGGTCTTGGACTCTTCTTTTTGAAGAGGTTTTTTATTACCTTTTCAATTTCAATGGGTGTGATAGCTTTGTTTAGAGGATTAATCTGCTCTGAGTTTGGCTTTGGTAAGTGGTATGTGTCCAGGAATTCATCCATTTTTTTCCATATTACATAGTTTTGTGGAGTAATGGTTTTTGAAATAAGTCATGATGATTCTCCCAATTCCACTTTTATGTCTGTTGTGATCACTCCTTTTTCATTCCTAATTTTGTTCATTTGAAGTCCCCCCTTTTTGTGCTTGATCAAATTGGCCAGGGGTTTGTCAATCTTGTTTACTTTTTCAAAGAACCAGCTCTATGTTTCATCAATTTTCTTAATTGTTTTCTTAGTTTCCAATTCATTACTTTCTGCTCTAATCTTAATTATTTCTTTCCATCTGGAGCTTTTGGGGTTGGGTTGTTCTTGCTTTTCCAATGCCTTTAGGTGGATGGTTAGGTTACTGATTTGATATCTCTCTGTCTTTGTTATGAAGGCACTTAGTGTTATGAATTTTCCCCTGAGGAAAGCCTTCATTGTGTCCCATAAGTTTTGGTGTGATGTGTTCTCATTGTTATTCATTTCTAGAAATTTTACAATTTCATTTTTTACTTCGTCCACTATCCATTTATTGTTTAAAAGTGTGCTGTTCAGTTTCCAGGAGCTGATGGGATTCCTGGTGCTTCTTTAGTTTTTAATTTCAAGCAATATAGCATTGTGATCTGATATCATATAGGAAATTATGTCAATCTTCCTAAATAACTGAATACCCATATGCAGAAAATTGGAATTTGATCCACACATCTCACCATGCACAACAATCATGTCTAAATGGATCAAAGACCTCAATTTAAGACCAGAAACTTGACTACTATTGGAAGAAAAAATAGGAGGAATTTTCCATGATATAGAAATGGGAAAAGACTTCCTGAACAAAACCTCAGTAACACAAGATCTTAAACAATCACTCTACCATTGGGATCTCATGAAGCTGAAATGTTTCTTCACAGACAAACATACAATAAACAGAACTAACGGTTACCCACAGAATGGGAGCAAATATTTGCTGGCTATCCAACTGAGAGAGGGTTAATTTCTAGAATTTACAAAGAACACAAAAACCCAAACTATAAAAAGTCAAACAATCTACTCACAATGTGGTACAAAGAACTGGACAGGCAATTCTCAGAGGAAGAAATACAAATAGTGTGTGCAAACACACACTTAACAAAATGTCCATCAGCCCTAATCATCAGGGAAATGCAAATTAAATCAACTATGAGATTCTACCTTACCCAAGTAAGGAGAGCAAACATTAAAAAAAAAAATCAAATGACAATAAATGCTGGTAAAGATGTAGAGAAATAGGAACCCTCATCCACTGTTGGTGGGAATGTAAGGTGGTACAACCATTATGGAAAGAAATATGGGACTCCTAAAAAGGATGACTATAGGGCTGGAGAGGTGGCTTAGCAGTTACGTGCTTGCTTGTGAAGCCTAAGGACCCCAGTTCAAGGCTCAGTTGCCCAGGACCCTCGTTAGCCAGATGCACAAGGGGGTGCACATGCATCTGGAGTTTTTGCAGTGACTGGAAGCCCTGGAATGCCCATTCTCTCTCTCTCCTCTCTCTCTCTCTCTCTACCTCTCTTGCTCTTCCTCTCTCTGTTGCTCTCAAATAAATAAATAAATAATGAACAAAAAAAATTTTTAAAAGGATGACTATAGAATTACCCAGAGACCCAATTATTCCCTTCCTGAGCTTTTATCCTAAAAACTCCATGCCCCAGTTCACAGAGATTTGCTCAATCATGTTTATAACAGGTCAATTCATAATAGATAAGATCTGGAATCAACCCAGATGTCCATCATTAGACAAATGGATAACCAAGATGTGATATATCTACACAATGGAATTCTACAAAGCAGTAAGGAAAAATGACACAATGAAATTTGAATAAAAATGGTCGTACTTGGAACAGATCATTCCCAGTGAATTCACCTAATCACAGAAAAGATAATCATCATATATTCTCACTCATCTATGCCTCCTAACCTGAATCTACCCAAGATGCTAACATATCCAATAAGCATCTCAAGGATGGGACAATGGAGTGGGTGGGGCAGGAGGGGAGGGAAAGGATGGGGGATACAAAATTGGATCCAAATGGCAATGGTACCATAAAATTCTACATCCCAAAAGACAGACTAAGTGGTTGAACCTTCATCAGGCCCCTTAGAGGGAACATCTAAATCACAAGGCCCTGGAGAGAGTATGAGGAAGACTGACCTTAATCTTCTGTTTCCATGGTGGGCAACCTACTGCTCTTGATTTGGCTAACTGATCTGCTCAGTGGAACAGAACCCAGAGCTGGAGCTGGGAATCAAGTCAGAACCATATCCAAAAGCAAACCAGCTCTTCATTATCAAGGTCCCACCAAGTGTGGGCTACAAGGGGACCTACACCTATTAAGTTATCTCTAGAAAAACAAAGGTTATCCCATTTATCTGGTGCTAACTTCACTCTCTGTTGAAGAATTTGTTACTCTTTTTCAGATGGACACATTCTAAGGAAAGACCTAGTTCATCACACCTCAAAAGGGCCCCAGCTGAAACTAAGAGTAATTGGGAAAATGAGCAAGAGTGCTGGTTCCTTGGTGAACCTGCCATCAGCACAAGGGTGAAGCAGATAGACACAGAGAACACTCAACTCCTACCAAACCAGATATCCAGAGACATAGAGGTTCCCAAGACCTTATCACTGAAGCAAACATAAATGAACCTAACATGAATCACGAAATTTGCAGAAGAGAGGGCAGAAAGAATGTTAGAGTCACTTGCTGGGTTGTTATGCACACAGACATTGCCTCTTACCCATAACTGATGGCTAATTCCACAATGCATGACCAATATTCCCCAATAAGCAGGGACCCTGCAGAGGGAGAAGGACTGGGAGAAAGCTAACAATGGTACCAACATGACTGTAAATACTGTGTATATAACTAATAATAATAATAAAGCATAGCTCTATCCATGTGCAGACAGAGTCCTTCTACTTTGAACTGCCCCTGCCCCCGAGCTGAGAACCCTCCAAGCTCCAGCTGAGCTGAAACATCAGGCTTGGTGCAGAGTGACCTTGGCACAGATGGTACAACAAGATCGATGAGCTTTCACTTAATGTACTTTACTTTCTTGATTTAATACAAAAAAGTAGTCCATGTGGTATAATGGAAATAGGTAGCGTTATCTTTAAATTACATAGAGAATTTTGTATGTTTAAATAATTGACTGGGTTCCATGATGCTCATCTTAGAAATTAATAAAATAAAATTTGTAAACCATGCAATTGCGAATGCGCCCTTTAGAGCATTCATCAAAGTACAATGTGTAGTGTGATAGTTATTATAGATATTTAAAGTATAGTAAGTGGCTGTGTAACAGGAGAGCCTGCTATTTACCTGCATTCTTATGGGCAACTCCTGCCCACATAAATGAAATCAGTATTGTTCTTTTCTGTCAGTTTGGTCATCTGAAATACTGGTAGCTTCCTGCTTGTGACTCTTACTTAATGTGTTACTGTACATATATAGTATATACATATGAAATTGCCTTTCTATTTAGAAAAATTTAGCCTTGCTCTTATATGGATGCCCACTATGCCCTACCCAATTCCCCTCCTACCTCCTACTTCTCAACCATCTTAAAACTTCCTTCACTGTCCTGGCCTATTCATCACCATCGTCCTGTGCCTGTGTGCTCTGCCATGTCTTGCATCCCTGTCAGCCACTGGACTGTCTTGTTTTCATAGATGCGATTGTGCCTTTCTCACCCAGCTGTGAATTCCCTGTCATCACATCCTCCCAGCCATGCCTCCCTCACCCCATTGTCTGCCTGCCACCCCATGCTCCATGCTGGCTCTACCATTGTATTCCCTCCCTCTGAGGTGAAAAGAAAGGGAATACTATTACAGTCATGACGGAGAACAAATGTTTTGTCAGTCTGCTTTGAGGATGCACTTTTATCATGTATAGTACTATACATTTTGGCATGGGCCATTGCAGGCTTTGGTATCTAGTCAGGGTTTTTCCTCATGATGTATCGCTATGATACCTAGCCACCCTCATCAAAAGAAAATGCTTTACTGCAGAATTAGGCATTACTAATATACAATATCCATATGTGTAAAATAAAAACCTTAGGACAAAAATGATTGAAGAATATGGAACAAATATCTGAAATTCCAGTTTTGTGACCAGAGAAACATGTGTGTCACCAAGCCGGAATGAGTTTCTACCCCTTGAATCTCATGCCTCTCTCAAAAACTTAGATTACTTACTATACCTTATTTAGTTGAGGGGATGATGATAAAAAAATTCTAAATATCTAGTACACAGAATAAACCTAGTAAGTTTTAGTTTTTTAATGTCCCACTGCATTTTCTAAAGGAAAGTAACACTTACATGCAGGAAATGCAATCATACAGAGTGCATTTCCCTCTTTTAATCAAACTTTTACTGTTCACACAAGAGAGAAAGGTTAAGACAAATGGTTTAAAATCTCTTCACATGTCAAACTCTGAATGAAGACCTTGTGTTTATAATTGATCTGCTGCCTGGTACCACCCCATTCTGACTCCTTAGCTTCTCTGGGTTTCCTTAATCTCTAACACACAGGTACCCAAACACAGTAAATCACAGTTAATTGCATGTCTTAAATTAAAAGACAAAAATAATGCACAATTAATTGAAGGAAATTGTCAGTTGGCAAGATTCTAGCTCATTATACTCTGTGCATAGGATGCATGCCAACTGCATATTCCTAGCTAGATGACTGCCCATGACAGTGAAGGGAGGTGTGTAGCCATAACCTTCTGCACAGCAGTCTCGGCCAAATTATCAATTGTGTTAGAAATACTAACCATTGCTCTTGAAGAAGACAGCATTTTCTCTAGAGTTTCAATACAGAAATGGGCATAATTGCAAATAATTAGACTATATTTTATCAATAAAGAAAAAAACTTGTTAGAAGTGAGTCTGTCATGCTTCATAAGATGAAAAATGCTAAAGACCTACCTTATTAAAAAAGGCATACAAAATCATGTCTTTTTGAGGCTATGAAATAGGTAAATGAAGAAGTGAGATACTGGGAAAATATACAATGAAAATGTTAGTATATGCTGCTTAAATATTCTAATTTTCCTCAAAAAGTTCAGTTTTTATAAAATATATTTCAGTTTGTTTTTGAATCTAAAGAGACAAGCTGGAAGAAGGGTGGGAATGGATGAGAAGATGCATGTGACATAAACCAAAGTGGAGAGGATATTATGGGGAGAAAAGAACTGGGAGGAAAGAAAGTAATTGGAGAAAAGAGGTATGAGGAGAGAATAAACAAAAACAAATTGTATTTGAAAATCCTGAATGCATGATACATAAATTTCTGTATATCAACTAAAATAAAATAAAATGTCAATTTTAAAGATTCATTAAAATAGTTTAAGATGACTTATTTGACTATTAAAATGAAAACATTGTAAAATTTAGGAGAGTATCACCAGAAAGTATTTAACTAGAAATCCATTGTGCCCTTGGTACTTATGCAACAAATCATATTTATAAAATATATTAAATACAGCTATAAACATATTCAATGAAACACATGCTTAATACAATTAAATGCTCAATACAGTAATTAACTTCAACAAATACCTTATGTTGGCAAGTGATTAAAAAAATCACTGTTAAATCCTTTTAAATTTACTGAGCATGACAAACCCCAAAATGTATGAACTGCAAAGCTAATAACCTGAAACCTCTCTTCTACTCACATATCCTCTCATTATTTTCTGACCTATAATCAAAAAAGACTACCTCTAACCACCTCATGTAATCTCAATGACAAATCTGGCAACAAACAAAACATGCATAAACACATAAACACACACACAAAGTTGCTACACTTTTATGAAAGTAGTTGGCAAACAGCAACATTTTGCAACATGTTACTGATCATACTGTTTTGTTTTGTTTCCTTTCTGAAAGAAAAGAATGTACACAGAGCAAAAGAGTAAACTCATTCCAATAGTGTATAATGGCCTACTAACCTTGAAAGAACAAATAATCACTTTCTGCCCTCTTTTATTTATACAGGGTTGGTTTGGGAAAACATGATTATTTTTCCTCAAAAGCTCAAGTCTCAACTTCAGGCATCTTTACATCCCAAGGGTAATATTTTCATTACATTCTTAAAGGGACCAATTTCTAATCAGAATATGTATTCCAAAATAATTGAAGCAGCGCGATGTAATCATGTCACGCTGCCAACAAGCAACATCCTCTAATGCTGCCAGTCAACTGGACAGGAGCTCTGAAGGGCGAGAGCACCTGAGTCATATAGACATGTCAGCCTTGAACAGGAGAAGAACACCAGTTAAAGAGGATACATCAGTTTTGCTGCTTTTGGGTGCTTAAAAAATGTTTGATAGAAAACTTCCAAGCTGTAAAAGGCCATGTTTAAAATTTCTAAGAATGACCTACACAAGGGCTTATTTTGGGACCTGGAATAAGTGCCCCCATTTATACTGTTCAGGCATTTATCTGAAATAAGAATCACTTCCAGTGAGGTTGCATTAATCCCAAATGACTGAGTTAATAAAATGTTAAGCCAACATTCCCATCAAACACTGGCCCTCCTACAATGCCTTGAAATAGTCCAGAGAGGTCACTTCAGGTTTCTTCAAGCCTGACAAATGTTTTTCTTCTTAAAGTTGGATGGTGGGTTATAATATTATTTTACTTTTGAAATTTTCATAATGAAAACTTTTAAAAAAGATTTCTTTGAAATATCTAATTGGTTGTGTATGTATGTTCTTACACACATGTGTGGTGTGTATATACACATGGTCTCATACATTTAGAGGCCAGAGTCTCTAAGTAATTCTTTGTGACAAGGTTTCTCACTAAATCAAGAGCTTACCTATTTAACTAGATTAGATAGTGAAACCCAGGGGTTCCCTGTGTCCAAATCTTCAGTACTAAGGTTTTAGATATGTACCACTGCCTTAAAATTTTTATGAGGATGCTGAGCATCTGAATTCAGGTTCTTAAGCTGGCACATAAAGCACTTTACTCACTAATCCATTTTTCCAACCACTGCTTGAACATATTTTATGCTCAAAATTTTACTCACTTTTCCTGTAATAATGTGTTCAGATTTGCTTTATGCTATAAGTAAGAGAAAAAAAAAAACTTCATTCCAGAAAAAATTTTTAAAAAACTACCATGAACCATAATGACAGAAGAACTGCACCTAAACAAATGCAGTGCCACCATCTGCCTGGCATTCTCACAGTGTGACAAAATAGACTGGTAATTAAGTGTTTTCCTACCGAAATCTGCCAGCTTTAACTCCCCCGTGTCACTGATCAGAAGGTTCTGTGGTTTCAGGTCTCTGTGCAAAATATAACGCTGGTGGATGTAAGACAGCCCTCGCAGCAACTGAAATAAAAACAACTGAAATAAAAAAAAAAAGAAAAAAGTTAAAATCCGAATTCTAATTAATGCTAGTTTATATATACAGTCTACCAAATACATTTATTGAAAAATGGACATTTGTCACTAAATTTTCTACCAAAATATTAAACAGAAGGTACAATATTAGCATATAAACACTCAACTCGTTAAGAAATAAATTGGAATTTTTTATAATTTATTGTGTCAACCCAGAGTGATAAATCCCTCAGCCCAACAGCCATAGTCTAATCTGTTTTCCATAAATGAAGAAATATGAAAAGGGTCAAGTCTTTATAATACTGATTTCTTTAGGCCTAAACTGGATTCTGAAAGAGACAAATCTATCTATATATTACAAAGGATAGAAAACTTCATACAAATATGCATTCATATTTAATACCATAGAAATGGCAAAACCATGGCTTACATGGATTCACCCATTAACATGCTTTCAGGAAATGAAGAGATAAGATGTTTTGAAATAATTAAAACAAAACAGTCACAAGGTCTAATTAATACCACATTGTAGCCATAGTGCTTTTGCACATATGGCCAAAGAGATTAGCTCCTGCCTAAAGATAGACATGTACCTTAACTAATTACAGAGCTGACCTATCCAAATAGCGAAGAAATAGAAAAACAGAGGCATGAGGATTCAAGAGCAACACTTTTATGTAACAAATAATTTTAAAAGTGACTAATGGCTAAGTCTTTGAAATTTTATGTTGAATCTTATCAAATATATGCATTTTGAAAACAAAAACTATGATTCAATGTTCTGCTTGTGAAAAAGAGATTAGTTTAAAACAATTTACTTGTCAAAAATCACTCTTATTGACTTAGTATATAAACAATCTCTTGAAATAAAACAATGTTCTTACATTTATGTACCACCATTATTCTAGTCTATATAACCAGCTGGTAACAAAAGACAGTTTTAAGGAAATTATACATTAGGTAAAAGACAGCTCTCTCTCTCTCTCTTTCAAATAGATATATAAAAATTAAAAGAAAAACTTTTAAAATGGGGCTGTAGAAATGGGGCTTGCCTGCAAAGCCAAAGGACCCAGGTTTGATTCTCCAGGACCAACATGAGCCAAGATACACAAGGTAGCACATGCATCTGGAGTTTGTTTGCAGCAGCTAGAAACCCTGGCATACCCATTCTTTCCCCCACTCTCCCTCTCAAATAAATAAATGAAAATCTCTCTCTCTCTCTCTCTCACTCACACACACACACTCACACACACACATACACACACACGCTTTTGAAAGACAGACGGATGGGTGAACAATTCTGAAATACCCAAGTGGAAAAAATTAGCAACTCCTTCAGGGCCTTGCATTTTGGAATGTTCCAATTATTTTATAGGCTATGGAATTCAAGTATATTTTTGTACTAGAATGATATCTTGAAATAAAATAAAGATTAATCCATCTCAAAATCTTTGTATGTCATAATATGCATGAGACAGTGACGGTCTGTCTAGTATCATTTCAGAGTATATGCAGCAGAAACTCTAAGTCTGAATTCATTTACATTAAAATACTGGCTTTAAGACACCAGGAAGTAGGCTGAGGGAGTCGCTTTGAGGTTAAGGGCAATTGCTTGCAAAGTCTGACAGTCTGGGTTTGATTCCCCAATACCAACATGAAGCCAGATCAACAAAATAGCAAATGTGTCTGGGATTTGTTTACAGTGGCAAGAGGCCTTGGAATACTCACAGTCTCTTTTTCTTTCCCTCTGTTCATGATTAAATCAATAAAAATATTTTTAAAAAATAAACAAAATCTTAGAAAGCAAATATATGTCCAGACATTGCCTTCTCTTAACTTTTTTTGGTACAGAAAATGGAAAGATTTAATTAACTATATAGCCTCACTCCTCAATTCTAATGCGCCTACACCCTGAAGCTTAAAGTTTATAACTCCTTTAAAAATCCTTACTTCACTAGTTTAAAGTGAAGAAAAATGGATAAATTAAGACCTGTGTTTTTGCAAGGTTTTACAACATGCCCACAGATATATAACACACTCAATTTCAAATATAAAAGTTAGCTCCTGGAGACCTAAAAAAGATAGAATTTGGTGGTCTATTTTACATTGCTACCCTTTTAACTTAACAAGAACATAACCCTTCATATGTGCCAGCTGCTCTTCTATGCATTATAGAATGGCATCTCTTCTAACCCTTCTGACAGGTGCAATGAAGCAGGTCTTATTAGCATCTCCAAAACAGTGATAAAAAAAAAAAAGACCAAGTGGCTTTCCAAGATCGCACATCAATTTAGTGGAAAAGCTAGGGCTCAAACCCAGTTTGGTTACAAAGCTGACATCTTTAACAACCCCACTGCAGGATAAAAATCCATACACATAGGCAGTGTTTATATAGAAGTTGCTTCCTCGAACTGACAGAGTAAAATACAAGCATCTAAAAACATAGCCTCTAAGGCCACAGGCTGGGATCTAGTTGCAGCTGGGTGTTCAGTCATCACTACTCTACAATTCCTGGCTTAGCAGTCTTGCCTACCCACCTCTCACAGCATGCTGCTCTTCAACTCTGCCCCTTAGTCTTTGACCCTGTGTACAAAAAACCCTCTTCTTTTTTCCTATTTATTGCCACCTGTTTCTTAGAAATCTCAGGAATAATTCTACACTAAAGCCTTCTCTGAGCTCACCCAGCCCTTCATATTCATCCCGCCTAGTCTGGTTGAGATATTCCACCTCTGAACTTCCAGTGCAGCTGCTGCACACATCTATCACAGTACTATATTAATTTCACCTCTTGCAGATTATGTGTCTTAACCCTCTTCATAAACTGGGCTCACAGTGGACACTTCTGTAGGAGTAATGGGATTACTGAATGAAATTAGGGATAGCTAGATAGAGGAATATTAACAAAAAAAGCCATACATAGGAAACCCTAGAATAAGATTCTCTATACCCTTACTAATACAGAAGCTATTCAAATAGGATATTGTGTTAAAGGAGATTAGGAAAAGCAATATTAAAAAAGGATAAGGCTACATACTCTAGTTATAAATGCACAAAAGCTCCGAACATGAAAAACACAAACCAAACAAAATTTTAGCTCTTTGAGCAACCCTAAAGTCAAGTCTGAACAAATTGCTACACAGTAAATTCACAGGGTCTTTATCAGACACTGACCACATGTGCTAGGTACTGTTATACAAGAAGGATGGAAAGATGAATAGTAAATGTCCCTGAACTCTAGGAACTCTGTGCTGGGTATGGCAGTCACACAAACATAATTGCCACTTAAAGAGACCTGCGGTGTAAGGTGTAAAGGCAATGCACAATGCCCTGAAGGCACTGTGGAGAGGGGAGGGGAATATATCAATAAAAACTTGGCAGATTTGATTCAGCCTATGAAGAGAAAGCAAATAAGAAATGTGTAATTCTGAAAACAGAATTCATTACACATATAATTTTAAAAGAAAACTGGGCTAAGCATTCACTAGACAGAAATGAAATGATGGTGTGATAAACTGTGTTATTCTGAGAGAGAAAAACTTGAGAAGACCAAGGTCAGTACATACAACCTAAGTTCAGAAGAAAAAAAAGCAATCAAACAAGCAAAAAAGGATAATATACAAAACTACCAACATGTCATAAAATTGATGGAGGCAAGGTGACAAGCAAGAATTTATTGAAGTGTGGTGGTGATGCATATCTAGAATTCCAGCAAATAGAAATGTGAGGCAGGAGAACTGCATTACAGGCAAGCCAGGGCTATACAGTGAGCCACAGTTTAAAAAAGGACATGGAGTGGGGGAGGAGATGGCTCAGCAACTCAGTGCTTTGCTGAGCAATCTTCATTAGCACGAAGGCCTAAGAGGGTGTGAATGGACCAGAGGTTGATCATAACATTCATGTAAAAAGCTGAGCAAGGCCATCCCTGCCTCTAGCTCCAGTTTTTTTTTTTTTTTGTTTTTTTTTTTTCCCAGAGAAGAGACAGGACAATACATAGGTTCCATCATCAGCCAATTGAACCAAATATAGTAGCGCCAGGCTCAGTGAGAGACACCCTCTTAAAGAATCAAGGTGGAAGAGCTATAGAGGAAGACACATAATGTTCTCCTCTGATTTCTGCATGCACCTAACCTTCTCATTTAAATTTCTGAGGAAAGCACTTCTCTTGACTGTTGAAAAGTTAGTGACACAATAAGCTATTACTTGACCCTCCATAAAAATCAAAGAGAACACTGACAGGAAGAAGGACACCAAGGAGAGTGTTTCATGAAGCAAAGGAGATTAAACTTAGTAAATGCCAGTGGAACCTCAAGTAATGAAGAGTAAAGAAGGGGGTTTCATCTAATTGCGGCTGTTCCAAGTATCTATCTATCTATCTATCTATCTATCTATCTATCTATCTATCTATCTATCTGTCACCAACCAATCATATGCCTATCATTTCATCCTTTTGATTTGTATTTCTATATTTTCCCTTTCTTTTAAAAAATGCAAAAAATAAACTCTACAATAATCATCCTCGAAGTCATCTACTCTTATCCAGTGTTTGTGAACTTTCTGTGACATCTCATTATTCTAAATGAGGCTGGTATTTAGTACATGCATGGATGAGTATAGTTAGACTACAAAATAATCAGTGATTCACTATTAAATAAGTTTAACTTTATAAAAGCCTCAATTAGAATATAATGTAATGAACATGATGTTAACTTTTTTTTCTATTTAAAATCTTTTTAGAAATAAATATGGTGTATAGTAACCTCATGGACTGAAGCTGATAAATTATATATAGAATTGTCTTCCTATCTTTCTACTGAAGTAGGCATAAGCTCTTCTCAGGAAGACTCTGTCTCCTTAGGACATTCTACTCAATCTTTATAACAAGGGATCCATCCCAATCTGTCAGCATGATCACAGGAGACATATGTTCTAGACTCATAATAATAAAATGCCAATGAGAAATGCCTTCAGAAGCAGTGATGGGGATACTTCTTTCTGCAGCAGATCTAGTTCTAGCCCAGTTGTCTTGTTATCCCCTGCTGGATATAGTTTATATTTCTTGGTGTCATGGTGTATACTCCTTGGGAATATCTTTTTTTGTTTGGTTGTTTGTTTATTTGTTTATGGAGGTAGTGTCTCTCTTCTTTCTCTAGTCCAGCCTGACCTGGAACTGACTAGGCATCCTCAGGGTGGTCTCAAACTCATGGCAATGCTCCAACCTCTGCCTCCCAAGTACTGGGATTAAAAGCATGCACCACCACAGCCAGCTGGAATATCTTTGAATACTTCATCTCTTCCCTTCTTAAACTCTTAACATTTAGAAGGTAAAAATAACATGATCCAGTATTTTATCAAGACTTTTCAAATTAGGTGGTAAAAGGCATACCTTACTATACTTAATATGTTATATTTATTACTGGAAGAATTAGCAATAGAGTGAGAAACAAGCTATAAACCTTATTATAATGCTATAAAGCTAACTCCTCCCATGAGTGTCTAAAGATTGATGATCAGATGTCTTCTCTGTCAATGTCTAGAAATTTCAGGATCCATAATGGTCAGAAATGCATGCATGCGTTAACATGCATGGTTCTGCTTGAAACAAAATGAAGCACACTGAACATTTTGCATATTTCCAAAGCAGGGATAATGTCCCTTAAGGAATGTACAGGGTCTTGTAGGGATACTTAAGAGACTCTGTGTTACTATTGGCAATCTATACTGGAGGCTGTTTAACAACTCTGGATCTTAGTTTCCACATCTTGAAAAGGACTGCATGAGTTTTAGATGTCCATAACAGCCAGTCCTCTCATAGATTTGTATTAATTGATAATGTTATGAATAGCAAAAATAAGCTCTATAAATTAAATCATTATAATATTCATGATTTATTGAGAGTTGACTATGATACACATTGTGCTAGGTGTTGCCCAACTTTAAAAAAAGTCATAAACTTCTAGTCCCCCAATCATTTAATAAATCTCAATATATTCTGTAATTTGCATCAGATTTTTGTTTCATTGGAATGTTAGTTCTTTAGTTTGTAAAGGCCACAGAATGATTAATCAGTATTCATTCCATTAAGTTTCAAAAGAAATAATGTAAATATTATATCCTCATTGGTAACACAATGCATCTAAAATATATCCAAAAAGCTTCTACTTTATAAGTACCATTGCAATTTGATGTTGAATATTTTAAATAATACTTAGAAAGTTATATAAAGATAGAAATGAAAGCTGGGCATGGGGGTGCACGTCTTTAATCCCAGTACTCCGGAGGTAGAGGTAGGAGGAACACCGTGAGTTCGAGGCCACCCTGAGACTCCATAGTGAATCCCAGGTCAGTCTGGGCTAAAGTGAGACCCTACCTCAAAAAAACAAACAAACAAAAAAATATAGAAATGAGATTTAAATTAAAATAAAACTAGCTAATGAACACAGTGAGTCACTAGCTGTTTATTGACATGTCATGCTGGATGTCCTTGACAGTACTTGGGTACCGTTTGGATGGGGTAAGATACAACAGATATGCCCATGCATCAGGCCACACATATCGACTCTTTTGCAGTGTCCTTCATCAATGTTCAGCTTCTAGAAACTCTAAACAGTAGAAGGAATGTGTCTTGCCGCTTTTCCATACTTTTTGAGTTTTTCCATTCTACTCTCCACTTTCTCTAGTTCCTTAAAGTTTTGAGAAAGATAAGCAACATGTTTCAGAAATCCTAGAAGATATAATAATTTGTACCTCAAAGTTTGTGGGGAAACTAATGCTTTCCCTAAACATGATAGCTGTCTGAAGAAGAACTGTTCAAAAATTGAAAGCTTTTGTTTAAAGTTGCCCACCAAATTTTGCAAGAGAAAAAACTAAACAATTGCTCAATGAAATTCAGATAAGTGATTTTCTGATGGTCTGACTCATAAGTGCTTCTTAATTTTTTTATTTACTATTTTTTAATTTGAAAATTTTATTTTTTTATTAGTTACATATGTAGTGTGTATGCAGCCAGGATGGTACTATCATTAGCCTTTGCCTTTTTATCCCCCTATGAGGATTGTGGGTGTTGCATTGTGGGGGTGGCCAGCAGTTATGGGAGAGAGGCAGTGACTCTGTGCATAATGACTCAACTTACGACTCTAACAATCTTTCCAGTTCCTCTTCCACAAATTTCCCTGAGCCATATTGGGTTCATTTTAGGTCTATTTCAGTGGTGAGGTCTTGGGAATCTCTGTGTCGGTGGATATATGATTTGGTAGGAGTTGAGTGTTCTCTGTGTTTATCTCCTTCACCCTTGTGCTGATACCAATTTCACCAAGAAAGTAGCTTTTGCGTATTACCCCACTAACTCTATGTCTTCAGCTGGTGCCCTGGTGGGGTATGATGGGCTGATACTTCCTGCAGGTTTTCTGTCCATCTGAAAAAGAGAAGAAAATTCTCCAACAGAGAGTGAGGTGAGTGAAAGATACATGGATACCCATTATTATTTTAGAAGGAATTTAATAGATGGAGGTCATCTTGTAGCCCACTATTGGTGGTAGCTTGATATTGGAGAACAGGCTCATTTTTTGATATGGTTCTGACTCATTTCCCCATTCAAGGTATGGCTTCCATTCCACTGAGTGTATCCATCAGCCAAATCAAGAGCAGTTGGTTACCACCATGGCTGTGTGCTACTATTGCACTTGTGTGAGCATCATGTCAGGTTGATTGATGTTGAGTAGCTTAAGACCTTGAGTTGCTTGGACAGATGTTGGTCATTTTCCCCCAGTCATTCACGTAACAACTTCTGGCACTAGACAATCTAACTGTTGGACTGACTCTCTTCCAGATTCAAGCCAGGTTGCTCCATGTTCTATCCCAGCAACATATGGTGTCTTCAGCAGTAGGGTCTTACCTTATCTTTGGTGGGTCATCAAGTACTCTGACAGAATTCTGTCTTATTTTGGGAAACCTTTTAGTCCTCTCTGATCAATAGCTCATTGTGGATATTACCCATATGTGTACTGAGACTTATAGGTCAGTGCCAAGGGAGAAGAGCAAGAAAAATATGAGTAACATAAAATAGAGAAAAGAGAGAGAAAAAAGAGAATATTGAGGATAGTCTCTATCATATGCTCTCCAAGCCACCATGAATCAGGTATTTTCTCTAAGCACCTGATGAAGGTTTGACTTCTTAGTATGTCCTTCAGGATGTGGGATTCTATGGTACCATTTCCATTTGGGTCCAGTTTTTGACACTTCCCACCTTACCCTCCCCTCCCACCCCACCATCCCTGTTGTCCAGTCCTGGAGATGTTTATTAGTTATGCCAGCATCACAGGTAGATTTAGGTTAGGACCCACAGATAAGTGAGACCATGCAACAATTATCTTTCTGTGATTGAGTGAGTTCACAGAGACTGAACTCTTCCAATTTTGACCATTTTTCTTCAAATTTCATTTTTCCTTACAGCTTCATAGAATTTCATCATGTAGATATATCACATCTTAGTTCTCCATTCGTCTAATGATAGACATCTGGGTTGATTCCAACTCTTAGCTACGAACAGCTACAAACATGGTTGAGAAAATCTCTCTGAGCTGAGGTTTAGAACTTTTAGGGTAAATGCCCAGTAAGGGAATAATTGGGTCTGCTGGTACCTCTATAACCATCCTTTTGAGGAGTCTCCATATTGCTTTCCATAATGGTTGTACCATCTTACATTCCCACCAAAAGTTAATGAGGGTTCCTATTTCTCCACACCATCACCAGCATTTGTTGTCATTAGATTTTTTAAATGTTTACTATCATTAATGGTGTAAGGTGGAATCTTGTAGTTGTTTTAATTTGCATTTCCCTGATGACTAGGGATAATGAACATTTCCTTAAATGCACATTTGCCATTTGTTTTCCTCCTCTGAGAACTCCCTGTGCAGTTTTCTGCCCTAATTTGTGAGTGGCTTATCTGACTTTTTATTGTTTAGGTTCTTGAGTTCTTTGTAGATTCTAGAAATTAGGTCTATCTCCAATGAGTATCAGGCAAAATTTTGCTCCCAATCTGTGGGTAATCTATTGGCTCTGCTTATTGTATGTTTGTCTGTGAGAAAGTTTTTCACCTTCCTGAGATCCCAATGGTTGAGTGATTGTTTAATTTCCTGAGCTACTGGGGTTTTGTTCAGGAAGTCTTTTCCCATTCCAATATCATAGAAAGTTTCTCCTATTTTTTCTTCCAATAGTAGCAGAGTTTCCGGGTCTCATATTGAGGTCTTTGATTGACTTGGACTTGATTATTGTGTATTGCAAAATGTGTGGATTGAGTTTCATTTTTCTGCATATGGTTATCAAGTTTGTCCAGCACCATTTGTTGAAGATTCTGTCTTTTTTCCAGTCTACATTGCTAGAGACTTTTTCAAATATCAAGTAGCTGTAGTTAATTGACCCAAAGTCTGGATTTTATATTCTGTTCGTTTGGTCTATGTTTCTGTTACCATGCCAGTACCATGTTGTATTTATTACTATGGCTTTGTAGTACAGCTTTAGATCAGGTATAGTGAAGCCTGCAGAGGTGTTTCTTTTGCTGAGGATATGCTTGGATAACGGAGGACTTCTGCCATTCCATATGAATATTGAGATCATTTTTTTTCTAACTTTGTGAAGCACAATGTTGGGATTTTTATTGGTGTGGCATTAAATCTATATATTGCTTTTGGTACGATTGCCATTTTCACAACGTTAATTCTGCCTATTCAGGAGCATAGGAGGTCTTTACATTTTCTCAAGTCCTTCTTAATTTCTTTTTTGAGTGTTTTTATGTTTTCATTGTAAAGGTCTCTCACATCCTTGGTCAATGTTAGTCCAAGGTTTTTTTTTTTTTAATTTTTTAGTTCATTTTTATTTATTTATTTGAGAGTAACAGAGAGAGACAGAGAGAGGGAGAGTGGCAGATAGAAAGAGAGAATGGACTTGCCAGGGTTTCCAGCCACTGCAAGTGAACTCCAGATGCGTGTGCCTCCTAGTGCATCTGGCTAACGTGGGTCTGGGAGAGTTGAGCCTGGAACTGGGGTCTTAGGTTTCCCAGGCAAGGGCTTAACTGCTAAGCCATCTTTCCAGCATCCAAGGTATTTTGTTTTTGATGCTATTGAAAAATAGGACAATATTACTTATTTATTTTTCTGTATCTTTGTCATTTGCATATTGAAAGGCTACTGATTTTTGTACAGTGATTTTGGATTCTGCTACTTTACTGAAGGAGTTAATCACTTTTAAGAGTTTTGAGATGGATGTTCTCAGGTCTGTTATGTATAGAATCATGTTGTTTGCAAATAGAGCTAACTTAACTTCTTGCTTTCCAATTTGTATCCCTTTTATTACTTTTTCCTGTCTTATTGCTTGAGCTAGTACTTGCAGTACAAAGAGAAAAGGTGAAAGTGGACACCCCTGACTTGTTCCTGATCTCGATGGGAATTCCTCCAATCTCTCCCCATTAAATATTATCTGGGCTTTAGGATCTTTAAATATAGCTTTTATTATGTTGAGATAAAGGCCCTCCATGCCTATTCTCTCCAATGTTTTGATCATGAAGTGATGTTGTATTTTGTCAAATGCCTTTTCTGCATCTATCGAGCTGATCATGTAGTTTTTGTGTTTAAGGTTATTTATGTGTTACATTACATCCACAGATTTCCATAAGTTGAACAATCCCTATGATCCTGTGATGAAGCCTACTTGATCCAGGTGGATAATACTTTTGATGTTGTTGAATTCAGTTTGCGAGGATTTTGTTCATGATCTTTGCGTCTAAGTTAATCAGGGAAACAGTTCTGTAGTTTACTTTTTTCGTGGCATTTCTGCATGGTTTTTGGAATTTGGGTGATACTGGCTTCATAAAAGGAGTAGGGGAGCTTTCCCTGTTCTCCAATTGTGTGACACAATTTGAGAAAAATTGGCTTTAGTTTTTCCATGAAGGTTTGATAGAATTCAGCTGACTCTTCTTTTCAGGGAGGATTTGATTAGCCTTTCAATCTCGGTGGTTATCATAGGTTAGTTTAGGAGATTAATCTGCTCTGAGTTTAGCTTTGGTAAGTGGTATGTGTCTAGGAATTCATCCATTTCCTCCATATTATCCAGTTTTGAGTTGTCTCTTTTTTTTATTTTTCTTGATCAAATTGGCTTTTGAATCGTCTCTTTTATTTTTCTTGATCAAATTGGTCAGGGGTTTGTCAATCTTGTTTGTTTTTTTTCAAAGAACTAGCTTTTTGTTCCATCAATTTTCTTAATTGTTGTCTTAGTTTCCAATTCATTAATTTATGCTCTGATCTTAATTATTTCTTTCCATCTGGAGCTTTTTGGATTGGGTTCTTCTTGTTTTTCCAAAGCCTTTATATGGATGGTTAAGTTATTGATTTGAGATCTCTCTGTCTTTGACATGAAGGCATTTAGCACAATGAATTTTCCCCTGAGGACCGCCTTCATTGTATCCCATAAGATTTGTACATTGTATACGCATTGCCATTCATTTCTAGAAATTTTGTAATTTCAGTTTTTATTTTGTCTACTACCCATTTATTGTTGAAAAGTGTGTTGTTCACTTTCCAGGAGTTGGTTGGGTTCCTGGCACATCCTTTGTTGTTAATTTCTAACAATATAGCATTGTGATCTGATATCATAAAGGAAATTATGTCTATTCTTCTAAATATATGGAAGCAGTCTTTATGACCCAGTATATGATCTATTTTAGAGAAGGTTCCATGGGCTGCTGAGAAGAATGTATAATCTGTGGATTTGGGGTAGAATGTTATATAGATATCTGTTAGTTCTAATTGATCTGTGGTGTTGTTGAGCTCTCTTACTTCCCTGTTAATTTTCTGTTTGGATGATCTATCTATTACTGATAGTGGAGTACTGAAGTCCCCAACTATGATGGTATTGTGGTTATTTCTGTTTTATTGTCAAGTAGGTTTTGTTTTATGAATTATAGTATACCTGTGTTTGGTGCATAAATATTTTTTTTAATTTATTAGTTTTCTTTTCAGTAAATACAGGCAATTTGGTACCATTATTTAGGCTCGTCTGTGATCTACCCCCTCCCATTAGACCCTCCTTGTTAATGAAAATTGGTCGTGCATTGTGGAGTTAGCCCCCAGTTATTGGTATGATAAATGTCTCTGCAAATCATGACCCAACATGTGACTCTGACATTCTTTCCGACCCCTCTTCCGCAAGATTTCCCTGAGCCATGTTGGGTTCATTTTTGGTCTGCTTCAGTGCTGAGGTGTTGGGGGCCTCTGAGGCTCTGGCTCTCTGATTTGGTAGGAGTTGATTTTTCTCTGCGTTGATCTCCTTCCCCTTTGTGCTGGTATCCAGTTAACAGGAAAACATCACCCTTGCTTATTTCGCCAGTTGTCCTTACTTTCAGTAGGGCCCCTTTTGAGGTATGTTGGGGCAGCTCTCTTCTTAGGATCTGCATCTATCTGGAAAAGAGAAGCAGATTCTCCAACGGAGAGTAAGTTAGCATCCGGAAAATTGAGATAACACTTACTTTTTTGATACACAGTATGATAGGTGTAGGCCCTCTTATACCCCGTGATTGATGGTAGCTTGATATTGTAGAGTGGGCTTGTGTTTGGGTATGGTTCTGACTTGTTTCCCAGCTCCAGCTATGGGTCTAGTACCAATGAGTGGATCAGTTAGCCAAATCAAGAGCAATTGATTCCTCACCATGGCTGTGTACAACTATTGCACTTGTGTGGGCATCACATCCGTTTTTTTGTTACTAATTAGGTTAAACAATGTGTTGCTTGGACACATCTTGGTCATTTCCCCCAGTCGCCTATGTAGCGCCTTCTGGCACTAGACACGCTGACTGTCTGGGGTCTGACTCTCTCCTGGCTTCCAGCCATGTCATTCCATTTTACGCGTCAGCTGCATATGGAGTCTTCAGCAATATATTAATGACTGTGATATCCTCTTTTTGGATTGTTCCCTTGATAAGTAAGAAGTCACCATCTTTGTCTTTTTTGATTACTTTTGGTTTGAAGACTCTTTTATCTGATACTAATATAGCTGCTTGCTTCTTATTTATGTTTGCTTGGAATATCTTTTTCCACCCTTTAACCCTGAGGAGGTGTCTGTCTTTAGTGGTGAGGTGGATCTCTTGAAGACAAAAGATTGACAGTTCTAATATTCTGATCCACCATGTTAGCTTTTTTCTCTTGATGGGTGAATTCAGGCCATTAATGTTTAGGGTAAAAACTGTGAGGTTTGATTTAATACCTGTCATATAGTGGTGGTTTATATGGTTTAGTGTTTCCTTAGACTTTGTAGTTTTTTGTGCCTTCTGTGAGTTTGGTTATTGTGATCTGCTTATTTAAGACACTTGAGGTTAATTATTTGAATCTTCTGTGTGGAGCATTCCCTGAAGTACTCTCTGTAAGTTTGGCTTTGTGTTCATATAGTTGTAAAGCTGAGTTTTATTATCAAAAGTCTTTCTTTCACCATCTAATATGAGGGATACTTTTTCTTGGTAGATTATTTTGGGTTGGAAGGGTTAAGTTCTTAGAGTTGTCAGTGTTCTGTTCCAGACCCTCTGGCTTTTAGCATTTCCATTGAGAATTCTGAAGTTATTCTGATGGGGTTACCTTTATATGTAATGTGTTGTTTCTCCCTATCTGCTTTTAGGACTTTCTATTTATGATTGATGTTTCGAGTCTTAATGATAATATGTCTTGGAGAATTTCTACTTTGGTCCAGTCTTTTTGGAGTTCTGTTAGCTTCTTATAACTTGATGGGACTTTATTTTGAGAGAGTAGGAAAGTTTTCTTCGATAATTTTGTTGAATAAGTTCTCTATGCCTTTGGTCTGAACTTCTTCTCCTTCCTGTATTCTCATGATCTTCCCATTCCCATGATGCTATGAATGTTGGGACATTTAAGGGTATCCCACAGTTCCCTCATATTGTGTTCACAGAAAGATTTGAACTTGTTGAAACTTTTGGACTCATGAAATGTTTTTTTTCTGTTTTGTCTTCCATTTCTAAGTTTCTATCCACCACATGGCTGACTCTACTCTTGAGAAATTGTATAGAGATTCAGGCTTTTCAATTTGGTTCATATTTTCTACTACTTTTTTATGTATAGGTTCCAACCCTCTGTAGAGTTCCCTTTTCTTGTCATTTCCTGACTTTCTTAATGCTTCTTGGAATTCATCCTTTTATATATATATATATATATATATATATATATATATATATATATATATATATATATATATATATATATATACACACACACACATATATATATGTATGGACATTATATATATATATATATATATATATTTTATGTCTTCATGAGCTTAGCCAGCTGGTTACTGAGGTCTTTTTTGTTGTTGTTGTTCTCCTTCAGATAACTCATAACTCACTGTCTTAGGAACCCTTCCTGAGTCTTTTTTAATAGGTCTAATCTAGTAGGCATAACACTCATACTTATTATTCCTTTGTTGAGTTACCACAAGTTCTGCTATTTGCTTGGTCAGGATTGCATAGTTTGTTTCTTTATTTTGGGGTTCTAATCCTATTATCTCTTTTATGTTTTGATTAGAGAGATCTATTGTGGGACTGGGCAATGTAGCTTGCATCTGATTTTTTGTGCTATTCCTTTTTGCTGTGGTCTGCTCATAGCAATGTTTCAGAAAGCCTAGAGCACCAGACACTAGCCTGCTGGCCAGGGGTGGGGTGGGGTTGAAGGAGGGGGCAGCAGTGAGTGAGATGGCAATTGCCGGTGGAGTCCAGAAAGACTAGAGCATAGACACTAGCCTGGGTCGCAGTTCAGGGGTGGGATGCAGCAGCTGTGAGTGGGATAGCGATAGCACATCAGCAAGTCTGGATGGGCACAGCAATGGCTTGCGGTGGTATGCAAGTCAAGGTGGGCAAGGCAATCACGCACAGGGATCTGCAAGGCTGGGCAGCCATGGTGATCGTTCGCAGGGGCCCGCAAGGCTGGGAAGCAATGGCTATCATGTTTGGGAGGTTTGCAAAGCTGGGCAGGAATGGTGATCGTCTGTGCAGGGCTCCACAAGGATGGGAAGGAATGGTGACTGGAATGGCAAGCATGCCTGTGGAGCTCTGCCTAATGGCAGCAAAGCCTAGGGTGGAGAACCTAGCCTGCTAGCTTGGGTTCACTTGGCTTGAAGTTATCGCAGGAGGGACCTCCTACTGGGACTGCAGCTCCCATGGCTGCTTGCGGTGATTGGGGGACTGGTAGGCTACCCAAGAGTGGGGGAATCAGTGGATTCCCTATTTTGCTCCTCCATACCCTCCCACTTGAAGCCTACTAGAATCAGCAAACCCTTAAACAAACAAACAAACAAAAAAACCCTGAGCCTTAAGGGTCTTGTCTTTTCTTCCGCATGAGGTGAGGTGATGTTAGGAGGCTTCCATCTTGCCCGGAAGTCTGCTTTTTACAACTGCAAAGAAACAATGTGAACTACAACTTGGTAAAGGATGAGCCATCAATTCTTCCTATCCAACTGCTCTTGGAATGCTCACTGCCTTTTCCAAATACAGGGATAATCTTTTCCAATACAATGAATATGAACAAGTATTTACACTTCAGATGGTTTGTGCCTACAGTAACATCGTAAATACCAAATCAACATAAAATGTTTGATATGAATTGAAATGTATACTGAAACTTAAAATAAAGAAATTCAGGTTGACAAAAGGGATGAATCCTGAGTACCAAAGTCTTACAGAGAGCTACACTACAGAGGAAAATCAATGTCAAACAGGATATAATTATTTAAATATTTGTGAATAGGAATATATACAATAGATAAACTTCCCTCAATATCCACTTGAAGAGGTATAATTAATAGTAATTGGCCTTTCTGATGAGGAAAAATATCTATGAGCATTACTGGCTGGTTACACAAAAGCTATTCTTTTACATGACAATCAGAAAATACTTGGGTAATGTGTAACACTGTTATATGGGCTGATTTCCATCTGTGAGCATGATGGCTGTCTTGGCTATGCAGGATCCATTGTAGATTAGAAAAATACAAGGTGAATAATATAGTCTGAGGCCTGAATCCCCAAAGGGCATTTTCTCTATTCCCAATGGAACACCCAAATTTGGGTCCCCTACCTGACAACCATAGCATCATACATTCTTTGGAGTGATTTCTTATCAACTTGGGTGTTAATGCCTTCTAGGGAACTATATAGTTTTTAATTAGCTGGCCTTGATCCCTCTGTTGGATACAAATTATGAAAAACTAGATCAGCAAATGATACACTAAATCTTGGCCCCACATTTTAATCCTAAAATTCACTTCTTAGCTACTTCTTGAATGGCTGACACAACATGAATTGCTATATAGAATTTGATTTTCAATCGATTTTTTTATCCCGTAAGTTGAAGATAAAGAAGATTTTCTTATAACAGAAATAGGATGAAAACACTCAGGAGAATCCTGGGCAGGCCCCAAGACTAGATGTTGAATCTTAAAAAAATCATTAATGGCTTCATGAATTAATCATATTTCCTAACAGAGTCAGGAAAGGCTATATAATATTATTAGTAATGCACAGTAGGATATTATTACTGTCTAAATGAGAGCCCTAATGAAGAGTATAGAGAAAATCAGGTGTCATTTGATTTTCTATCTGAACATTATTAAGTCTCATTTAGGAATCAATTCTCTGCACCATCTGTATAAGACAATCTTAATTTGGCATAGCATTATTCTATCTGCTATACACCTGCTTGTTCTCTGAACTATGAAAGAAAAATAGCAACTTTTTAAGCACAATAAACTTCATATCTTTTTAAATGACATATACACTGATATAAAAAACAAAATATCAGTTTTATGCCAATATGATTTCAGATAGTTCAGAAAATAAAGCAGAATTCTAAATTACTTTGGTCATTTGCAATTATTAAAAACAACAATAAGGCAAATGCTATTTTTCAAAGAATCTTCCAATAAAGTCATTAGGCCATAGAGATGGAGCTACATTACACAAAAACACAGGAAAGTTCAATCTCATCATGATAATCGGATGAAAACTTCTATAGCTCTAGATATTAGCTGGAGAAAGCATCAATTAATCTTTTCTTTATTTCATGAACCATAATTTTCAGTCTCATGTATATAAATTTTTAAAGAATACATGAAAGCTGAATAAAGGAGGAAATTTAAACTGTTTCGGTGATATTTTTAAAAAAAATTCAGTAGCCAATACCATTCTGCAAATCACTGGAAATTATAAGATTGCTAACTCATCCAAGTTTTGTATACAACTCAACTATGGTATGCAAACCCAAGTATAATTGGAGCAAATACTATTTAAAGTGGGACAAAATAACTATTATTCAGAAAAATCTAAGCAGTTTTCATATTGAAGAAATTGGTTGCTATATCTTTAATCATTATAAATATTTATAAGAAGGGCAATGTCCTCAGGCTTTTTATTCAGGCTTTAAATTACTCTCTAAGTAATTAATTGCTGAAATTACTCATTTGTCAAAAATTGATACAATGCTTATAAATGAGCTATTAGTTAACAGTGGAAATTTATTTCATAATGCCATAATGATAGCAGACACATTTTGTAGACAATTTTAAGTAGCAAAGTGGCTCTAGAAATATACTTAACATTCACTTATTTCCTTATGAGTTGATTCCAGTACTCAAAAGAAATGTTCAACCAAATAATAATACTTTTGCAGATTTGTATGGAAATTAATAAAATATTAAGTTAAAATGTTTCACATTTTCTTGTGAAATCATGAAATAAGGGTTGTAATACTTTAAATTCTGCCTAAGTCTGACTAAAGAACAAACTCAATTCATAAGCTTATGGCAGCAATGTTTTTACAATAAACAAAAAAGCACATATTAAATAAAAAGAAAATACATATTCTCATTAAATTTAAGGTCAATGATTAAAACATTTTTATATTTTGTCAGCCTGCATATTAAAGAAATGAAAAATAAAAGTTGATAAATATCCAAGCAAAATAATTGGATCATTTTGTTTTTCCTTTGTTCAACAAAATAACTATTCATATTTATAACATTCTGTACTATGGATGATCTGTGATGTCATTAGGTAAACATCAGATGATTAACAGGACACACTGTTTTAAAGACAATAGCCATCTTACCTGGTTTTTCACATCTCCTAAAGTTTATGTAGAACTATTACAGTGTCTACTTTAGCTCAATCCGTTTTCTTGTAATTAATATCCAGCACAGCATTATGAACAGCTATTAACTTGGCTATTAACTTGGTAAATATTATTCTTATGCTCTCCATTTTGTATTCATAGATTTAAGTAACAATAAATATCACCATATGAGAAAACATGTTAATATATAAAAAAATACCAAGGGACTGTCCCTATGTCATAGTAGCTTCCTTTGAGAACAATTTCACCTGCAGTGCAGATACTCAATGTAACCCTGGAGGAGTGCCCTGCATCTGAGCATAAAGTGAAGGAAAGCCAGGATGTAATTAGGTGAGCAGCCTCCCATGGAAACCAACATGGAAACAGGGCCGAGTGCTTCCATGCTCAGCAATTCAAACACCAGAACACAAGATTCTAACATGCTGCATCTATTTTTAGTTTTCCACAACATTAGAGAAGATATCACTACTATTATTGTCAGTATAAAAACTATTATAAACCTATGAGACCAAGTGCTTAAAAATCACAATAAAGCTAATTTCAGTAATTTAATGTGGCATAGGGCAATGCCTATTAAAAGTCTCAGTCACTCCAAAGTTTATTTTCTATGAAATGTGGAGTCATAATGAACAGTGCTTCTGTTATGTTGGAATAAGAGTGAGCCTGGCTACTGTAGAAGCACCAAAAAAGGTAGCTTAATTCTTAATCATGTCAGCATTCAATGTTTGAATCATTATAATCATGTAAATGGTATTTATATTGAGCCATGAATTTGATTATAAATATTTCCTGCCTGCACAAAATCTATTTTTCTGGTGCAGTGTTAGTAATATTCTGATGTTTTAAAATTTTTTCCTGTATTTATTTTTTATTGCTATTTACCAATTCAACACAAAATTCTTTTCCCATCTGGTAAATATGCTCAAATGCATTAGCATCTTCTGTTACTTATTTATCTTCATAGGAAATCTCTTCTAGAGACTTAGACCTGTTCTACTGGAGGGTTACTTTCTTAGTTAACAGCTAATTTTCCTAGAAGCCCTTCATTGTTGACCTAGAAATTTATTTCACCTCTCTCCTACTAGTGACTGTTACCTGTTCCCCTGCTCCCTTCTCTTTCTTGGTGTATTCCTCTTAGGGGAGTTTAAGGAGTAAACTAGGCAAAATTGTCAGCCCCATGCACAAGTTAAGTGAACAATTTGCTCTTATACTTCATCAATAGTCTGTATGGAATTCTATGCTGGAAGTAATTTCGCAAATTCTCAAGTTATTATCCTATAACTATCGCCCACCCAGAAAGTCAGAAAGTTCAATAACATTCTAATTCTGATTTCCATGTAATAAGCCTTTACCTTCTTATAGGATTATTTTGATCCCAGTAGCCTAAAATTTTCTAATAATGAATACCACTCTTAGAATCTAGCAAGCACTTGTGCCCTCCAGAGTGTGGGAGTGGCTGGTGTGAAAAGCAGAGCCAACCAACCATGCATGGAGAGCAAGAGAATGCCTATTGGTCATGGGGGAAGCCCTGGACTCTCAACCCCCAGTCTCAGCAAATACCTACCTCTCCTACTTGAAAGGATTTTATTCTCATTCAAGGACATATATATGACAATAAGCATATACTAATCTCAGGAAGTGATATAGCATCTATTTTTAAGAACTTTAAGAAATATTTATTTATTTATTTACTTATTTGAGAAACAGGAAAAGAAAAAGAGGCAAATAGAGAATGGGTGCACAAGGGCCTCTAGCCACTGCAAACAAACTCCAGATGCATGCTACCTTGTTCATCTGACTTACTTGGATACTGGGAAATTGAACCTAGACTTTTCAGGCAAGTACCTTAGGCACTAAGCCATCTCTCCAGACCTTGAACAACTTTTGATGATAAAAAGGCTATGTCTATCCTTAAGCATTTCAAGAACTGAGGCAGTCCAGTTTATTTTGGAAAACCTTCAGAGAGCAAATTATTTGACTAGTTATGAGGAAAAGGATATTAATGTATCAGTATATGCTGCTGCTTTTCAGATTTTCAAAAAGAAATTATGATGAAGTAAAATGCTCCACATTCGTTTAGAGGCAAAAAATGTAGTAGGGCATCAACCTCTGAACATTTTAAAACAAGCTGTGAGAGGAAATAATTCTCTTTCCCAAATCTAGATTCATTGTGGGTGTTACTTCTAATTCTTTGACATGATTTTTATGCTGACACACATCTCACTCTACACTGAGTCTATTACCATGTCCTATGAAGTGTCTACTCTCATGGTCTCAGGCCTTGCTTAACATCACACCAAAACATCAAATTGGAATATGTAGCAAGTATTAAGCTATCAGGCATGACCATGAAATGAAAGTATGTGAAGATTGAAAAGGAGTTGCTGAAATGCAGTCTCAAGAACTATAGCCTCATTACTAAAAAACAGCATGGTAGACATGCATCTCCCTGTGACCATTAGGAAATTAGGAAAAGTAAAAGACAACAGAAGAAGCGGAGTACACTGTGAAAATACGACAGGCCACTGCTGACACTGCATAGACAATGTAGCAAGGCTTTGTGAGTTGAGCACTCTTGTTTAGCAAAGTTCTTTAAGCACATTTGCCTACATCGAATGATATTCAAAGAGTTGATGAGAAAACTGAACACAGACAATAAAATCTTCTGATGCTATGGCTCTCTGGAAAGGTAGAGTTGGTTCTCTAGTTTCAATCCTAACATTGTTGGACAGAGGCACTGAGACAGGCTCCCTGGGGTAGTTGGCCAGCTGGTCTAGCAGAATCAATGAATTCCAGGTTTAGTGAGAGACTATTAATAAACAAGGACTACCAGACTCTGTATTGGAAATAAAGTATCAAAATAATTCCAGTGTGTCCTGCTCATCGTTGCCAAATGTTTTCCATGAAGAACAAATAAGAACATGTAAATGATTCTCAGTAAAAACATTTAAAGTTAGGGATTGAGAGATTGCTTAGTGGTTAAGGTACTTGCCTGTGAAGCCTAAGGACCCAGGTTTGATTCCCCAGCACACACATAAGCCAGATGTACAAGGTGGCATATCGAATTTCTTTGCAGTGTCTGGAGGCCCTGCTATTGTGCCCATTCTCTCTCTTTCTCTCATAAATAAATATATAGACAAAATATTAAAAAATAAAATATTTAATGTTAAAACACAGTTTCCACCCATTAAAGTGAAGAAATGAATAGTTCTTTTCAATACTACTCCTTTTAAACAGGTATTTTTCAAAACTTTTAAATTATGGCCAAAATATTAGCCTTAGACTTAAAAACTATACATGAAGAATGTTAACCCTTGCCTTTAAAAATCTCTTTACCTACCTTCACATTATCTGGATGGAGTCCCCCAGGGTGCTTGTCCATGTATTGACATAAATCAGTGTGCTAAAAGAAAAATAAAGAAAAGGAGAAAAGTATTAATATCACTTTGGCTGTAACTGATGAATTAATATTTTTTCTACTTCAAAGTCACCATTATATTATTAAGAAAGCAAATACAAGAAAAGGAGTTGGCTTAATAAGTGTATGCAGCTACATGCTCCACTACTCCCCATTTTTAACCACAGATGAATCATCATTACATTTAAGTTTTAGGATGAATATATTTCTATTGAAAGGAAAACATGTTTATAATTTGTTGAGTATCAGTTTCATGATTATTGAGTATATGTCTACACATTAACAACAATATTCAATTAGAATTTTAATTATCTCCCATATTTCAAGTTTAAATGTAAGTTCTTATTATTTACATTGTGTAAAATAAAAACACTCAAAATCTATTATGCTAGTAAATCATTGGATTGGTTTAAATTTTTATATCTCTATTCAGAAAAATAATTTTTAGATTTCAAGTACTTTCAAATATTTTTGAATGAATATACATGACATAGTAACAAAATATTTTCAAAACTATAACTTAAGCCATAAGTTACATATATATACACATATATACATATATACACACACACATATGTATGTATGTATGCATATATATTCTTTGATAAAATGTTGTTATTCTTTTAACTATCGCAAGTTAAATTTGCCACTATTATATTTCTGTCTTAATTCACATTTTACGTGATAAATTATACAGACTTTTGGAAAAGCATGCATAGGTTGCTGTCAAAAGTTGAAGTCTTTTATGGTAAGATTTGTAAGACAAACTAATCATTCTGTAGTAGCCAAAGAATAAGTTTTGTTGTACATTATCAGGCTTAATAATTAAAGGGTAAATTCTATAATATATTTAAGAACCCTACTGTTGTCATTATGATAACAATTCAAATTCTGATCCTGAATTTTTACTGTATGTCAGATGGTAAGTCCTGGCCTCATTCATGCATCCTGTATTTCTTCAATCCCTATGGTGCTCTAGACACTATGCTAGTCACTAAAGATAGTAATGGGATGAAGCAAATATGAGAGGGACATGTAGGTTCTATGATACAGTATGTGGACAATCACTGTAACATATTGCTTAGTATGTATTAGTGTAGAAATTAGAGTCTAGGGTGTTTAAAAGACCTTAGAAAGGACTCTGGATGAGTTAGTTCTAATGAAGACATGAGAAAAGTAGTAAAGAAGTAAGCCAGCTTAATAGCAAAGCCAAATAGAATAACAAAAGGGCTAGTAGATACCTAATCAGACAAAAGTGACTTTATCTATTGCCCAAGGGCTTTAGCTTCCAAATCCAAGTCAAACTCCATGATGACACAAATATGTTTAATTTGGAAATCATGGTCTCTGTCATCCAGGCAGTGTCACAGACAAAAGGCAATATATATATGTAAAAATAGTCATACATGTGTGAAAATTTCACTAAAATCAACTTAAAATTATACTGAGTTCCATGAAGCTCTGCTAATCATAAAAGTTTTATTATAATCATATAAGTAACTGTTTAGATTATTCACTTCCCTGTTTCATTGAATGCAGATAACAACAATCTCAGGGAAAAGCAAATAAAGAACATAAGAACATTTGTTTTCAGAAGAATAAATCAGTGTATGAAACATTAGTTTTTACCTGAAATACTTCATATTTGAAAATAAGGTATTATTTAAACATTACTGTTATATAGCTAACACCCATAACAGCAAGGGCCTGGGCAATAGCCTGCAATATTTATCTAACAGTCACTTGTGAACATGTTCAGGAAAACCTTTTTTTTTTTTTAATATATCAGACTTAAAATTTGAGAACATCTTTCAATAAGTATAAAACAAAACATTGTGAAAGATAGAAAGTCATTCAATGATATCTTAATGGAAGACATATTTTCATTGTCAGTAGTACATAAAATACTGTTACATCAATTTCAATGAAAGGAAAAAAATAAAAGAAAAAGCTGGGAGTGCTGGTGCACACCTTTAATCCCAGCACACAGGAGGCAGAGGTAGGAGGATCACTGTGAGTTCAAGGCCACCCTGAGACTCCATAGTGAATTCCAGGTCAGCCGGGGCTAGAGTGAGACCCTACCTTAAAAAACCAAAAAATAAAAATAAATAAAAGAAAAGCAGCTGAAAGGAAGGGATAAAGGAAAGAATGAAGAAAGAAAATAAAATTTCTTGGAAATTAAAAAACTTTGCTATAAACATTTTGAAATGATTTATGGTAAGGATATAAAGGACTAGAGGAATATGGAAAAGACAATTTAGAACTTTAAATGCATTACACAGGAATCACAGAAACAAATACATAAAACAAGTAAAGAAAGTAAGCTATAAACTATCAAACAAAGAATTGCATAGAAAATGGAAGAGAATGTTGTAGTCAATTGACATTGTTAAGATAAGTGTTTATGTATTTATTTATTTATTTAGTTTCCTTTTTTTAAAGTTTTATTAACATTTTCAATGACTATAAAAAATATCCCATGGTAATACCTTGCCTTCCCATTCCCGCACATTCCCCTTTGAAATTCCATTCTCCATCATATTACCTCCCCATCTCAATCATTGTAGTTACATATATACAATACCAACCTATAAAGTACCCTCCTCACTTACTTTCTCTTAACTTTATATCTCCTTTTTAACTTACTGGCCTCTGCTATGAAGTATTTTCCGTCTCACACAGAAGTCCAATCATCTATAGCTAGGATCCACATATGACGGAGAACATTTGGTGCTTGGCTTTCTAGGCCTGGGTTACCTCACTTAGTATAATCCTTTCCAGATCCATCCATTTTAATACAAATTTCCTAACTTCATTTTTCTTTACCGCTGAGTAGAACTCCATTATATAAATGTGCCACATCTTCATTATCCACTCATCAGTTGAGGGACATCTAGGCTGGTTCCATTTCCCAGCTATTATGAATTGAGCAGCAATAAACATGGTTGAGCATGTACTTCTAAGGAAATGAGTCCTTAAGATATATGCCGAGGAGGGCTGGGTCATATGGTAGATCAATCTTTAGCTGTTTTAGGAACCACCACACTGTTTTCCACAATGGTTGGACCAGATTGCATTCCCACGAGAAGTGTAGAAGGGTTCCTCTTTTTCTGCATCCCCACCAACATTTACGATCATTTGTTTTCATGATGGTAGCCAATCTGACAGGAGTGAAATGGAATCTCCATGTAGTTTTAATCTGCATTTCCCTGATGACTAGGGATGTAGAACATTTTTTTAGATGCTTATATGCCATTCGTATTTCTTCCTTTGAGAATGCTCTATTTAGCTCCATAGCCCATTTTTTGATTGACTTCTTTGATGCCATATTATTTACCTTTTTGAGTTCTTTGTCTATCCTAGATATTAACCCTCTATCAGATATATAACTGGCGAAGATTTTTTCCCATTCTGTAGGTTGCCTCTTTGCTTTTTTTCACTGTGTCCTCGGCAATGCAAAATCTTTGTAATTTTATGAGGTCCCAGTGATTAATCTGTGGTTTTATTGCCTGAGCAATTGGGGTTGTATTCAGAAAGTCTTTGCCAAGGCCAATATGTTGAAGGGTTTCCCCTACTTTTTCCTCTAGCACTTTCAGGGTTTCAGGTCTGATGTTAAGGTCTTTAATCCATTTGGACTTAATTCTTATACATGGCGAGACAGAAGTATCTATTTTATCCTTCAACAGATATATACCCAGTTTAACTAACACCATATGGTGAAGAGGCTGTCTTTTCTCCAATGAGTATTTTTGGTATTTTTATTGAATATCAGGTGGTTATAGCTACCTGGACTTATATCTGAAGCCTCTATTCAGTTCCACTGATCAACATGTCTGTTTTTGTGTCAGTACCACGCTGTTTTGGTTACTATGGCTCTGTAATATACGTTAAAATCAGGTATGGTAATAAGACCAGCCTTATTTTGGTTGCTCAGTATTATTTTAGATATTTGAGGTTTTTTGTGATTTCAAAAGGATTTTTGGATTGTTTTTCTATTGGCATGAAGAATGCCTTTGGAATTTTGATACGGATTGCATTAAATGTGTATATTGCTTTTGGTAAGATTGCTATTTTCACAATATTGATTCTTCCCATCCAGGAACAAGGGATGTTTCTCCACATCTAGTGTCTTCTGCAATTTCTTGCTTCAGTGTTTTAAAGTTCTCATTGTAGAGATTCTTTACTTCCTTGGTTAGGTTTATTCCAAGGTACTTTATTATTTTTTTTTTGAAGCAATTGTGAATGGGAGTGATTCTCTGATTTCATCCTCTGTGTGTTTGTTGTTAGCATATATGAAGGCTACTGATTTCTGTGTATTTATTTTGTATCCTGCTACATGGCTGTAGGTTTTGATCAGCTCTAATAATTTGCGAGTAGTCTTTGGGGTCCTTTATGTATAGAATCATGTCATCTGCAAATAATGATAACTTGATCTCTTCCTTTCCAATTTGTATCCCTTTTATGTGTGTTTCTTGCCTTATTGCTATGGCTAAGACTTCCAGAACTATATTAAATAAAATTGGGGACAGTGGACACCTTGTCTTGTTCCTGATTTTAGTTGAAAAGCGTCCAGTTTTTCCCCATTTAGTAATATGTTGGCTGGAGTCTTGTCATAATAGCTTTTATTATATTGAGATATGTTCCTTCTATTCCCAGTCTCTGTAAGACTTTTATAATGAAGGGATGTTAGATTTTGTCGAACGCATTATCTGCATCTAATGAGATGATCATGTGATTTTTGTCCTTCAACCCATTTGTCTAATGCATTACATTTATAGATTTGCGTATATTGAACCATCCCTGAATCTCTAGGATGAAGCCTACTTGGTCAGGGTGAATGATCTTTTTGATATATTCTTGTATTCTGTTTGCCAATATTTTCTTGAGAATTTTTGCATCTATGTTCATGAGGAAGATTTGTCTGTAATTTTCCATTGTTGTTTTATCTTTGCCTGGTTTTGGTATCAGGGTGATGCTGACTTCATAGAAGGAATTTAGTAGAATTCCTTCTTTTTCTATTTCCTGGAAAATCTTAAGAAGCAATGGTGTTAGGTCTTCATTAAAGGTCTGGTAAAATTCAGCAGTGAATCCATCTGGGCCTGGGCTTCTTTTACTTGGGAGATTATTGATAATTGTTCAGATCTCCATGCTTGTTATAGGTCTATTTAAGTGATTAATCTCATCTTGATTTAATTTAGGTAGGTCAGAAAAATCAAGGAATTCATTCATTTCTTATAGATTTTCATACTTTGTGGAGTATATGTACCTATGATTTTTTGAATTTCTCTGGAATCTGTTCTGATGTTAACTTT
This sequence comes from Jaculus jaculus, assembly GCF_020740685.1. Taxonomy (NCBI): domain Eukaryota; kingdom Metazoa; phylum Chordata; class Mammalia; order Rodentia; family Dipodidae; genus Jaculus; species Jaculus jaculus. The sequence continues at coordinate 59,762,880 of NC_059111.1, read as the reverse complement.
TTCATCTCTGATTTTATTAATTTGAGCCTCTTCTCTCTTTCTTTTGGTCAAATTAGCTAATGGTTTGTCAATCTTGTTTATCCTTTCAAAGAACCAACTCTTCGCTTCATTAATTCTTTGGATTGATTTTTTGTTTATATTTCATTAATTTCTGCTCTAATCTTTGTTATTTATTCCCATCTACTGATTTTTGGTTTGCCTTGTTCTTTTTTTCCAAGGCTTTAATGTGAAGCATTAGGTTGTTTACTTGCGACCTTTCTAATTTCCTAATATAGGCACTTAAGGCTATAAATTTACCTCTTAGAACTGCCTTCATTGTGTCCCAGAGATTTTGTATGATGTGTTCTCATTATCATTTGACACTATAAATTTTTTGATTTCCTTCTTGATTTCTTCATTGACCTATTCATCATTTAGTAGTAGCACCTTCTGGCACTAGATACACTGACTGTCTGGGGACTGACTAACTCCTGGCTTCCAGCCATGCCGTTCCATTTTACATGTCAGCTGCATACGGAGTCTTCAGCAATAGGGAGTTACCACTGACCTTTGGTGGGTCATCAAGTACTCAGACATAAATCTGTCATTGTTTTGGGAAACCTTGTAGGTTTCTCTGATCAAAAGCTCATTGTGGATGGTAGCCCCATGCTGGTAGTGGGGGTTACACATCAGTGCCCACTAAGAAATTGAGGAATAATATACAAGAGTTAGAGAGGAGAGAGAGAGGGGGAAGAGGGGGAGAGGGAGGGAGGGAAGATGTAGAAGATTTAGGTTAGTCTTGATCCTACCCTTTCCAATGTCTTGTGGTTCACGTTGTTTCCTGTAAGGGTCTAGTGAAGGTTCAGCCATTTGGTCTGCCTTTTAGGAAGTAGCATTTTATGGTACCATAGCCCTTTTGGTCCAGATTACTGTTTTCCACCCCTTCGGTGCTCTCCCCTCCCTCCCCATCCATCCTATTGTCTAGTCCATGAGGTGCTTGTTGGGTATGTAAGGTATGAAGCTGAAGAGTTTCTTTACAGACAAGCATATAATAAGCAAAGCCAACAGAGTACCCACAGAATGGGAGAAAATATTTGTGGGTTATCCAACTGATAGAGACCTAATCTCTAGAACCTACGAAGAACTCAAAAATCTAAACAGTAAGAAGTCAAACACCCTACTCACAAAATGGGGCAAAGAGCAGAACAGGCAGTTCACAGAGGAAGAAATACAAATGGCAAACACACACTTAAGAAAATGTTGATCATTTCTAATCATAAAAGAAATTCAAATAAAAACAACTATGAGATTCCACCTTACCTTAGTAAGGATAGCAAACATCAAAAAATCAAATGAAAATAAATGCTGGTGAGGATATGGAGAAGTAGGAACACTCATCCACTGTTGGTGGGAATATGAAATGGAATAACCACTTTGGAAAGCAATCTGGAGACTCCTGAAAAAGCTGAATATAGAGATACCAACAGACCCAGTAATTTTCTTATTGGGCATCTACCCTAAAACCTTCAAACCACAGGCCAGAGAGATTTGCTCAACCATGTTTGTAGTGGCTCAATTTGTAATAGCTAAGAGCTGGAATCCATCCAGACGTCCATTACTAGAAGAATGGATAACCAAGATATGGTATATCTACACAATGGAATTCTATACAGCAGTAAGACAAAATGACACAAAGAAATTTGAGGAAAAATGGTTGAACCTGGAACAGATCATTCTCAGTGAACTTACCCAATCACAGAAAAAAAAATTGACACATAGTCTCACTCTTCTACAACACCTAACCTGAATCTACCCAAGATACCTTACATACCCAGCATGCCCTGAATTCTTATATTTGATCTTTTCATAGTGTCCCAAATTTCTTGAAATTCCCACTCATACTTTTCTATAAGTTTGTCTTTCTCTTTGTTGGACTCTATTAGATCTGCCACCTGGTCTTCTAGCTTAGATATTCTGTCCTCTCCTTCATCCATTCTACTGGTGAGATTTTCTTCAGAGTTTTTTATTTCATTATCTGTGTTCTTCATTGCTAGTAATTCTGACTGGTTTTTCTTTATTATTTCTATTTCCTTATTTATGTCTTGTATTGCCTTCTTTATTTCATTAAATTGGTATCCTGCAACTTCTTTGATTCCCTCTTTGATTCCTTTGATTTCCTCTTTGATTCCTTTGATTTGTTCTTTGACTTCTTTGAACATATTTATAATCATTCTTTTGAAATCTTTCTCAGGCATTTCCTCTAACTCGTTCTCACTGGAGGTCATTTCTGATGCATTTATACTATTAGGTGGATTTATATCGTCTTGCTTTTTAGTGTTTCTTGTGTTATAATGTATATATTTTTGCATCTTGGATTAAGTTAATGCTTGGATTTTCTAGCTAGCTTGGTATTCTTAGCTGTATCAATTGACTTGATGTTATATATCTTAAGGGTAGGAGCTAAAGGTGTTAGGTGTGGCACTTAAGACTCTCAGAGTATCTACAATTGTGTTTCTAGGGGTTGATTTTCCCTGCTATGGGAGTATTCAAGTAGGCTGAGTGGAATAAAATACAGGTAGATTCTAAAATTTATCTAAACACTGTACCCATTCAATCAAAAATAGCACTGAGTATTTATGCAAGAGTAGTTATTATAACAACCAGATACTCTATCAACAAAGAGGTTAAGATTTATGGTCTATTGAGGGATCCAGGTGAGCTTGTGACCAAGTGAGACCCTTCCCTGGTGCAATCAATCCCAGTTACCTTTTTGGATGATTTGGGTCTCAGCCAAGTTGATGGCTGGGTCGTTGCGCTGCTGTTCTGATTTCTGTAGCTGGGCACTGGCTTTTCCTGTGGGGCAAACATAATTTGGCAACTGTGGCCCTGCAGAATGACACCCCTGCTGCTGGAACCGCTACTGCTACTGCTGAAGCTGCCACTGCTAGGTCTGTTGCCTCTGCTGCTAAAGCTGCCACTGCTGGGTCTGTCACCACTGCTGCTGAAGCTGCTGCTGCTGCTGTAACTGCCACTGCTGGAGCCACTGCTGCTGCCACTGAAGCTGCTGATGTTGGATCTTCTGCTGCTGCTAGATCTTCTGCTGCTGCTAGATCTGCTACTGTTTCCTCTGAAGGTGCTGCTGCTGGATCTGCTGCTTCTGCTGCTGCTGGGGCCGCTGTTGCCAGTGCCGCAGCCGCTGATGTTGCTGCTGGACTTTGTTCCTGCTTGGGTTCCACTGTCGGCTCAAGTTGGCATGGCTGGGTCCCGGGACCACTGCTCTGTTTGCTGGAGCTGGGCACAGGCAGTGGGGGAGAGGAGGGAACCACAGCTGCTCTAGTTCTCTCGCTGTTCCACGTGTTCTTCTACCTCGTGGTCTGCTCCTCCATTGTCCACTGCTGCTCTCCCTTCAGGTTTTTAGTTTGCTGAGAGCTCCAGTATGGGTGGAAGCTCCCCGCACCTGGCTTTTCCTATGGCTCGAGCCAAGCCTGGTGGCTTTCTGCTGTGCTGCTGCTGCTGTACTTGGCAGATCTGCCAGGGCCGTTTTTGCCGGCCTGTGCTGGCTCTGGATGCTCTGGATCTCTTCTACTTCTCCACTGCCGTTTAAATTTCCTATACACCTCCCTTTTTAGTAAAAGTGTGTATTTTGCCGAGTTTTTTTGGTCTTTTCTCCCCCTAGGCTGCTTTGGCGTGGTACCTACACTGTCACCTTAACCAGAAGTATATTAAGATAACTTTTTTAAAAGTTTTAGGAATGAAAAAAATCTACTTCTTTGAACTCCCCAATAAGAAAGCTTGTCAAATTTGACTTTAGTAAAAATGAGGAATTTGGCCTAGATATAATAAACACTATGATTAAGAAAATTGGGAGCTGGCCTTGGTGGTATATCTTATAATCCAAGCATTTGTACCTAGAGGCTGAAGCTATGGTAAGAGAATCGAAAGTTCAAGGCCAGTGTTGAAGACATGGTGCAGAGGCTTAAGGCATTTCTCTTGCAAAGGCTGATGGCACCAGTTAAACTACCCAGTACCCTTGCAAGCCAGATGCACAAAGTGGTGCATGCATCTGGAATTCATTTGGAGTGGCAAGAAGCTCTGGGGCATTCCCACATGCTCATTTATTCTCTCTATCTCTATTTGCAAATAACAAATTTTTAAAAATTTTAAAGATTTCAAAGCAAGCCTGATCTACAAAGAAAAGACCCTATTTTGGCTGAGACTACATCATAAATTCCAGGTTAGCCTGGGCAAGAGTGAGACCCTATCTCAAAAAACAAAAAGCAACAAACACACACACACACACACACACACACACACACACACACACACCCCAAAAGAATAAGAAATGACATAACTAAAAATGCAAGAATATTTAAACATACCATATACATAACATTAAAGAATGAATTAGAATTCTATAGGCCTCACTGAACCAATTCACTTGAAATCTAGATAAAACGTACATTTCTCTAAAAATAAATTCCTAAATTTACTTGAATTATTTACTTATTAAATTTTATTTTATAAGAATAAAAACTGAAGAGCTATGCCTAGAAAAAGAACTACATTTAAAATGTTTCAATGGAAAAATTATTACAACCTTCATGTAAGATATGGCAACTACTCCAGTACAAAAATAAGATAACATTCTTGAATTCCATTTTTAAGGGGTTTAGTTGAACTAGGCAGGAAAAAGAGGTATGGGGGCGGGGAACGAACCATCCTCTTTATGGCCACAGATGTACAAATGCTAAAAATTACAACACTAGGTAACAAAGCTCAATACTGAACTAACAGGCTAACACACCAAGACCAAATAAGGCCATCCTAGGAATGAAGAAATAGTTCAGTATTGGAATAATTATAATGTTATCCTCTAAACTTAACAAAATTAAGAAGTGGAATAGTGTTGGGCATTAAAGAACTTCTATGAAATTGCAGTTTTGATGTGTATGTTAGATGCTAGTTTCACATGAAATTATAACAAAATCATTGCTTTATTATGGCTAAATGCTATTAACTTTTATATTGTGAATCATTCCCATTATTGCTACATTATGAATCATTTCCAAGAGTAAAGTATTTAAGCATTTTGTTTAAAATAAAACAAGGCTATGAGAAAGAAAGCATAATAAATGTGAGTGATAAAACATCTGATACAGAAAAGGCATAGGACACTGAAAGTCCTTTTCATTCATAAGTGCTTTCACATGGTAGAGTCTTGGTAACTTTAATCACATATAGGCCTAAGAGCCAGAACCATCATATCCTTATCATATGCCACACAGCCATTAGCCATCAGTGGAATGGTGGAAAGAAAATAAAATTATGTATATCGTGACAACTATAAGATATGTCTCAGTGGAAAGCAGATCTTTAAAAGAGAACCAAGAGAGGAGGAGATGGCACGGTAGCAGCAGAAGGAAAGACAGTAATAGTCTGGACTGAGACATTCACCTTGCCATATTTTACACTTTGTGGGTGTGTGTGACCTGCATCAAGAGATAGAAATGATACACCTCCACATACCGTAACTGGTAAGAAAGCTTTAAGAAACCCAGATGCCTCTTGTACATAATATTTTGCCTATTTTCCAGGGCAGAAAAAAAGTATGCGTCAGTTGTTAAGTACGCCTCCACAGTCATTATGTATTTATGGGTCTTTTTATTTTATCTACTTTATTATATTCATGAAGTGTGGTTTTCCAATAGTTGACTCTTCAAATAATCAAACCTGCTATAAAAGAGATATCAAGTTGCTGAGAGTAATTTTGCTTTTGAATTAGCTTCTATGTCAGTATGGACTTTTCTCACCTAACTCTGAAACATATATATTTGTTTCTGTTCTCTTATAATATTAATTATGATGTCCACAGTATTTGTCAACTAATTCTGATGTTCTTCAGAAGCACTGCCAAGTAAGGGACTGAAAATAGTACAGCCCTATTTTTAAGCATCTAGGCTAAAAATAAAGAAATCCCTAGTGAAGATAACCAACATAAATCCTTGTTTTGAAGTTAGATTATGCAAAGCCTCCATACCATTACTTCTGCTTTATTTAATTTCCCACTTGACAGTGAGAGGAAAGTCAGTATAATCAACTTGATGGAGCTTTTATAACACTAAAAGTAATTGTAAAATAGAAATCAATCTGCTCCCCAAGCACGATATGGAAAAACTGTACTGTCTAAGACTAAATATGAGGGCTGGGCAGATGGCTAAATGGTTAATAGTGCTTGTTCACAAAGCCTGACCAGCCTGGGCTCAATTATCCTGTAACCACATAAAGCCAGTAGTACATGGGTCTGGAGTTGTTTGCAGGTGCAGGAGGTCTTGATGTCCTTATACTCAGTCTCTCTGTCTCTCTGTCTCTCTCTCTTTTAAATGAATAAATAAAAATACTTTAAGAACTGATTCTGAATTTATGCAGCTTTATTTTATAATTAATAGGTGACTTTATATTATATTTAAATATCAAAGCGCAGTTTACTTTCTGTAAATTTAGTGAAATGTGCTTTACAAAACAAAATTTCAGTAAAAGTATGCAGTTTACAAAATATGAAATGTGTTCACATCTAGCTGATAAGATAGGCCAAGAGGAGGCATAAAACTATAGAACTCTTTCTGCCCTTACTGGTGTTGGATTAAGACTTCCCATCTATATCTAAGTTTGATTCAAAACACTCCATCTCATCCAGATAAAGGACCCACTCTAAAGAACCTTTAAGTAATACCCTGGATGCTAAGAACTCAAGACATTGCAAATCAAAATGATGAAAATTTCCAGGTGTTCCCATTTGGTCTCAATATTTAAGACCATGAAAGTAAGCGAGTGACCAAGGCAGTAAGTGTTGTCAGCAACTTACCACTGTCAAAGGAATCTTTCATTAACATTATCCCATTACTGGGACATAGAAAATGTACCTGTTTCCTAAGAATGATAGATTATTCTCATTGTCAAATTGACTAGACTGTGAATCACCAAGGAGCCACATATTTGTACACATCTATGAGGAATTAACTGAAGAGAGACAAAACACCCTGAACTTGGGTAGCACGATTCCATGGCATAAAGTCTCAGACTAAGTACAAAGGGTGAAAGGAGGGCTGGAGAGATGCCCCAGCTGTTAAGCCTAACACCCAAAGTTCGATTCCTCAGTACTCACGTAAAGCCAGATGCACAAAGTGGCACATGCAACTGGAGTTCGTTTGCAGTAGGTAGAGGCCCTGGTGTGCCCATACTCTCTCTCTCTCTCTCTCCCTCCATCCCTCTTCTATCTCTCTGTGCTTGCAAATAAATAAACAAGCTGGGTGTGGTGATGCACACCTCTAATCCCAGCACTCTGGAGGCAGAAGAAGGAGGATCACCATGAGTTCAAGGCTACCCTGGGACTACATAGTGAATTCCAGGTCAGTCTGGGTTACAGTGAGACCCTACCTCAAAACAAAACAAACAAGCAAATAAAATATTTTTAAAATATTTTAAATATGGGTAAAAGGGGAAAACTGGGCACCAGCATTCACCTCTCTCTGTTTCCTGACTGCAAATGCAATATAACCTGCCATCTCACATTCGCACCTCAATGGCTTTCCTCTATAATAGACTTTATCCCCTCAAACCATTCAAAACAAATCCTTCCTCATTTAAGTTTCTTTTAACAGGTATTTTGTCACAGTAAGGAGAAAATTAACTAATAACCTAACTAAAACCACACTTTCAAGTTGGCTATGAACTTCACAAGAATGAACTATCATTACAATTTTAATCTATTTCACCTGTAGTTCATTACTGTCACACAATTCTCTGAGGGACTTTGACTGCTAGAAGGAAGGGAAGAAAACTTATAGAAGTGGAACATTCCTTTCTTTTATAGCAATCACTACCATTTTCCTCTAGGTATAATCTCAATTTTAATCATTCCCCCACTGCTATAAGAATTAAAACATAAATTACTGAGCAGTTAGGTTCAAACTGCTCTTACATACTGTCCACAGATTTAAATTGAATTCAAATTATATTTTCCCCATGAAGCTTTATAGCACTCATCTATTTCACTCCCAATCACAACTAATAAAATCATAATGTCATGAGTTTGAAAACATAAGAATCATTTATCAAGGAGGAGAAATGAAAAGAAGTTTTAACCAATATAATTTAAAATAAAATCACAACTATTCTAAATGTTTAATGGTAAAAATCTATTATTATTTGGGCTTTATGCTAATACATGCAAATCCCCTACCATCATGGCTGTGAAGATTGCTCAGTTGTTAAAGTGCCTACTGCAAAAGCATAGGTGGGTGGGTGGGTGGGTGTGCTGAGCATCTGTAAACCCAGTACTAGGAAGACAGAACTATAGAACACCCCTGAGGTGTACTCGTTCGCTAGTCCATATGAATTGCTGAGTTCTAGGTTCAAAGAGAAACTCTGTCTCAAAGAGTAAAATAGGAAGCAATAGAGGAAGACACTGCCACTGACCTCTTGCCTCCACACTCGTGTGTACACTAGTGCATGAGTAGCACACACAGATATGCACATGCATGCACACTTATACATACAAAAAAGAAAAGAAATTCCTCTAGCGTCTTTTACATCAAAAACAAGACAGTTGTAAACTAGCATAAAAATGAAATCTCTCACTCAGAGGTAAAGATTCTACATATAACTAGCTTACTGTGCTTCAAGTTACATCAAAAGACACAGTACAGCCTCCTAATGTATCCTATCATCATACAATTTTCTCCCAGATTTCACTATTTCTGTACTGGCTTGTTTTTGATATTTAAAAAAAAAGTTTCTGGATTATTTTTATCTGCTTTTAAACCACATGGAAAATATCTGAAATTCTCCTAGTAAACCACACATATTTTCTAGGGAGGGGTAAAGGCAGTTAACAGATTGTGCTTACATAAAAAAAAAAAATCTTCCATAAAAATCACAGTGCTACAGTTCATTTCTAATTAAATTATACATTTTTAAATCATATAATAATTCTCTTCCTTTTTGGTAATAATGAAGCTATGTATGGCTGTCCCATAACTCTGCCTAAATGGTTTCAGCTGTCATTTCTGAATCCAAAATGCATGAGCAGCCTGAGGCTGGTGAGTGGGACAGGAAGCATTTCCAACCACATTCCTATCATGCAAAACCAGCAACCTGAAAATTCTCTTCCATTAAAAAGAAAACTTACTATTTGACTTCTGGCAATGACATCATACAGAGACATACTGGACAGCTCTGCCAAGACAGTCACACTACTACAAGCCATACTTCTTTGATAAAAGGAATATAGACATTCATGCTCCCAATAGCTTGTGTTTCTAGCAGTTTCAGTATTGTTGAAGCTAATCCTGAAATCTAAACATACCTGTATATATACATTATTTACTTTAATATAAAACTTCTGGAAGGTACAGATAGTTTCCCCTTTTAAAGATAAATGAATCCAATACATAGATTTGAGTCAATACAAGTGTGTAAAACTTCGACAAGAGGATATGGTACAGAATCACTCATTACTACAGCAGCACAAGACTGATGTGCTTTCTGAAAGCAGTAGAGGAAGAAGCCACCTCATATGGTTTATATAGCCTGTGGCAAACCATTCACAAGCCTAAACCATGTAATAAATCTTAGTGGCATCAATTTCAAATAGCCACTTTTAGAAGATGTTTATGCTATTTAAAACAAGGTTGATTTTTTTAAAGAAAAAATTTAAAAAGCTAAGAGAAAAACAAATGAAATACAGTAACTATACAACAAACTCAAGCTTTTTTCTAAAAACATTAAAGTAGTCCACAAAATATTTGTACTACATATTTAAGATTGAAAAGAAAAAGGATTCCACATGCTACCTATTATGAATACAGCAGCAATGAACATAGATGAGCAAGTATCTCTGTCACAGGGTATATGAAGTTGGGGGCATGCCCCGGAGTGGTATAGCTGAGTCAAATAGTAGTTAAGTTTTTAGCTTTTGTAAAATCTCCATACTCATTTTCACAGCGTTTGCTCTAGTTTTCACTCCTTCCAATGGTGGATAAGAATTCCTCTTGGAAAGAATTTCTTACCATTACTTTATATAATAATAGCCATTCAGATTGGGGTGAGTTGAAATTTCTAAGTTGTTTTAATTTGCATTTCTCTAATGGCTAGGGATGTCAATCCACTGATGCCTAGATAATGAAAATATGGCACATATGTACAGTGGAAAAATATGAAATTATGGGTGCTGTACAGATAGCTAAGCACTTGTCTGCAAAGCAAAAGGACTGAGGATCGATTACCCAGGAACCACGTAAGCTAGGTGCACAAGGGGACACATGCATCTGGAATTCTTTTCAGTGGCTGAAGGCCCTGGTGTGCCCATTTTCTCTCTATCTGCCCCTCTCCCTCTCCCTGCCAGTCTTGCTCCCTCTCTCAAATACATAAAAATAAAATATAAAAAATAAATATGAAATTATGAATTGTTCAAGAAAATGGATAGACCTGGAAATTATGACAGTAAGTGAAATAACCTAGGACCAAAAAACCCCCACATATTCTTCCTCAAATATGGAACTTAGCTTTTAATGTTTACATGTATTTAAAGGGATATAGAATGGGTATAGGCTGTAAATCAAGATAGGCACACACAAGAGGGGAACAAGAGGTATTGAAAAAGTGTAGGGGGAAGGACATATGTGATATAAAAGCAGAAAGGAAGCTATGGTGGGGGCAGGGCACAAAGGTAGATAAGGCAGAAAAGGAATGAAAAAAAATTTTTTTTCTGAACAATGCCATAATGAGACCTAATTCTTTACAGGCTAATAAAGATTGGGGGGGAAAGTCACTGTAATAGTCCTTAAGAATTTTTAGATTTGTATAGTAAGAGTTAGTAGAGCCAGTGAGTTAAAAAGGGGCCCCAAGAAGGGAGAGAAGAAAAGAGGGGTTAAGTGGAGAGAATAATAAGGCTGGATGAGGACTACCATAAGAGGAAGACGGAAGACAGGTGTAGGGGATTGAGGGAAAGATGAATGAGGGAGGGTTAATCAAAACTAAAGATATATGTAAAAAGCATGTGGAAACTTACTTCTTTGTTAAGTAATTATAAATATATAATTTGGGGCTGAAGAGATGGTTCAGCAGTTAAGGTGTTTACTTGCAAAGCCTAATGACCTGGGTTCAATTTCACAGTACCCACCTAAAGCCAAGTTCATTAAATGGTGCAGGCATCTGGAGTTTATTTACACCAGCTGGAAGCTCTGGCATGCCCATTCTATCCCCTTTATCTTGCAAATAAATTTTTAAAAGTTACACACACACACACACACACACGCGCGTGCACGACATATATGCAGAAGTACCCTGTGTAGATGGGTTATATTGCTTCCAGAAGCCATTTCCTTGTTATAGTGCCAGAGATAGAATACTTTCCAGTAAAACAGTGGTCAGAAAGGACCCTAAGGCTTCCAAATCAATACAAGCTGCTGCCACTGCTCTTGGTTACCCACTAGAACTAAATGGTAAAACCCTATTGTTGAATACATCACAAGCTTAGGGTATAGGACACTGTGAAATCAAGCAAAACCTGAGCTAGCAGCCCCCTCCTCGCTGGCTAGCTATCATATTGCAGAAAGTGCCACAGCGGCTGCTGAAAGAGAAAAGCCATCAACACTGCGAGCTACACAACCAGCCACCCAGGCACAATGTGCCCTCTGGTGCAATAGTGGCATGATAATTATGGACTTGACGTCTGCTACACAGGAGGGAATTCATTCCTGGTACTGAAAAACTAGTCAAAACCTATAGCTTGGAAGGTCATAAGTCTTAAGGGGAAGGCTACTACTATTTTTTTGGCTAAATAGAAATATTGACCCATCAAACTGCCTCTAAATACTTGTGCTTAGAACCGATGATTAGTGCTGCTCACATCTTTGGTCAGAGAAGTTTCTTTTTGCAGAAAATGAATGCTGACAACAAGTGACTATTGAGTGATCAGAACTATATCACTTCCTTCAAGACTCAGGAAACACTGCAGAAGAGGGGGTGGAAAGACAGTAAGAGTCAGAGAATGAAGAGGCATGCAATGAAACAAATGCTACCTTGCAGACATGATATGGCAGTTGCATTAGTGATCTCATGGTGGAAGTTATTACCTGCAAAAGTCCTGCACAATACTGTATACATTAACATGTTGTCATATTGACAGAAAAGAAGGAAAATAGACCTAAAAATAGAAAATGGACTAGTTGAAAAGAAGAAAATAAGCTGGGTATGGTGGTGCACGCCTTTAATCCCAGCACTTGGAAGGCAGAGGTAGGAAGATCACTATGAGTTCGAGGCCACTCTGAGATTACATAGTGAATTCAAGGTCATCCTGAGCTAGATTGAGACCCTCCCTCTAGGGAAAAAAGAAAAAAAAAAAAGAAAGGAAAGAAGATAGCACTCATACAGGGACTGGTTGGACTAGATACATGGCTTAGAAAACAGGAACTAGGGGAGATGGCTCGTTGAGTAAAGATTGCCACAAAAGCATGGGAAACAGAGTTCAAATCCTAGAAGCCATGAATAAAAGCCAGGTGTGGCAGCATGCACTTGTAGTGTCAGCCCTTGGAAGGCAGAGACAGTGTGAATGTTATACACCAATATATACTTTCCCACTTAGAGACAATTTTCTAGATTTTTTTTTTTCGAATTACTGAGTGGCCTAAACATACTTGATGTGAAAGTAATTGGAATTATTGTCTTCATCCTGATCTTGAGCATTTTCATCAAATAACAACTTTCATACCTTTAACTTAAGTTTTTTTCTCTAATTTCTCTACTCTGATCACCAGTCAGTTTAATGTACTTACACATCACTTCCCTGCCTCTTCTCACCTTCCCTAACAGGCACAGATTTTTTAAGTTTATTGTTTTCTTAAAAGATATAACAGGGCTAGAGAGAGGGCTCAATGGTTAAGGCACTTGCCTTCAGAGCGTAACTACCTGAGTTTGATTCCCCGGTACCCATGTAAAGCCAGATGCACAAAGTGGTAAATGCATCTGGAATTCATTTGCAATGGCTGGAGGTCCTGGCATGACCATTCTGTCTGACTGACTGTCTGTCTGTCTCTCTCTCTCTCTCTCCTTGCAAATAAATAAATCAACCAATAAAGATATATTTTAAAAAGAGATATAACTTTCAATGGCTACTGGGGTTCTTTTAGGGAAGTCTTTTTCCTATATCATGGAAAGAGCTTCCATGTTTTTTCTTCCAGCAACTGAAGAATTTCAAGTCTTGAATCCATTTGGACTTGATTTTTGTGTATGGTAAAAAGAGTGGGTCTAATTTTATTTTTCTACATATAGTCATCCAATTTGTCCAACACCATTGCTTGCCCTAAAGTCTGGGTCTTCAATTCTGTTCTATTGGTCTATGTTTCTGTTTTTATTCTAGTACCATGCTGTTTTTGTTACTATGGATTTGTAATTTAGCTTTAGATCAGATATGGTGATACCATCAGAGGTGATTTTGCTGAGGATGTGTTTGGATATCCGAGGCCTTCTGCCATTTCCTGTGAATTTTGAGATCATTTTTTCAATTTCAGTGAAGAATGATGCTGATATTTCTATTGGTATTACACTAAATCTGTATATTGCTTTCCACATTCAGTTAGATTGAACCTCATCTTGAGAAACAGATGTTTAAGGGAGGAACTTGATTGGCTGGTACATCCTTAAGGGCCTTTCATTCAGGAAGGGTCTGCCCACAGGAGCCAAGCCCACAAAATTAAGGGAAACAGGAGGCTTTTGCTGTTGCTGAGTTGTTTCCTTAAGCCCTCTTTGATAAAACTGAGTCAGGCTCCAGTCCTATCAAGGCAAGGTGATATCTGTCTTTCTGTGGGTCAGTCCGTAGCTAACTACCTACCAGAAAAAGCCACCTTGCTCGTGATCCATCATGACTATGATAATTACTTAGGTTTTCTGCTGATTATGTCTAGCTTTTAATTACTATGGAAATTGAGTCTTAAAAGCCAATATTCCTTTTCCCTCTCCTTCCTTTTTTTTTTTTTCTGTTATGGAGTGGATCTCAATTCCAGCCTAATGGTATATAGACAGGTTTTTGAGCTCTGGCTGTTTGGTGGTGTCTCTGTGCTTGGATTTATGAAGGGGAGCCAGCTTCTCTCACCATCTGATGGAGCATCCCCTGGATCTGTAAGCTTGAAATCAGTCCTCTCCTCTCATGAACTGTGTCTGGTTGGGATGTTCATCCCAAGAACATGAAGCTTACTAGAAAATTGACCTCTTTTATATAATATATATTGTATTTGGTCTTTTAACTTATAAAACAACCAATAAAGTTTTTTTTTAGACATTTCTGCTATTCATCTTAAAAAAGAGATATATCAAGATTTCCTGTGAGCAAAAAAATAAAATAACTGTGTTCTTTTCTATCCAATGAAATTCTCTGTTTATTCCTGTTCTTAACCTCTCTGTTATTTTTCTACCACTAAATGTCTATAGTTTAATAAAATTCAAAAATAAAGTTATAAAAAGAGTTAAAATTAAAACAAAAGAGGTATGATGTATTTTCCTAGAACAGTCTGCTCTACAATGGAATGTATTTATAACTATGTTCTGTGGATAGTCAGGCATTCACTACAAAAAGTTCAGGGTCATACATACTTCTATTTAGGCTATATAAATTAAAATCCTGAATTAGGATGCGGGTCAGCAAAGAAGGACACTTGAAATGAAAATAGAATGCAGAATACAGGGATGGTGTCAACTGAAAGAAAAGCAACATAGCAACCAGCATGGGGGAACAAACACTTGGAAATGTCTGAGAAAAACCATAGTGACTTGTAAGATGAGAAACTCACTAGGGAAAAGAATAGAATAGCTGTTAATTGACTTTATCCTACCAATTAGAGAAACCATGAAGTTCAAAAAAGAGCACTATTTGAGAGCTACCTTGTTTCCTTTTCATTTCTTCAATTTCTCCTTATGGTTAGGAATACTTGTATGTTATGCTGCCTGCACATTCAGTCTCCCGCAATGCCTGTATCTGTTCATTCACATTTGGTACTTAGTTTGGAATGACAAGCTTCTCTTCAGAAGACGTACTCATATCAAAGCACAAAACTAGTTCTCCATCCATGAAACAAAAACATCCTTCAAATACTTTCATAAAGTCTATTAGTCCAGTCCAGCCTTACAACAGTTTTCAGTAAGTATGTTACGGTTCCATCACACATAAACCTAAGTGTCTCATGGAGGTCATCTACCCTAAGATGATCCAAGGACTTACAAACACACATGTGCATGCTCGCACGCACACGTACAAACACACACACACATACACACATATGCACAGCATACAGCATTTTGCTTATTCTTAGTTTTTTGATACACGGTCTCTTATAGCCCAGGTTAGCCTCAAATTCAGTATATAAAGCAAGCACGATCCTGAGCTCCTGATCCAAAATTACAGGCATGCTTCACCACTCATGACTGATTGTTTATTATTTATGCATTTGTACATTTATTTTGAGAGAGATACTCACTATGATGTCCAGACTGACATGGAATTCCCAAATAGCCCACACAGGCCTCAAACTCACAATTCTGCATTAGGCCTGCAAAGTGCTGAGATTATAGGTATGTACCATTATGCTGAGCTAAGCAATGATCTGAATGTGTACAATCAAAGGAGAAGATTCCAAAAAAGAAGGTAGTCCAAACGTGCAAGAGGTAAGTATGAATTAATTAATAAATTAATGAATAAGTGAATGACCATAACCACTTGAGATCCCAGTTTCAAAAACTATGCCCAATAGGACAAACTTACATAATACTTGTGAAATTCATGTAACACTTTGCTACTGAAACCTGGAAATTCCTGGACTGACATCCAGCTCAGGAAGGGATGAGATGCAGCCATAGCAAAGGGTAAGAGGCAGCTCACTCTGTGCCTCAATTTCCCTATTTGCAAAATGGAGGCACCTTATGAAATAAGAAACCTAAAGAACCTATTTTCCTGCAATACAGGCAACACAGGTTAAGAATCTTCCCTATTATATTTCAGATGAGGTTCCATCCAGCCTGTACTTATGTGAACACTTTAAAAATAAGATGTTGGGCTGGAGAGATGGCTTAGCAGTTAAGCGCTTGCCTGTGAAGCCTAAGTACCCTGGTTTGAGGCTGGATTCCCCAGGACCCACATTAGCCAGATGCACAATGGGGTGCACACATCTGGAATTCGTTTGCAGTGGCTGGAGGCCCTGACGTGCCCATTCTCTCTCTCTCTTTCTTTCTGCCTCTTTCTCTTGCTGTCTATTGCTCTCAAATAAGTAAATAAAAATAAATGAAAAAAAAATTAAAAATAAGATGTTCATTACATTACAAAAAATTAAACCTAATTTACTGGTAACACAAAGCAATGAAGTGTTTGTCCCAGAATTAAGCTAAAAGCAGCCTGTTTAGCCTCTGAAAATAAGGTTTCTCACCCTTTTTGGAGTATGTACACTACTCATTCCTTTAGTATCCATTGATCTTTAATTCTCCTGAAAAAGTTTACTAGTCACTTTTCCTTCTCTTACCTTGCCATCTCATCAGTCCTCCTCTGTGTCCACTCTGCTTTGCTCCAGTTCCTGTCAAAATGCCCCACACTGACTTACCTTCCTCTTGTAGCTACATCTCAGTATTAACTCACACCAAGATGAAGAGAATCCTAGTCTATTTTGAAGGTAATTGTTTGTAAAATTAACATACTTCCATTTTTCCTATCTATAGATAGTGTCAGGTTGCCCTTTTTATTTTTTATTTTATTATTTTTATTTATTTATTTGAGAGTGACAGATAGAGAGAGAAAGGCAGATAGCAGAGAATGGGCGCGCCCAGGCCTCCAGTCACTGCAGACTAACTCCAGATGTGTGCGCCACCTTGTGCATCTAGCTAACATGGGGAATCGAGCCTCGAACTGGGGCCTTAGGCTTCACTGGCAAGAGCTTAACCACTAAGCCATCTCTCCAGCCCATGTTGCCCTTTTTTTTAAAAGAATCAAAGAACCAGGCATGGTTGAACGCTTTTAATACCAGCACTCAGGAGGCAGAGGTAGGAGGATCACCATACATTCCAGGCCATCCTGAGTTTACATAGTGAATTCCAGGTCAGCCTAAGCCAGAGTGAGACCCTACCTCAAAAAAACAAAAATAAAGAAAGAATCAAATACACTGGTTTACACAGAATTTCACTGTGTAGGTTAGTTTCATGATATCAGATACTCTTCTGACCTTTGATCACATCATTCTAAGTGTTAATTATTGCTCCTAGTTGTGACAGGCACACAGACAGGTCAAGCATACTACTACCACATCTTTATCTGACTCACTAGTAAAATATCAAGTAGAATAAGGTCAAGGACAATGCCCTCTAGCACACCGTGATTGACTTCTCTCCTCACTGATGTCAATTCATTAATCTATAGGTTTGAGGAATGTTGTTCTACCAAAGATAAACTAAAAACAAATTATAATCTTCTGATTTTATCAGAGATAAATTGAGAAACTATTAAACTCCAGGATTTCATGTCTACTTGCTTTTGAGGATCTTTATCAGAATCCTTATGAAACATTTCATAAAAATTAAGAAATACCATTGTTTCTTATACAGAAGAATGAAGACTATTAGAATCTAAGGTCTAAACATATTTAAGCTTGAGTGTCTTACTAATTAAGAGTTTTTGTTCCAACTACCTTTTCAAAACTAGCATTACTCTCACTTATCTGCACTTAGATGAGTTCTTAAAGACCATAAACAAAGGGTATGTAAATATGCCTCCTTTCATTCACCCAACATTTATCTAGGACTAGGTCTTAAAGTTACTCAAGTTTATGAGATGGTTCTGGGGACCAAGGGGAGCATGCCTTGTACTTGAAAGCATGCCCTGTATTGGGAAAATTCCTTGGTTTGTGAATCTTGATAGAAGACAGGACCTACCCACCATTACAAAAGCCAAAATATGCTGTACATTCACTTTCTTGGGGTCCTATGTAATCAAAATGTGGCATGCAACCTCATTTCATCCAAACCTATAGAAACTTTTCTGGTTTATGATTAGAAGGCAATAACCAAAGAAGCAACAAGGATGTAGATGCTATATTTGTCATCATTAGCACAGTAATAACATCTAATCTTCATGGTAGCAAGACAAGTAACTTAAGAGACAAGGTCCATTTTCAAACAAGTCATGGTGGTGGCAAATGCTTGGTGAACACTTTCATGGGATGATTGCGACTCTGGTTCTAGCTGTCTTGTATCACCTGCTCCTGCTCATTTTTAAAATCTTCTGAGCAGGGACATTAGCCACATGATATCCCCTCACTAAACTTTTCAGACTAAATTAGTCAAGGAGAATCTTTGTTTTTTTGCATTTGAGAACACTGACTGGTACATTCATTCTAAACAGTAAGATTCTTTAATTCCTTTGATAGAACTAGACATCTGTGACTGCAATTGTCCGAGCCCTGCTCTAACTGTTAGAGGGAGAAAATTGTTCTGTATTTTCTACTTAGAAGAACATTTTCTTTGGTGGAACAAAAAAGTTTAAACTTTGAAAATGTAGCTGGAATCTAGGTCAAATTGTTAGATAAAAGACAAAATTGTTTTAACTATGAGTTAAATAATTCTCTCTTAGTTACTTAAGAGATGAAATTATTATAGTCTCTCTTTATATTCCTGCCCCTCAAGTCAATTATTTATTTATATAAAAACTATTTGATATCACTCCTATCACTAGAGAGGTAGCCACTGTCTTTGTGAAAACTGTATCATGTAGTAACCATGATTCATTTCTTATAGTGGTGGGTCCTTATCACTGTTAACACTGGAATGTCCCAGTGTTTAGTCCACAGGAATCCCTTCTGCATTCTTTGTCCATTTATCATATGGAAATTTAAGGAGTGACTGATACAAAAAAAAAATTAACACAGGAATTAGAAGCTTAAACCAAAATTATGGGTTAGGAGTTCAGAAAAGGTATATCAGGAACTTCTCTAGGTTTTACATGCTTCATATGGTCTATTCCACTAACTTCTACCCAAGATGGTTTCTTCATTCACAGGAACTCTGCCTGGTCTTAGGTCTAGTGTCACACAAACTTCTGGGTTCCCATTCTCTTCCAGGTAGTACCAAGGCCTCTCCCTTTCTGTGTTGTCAGGCCAGGCCAGTAGAACACCTGAAATTTTTACATGGCTAATCAAGACTTTCAAAGACACAGAAGCAGAACCATCAGGCATTGTTCATGATGAGGCCTAGAATGGATAGTACCAGTCAAACATATTGCTTTATTGGTTGGAACAAATCACAAACCTAACTTAGTTTGAATGGACTATAACTACACCAAGATAAAAGTATCTGAGGGTGTTATCATATAAAGGCACTCATGTGATAATTATTATTGTAGACTTAGACTTCTCCAATCCCCTAGTTTCAAATAATGTTTATAACCCAGACAATTTCCCAATCTGCACTCTATATTCTTACATCCAACTTACATCTTCTCCATACTGCTTTTGATGCAGTCTGCCCCATCACTTCACACAGAAACCATTGTTTATAGATGCTGAAGTCAAAAGCTTTATGAGTGCCTTTGCCTGTTCTTTTGTCTTTCACATCCCACAACAAATGCTACCTGGTCAAACTTGAGAATAAATCCTGTACCCACTTCTCATCACTTTTCTGCTGACAACACCTTATGTTTAGATTATACTATAGCAGACAGCTAACTGGTCTACCCATTGCAGAACTTGCTTCTTTCCACCCCATACTTTCAATCTATTCTTTAGAAGGCAGGCAGCAGCCAGACACAATTAAATATGATTCGGGTTGAAATATGTCTCTGTTCATCATCCTATAGTAGATTCTCACCCCATTTTGAGGAAATCTAGACTCAGTATAACAAAACCGTCACAATCTAAACCACACAGTGTCTTCCTGCTGCCATCCCTGCTCTCTCTATTCCAGCCCCAGAGCCCTTCTCAGCTCTAGTCAAGCCTCCTAACTGGATGGGTCCTCCAGCCAAGAGGACCAAAGTGTTCCTCCCTCCTACACTTCTTTCAGATTGTTACTTAAACACCCCTTAACTTCTCAAGGTCTTCTCTGTTAAGTTCTATTTGCAGTGACACATAGAGGTTCATGTGCACTTATAGCATTTCATAGGAAAACGAAAATTGCCAATTGCTTTCAGGTAGTTTGATCTGGAATCTAGATTATGATAGAGAACTAGAGGATTTTTTTTAAACTTTTATTTATTTATTTTAGTGCTACAGACAGACACAGAGAGAAAGAGGCAAATAGAGAGAGAGAGAGAGAATGGACACACCAGGCCTCCAGCCACTGCAAACAAACTCATGGTGCATGTGCCACTTGTGCATCTGGCTTATGTGGGTCCTGGGGAATTGAGCCTTGAACCGGGGTCCTTAAGCTTCACAGGATAGTGCTTAACCACTAAGCCATCTCTCCAACCCAAGAGAGCTAGAGTTTTCTAAGAACAGATGTGATATAAAATAATGTAAAACTTCATGTATTTGGATGTAAAAAAATGTGTGAGGCAGAGAAATTAATTATGTAAACTGCAGGGTTTAAAGATAGCATACAACTTTATACTTCCAGGCCCATACATACCACCCAGGTTATTATAGAAAATGTGAAGATGGCTAACAAGGCAGCCTACAGGATGAGAGAGATTATCACAAGTCTAACCTACAAGAGTCTTATCTTTATATTTTAACTTAACTGTGAGATTTTAATAAATCTACTTTAAATTCTCCATGCATTATTATTGTCAATGAAGTATCAGATAAAAATGCATGTGCTACCTATATCAAAGGGCAATAGTAGCATTTAATGGGAGAACATTTATGGTTGTACTTTATAGAATGTACAGCACTATAAAACACATTACAGTAAGGATCCATAAACACTCTTATATGATTTTGGGTGACAGTGTTTTTTATGTAGAAAAAGTCTTAAATATTTAAAGATACTGTAAAGTATTATGTTAACCTCATGCCTCCCAGAGTAGCTATTGGCAGTTTATGATCTTTAATGGTGGAACATCTAGTAATTTCCCCAAACTTCAGTAGAAAACCTCCTACCAATGCTCATGCAAGCAACCCTAATTTAACTCAGTGAGTTAAAAAATAAAAATAAAAAGGGCCTAAAGGTAGGAAGGGGATTAATTGGGAAAAGAAGGGCTTTATTTTTTTAGTGAGGGGAGATAAAAGAAGGTAATGGGAGGGGATAAGATGAAAATCCATTAAATAAGATGAAATAGATTTAAATATGTATGAAAGTATCAAAAATAGAAATAAAAAAAAGAATCCAACAAATATAAATATATAATATAAATACCAGCTTGGAATATTTTCTTAGTTTATAGCACTACAGGAGAAATAAAATTATTGCATCTATCATGATTGTCTATAAATATATACTCAATCCCTTTTAAAATTTATTGATTTGTATATTTACTTGGGAGAAAGAATGAATGAGTAGGTGGATGAATGAATGAAAATGGGCATGACAGGGTCTCTTGCTGCTGCAAATGAACTCGAGATGCAAGGGCCACACTTTGCATCTGACCCTACATAGATACTGTGGAATCAAACCCAGGTCAAAAGGTATGGCAAGCAAGTGCCTTCAATCTCTAAACCATCTCCCCAACTCTAAAATCCCTCTTTAAAAGGATTTTTTCTGAACTCTCTATATATCAGCAAGCTGTATTCATATATATGAGTGTGTGTGTGTGTGTGTGTGTGTGTGTGTCTGTTTGTGTGTATGTATACATGTGGTGGTTTGATTCAGGTGTCCCTCATAAACTTGATGTTTTGAATGCTAGGTTCCCAGCTGATGGAGATTTGGGAATTAATACCTCCTGAAGGACTTTGAAGTGTTTTATTCCAGGCCCTTCTGGCTTTCAGGGTTTCCAGTGAGGAATCTGATGTAATTCTGATGGTATTACCTTTGGAAGTAGTGAGTTGTTTCCCTCTTGCTGCTTTTAGCATTCTGACTTTATTTTCATTGTTAAAAGTTTTAACTATGATGTGCCTTGGAGAGTTTCTTCTTTGGTCCTGTTTGGTGCTCTGTGGGTTTCTTTTTTCTTTTTTTAAAATTTTTTGTTTTATGTTTATTTATTTATTTGAAAGTGACAGACAGAGAAAGAAGCAGAGAGAAAGAGTGAGAGAGAATGGGCACGCCAGGGCCTCCAGCCTCTGCAAATGAACTCCAGACGCATGTGCCCCCTTGTGCATCTGGCTAACGTGGGTCCTGGGGAATGAGCCTCGAACCGGGGTCCTTAGACTTCACAGGCAAGCACTTAACCGCTAAGCCATCTCTCCAGCCCCTCTGTGGGTTTCTTGATGGGCCTCTATGGTGATTTGAATAGAATAGATGGCCCCCAATATATTCAGTTGTTTATTTGTTTGTAGCTTGCATCTTTAGCCACCTGGCTGGAGGCAGTGTCACTGGGTGGATCTGAAGGTGTGGTGGTGGGTTTCAGATTTCAATCTAAAGTTATACAAAGTATGCCTAGCTGGAGTTCCTGAAGTGTGCTGTGGCTTTTGACCTTTAGTCTTGTACTTCTCTCTCTCCACCTGATCCTGTGAAGGCAGGCCAGCTTCTTCTGCCATTTATGGAACTTCCCCTGGATCTGTAGGCTTCAATAAATGTCCCTTCCTCCATAACTGTGCCTTGTCTGGAAGTTTATTTCAGCAAACCTGAATCTGTCTGTTATAGCCTCTCTTTTGAGAGATTGGGAAAATTTTCTTCAATAATTTTGTTGAACATGTGCCCTATGCCTCTGGCCTGAATTCCCTCTCATTCTGGTATACCATGATCTGGTATGTTTGGTCATTTTAGGGTATCCCATCTATCCCTCATATTCAGTTCACTTGATGTTTTTTTGACTTAACTAAGTTTTTGGCCTCCTGATCAATTTGTTCTATCTTGTCTTCCAGGTCAGAGGTTCTGTCTTCCACATGAAAAACTCTGTTAGTGAGGGGTTTTTATAAGCTCTATTTGATTTGATTTTTTTTTTTTCTGTTGTTTAGTTTGCATCATGTCCATCTCTTTTTTGAGGTAAGATTTCAGTTGAGTTCTGATTTTGTTGATGCTTCCTGGAATTCATTCTTACATTTGATCATTCCTTCATTAAGCTTAATCAGTTACTGAGGTCTTGCATTTCTTGACTCACCTTCAATTCATTCATATCTCTTTTGAGAGGCCTACTTTTGCAGCAAGCTCACAGGGTCCAAGCAGCCCTAGGACACTTGCAAGAGGACCTACTGGAACCAAGAAACTGTGAGGAGAACTGGGGAACAGGAATCTGGTCTACTCACTCTGCTTGTACCAAAGGCACCCTCAAGTACAGGGTGTCTGGGAATTGGGGACCTATTAATTTTATTCCCCTATTAATTTTTTTTCTCTACACATACAGAGTCTGCTTGAATTTCCCAGCATGGAGTTAAATAAACTAATTTGGCATTCATTTGTCTTTGACACAAACAAGTATAAAAACTAAATTGTTTAGCTTTCTATTTAAGTTAAAAGAAAGTTTGTTACAACTTTCACAAATAAATGGAATCATTAATCCTGAGCTATTCTTTATATTTATATTTGTCTTTCATGACTTAATCTATAAAGCAAGGGTAATTGGGAAAATTAGATCAAAATACATTATATTCACATATAAAAATGTTATAAAAATAAGTAGAGCTTTTCTTGGCTACAGCTGTTCCTTTGCATCTTTCATGTATTGGAGACAGATAGTGCTAGAAGCACTCACAGAGGCTCATGTGACATGAGACTTAGACATAAGTAAGCTGGGAAGCCAACTGCCCATCATGTTCCTACCTTAAATTTCTGGATCATTACTTCTGCACACTGTCCATGTGGTTGATAATCTGAATTTCAGCATGTTTTATAAGATTTTCATACTACTTCAGAAAAATTAATTTACTGAATTAATTTACTAAATCAATTAACTACTGAAATAATTTAATAGCTATATCCAAAGTCATTTCCTTAAATATTCTTCTATATCACTAACATTTCATCACTTATTTCTTTGTTCTGATACTCAGAAGGCTTTTATTAAAGTTAAAATGTCATTAGTTGGACTAATATAAAAGAATTAGGATTAGAGTTCTCCTTTAAAGCATAGAAATGTATTTACACTATATGCACATTGCTGTAAAGAAGAACCCTTCAGTTGGTGAGACTCATATTACAGGGCGCCTTTTCAAAAATATTTTATTCATTGCTATTTATTTATTTGAGAGTAACAGACACAGAGAGAAAGAGGCAGAAAGAGAGAGAGAGAGAGAAAGAGAGAGAGAGAGAGAATGGGTGCACCAGGGCCTCCAGCCACTACAAACTCCAGATACGTGCATCCCTTGTGCATCTGGCTAATGTGGGTCCTGGGGAATTGAGCCTTGAACCAGGGTCCTTAGGCTTCACAGGCAATCACTTAACCACTAAGCCATCTCTCCAGACCCATGGTGCCTTTTTTTAAGGAGCCCTTAAAAATATAATGCCGAAGTCAAAAGGAAACGTACAAAGTGACCAATACACTTTATTATACTTTCTCTTCGTATCTAGGGCCATAAGACCCTCAGATAAATTTTCCTACATTGTTTACCTTGTTAGTTACCTCAAAAAGAAGGGTTTTGTTTGTTTCTTTTGATTTTTGTGTGTGTGTGTGTGGGGGGGGTATTGATCTTCTTGAACCCAAGCCTTTTACATGCTAAGCAAGAACTCCACCACTGAATTATATTCCCTACCTGCCCATATCTCATTTTTTGAGACAGAGTCTTGGTGATTTGAACAGGGTGGTCCTTTAATTAGCAGTCTAGCCCAGGCAGGTTTTAAACTTCTGATTCAGCCTTCCAAGTAGTTGCTATTACATGTGTTTGCCACTAGACCCAGAAAGACTACTATTAATGACACGAAACTACAAAAATGAATGCTATTTAGAAAATCATTTTGATATTGACAATTTTAAGATATGGTAATATCATTATTTAAGTGTGGGAAATTTTAGCTTTAAATGTTTGTTTTCTGATTTCAGAACATGCTAAATCACAAATTCATGTGTTTATGTGTGCACTTCTATGTTGAAAGAATGTAAGAGCCAAAGGAAGGGTAGGACTCCTTACAAAGTGCTCCCTCCAGACATAAAATGGCCTCGATATCCATGACCTCATAGTGCCTGACACTACCTACACAAGACCATCATAAGAGGAGGGAAAGATCCTGACATCAAAATAAAAGAGACTGATTGAGATGGGATGGAATTTCAAAGGGGAAAAGGGGGATGGGTATTACCTTGGGATATTTTTTTATAATCATGGAAAATGTTTTTAAAAAATTAGAAAAAAACAAAATAATAAATGAATAAATAAATGAATATGCCAGTGGAATATGTGGGGCAATACAGTAACATCGAAATTTGCTGCAGTGAACTTAAAATATATTTTGTAATTGAAATAAAAGTTTAAGTGTTTGATTTTTTTTTTCCAGTTTAAGTGAACTTGGCATTTATCTGGACTAAAGACCCTAAGCACAAAATAAATGAGGGTTGTAGGAATAAAGAAGAGTTTCCTTTACCATTTCTAACCAAACACTTCACCTTTGCAAACTTAAAAATAAACAGGAAATATGTTCCAATTAGAATTCACAGTAAGGTGAGCCTGAGTTTCACAGTATAAGACTTTGGAAAAGATACCCAATCTGATTTCTTAGATTACTACTTTGTAAAATAGAAACAATCATAGTTCCACACATGAAGAAAAACATCACAAATTATATTCAGGCCAGTAAGGTTGTGCACACCTGTTATAGCAGCACTAGGAAAACTGAAGCAGGAGGATCTTATGTTTACAACCAGCCTGGACTAAACAGCAAAAACATGTTTTCAAATCCAAAACAAATAAAATAACAATAGGTGAAAGCCAAGTGTAATGGTGCACACCTTTAATCCCAGCACTTGGGAGGCAGAGAGAGGAGCATAACCATGAGTGCAAGGCCAACCTGAGACTACAGAATGAATTCCAGGTCATCCTGGGCTACAGCAAGACCATACCTCAAAAAATCAAGACAAAAAAAAATCAAGGGATCCACAAACAGACAGACAGACAGACAGGTAGATAGATGGATGGATGGATGAAAAGTCATAATGAACGTGAAGTCATCAACACAGTATCTACATAAAAATCATCAAATTAGGGTCATTGATTTCCAATGTTGTGTGGTCTGACTTTTCTTAAACATTCACCTCCTTTTCTGCTTCCCTCACTCATTACCTACCTCAATCCCACACTACACTATAGCTTCTGACCCTGTGTCACCCACTAATATCATGTCTAATTCCCAAGATATTACAAATTTACCATTAATTCCCACTGTGGTAGATACTGTGAAGACAGCAATCTAATTATTTTACCCAAATATGTAAGAATCTTAATTTCTTGAGGTGTTCATATACTTATAAAGAAGAAGCAATTGTAAAATATTGTGTAGGGGAGAGGATATTTAGGCAACATTCAGAGAAGTTATTTTATACTGAGCAGTTGTCATCCAAACAAGCTAATCTTTCTCAGGAGTATAGACCTCCCCCCACAAACTGGAAAACCACTCAAAATGTTCTTCTTTTAACTCCATCTGACTTCTGGGACTCAGTGAAACAACTTTTAGTTAAGCAAAATCCAAACTAACAAACTCTAGGCAAACAAAAAACCAAACTAACAAACTTTCCGCAGAGCAGCCAAAAGTGTTTGACCACAGAGAACAAAGGGATCCACAGGCAATAGTAATTGAAAGTTGAGAAACAGAAATATAGTAAGGAAATATAAGTGAACAGAAATGAAGAGTGATCATAAAACATGGCAACAAAGCTTCTTAGTAAAGAAATGTTACCGTAGAGAACTATGCAAGCCCTGTGCTACCATGTGGTTAAGAAGACTTAAAAGACCCATCTCCACTAGAGTTAATTTTAAAAGATGGGAAGGGCTGGAGAAATGGCGGAACTGTTAAGGTGCTTGCCTGTGCAGCCTAAGGACTCATATAACCAAGATGCACAAGGTGGCACATATATCTGGCGTTTGTTTGAAATGGCTAGAAGCCCGGGTGTGCCCTTTCTCTCTCTTTCTCTTTCTCTCTCTCTCTCTGTCAAATAAAAATAAATAAATAAATGAAAATAAAAATGATCTAAGATATGTACCTTCAGAGTGGATTTAAGAAGACCCAAGACACCCACCTCCACAAGAGTGGATTTAAGACATGAGATACCCATCTCCAGCTACAGTTGGTTTGTGAAGACCTGAGATACCCATTTCCATTAGAGTTGGGATGATGAAAGATTTCATTCATACAAAGAAAACTTGATTATGCTCAAAAGTCTGTGTTTATCAGCAAATATTACAATTTCTGTCACTTTGCTAACTCTACAAAATAAAAAAAAAATCATCAAATGACTGTGAATTTAATGCATGAGTGTCTTTAGCTTCCTAAAAATAGTGCAATTTCTTTAATGATTCAGAGAACATATTTTCATACTGTTGTTAGTTTTTCTATGAATTTCATTGATTTTGGTGTCAAAACTGTTTCTTCCTTCTAATTTTATTATCCAATTTGAGCAAGGGAATAAGTACATTTTTAAAATACATTTTCTACAGAATATTACAGAAGTTAGTAAGTTTAGTTAGAAAACAACTAGACTTTGCTTAAATATGTAAATTAGACATAAGAGAAAATATGAATCAAAAATTTCAAGCCTAAATCAGATGAATACACTATTGACTCTGCATCATAGATGAAACAAAAGAAATTATATTTGCATTGATATGTGAATCTGCTTCCATTCTTGGTAGCATGTAATATATGCAACTGTTAGCTCTGGCTGTTCTGGTAGCCACATTACCATATTATTCAAATGTATCTATCATTTATATGTAAATAGACAAGATGAATGGCTTCTTCATGAGACAACAATTTTCAAGTGACAAACAGACAGATATTAGCAAGATAAAAATGTTTCAAATATTCATTCTTCTATACTTTTTAAGGGAAAATGGAACCTATTTCATTTTTTTCAAAAAAGGTAGTGTGATAATTACAAAATGGGACCTTAATACATTCACAATATCAATAGCTATTCTTCTCAATAAAACGTCTCCACCAATGTCATTTGTATCTTATAAATTACATGTTCTCAGATCCATCTGTGAAAATTGGATGCTAATTATCATGGTTACATTCCATGATTCCACAGCTAAATGCTGAAGTGGTGCTACACAAATACCATATGTTTCACTGAGGGAAATGAAGAAAGATTAATTATCAGTTCAATTCCAAGTCTTTGAACAATAATACTCTCAACACAATAAGATCATTACATAGTGTGACATGCAAATTGGATGCCTTAGCTAATAGCTGCAAAACCCAACGAAGGAGGAAAACTTTGAATCCCAAATTGTTAAGTATCAGGATTTTTCCATGATGATGCTTTTGTGAAACTAAATGTATAAACCCAAAGGAAAAGCAGCTTTATTGTCTTTAACTTCTTTTGATCTTAGTCATCCTTGTGTTATTTAATCCTGTTTGGTAAAACCTAAAAATTACACTGCATAATGACAAATGGGGGCTATAAATAGACAACACATCTACCAAACATGCAGCTTAGTATTTTTCTGGATGTGCTTTTAGGATATATATTCAAAGATCTCTTAGAGGTCCATTATTTCATGCAAAAATTATGTCTTATGTACTTGATAAAATATGCACTTTAACATAGCAATCTAAAAATAAAATTCCACAATACTGTAAGAATTTCATTCACATGCTGACAGCCTGAATCTTTATCACTTACCACATATTCAAAGACAAGTGTCAGTGTTTCCTTGGTATGAATGATGTCATGAAGTAGCACGATGTTTGCATGCTTTAGTCCTTTCAACAGAGAGGCTGTGAAAGTAAGTGGACAGAGAAATTTTTATCATTGATAGCAACCAACTACTCTGCTTCCTTATCATTTGGTACATACATTTATCTATTTCCCAATGTCCAAGCCAATAGCCATGCAAAACCGCAGAAGAATAAGGTTTACATTTAGAAAAAGCTTTCCCAATTATTTTATCTGTCATTTGCTAATAGTCTCAACCTTGGTTCCACTCAGTTCAAAGACTATGCTTAGAATAGTTTCAATTCTTTTAAAATTTTTAGTTTGCTTTAATGAGAATTACTAATAATATGTTTTACCTTGGTATATGTTCTATGCGCACATATTCTTTTGAGGCAGATTATCCTCATATATCATTATTTCAAACCACAACAGGGTGTTTGCAAATGACAACTGGGTATAGTACTTAGCACCTAGCCTGCAAAAAACATTTACAAATAAGATATACAAAGGATCTACTAAAGTCACATTGCAAGAAGGGACCTCAGATTTGTGAGGCAAGTTTCTAAAATATATTGTATAACATTATTTGTAATCTTGCCCAATTTTATTCTTCATTTTATCCTCTTATGTTGTCAAGTTCAATGATGATCCATCCTCACATTTAACAACTCTCAAGAACTGAAGCTTCCACTTCATTAAGAACCCCATGTACAAAGGACCTTTTCCTTGGGAGTTTTCTTTCCCATTTCCTCCCATTACTGCATTTCTTCTCTCACCACTTATACCTAAATTGTTTCTCATTTCCCAAAGTAATGTCTTCACACCCATCATGCCCCACTGTGTTTGTCCTATAATTTCAGTTAACAGCACATTTCTTTTATTCGTCTTGGGGAATTATTTTTCCTGACAAAGTCAAGTATCATAGAAAAAAATTAAATTTAAATTTATTTCTTCTACCAATTCCACATGAGGTTTCACAGCATATTTTATTGTAATAGGTCTCAATGGTTATAAATTTTAGATTTCATAATACAGTTATATAAACTTTCAAAACGTACTAACAATTAAGTAAATGACAATATCTAAACTTAAAAGTAATCCCTCTTTTAGAGATTAATATAACAAATTTGTAGCTAGAAAGGACAACACTATTACAAAGATGATGACAGAAAAATGGCATTCAGTAGGAGTAAACAATCCTTGATTTAACAACATGAGGGTAGGTGATAGACATGGCCAAGTTTGAGGCTGCCAACCTAGCAGCCATCAGTTGCAGTGAGGTGCCAGATACTGTGGGCCCTGCTGCCATGCAAGCACGTGAGTCTCCTGAGTGCCAAGTGGGTCCAGGGATCTGCATTGACAAGCTCTGGAGCCAGTGTATCTTTATTGACAAACACTGTCAAAATAACACTCCTTGTAGTCCCAAATCTTTCAGAAATGTACCACATGTTATTTTCTCATAGTTTACATACAAATCGAATCCTGTAACATGTGCATTAGTAATTCTAGCACACTTGCTTTCTCCACCATATTTAGGTAAATATCTGGCAACATTTAAAATTAATATCACCAGTAAGGTTTGAAGTGGCACAACTGTACACGATGGAAAAGATCTGTAATTAGGGAGGAGGGTGAAAATCATAACAATAGAACTAGAGCTCTGATGTTGGAACAATAGGAAGATGGACATTTTCCCATTCATAAAGGTAGTTAAATGTGGGGTGCAGGGGGTTCTCCCAATAGAATGGAACCATTATTCATAAAGGTAACTGTGAGATGCAGGGTCCTCTCCTATAGATTGGAAGCAGATTTCAGACACCCACGTCAGCCACAATCAATCTCACTTCAAGGTTTTTCTGCTCTAGCTTCTAAGAAACAAACCAAAATCCATTCTAAAATCCAATCATACCAAATTAATTAATATTGGATAGAAAACCACTATATTCACTGGATAATGCCCAAGATAAGACAAAGATAGAGCATGCAGGCTGCTTGGGTCTCATACAAGTTCAGTGAGTGGGAGCTCTTATTAGTCTTAGTTGAATTTCTGTTGTCTTCTCCAAGAAAATGTGGATATTATCAGGCTAGGGAGATGGCTCAGTAGGTAGAAGCATGGGCTATTCAAGCCTTAGGACCTGAGTTCAAGACTCAAGTGGGGCATAGCACACATGCCACTAATCCCAAGACTAAGGAGTAAGAGACAGGAGGATCCCTGGGGATCATTAGTCAGCCAGCCTAGCTGAAAACAGGGTGTTTCCTGTTCAGAGAGAAGCTCAGAATAATGATAGAGGCAGATACTTAGTGTCTTCCTCTGGCCTCCACACATATGCATGTGACTCTGTACACACATGCATACATAACACACACATACAATACTACACACAAAACATGATATAAACCCATAATAGTTAAAACTTGAGTCAACACAGAAAATCAAAGTAGGTTCATTTTTATCAGGTTTCCAATATAGTGGGATGTTTTTCAAAGACAATGTTAAGAAGGAAAATAAAGAACGTTTCTTTAAAATTTGAGATGATTCTCTATGCATTATTTGACATCCTAGCAAAGAACAGCTCACAAGTACACACAGAACATACTCTCTTACTTCTTCAACGTCTGGAAAGAAATAGTGCACTCATATTTTCCTGACATCCGTGTGTGTGTGTGTGTGTGTGTGTGTGTGTGTGTGTGTGTGTGTATGTGTGTGTGTGTGTCTTATGGAGGGATGTAGAAACTGCTACTTGAGTTTTCCAGACAATGAAAACTGATATCCATAAAAGCCAAGGTACAAGCAACAAGTATCAACTTTTCCTTCAAGCCTATAGCTAGCTAGCACTTAAGACTTCTGAAATTCACTTTTACTACAAACAGTAAAACTCCCACTTCATTCATCAGTAAGTTCTAAATATTTCCCTAGCTAAAGTACTGCAAGTGAAAAACTCTTAGGGAAGAGCTGAGAAAAAGTGGTTGCTTGACTATGTCTGTTTCAGAAATATGATTCAGACAGAATAAGAGCATGTGTCCACCTTGAGGATGGTGGGCAGCCCCTGCTTAGTCTATACATGTTGCTTGTCTGACATTCAAGATGGAAGAACAATTATAGATGCTGTGGTTCTATTCAGGTCTGGCTCTTCCTTTAATTTTATCTAACATTATAAACACATACAGATGAAACCTCAGATTAATGAAAAGTATAATAATATCTTTGATCCCATATTTGCTTCTTTTATTTTACCCACTCATACAAAGAGTCAGCCCTGAAGTATGGAAAAAGAACCCAAACCCAAAGTTAAAGAACCTAAACCATGGACAGCTATGGTTTTTGTTCACCAGATGTCATCTACTTGTGAGAAGGTATACAACAGGTTAAAGATATTTTATAAATACCATGTTGTTTCCATAGTCTACATACCGCGTTACTTCATTCTTATCTGAACTTGCCATTGGGGTGGGCAAAATTTTAATTCCACTATATATTCTACCTATTCTTCCCTTCTTTTTATTTCTCCAAGGATACAGAACTGAAACTTGCTGCTAGAAATTACAGCCTCTACCGTTCCCCCTTACTATCAATGCCCTGCTTATCCATCACTTGACTACCTGCAAAGAGCAGTCAGATGGGGACCATTCCCACACAGCAGACTCACATGACAACACTGGTAACTTACTACAACACATCCAAGAACAAACTCCTCCCACAGGCTGGCTTAACTACACAAATTGTCAACATATGACAGCAACTTTACATGGTTCAAGCTAATACTTTACCGGATTCAAAACAATTTCAATTTTTTTACAAATGCATTTTTACTTTTATGACCATGAATAATCAAACCAATTAGCCAAGAATTCACTACATCAAACATTTATTGTTATAGCTGAGGGGATAAGGAAAAACAATTAATTACCTTACTACATTGACCTTTATATATCAATTGACTTTGTAATGATACATATTTATTACTTTTATCACACAAAAGAAGTACCTGGAAAATTCCTTTAAGTGGATTGAATTACGGTATTAAACACTATAAAATAAAAAGCATAAAGATGTTTATGGACTTAATAAGAACCT
The DNA here is from genome assembly GCF_020740685.1 of Jaculus jaculus. Lineage (NCBI taxonomy): Eukaryota > Metazoa > Chordata > Mammalia > Rodentia > Dipodidae > Jaculus > Jaculus jaculus. The sequence continues at coordinate 59,729,905 of NC_059111.1, read as the reverse complement.
ATAAAACAATGATAAGAATGAAGCTTTGTAGCTGAGGTGAGGTTCTTTGCTATTAATCTCTCTGTAGTACAGTACTGGTGGAAGTTTTTGTAGTATAATGGTTTCCTACTCAGTAGAGAACACTCAGCACACTCAATACAAAACGTTTCAAATCATTTTATCTCCTATTACTTCCAAATCAATCTATAAATGATCATCAGCCAGTTTTCTATGGACTAGCTAATCATATGGGCCACTGGAAAGATTCATATATTAATATTGGGCATGCAGTTCTTCTCAAATGCAGGCACAATTCTGTATAATTTGACCTTGAATAGCAGTAAGGGTGAGAAAAACAGTGACTATGCCCCACATACTATTGGGGGGAAAAAAAGACTATTGAGAAGACTGATAACCTGACTGCTGGTTAGTTTTTTTAAAAAAATATTTTACTTTATTTATTTGAGAAAGAGAGAAAGGGAAAGAGGCAGATAGAGAAGATGGACACACCAGGGCCTGCAGATGCCACAAACCAACTACAGACACATGGGCCACATTGTGCATCTGGCTTACATGGGTCCTGGAAAATCAAACCTGGGTCCTTTGTCTTTGCCAGCAAATGCCTTAACCACTCCAGCCCAGTTAGTTAGTTTTCAAAAAATAGCTTTCAATCCTCTAAGGTGGTTTCCTTAATTTATTTCATATTTTATTACACATATTTCATGTACTATCAGTAGTGGTACTACAAGGTATGTAATAAAAAGGACATGATAGGTTGATGCCAAGTCCCCTATGTCTTCTAGTTAAGACAAATAAACACTTATATCATATTAGCTACTGTTGGACTAGGTATGAATCAACCCCTCTTTACATAAAACTATATGAGTAGCTAATATTCTACCACACAAATAGGGCTAAATTTAAAGTAATTGTCCCCTTTGGCATGACACAATCATGAGGCAGAGCACTGTCAGATTCCTCTACTCTATTGGGTACTTTAGTAGCACATTTCAAGACACCACAGTCTACCCTACTTTGTCAGTAAGTAGACTGTTCACTGCATGACAGCCACAGGCCCACACAGGATTCTTCTCAAAGTGTGTTCCTCCAAACAACTGTACCAAAGCATATCATATCTATGTACCTGATTGACTGCAGACTCCCTCAGTCCCATTGCAAACCTATGGAATCTGAGTTGGTAGAAAGAGGATTTAAGAATCATTCAGCAGATATTTGTCTAATGTTTTCTACGTAGCAATCATTAGGCACTAGAGATAAAGCAGGGGAGATACAAACAGACTCTTGTTCCTACAAAGCTTTTATATTCTTTTTTATAAAAATATTTTAGTTAATTTATTTGAGAGAGAGAAAAGTAGGTATATAGAAAGAGAAAATACATGCACCAGGGCCTCCAGCCACTGCAAATGAACTCCACAAGCATGTGCCACCTTGTGCATCTGGCTTACATGAGTAATGGAAAATTGAACCTGTGTCCTTAGGCAAGCATGCTAAGCCATAGTTCCATTCCTGCATTGTATTTTTTAACCATGCTTTCTACTCATTATTGCAGGTTTATCTACAGTTTAACAGCAAATCATCAGAAATAGTCACATCTCACTGACTTAATCTACTGTTTCTCCTTACTCTCTTTCCTCTTCTCTCTCTCTCTCTCTTGCTCATACATACACACAAAACACAGACATGGTGACTCACAGGCACCACTGAAAGGTTTAATCTTGAGCTAGAAAGCAGAGGGAAATATCTAATCTGAAAAACTGATGGAATGTTAACATATACAGTTTCATTCCCAATCAGCACAAACAGCTATAAAAATATAAGCTCAACAGTGTATTAGTGAGAAGGAACCATTGCTATGATCATGACTACATGAATGTTTCAATCTCATGGTTTCTAAAGTCAGTGAAAGTGGAATATCTGATATATATGCTCCAGAACAAGGGCTTTGGAAAACAGATACTGTGGTGGTTTGATTCAGGTATCCCCCATAAACTTAGGTGTTCTGAATGCTAGGTTCCCAGCTGATGGATATTTGGGAATTAATGCCTCCTGGAGGGAGTGTATTGTTGGGGGTGGGCTTATGGGCTGTATAGCCAGTTTCCCCATGCCAGTGTTTGGCACACCCTCCTGTTGCTGTGGTCCACCTTCTGTTGGCCAAGGGGTGATGTCCACCCTCTGCTCCTGTCATCAGTTTCCCCTGCCATAATGGAGCTTCCCCTCGAGCCTGTAAGCCAAAATAAATCTCTTTTTCCCAGAAGCTGCTCTTGGTTGGGTGATTTCTAACAGCAATGTGAACCGGACTGCAACAGTAAAGTGGTACTGAGGAGTGGGATTGTTGCTAGACACCTGACTGTGTGGCTTTGGTCTTTTGGAGCTGATTTTCAAGAGGACTGTGGGAGGATTTGAAACCTTGGCCTAAGAGATGCCTTGCAGTTCTGTAAGTACAGCTTGATGGACTATTCTGGTCAGAACTATGGACTGTGAGGTTTGGCTCACGAGGGTGAGAAAGAGCTGTGCTTGGACTGGGCTAGCAGTTTGTGTGAGAAGCTTGCTCTTGTGCCCATGTCCTGAGTTATGCAGGGTTGCTTTGCGTAGAAAAGAACTGGTGTGAGCAGAGGAATATGGCACAGAAAGAAAAATCTTTGGGTGAGCTGCTGTCCGTTCAGCTGCAACTGAGAGATTACAACCTTTGAGACTGGGCTAGCTGACCTGAGCTGGGGCAACAAGAAGAATGTAGACTCTTTTGAAGGGGCCTGAGTGCTCAAGGAGTGTCCTGTTCTTCAAAGTCGGCTTTATTCCCCCCTGGATTAACAAATTGGCACCCTACCTGGTATCGTGGAGTATAAGAAATGCTGGAAAGAAGGTCATTGTGTTTGCAACACGGTCTTGTGTTTTGGAAATGGCCATGGGCAGTGTGAAGCAGGTTTGCTGGTTGCCTGCATAGAGACCCCATGGGGCCATGAAGATGAAATGTGGCTTGCAGTGGAGACCCACTGGAGATGCCGGGACCATGAGATGGCTGCCGAGGAGCTGCCGGTCCGGATGAAGTTTCCCAGGACTGTGAGTAGCCTAGCTGGAGGGGCGGAATTGGAATGCCAGAGACTTGTTGCTGGTTAGAATTATCGGACTTGAAGATTTGTCACTGGCTAGAGTTGTTGGACTTGAAGCTACAGAGTTTGATGTTTGCCCTCATTGTTTAAATCTTGTATTGGTTGAATGTTTCTTTGCTATGCCCAATGCCATCTATTGCAGTGTGAAAATTTATTCTGTGCCATTATGGGTTTTTTGAGGTTATTTTTTGGTATTACGGCTCAGTTAAAAGATCTTGAACTATGGGGATGTTTGAACATCTTTGGGATTGATAAAAACTATGGGGACTTTTAAAATGAGATGAATGCATTGTATTTTACATCATGTATGGATATCAGTTTATGGGGGCCAGGGGCGGAATGTGGTGGTTTGATTCAGGTGTCCCCATAAACTTAGGTGTTCTGAATGCTAGGTTCCCAGCTGATGGATATTTGGGAATTAATGCCTCCTGGAGGGAGTGTATTGTTGGAGGCGGGCTTATGGGCTTTATAGCCAGTTTCCCCATGCCAGTGTTTGGCACACCCTCCTGTTGCTGTGGACCACCTTCTGTTGGCCAGGGGGTGATGTCCACCCTCTGCTCATGTCATCGGTTTCCCCTGCCATCATGGGGCTTCCCCTCGAGCCTGAAAGCCAAAATAAATCTCTTTTTCCCAGAAGCTGCTCTTGGTTGGGTGATTTCTAACAGCAATGTGAACTGGACTGCAACAGATACCTTAGCAGGTACTGTAGAAATCTTAAATAGATCACCTGCCCAGGCAGAAGAGAAAGACTATAAAAATTGAATGCCGATTTTAGTTGGGGCCAAATAGAAATTTAAGCATACTGCTATTTCATTTGAGTGAATAACAAACTCCAAGCTAAGAAGTCAGGAGCTATAGCAGAACTCAGTGCAAAGCATAAAGTCCCACAGTATGCCTCTCAGAATCAGTTTATACTCAGGCAGTCACCCCTATAAAAGCCCTTGCAGAAAAAAAGGACCTGTATGTGAAAAGCCACACTGATCTCAATCACCAAATGACCTCTCCCACTTACAGGAAGGTTGCTAACACACTGAACCCCTCCTTGCCCCTCTATCATCCAAGCACACCCTCCTTTCCAGTGCTTGACTGCAAATGACACAATGCTTCGCCTATTCTTGCTCCACCACAATGTTCAAGCTCCTTACCAGGCATTTAATCTCAGGAAAGTAATTATGGTGTCAGTCAGGATTTTTAACCATATGGTGGGAGAGACAAGGGAATGCCAGGCTCTGTGTGATCCTGCTTCCATGTTAGTTCAACTCTTGCAACATTCAGACACTGTGGTGATAAATAAAACTTGTTTATGTCAGGTTGCTTACAGCAAAATATTATGCAATAATTTGGAAGACATTCTTCTCCCATATTTTTTCTGAAGAGAAGAATTCTTTAAATCTCCTTAAGAACAGAGAAACCAATTTATTTCAAACAAGTGTTTCATTCCATTCTTTTATGAGCTCCTACAAGGAAGTGGCTTCTATTTTTTTCTAAGCTAAGTATAAAGAAATGTAGAGAAATATAACATTTGGTCACTTTACATTTCCCTTTCTGACAGGGCACTGAGTTAAATCTTTGACTCACAAGGGATAACATCTAGGGTTTGTTCAGTTTCAGATAGGGGGGAGTATTGTGTCCATAACTCCATAAGCTTAACAGAACTAATTTTATTTTTAACATACCTGACTAAAGTATTAAAGTAATGCAGGGTCCTATGGTGAGGTCTAGCAATACTAACAACAGTGCTCAGTGACCACAGAAATAAGAGTAGATAACCATGGAGACCAATTATATGTAGACTGAAACCAATTATTAGTGGCTTTTCTCTGAATTTTTTTTTCAGGATTTTTTTTTTTCTAACTAAAGCCAATGTATTTTGGATTATTCCTGACTGATTGGCATAAAAGCAATAAGTTTTACCTAAAGCCATACATTGGTCCCCTTGTTTTATAAAAAGTAAGTCTAATTTTTTTTTTTTTAATTTTGTCCCCTCCATTTTCATGGCCATTGGAGTGGTTATTATGATATAGTAGGGGCCCTTCCAATGTCCCAAGATGGTGTCTCTTGATCTGAAATCTGTTGCTGGGCTGAAAAGGTTAAGGGCAAACATGGTGTGTCTGTAAAACAGCCTTGACAACAGACTCTTGGACTCTTTGTAAGACTTGGATAGAAAGAAGTCATTCATTAGTAAAGTCAGTTATCTGTTCAAGACCCATTCAGGCCTGGATGGGTGAAGTTTACATATACAAGGGGTACACCTGGCCCTTAACAGGGTAAAAGAAACACTTGTTTAAACAGATGGGGATGGTAGATAAACAGGAGGCTCTGCTGTTCTGAATAGCATTACCCCAGGCCTGAACTGTTGAGCAAAATCCTTAAGGACAGATAAGTTGGATATTGGCAGATTCCTAGTCATAGGCCTACCTCACACTCCCCAGATGCTTCCTATAAGGGATTTATTGTTTAACTCCCATTCTGTTTTTATTGTTGTGGCTATTTCCAATAAAAGCTGACACTCCAAATAGGTTGGGGCTTTACCTTGAGATCCCAAACTCTGGGATGCAGACCTGATGCACCAGCTTTCTTCTTTTTCTTTCTTTTTACCCAATAAGACTGTACCTCACATTCCATGAGTCAATGGTTTTACTTGTGTGACACAAGACCCCATAACAATCCATGTTAGCATTTGCTGCTTCTCTCTTTGTCTTAATTTTTCTCTCTCTGATCCTAGGTATTTCTGTTGGTTTTGTTGGTAGTAGGCTTAGATTCCCTGCATTGAGGGCAAAAAGCCTCAAGCTAAAAAGGTTGATAGACATCAGATATGATGCAATTGTTACAAAAACTTTACTTGCAGCAGCATCACTGGATTAAAACTTTTAGAAGAAAGTAATAACAATGAAATAAAGGGAAAACTTGTTAAAATTGCCTTTACAAGTCCTCTCTCTTACATCTTTCAACAACCTTCTAGCAGAGCTTACAAGGATCTGTATGACAGACCCTTGATGAGGCTCCCTTCCCCACTCCTGCCACACTCAGTACTCTAGCTGGGGCTTCTTTTGGATCTACAATTCACATGACTCTCAGACTTCTGGGAAGTTGTCCCACTGTCCCTTCTTTCATAGCTTCTTGGTCACACTGATACCCAATATATACTCAGATCTTAACCTAGAGATTTTTCCCCCTTGGGAAGCCTTCCTTGATCCAAAGAACGTAACCCCGGAGCATTTTCTATCAGTCTCTCAACACAGCTCTGTTCTGTCACCATATTATAATTACCTGATGATCATTTTCCATGTGCCTATTTGTATTCATTCCTACTGCGCCCACAGCACTCACTTCAGTGCTGAGGCTGAGCTTACAGATGATGCCCATTATGTGTTATTCAAGTAACATAGGCATAAACAAGAAATATAAAATCCAAAATGTTCTTCTTCTACAATATAAATTATTACAAGCAGCATTGGTTCTATTGGCTATCTCACTATAATGTGGACTTTAAAAAGTACTGTGTACTTCTGAAAGCCATGTCGGAACTAGAATTATATCCTCACATTACATCAGCATGAGGCAAATTATAAATGAGAGAGCAGCAATCAAAAAAAAAAAAAAGAAGATGTTCTGACAATATGTAGATTCATAGTAGGGCCAAATGCTAGGAACTATGTGATGTTTTAATTATTTGTTAAGTACTTAATGATCAACTCAGCTTTCCTAGAAAAGAGATTCCTGGACATCCTGGGTTTCATGATGTCATTGACACTGAATAGATAGAGCTACACACTGGTTTCCAGATAAGCATCAGTCCTAAAGGTCCCCAAGCAGTGAAGACTCTTACGCCCACTTTTGCCAGACTGCTACATCTGTGAACACAGAATTATTTTTGCAATGTCTTGTACAAGACCAACATCACACTGACTGTGTATGATAAAGTAATAAGTATGAGGAAACTGGAAATAGCCAGTTATTAGAGAGTATTATAGGACAAAAAGTCTGCTGGGATAAGAAAAAGGAAAGGAGGCAAGTGAGAAGCTATTAGATCATGGCCGTAATTCCCATCAAAAAAGGACAAAAACGGCTATAAAAATATAGCCATTTTAAATGGTTTGACTACAAGCCCAGTGTCTTCCACTTAGTGTTCTACCACAGGACTTTCCTGGCTTTGTTTAGATTTTCCGCATAGCACTGAAGATTTCAGACTTAGAATGTTATAGATAATGCGTAAGATGGGCAAATAGGCCCCAGCCAACACACTTAAGTGGAACAGAACAGGTAGGAAGACAATCATCAGGAAGGAATTGCTAACCCCACCAAACTCAAAATCAGTAGACCCAAATGACACCTAATATTGACAAGGACATGAGGAAATGTACCTGTGGTCTCTGAGGTCAGGGTGTGGCTAGGCTAAGGGAAGAGGTCTGATGCATGCTTAAGATATATTTAGTGGGAAAAAAATGCTAGGACACTGTATAGATTTAAAAAGAAATAGAGAGGTAGACTATTCTATAAGCCATGAAGCTAGGAACAAAGGTTACCTATGTAGAAAGACAGAGAGCTCAGAGATTAAAATATGGAGAAGTGTGGAATACCTTCATTATTCATTGTTTAATTAAAAAATGTTATTATTTATTCACAAGAAGGAAAGATAGAGAAAAGAAACAGAGAAATAGGCATGCTAGAGCCTCCTACCACTGCAACCAAACTCCAAACAGATACACCACTTTGTGCATCTAGCTTTACATGGGTACTGGGGAATCAAACCCATGTTTTCAGACTTGTAAGCAATCCTTAACTTTGGAGTTATTTCTCAAGCACTCATTTAATTTTTTTTGACCTGGACAATCTCTTAATTCAGATAGCTAAGTGTAATGAATTAAACATTAATGGAAAATGTTTTTTAAATTATTGTTTTCTTCTCTTTTGGACAAGCATTTGTTTAACACACTCTTTATTCACTTACTCAGATGATATTTATTGACAATCATGTTCTGTTTGTGATTAACCTGGAAATATTTGAAAAGGCACAGCAAGTAACGTAAACTTTTAGAGTTTACTCCTCTTGGAAGGCAGCTATGCTTACCACCAATACAATTACTCTTGGAATACAAGCAAAAATTATACTTAAGGCTAGCAACTATTGAAAACATTCAAAAACAATTTCATATCAATTGGTACAAACTGTCTAGAAAGATATTTCCATGATTACGATTACAGGCTCTATTTCCCTAAGTATGATGAAAGAAACTGAATAAAAGAAACAAGCCCTTATTCTTGCCACCCAATAATATTTTGATGAAATGTTAAAACAATGAGAAATAAAGCTATACTTGTTCCCTCTCCCAGTTATAAGGTCTATATACATGGACAAACCAAAAATTGGACTGCTTCTAACAATGATGAGTGAAAACAGGAGAAAAGAAATGATAAGAGAAGTCTAACAGAGTCTTTACTCCACCTCAGTATTAGACCACTATGTACCATTTCAGTTCCCCAGGTAAAGTATTCTTTCCCAGTGAGTCACCTCATAACATGAAGGCAAGGGATGGGCCCAAAACTCAGTGATCATTGACTACTTCCCCAGCTGCCCACACATCACATTCCTAATTCACCCTGGCATAGAGCATGTCTTTCTCTTTTCCCTACTACCACTGTATGTGTACGTGTGTGTGTGTGTGAATGTATGTATATGTATACATACCTAAACACACATATATTCTTTTTCTTTTTTCTTTATAGCACCCAGAGATGATACATAATGGTGAAATGTGTAAGTGGCCTTCCTAAAAATAGATACGTTCTTTGGGAATATTCTCGAAGTTAACCAAAGTTACCTGAGAAAACACTCCACAGAGCGCAGATCATGGCTCTTCAAGGAAGAATCTAACCTCAATGTTCACTTCACATAAAGACTCAACACTTCAGTAGATGAGAAGAGACACATAAATAACTTTTCTGTAATAGATATGTATAAACACCACAAGAGTGGAATAACTAAACAAGGAAATTTAAGGGGATGAAGAGGAAGAAGAGAAACACTAAATGAGTAAAGAACCTTGAATACATGTGTTTTAAGAGCTACTCTACATGAACTTATGGATATGATGATGCCAGAAAATATTATATCCTCAAGGAATTTGAGTGTGAGAAATAAAAATACCATAAATGGAAAAATATGCAGTTTATTTTTACTAAAATTCAAAATATCTAATGGAAATATATGGGTAAAAGGTTAGAGATAAAGAGGATCCTTCCTGTTCAGATTCATATAGAAAGATGATGTAGACAGAGATGATAGATATGAGAGACAAAGACAAAGATAGAGATGATAAAAATTATACACATATATGATAGAATTGAGATACAGAGATAGACATAAAGGTTATAGAAATGAGAAAGATATATAGAGATATGGAGTATATATGCATGTATGTATAGATGGGGTGTTGTGAACAACAGATATGCATCTATAAGATTTATCCAATAGAGATTTTCATTATTTTTTTAAATTGTTTTTATTTATTTATTTGACAGAGAAGTATAGGGAGAGAAAGGGAGAGAGAAAGAGAGAGAGAAAATGGATGCACCAGGGCCTCCAGCCACTGCAAACGAATTCCAGACGTGTGCACCCCCTTGTGCATCTGGCTAAAGTGGGTTCTGGGGAATTGAGCCTGGGTCCTTTGGCTTTGCAGACAAACACCTTAACCTTAACTACTAAACCATCCCTCCAGCCTAAGATTTTCATTCTTTTTGAACAAAATGACCAGAATAGACTACTCTAGTGGTAACTGTATAATAGCTAGTAATGGTACGAAACTAGATTAATACCTTGCATCCTAGCTCCATGACTTAATAGTGTTTCTAAAAAAGAAAGAAAACAATTTTCTCATTTTATTTTCAAGAAATACATATAGATTAATTGAAAAGAAAACGTGAATGCCTAATTAAAGGTTAGCATTGAGTATTGCCTGTTACTTGTTAGATAACATTATAATTTACTGTGAGTCTTGTGAGATGGTTTTTTGGAAATGTATTCAAACTTGAGTGGTACTAGAAAAGACAGCTAGCAAAAATAATCTCCCCTTGCCGGCACACTGTGCATTTTTAAAGCAGAATTGAAGTTTTACTAAAGACATTTTAATATACAATTTAAATACAAGTGTCGGCTTTTCAGAAAGAAGTCACAGAAAGACATACTCAAGTTGGAGGTAATGGCTTTGTTGCAGTGAGGTTCACATTGCGGGTAGAACTCACCCAAGAGCAGCTTGTGGGAAAGAAGAGGTTTAGTTTGGCTTACAGCCTCGAAAGGGAAGCTCCAAGATGGCAGGGAAAATGACAGCATAAGCAGAGGATGGACATCACCCCTGGCCAACTTCAGGTGAACAACAGGAACAAGAGAGTGTGCCAAACACTGGCATGGGGAACCTGGCCATAACACCCATAAGCCCGCCCTCACAATACAGCACCTCCAGGAGGCTGTACTTTTCAATTGCCATAAGCGGAAGAGACTAGCATTCAGAAGACCTAAGTTTATGGGAGACACACTCAAGGGAGGGTTGCCACATTGTGTCTTTACAGTTGAATATTGTCTGTAATTCTAGGTTTAAATTGTCACTTCATTTTGAAGAAAAATGAATAAAAGGAATCCAAATAAAAAACATAATTTTCTAAAGGAGGTTTTGATAAAATATATGTTTTCATTTAACAAATTAAGAAAGAAGATGAAGATGGTGGCACAGCTATACTCTCAGCACTGGGGAGCTTGAGTTCAAGGCTACGCTGGGCCACATGGCAAAGACTACCATGTGAGCACTTACCTTAAAAATAGAACAACAGTGAAATAAAATAAAAAACTGATGCCCAAAACTAGTTAGCCAGATTTATATAAAGTCTGTATTGTAATTGAAATTATCCCCCCCAAAAATATATAGTTTTAAGGCTTATACATATATGTAAGGCAATACTTGCTTAAATAAAATGAAATGAAAACAAAAATCCTTCCTGACTAAAACTGGGAAAGTATAAAATATGTAGTCAGTTATAGCATAGTAACTGCCTGATGCTTCTTGTGGTTGACCTAATGATTAACATTTTGTTGAAGCCAACATAAAGTAAGATAGCTGCAGGGATATAGAAGGAGCCCCACCTTCTGCCTGCTCTATCTGGGGTTTGTAGCTGAAAACATTCTCATGTAAACATAAAAGTGACACCGGGGAAGTGGTGCTTTATTTTCTTCATAGAGGTTCAGATCATAACCACAGATGCAGAACTCAGGAAAAAAATGAACTAGCCCTAGCATCCTTTGCAAATGCAAACAAATAAAATATTAATATATGAAATTACGTTCTCTGTAGAATTTTTGAGAAGATAATCTAGCTTTGTTTTAGAGGGAAAAACCAAAATCTAACACCTCTTAAGTCTAGAGCCAATTCTCTCCATCTTTCCATTCTGGACACAGACTATGGAAAAGCAAAGGGAGCTTACAGACCATCTCACCCAAGCCCATATTTTATAGATTAGAAGGTGAATCTATCCTCATCCAGTCTTCCTACAATTATCACATGAAATGGTGGGAAGTGCTTTGACCAAGGTCAGGTTTAGGAAAACAGATTAGATTCACCTAAGTCCCAGCTATAATTACATTTCCACAGGTCACCTTCCTCCAAGGTCCAGTATTAATACACAATTAGCTCAGAATTTTTCTCACATTATAGAACCTCTTTTTGCAACTATTACATGCCTGATGCTAAGGGCACTCCAAGAAGCAATGGGAATTGTTTTTAACTCATTCAATTTCAAACTACAAAACCAAAATCATAAATCAACAGCTCTGTGAAAATAAGATAGAAACCTTGTCCTTAACAAAACGTTCAAGGTGCTACAACAACAGAAGATTGATAAGGGGATACATGAGTAAAAATTATACTATGCTATACAGATCATAACAGAAACTCCATTATTGAAGCAGAAAATAGCAAGAAAGTCATCAACATTCAATCAAGACTACTAAATCTCTGAAGACCGTGGTAAACACCTGTTTCCCTATAATAAGGAAGTGAACCTTGGCTTCCAGAGCTGAAAATTCTCTGAAGTCTGCCCCTAAGTCTCTCATTACTAGGTAACCTAGCCTCTGCCTCAGGACTCACCACCGCCCAACCCATCCACCATGTAGCACTACATAAGCTAAACCTCAATTGCTCTCAAGAATGCTTCCCATTCAGGCATATGATTAAATACATCATTTCTCGTATCCTAAAAATTCAAAGTGCTAATGATGTCCCTCTCATATACATGAGATTAACCAACTGAGATGCAGATAGATAATTGTCACTGCCTAAAGCAATAGCCCCACACATTAATTCTAATGACTAAATGAATTTGTTAATCAATTTTCTAAAAAAGCACAAAATTAATCTAAAAGATCAAGACAAATCACTCATTCAAATTGAAACTTGCGCTTCTTCATTTGACAAGTATATGTGAGTTACATTGAAGTACAAGTGTGTATTTCTTGAAGTAAAAACAGTGAATGAGACTAATGGATTAGTGAGCTAAACTATTCAGAGGATCTCTAGTCCAGCATTATTAGCTCCCAGAATTAAGGAGCCACCAAATCTACTTAAAATAATCAAACTAAAAAGTGAATGACAAAACAATCTGATAGGCTTGCCTTTTTAGGCAACTTGATTTTTCTCTCTGGCTGCTTTCAATATTTTTTCTGTGGTTTCTGTGTTTGGTAGTTTGATTAAAATATGGCAAGAAGAGATTCTTTCCAGGTTTTGTCTGGCTGGTGTCCTAAAGGATTCCTATATCTGCATTGGCACTTCTTTCCAAATTTGGGGGAAGTTTTCTTCTATGATCTTGTTGAAGATGCCTACTATGCCTTTGGAGTGAAATTCTTCTCCTTCTACTATGCCCTGAATTTTTATGTTTGATCTTTTCATAGTGTCCCAAATATCTTGAAATTTCCACTCATACTTTTCTGTACGTTTGTCTTTCTCTTTGTTGGACTGTATTAGATCTGCCACCTGGTCTTCTAGCTTAGATATTCTGTTGTCTCCTTCATCCAATCTACTGGTAAGATTTTCTACAGTTTTGTTTTTTTTTTTTAATTTCATTAACTGTGTTCTTCATTGCTAGTAATTTTGATTGGTTTTTCTTTATTATTTCTATTTCTTTATGTCTAGTATTGACCTCAATATTTCATTAAATTGGTGTCCTGTGTTTTCTTTGATTCCTTTGATTTCCTCTTTGATTTCTTAGATTTCTTCTTTGACTTCTTTGAATATATTTATAATCATTCTTTTGAAATCTTTCTCAAGTATTTTCTCTAACTCATTCTCACGGAGGTCATTTCTGATTCATTAATACTTTTGGTGGATTTATATTATCTTGATTTTTGATGTTTCTTGTGTTATAATGTATATATTTTTGCATCCTGGATTATTTAATGACTGGATTTTCTAGTTAGCTGGCCATTATTAGATGTATCAGACAATGTGATGTTATATAACTTCAGGGTTGGAGCTTAAGGCCTTAGGTGTGGCTCTCAAGACTCTCAGAGTATCTACAAAAGTGACCCTAGGTGTTGGGTTTGCCTGCTATGGGAGCATTCAAGTAGGCTGAGTGGAACAAAATACAGGCAGATTCTAAAATTTAACTAAACACTACATACTTTCAAGGAAAAACAGCTCAGAGTATTTATCTGGGAATAGGTATTATGACAACCAGATCCTCTAACTGTTCCTACGGTGTGTGGTGCCCCACCCACACCCTTAAACCTGACAACAAGGAGGTTAAGATTTCTGGTCTGTTGAGGGTTCCAAGTCAGCTTGTGACCAGGTGAGACCTTTCCCTGGTGTAATCCCAGTTACCTCTGCTCCTTCTTGGGTCCTGCAGTCAGTTCAAGTTGGTGTGGCTGCATCCCTGGACCACTGCTCTGTTCACTGGAGCAGGCCACTGTCAGTGGGGGAGCAGAGGCTGCCGATGCTGCTCTAGTTCTCTCGCTGTTCCACGCATTCTTCTACCTTGTGATCTGCTCCTCAGTTTTCACTGCCGCTCTCCCTTCACGTTTCTTGAGTTTGCAGAGAGCTCCGGTGTGAGTAGAAGCTCCCCTCGCCTGGCTTTTCCTGTGGCTCAAGCCGAGCCTTCCGCTTTCTGGCATGCAGCAGCTGCCGCGGCTATCAGCGAACTTGCAGTAGCTGCTTCTGCCGGCCTGTGTGGGCTCTAGATGCTCTGGATCTCTCCTACTTCTCCACTGCCGTTTCAATTTCCTATACACCTCACTTTTTAGTTAAAGTGTGCATTTTGCTGAGATTTTTTTTTTGGCTTTTTCCCCCCTATGCTGCTCTGGCGTGGTACCTACACCTCCATCATAACCAGAAGTCCTCACATAGCCAAGGTTAGATTCTTGAAAATATTTCTTCCAATAAATAAACAAGAAAAACTATACCTACTGTCTTTCTCATCCACTTAAAATAAAGTAGAAATCTAAAGTGAAGTCAGGCAAATGGTATGAGAAAAGAAGATCTTAACTAAAAATGCTATAATAACAAGGCAGTAAGAGAGCAGGTCCTGCTTAGAAGGAAAATCGACATAGCATGTTCTCTGAAGTAATTCATTTCTAGGCTACCATCACACCCCAAAGTTTAAAGTTAGCTTAGCTCTCTCACCCTCTATTCTTTTTCTATCTTTCCAGATGTCTACTTGGTAGGTATTACAATCAATGATGTATGCACTGAATTGAATGCCCCAAGAAGCAGGCTTTGTGTCCATATAAAAGTGAAGCATACAGAATCACTGGACTGCTATGAATCAAATTCAAAATACAAAATAAAATCCCACTATCTAAAAGTACTCAGCAACACATTTTACTGTGCTTCTGATTAAAAATTATGCCTGTGGTGGTTTGAATGTATATGCCCCCATACACTCAGGTGTTTAATTGAAATTAAGTTTCCAGCCAGGTGTGGTGTTACATGCCTTTAATCCCATCACTCTGGAGGCAGAGGTAGGAGGATCATCATGAGTTCAAGGCCACCCTGAGACTACATAGTGAATTCCATGTCAGCCTGGGCTAGAGTGAGACCCTACCTCAACAAACCAAAAACTAAACTAAAATAAAATAAAATATGTTTGCAGCTTTAGCCCCTAGCAGGCAGCCCCCTGCTACACATTTGGCTCCTCACTGTGTAAAGAAATAGTTAAAAACATTCTTGACATCTTAGTCACAACTTTCCACAAAAATTTCTCTACAACCACCAGCAAATTTGTTGCAGCAGAGAAAATGTGATCAGTGTGCATTATATAATTTATATTAAGGAAACATGGTATATTTGTCCAATTAACATGCACTTTCTACTCAGTACCATATTCTGATATACAACCAAGTCCAGATGTGAAAATCACTCTAGTAAACCATGTTCAATAAGGTTTTGGCACTAAAGCTCTGAGAATCTGCATCTAAGGTTTGTCCTATAAAACAAGGCATATTTCAGACTGGAGATGCTGCTAACTTTTTATGCTCGTCCAGAACAAGCAGAAACCCAAACACCAGAATCCAGTAGCAAGACCCCAGCAATCTCTGCAGGGCTTTGGAATCCATCCCTGATCCTCTGGCTAGGCTACTTTGAGCCCCCACAAGTCTTTCTCCTCAGGAAGATGACACACTAGCCACTGACTATAATATCAGAGGAAGTTAAAAAGGCAGATGCTTTTATGGAAGATTGGCAGGTGGCCCCTTTCCTGTCCTCTCTGTATAATCTGAATAATTAAACCATGTCTTAACATACCGATTAAATTCTACAGTCTATAATTTTATCATTTATGAATAGTACTAAAATATTTTGAAGGATACCTACTTTAAAACTTCTCAATGAAAATGAATCATTTTAAACCCCTACACACCTACACACACACACGCACACACACACACACACACACACACACACACACAAATATACTTTGTTAAAAGTCTCCATGACAGCGGAGCATGGTGGCGCATGCCTTTAATCCCAGCACTTGGGAGACAGAGGTAGGAGGATTGCCATGAGTTCGAGGCCACCCTGAGTCTACAGAGTGATATTTTCAGGATAGCCTGAGCTAGAGTAAGACCCTACCTTGAAAAAGAAAAAAAAAAAAGTCTCCATGATAGAGTTTCTTTCACATGAATTTTGTATCTTTAATCACCGTGCCCAGGGACAATTACTGTCATACATCCTAAAAAGTTATTTCACTAAGCTCTAAACCTGGCTGTTAGTTTGGAAACTATGGGCAAGAAGCAGGTTTTCAAAACACCCAGATGTGCATGTACACATGCTACAATTTAAGATTGTGTATTTTCCTGAGGGGAAAAAGTCAATGTCACTTGAGATTCTACAAGAATCTATGACCCCAAAGAAAAGAAAATTCTGCTTTCTGTAGTTGGAGAAACACATATGAACATGAACATGAACATGAACATGAACATGAACATGAACACATACACAGAGAGAGAGAGAGAGAGACAGAGATTCAGATTCATTCTATAGTACTAGCTGTGCTTGGCAGGAGGTATGAGTAAGGCAGCAAGAAAAAGCAAGCAGTTTAACAGAATGCAAAATGACAGGATCATTTCCATTTCTCCACCACCTGATAGTTTTACAGCACACTTTGATTTTTATTCTCCCTGTCTTTAATACAGTCCTATCTCTTCCATCCACTGTTCCTCCTAAGGATCAAAACAATCATCTCTCTTTTATTTACCTTATTGTAACTCAATGATATCTTAGGGGGCTTTTCTTTCTGCAAGATCATTCCCATATGCTAGCAATATGTACCAATCTCTGCCTTGGTTTGAAGTTCTCTACTCCTCACCTGCTGCCTTAATAACCCTTAACGACTCTTCCTACAGATGCCTATCATAGCTGATTCTCTTTAAGCTATTGATTAGTTCACAGCCTTTTAAACTCTGACATTTCTCTCACTTGTTCTATTCAATTATGTCTCTCAAAAATATCTGAATACACACACACACACACACACACACACACACACAAACACACACACACACACTTTCTTTTATGCTAAATGAGGTAACCCAGGACCACAAAGCCAAGTGTCGAATTTGCTCTCTCATATGTGGATCCTTAGCTACAGATGACTGGGCTTCTGTGTGAGAAGGAAAAAAACTCAGTAGCAAAAGCCAGTAAGCTAGGAAAGAAAATAGAAAGGGAAGAGAAAGGAAGGGAGGGGGGTACTTAATAGGATGGTATGGTATATATGTAAGTAGAAGAATAGATTAATGGGGGTGAAAAGGCCCAAAATGAAGTCTGGGGAAGAGATTGAGTAAAGGAAAGGTGGAGAGAGGGCTAATCAAAATCTAAGAGGATATAAATAAATCATATGGAATCCTCCAGTTTTGTACAATGGAATACTCAGGAGCCGTAGATCGTTGCTAGACAATTTTCAGTGCCAGGGATGGGACATTTTCCACTGAGTTGTTGGCCAGGGAGATCCCTGATGCCCCCAAAACATTATAGGCCATTGCCGAGGCCCTTGGTTTCCCACCAGGAATACATGGTAAGACCCTATTGCTGAAGACTCCATATACTTGGGCTGCAAGGGCACTGAGAAATCTTGCTGGAACTGAGATGATAACCTCCTCCATGTAGACCAGCTGACAGAAAGCTGGAAGAAGCCATTCTGCATGCAGTTCAATGTGAGAAAGAGAAATCACCAGTGAAGATACTCATCAGTGCCAGTGAAGATACTCATCAGTGGACACTGCAAGCCTTATAATTGGCTAGCCAGGCCAAAAGAGCCAATAGGTATAATAGTGGAACATCTGTTATGGGGGAAACCAACTGCCCTCTAATTGGACTGGAGGCCTGCTCCATGGGAAGTATCCCTGATACTAAAAACTTAAAACAGGGGTAGTCATGAGCCCTAGGGGTGTAACGTCTGCTGTTGTCTGGCCAAATGTATATACTATGCTTATCAAACTGCCCAGTAAGTACTTCTGTTAATGTTCACACCCTTATTAATAATACTCTCACTTTTGATTGAGAATCTTCTCTTTTCAGATGGCAGTGACCTTGGGATAACTCAGAAGTATCATGGTGATGGAAAAAAATGACTGCAGTGCTCAGTACTGCAATATCTGTATCACATCTTACAAGGCTTAGGGTCTAATGTGGAAAAGGTGGCAGAAAGAATGTAAGAGCCAAGGAATGGGCAGAACTCCATATAACATGCTCCCTCCAGACACAAAATGGCCTAGATTTCCATGGCCTTACAGTGCCTGATACTACCTGCATAACACCATCATAAGAGGAAGAAAAGATCAAGACATCAAAAGTAAAAGAGAACTGATTGAGATGGGGAGGGGGTATGATGGAGAGTGGAGTTTCAAAGGGGTAAGTGGGGGGAGGGAGGGTCTCAACATGGGGTATTTTTTATAATCATGGAAGTTGTTAATAAAAAATTTAAAAAATAAAAAAATCTAAGCAGGTAAAAAAAATATCTGCGTTCTCTCTCTCTCTCTCTTTCTCTCTCTCTCTCTCGTTGCTCAACGCTCTTATTCTCTCAATTATCTTTCCTCCTAATTCCTTCATTTTCCCCCTCCTCTCCTTTCTCTATTTCTTACCACTGGGATATTGTCTTGATCCCCTTTATCTGTCTACATCACTTAGTGAATTATCTCATCTATTTCTGGGACTTTAAAGGTCATTTGTTCTCTGCTAAGTTCCCAGTTTTTCTTTCTGAAGCATTACTAACCTCATACATTCAGGGGCTAAACAAAATTGATGACTGGGGGCTGGAGGGATGGCTTAGTGGTTGAAGGCACCTACTGCCAAAGCCCGATAGCCCAGGTTTAATTCCCTAGTACCCATAGAAAGCCTGAAGCACAAGGTGTTACCTGCATCAAGAGTTTGTTTGCAATAACAGGAGGTCCTGGCATGCCAATTCTCTCTCTCTCAAATAAATAAATAAATAACATACTTTTTAAAAAGATGCTGGCAGGCTGGAGAGAAGGTTTAGCAGTTAAGGGGCTTGCCTGTGAAGCCTAAGGACCCATGTTCAACTCTTCAGGTCCCACTTAAGCCAGATGCACAAGGTGATGCAAGTTCACAGGGTTGCACAGGTACACAATGTGGCACTTGCATCTGAAATTCAATTACAGTGACTGGACTCCCTGGCATGCCAATTTTCTCCCTCCTCCCTCGCTTCTATCTTAAAAAAAGGTCAGTATGTTGGGTTTGCCTCAAAAAAAAAAAAAAGATGACTGTCAAGTATCTTAGAGAATCTTCAATTTCCTCATATCTGCCTGAGGCCTGTTATTCTGTGTTTCAGACATCATTATATACTAAAAAAATTTAATCCCAAAAGCTGGCCTTGATTCTGATTGTACTCTTATTCTCTGAATCAATCAAGCAGCTAATTACACTAGGAGTACCTCTAAAACTGTACATTGCCCACATACATCCATCCCCACTTGATCACTCTAATTTAAAACACTAGGGCTGTACAGATGGCTTCTCTGCAAGCCTGATAGCCCAGGTTTGAATCCCAAGCACCCACATAAAACCAAATGCACAATGTGGTACATGTATCTGTAGTTCATATGCAGTGCCAAGAGGCCCTGGTGCTCTCTCTTGCTCTCTTTCTCTCCCCTTGCAAATAATAATAAATCAATTAGAATCATGTATTAAAACACCAAAACTCTGTCCTTCTAGCCAAAGAAAAATTGAAATGTAAAATAGTCTTCTTTTAAAACAAAAATCAGGGTAGGAGAGATGGCTAGGTGGTTAAGGCACTTGCCTGAGAAGCCTATGGACCATGGTTCAATACTCAAGTACCCACATAAGCCAGATGTACAAAGTTCAGGTTATGTGATGACTGACCTTCATTGTCAACTTGACTGGATCTGGAATCAGTCAAAAGACAGATCTCTGAATGGATCTCTGAGGGTGTATCCAGAAAGGGTTATCTGGGAGACTACTCTTTCCCAGGGTGGGTAGCATCCTCCAGCTCTGACTCACACATATAGATCCCAGGGAAAAGTGGTGTTACTTGCCTGCCTGCCTGCCTTCACTCCTTGCTGCATCTACCCTGTTGCTGCCATCCTGTGCTGACATTTAAACTCATCAGAACTTCTAATATGGATTGAAGACAAGAGGCATTCCAGAATTCCTCTAATCCTCCAGTACCAGACTGTGATGGCTAAAGCACCCAGCCTGCTAGACTGAGCAGCTACCAGATTCTCAGCCTTACCAGCCTACAGATATCATTATTGGACTACTGAACTCCTGCTGTATAAGCCAGAATAATCAAGCCCCTGTTACAATATATATTCTTTCTATTGGTTCTGGACCCCTAGAGAAGCCAAATAAAATATCTCTTTGCAAGCAAGAAAGCAACAAACAAACCCTCCAGTCTCTTCCAGTTGCTCCAATAGCTTCCTGATGTACTCAAAAAACTTTTGACTGTTTATGCATAAAGCCCCACTTTACTCTATACCCCCCACTCAGTCTGGACTTCAGCCTCCAGTCCTACCTGCTTTTACTAATCGTAAAATAAAGCAATCATAATGCCTGATGTCTTTCCATTTTAACAAACTGCATTTATATGATGATCATGGCATTGTTCTTATAGAAAATCTATTACCAGTATAGATTAAAATGTGTTTAAAATAATTTCTAAGAAGATACATTAACTATATGTGTTAAATGGAGAGTACAAAATAGAGATAAGATTTCTTTAACTGATTTTACCTTATTTTTAGATCTATTATTTATATTTTTAATTATTTATTTATTTATTTGAGAGTGATAGACACAGAGAGAAAGACAGATAGAGGGAGAGAGAATGGGCGCGCCAGGGCTTCCAGCCTCTGCAAACAAACTCCAGATGCGTGCGCCCCCTTGTGCATCTGGCTAAGGTGGGACCTGGGGAACCGAGCCTCGAACCGGGGTCCTTAGGCTTCACAGGCAAGCACTTAACCGCTAAGCCATCTCTCCAGCCCTAGATCTATTATTTATGAAAATAATTTTAACAAAGTTTCTGAAAACCACTAGTCTTTTCAACTACAAAATTGTGGCTTAAAGGTTTTAGGGTAGACGCCTAGTAAGGGAATAACTGGGTCTGCTGGTAATTCTATAGTCAGCTTTTGCAGGAGTCTCCATATTGCTTTCCAAAGAGGCTGTACCATCTTACATTCCCAACTACAGTGGATGAGGGTTGCTAATTCTCCACATCCTAGCCAGCATTTATTTTCATTTGATATTTTGATGTTTGCTATCCTTTCTGGGGTAAGGTGGAATCTCATAGTTGTTTTAATTTGCATTTCCCTGATGATTACGAATGATGAACATTTTCGGATGTGTGTGTTTGCCATTTGTATTTCTTCCTCTGTGAACTGCCTGTCCAGCTCTTTGCCCCATTTTGTGAGTGGGCTGATTGACTTTTTATTTGTTAGGTTTTTCAGTTATTTGTAGATTCTAGAGATTAGGCCTCTGTCACTTGGATAACCAGCAAATATTTTCTCCTATTCTGTGGGTAATCTGTTGAATTTGCTTATTGTATGCTTGTCTGTAAAGAAGTTCTTCAGCTTCATGTGAACCACTGGTTGAGTGACAATTTAATATTGTGAGCTACTGGGGTTTTGTTCAGGAAGTCTTCCTATGTCATAGAAAGTTCATCCTATATTTCTTCCAGTAGTAGTCAAGTTTCTGGTCTTATATTGAGGTTCTTGATCCATATGGACTTGAGTGTAGTGCATGGCGAGATGTGTGGATCAAGTTTCAATTTCCTGCATATGGTTATCCAGTTTGTCCAGCACCATTTGTTGAAGATGTTACCTTTCTCCAGCCTATATTGTTAAGACCTTTGTCAAATATCAAGTAGCTGTAGTTGCTTGACCCAAAGTCCAGGTCCTCAAGTCTATTCCATTGGCCTATACTCCTGTTTTATGCTAATACCATGCTGTTTTTATTACTATGGCTTTGTAATAAAACTTTAGATCAGGTATGGTGATGGATATAGAGGTATTTCTTTTGCTGAGGATATGCTTGGATATCTGAGGCCTTCTGACTTTCCATATGAAATTTGAGATCCTTTGTTCTATCTCTGTGAAGAACAATGTTGGGATTTTAATTGGAATTGTATCAAATCTGCATCAAATTGGAATTGCATCAAATTTCTTTTTTGAGTGTTTTTATGATTTCATTGTATAGATCTTTCACTTACTTGGTTAACGTTATTCCAAGGTATTTGCTTTTTTTGTAGCTACTGAAAATGGGACCATGTCACTTATTTCTTTCTCTGTATCTTTGTCATTTGCATATAGAAGGACTACTGATTTTTGTGCATTTATTTTGTGTCCTGCTACTTTGCTATAGGAGATAATCACCTTCAGGATATTGACACAGAGAACAATCAACTCCTACCATATCAGATATCCAGAGACCCAGAGGCCCCCATCACATCATCACTAAAGCAGACCAAAAATGAACCCAACATGGCTCAGCGAAATTTTGTGGAAGAGGGGGCGGAAAGAATGCCAGAGCCACATGTTGGGTCATGATATGCAGAGACATTTCTCCTACCAATAACTATGGACTAACTCGACAATGCATGTCCCATATACCTCAACAAGGAGAGGCCGGGGGAGGGTAATGGATGAGCCTAACAATGGTACCAACTTGACTGTATTCACTGAGTACAAACTTATTAGTAAAATAATAATAATAAATTAAGATATACATATATATAACATTTTTAAAATGAAATTAAATTTTTAAAAAAGAACCAAGTACCTTTATCCAATGTAATTAAATAAAGAATGCAAATGACACTAAAAAACAGTAAGAGATTAAGAGCTACTAATTTATTTCATTACCACTGAAATGTCTTTTATTTGCTGCCAGAATAGTTACTAACAAGGCCACTGGATTATTTGGTCCAAATGGCTTTAAATTGTTGTTGAGGCTGTGAGAACTGTCACATAGTATCCAGGTTTCTCATTCTTAAAGAAATTTGAAAGGAAATTTAGTTCAATTTGAAGAAGGTGTGATGGTTTTATTTTTACAAGACAAGACTTTAGCCAAAATGTCTGGGTCTATTTTTAGGTTTGTCTTAAAAAATCTTACCAGCTGTGACACAGGAAGCTACAAAAAAGCTGTGCCAATGATTGGCACAATCATGTAAACCTTGCTATAGTAGTCATACTGTCTATTACTTTGTCCAACAATAAATAAAGGACTTTAATTCCATGCTAACTTATCTTGACTACCTTATGTTCACATCAATCAAACATATAAACAAGGAATTCCAATACATTGCCTAATTATGCCATCCAAGATAGTTTTTATCTTCTAATAAAATGTAGTCTTTGAAGGCAGAAACTTAAAATTCTTGGTCTCAAACAAAAAACACATCAAAACTTAAAGATAATATTCTTGAACCTCAAAGATTCTAACTCTGTGTGCCTGAGAAATACATTTATAAATGCTATCTATGTTCCCTAGGGTCTCTTGGAATAGAAATAGATCCAAATCACAACTACAGAACCTTTACCATGCTGTTAATATCATAACCCCTTTGGTCAATCATTTCTTAAGCTTTACCAGTATGATAATTTCTACTATTAACCAAGGTGAAGCTAGAAGCATCTTGGCCCTTACTAAACAGTAATGAGGTTTGAAATGAAGTAGGCCCATGTCACAGTGAAGGAACTAAGGCCTTGCTCAGCCCTGGTGGAACGCTGCAAGCTCACTGCTCGGCTTTCTCTAGGCATTAGGCACAAGCATGAAATGAGGCAAGGGCGGGGGCAGGGGGGGGTTAAATGGCTTTGAGCATAAAGAGAGACTATGCCACTACCGCTGCCAGTGTACTCTTGCCCATGTGAACTTCTTCATCTCCCCAATGATTCACTGTCAGAAGGGTGATCTATTGTGCTATGTGAAATTCACTGGGGGGTAAAAATGTCTTCAGGGCCTACTCTATCAGCTCCTTTTCCTGATCTATTTTCCAAATTTAAGTACTCTTATTAAACCTGAGCTCAAGCCCACACATACTGGAAGTAATCTCAGGGAAGTGCTGCCTGCCCCAGCTAATCTTACACAAAGAAGGCCTTAATTCAACCTCAATGACACTAAAATTATGGAATGTGTTCATTTGTTTTCACTCTGTTAATTTTCAAGTTAAAAATTATTTCTAGGATATCCAAGTTTATTCCTTTTAAACTTTCTTACCTTGTTTTGATTACTATGCATTTTACTATGAA
This sequence comes from Jaculus jaculus, assembly GCF_020740685.1. Taxonomy (NCBI): domain Eukaryota; kingdom Metazoa; phylum Chordata; class Mammalia; order Rodentia; family Dipodidae; genus Jaculus; species Jaculus jaculus. Next base: position 59,705,545 of record NC_059111.1, on the reverse strand, counting down.
TTCTTCTGAACGTAAGATGATTTTATAAAACCATCATTGGCAGTGTTTAGTTTAAATTCCTTGCTGCAGAAGGCAAGTTACTTTAGCAACTCTAAATCCCCAAATGATTTCAAGGATTCCATCTTATTCTCAGTTTTGTGCTTACACTACTAATTGACTTCTGGTTTTACATGACATAAAAATGTGAGACAGAAGGAAAACCAAGCAAGTATTTTAACTTGGCTCTACTATGTATAACTTACAGGAAAATCCCTTCTGCCACTCTTGTGCCGGGGATGGGTACAAGGAGCTAGGAAGGTGGAAGAATGGTTACTGTCAGTACAGAAGGCATAATCACAGAAACCTAAGACCAGAACTTGAAGTGCTACACAAGACCTGAACTCAACATGACCCATCATTCATTCAATAGGTATTTATTGGGCCTGCTATCCATCAAGCACTGGGATGTAGCTATAAACTAGACAAAGCAATCCCTTTGCTTTCCAGTAAGACCCTCATTCTTTTGAGGAATCGTTCATTAATGCATTCAGCAAGTATATCTGTTACAAATGTTATGCAACATTTGCTGGTACCAGGAGCTAGTCCAAATGCTGAAGTAATTGCAAGGTACTTGTAACACAAATAAGCATATGAGATAATTCCAGATACTGCAAAGGACAAAATTAGCCAGTGAAGAGACCATAGAGAGTAGGGCAGGGTAGGGTATGTACAGAGGTATACTGAATGCTCAAAGGAAAATAAGGAGAAAAGTTTGGCTAAGGATACTGATGAGACCTGAAGTTGGATAGATGCCGGAGTCTAAATAATACAGAAAAAAAAACTTTCAATTTTAGTCTCTCATGACTAAATCCACCAAGGGGTTGACTAATATTGACAGAAGAAAAATTTGGTTTATATTTTTGAGATGGTAACAGTTTTGCTAGGCAGGTGGACTATGGAGAGGAGACAGGGGACAAGTAAGCAGCTATTTTACTGTAGAGCCCAAACTGAAGATGACGGCAGTCGGGGCCTGGTAAGGAGTTGTTGGATTTCAAATCTGTTCTCAAGGTGAAGCCACCAGAATACATGTGGTAGTTGAAAGAGGCTATTCATCCATAAAGACCTAATCTAAAAATCATACTCCATTATGAAACTTTTATGAAAATGCTTTACTATACTGAAACACTCTCTGCCACTTATGAGATACATAACCCTACAATATAGAGGTCACAAAAGAATTCAATTACCTAAGTTCTCAAATGATGTTATTTCTTTATCTTTTCTTAATAAGATTCATGGTCACTGCTCTGTCAGTAAGCCATTCAGACTAGCAGATGAGCATTTCTATGGAAACTCAGACATAACTGTCAGACATAGGAATAAGAAAGGGAAGGAATTCATTAGTATCAGATCATAATAGCCTTAAAGGTGACCTAACAACAACAAAAAGGGAAAATACAAAAAACAGCATCAAATGAGACAGTGAAGGGACTGGTTAAAGGGGAATAGATACCTCCAGATTTGGAGGAGGGGATGAAAATACAAGTGAGAATAGAGAGAAGCATCAGAGTAGAAGCCTGGAATCTGCTGTTTGTGATAATAACTACATCAAATGACTGTCATGTCCTTTAACAGGAATATGCTACTACAGACACAAGACAACCTTCATCAGGTGCCTGCTCTCTAGGTTGAATAGGTCACCTACCTCAATTCATACAGTGAAGCCACTGTTCCTGGTGTGATAACTATACACCACCCTGGCAACAAGGAAATTGGAAGTATTCAGGTCTAAATAGACATGATGCTTTAAAACCAAAACCATGGCATTGGGCTAGAGACATGGCATAATGGTTAAGGTGCTTGCCTGTAACACATAAGACCCAGGTTAGACTTCCCAGAACCCATGTAAGCCAGATACACAATTTGATGCATGCACACAGGTCATACATGCACACAAGGTGGCATACACATCTAGTGTTTGAATGCAGTGAATCAAGGCCCTGCTATACCAATTATTTTTCTTTCTCTTTCTCTATCACTCATAAAAAATAAAACAAAAATAAATTGAGAAAAAGGCATGGTATTAAAACCTTTTATGTTAAGCCGAGGAATCATTGTATCATTATTGGGACAGAATTCAATAAAGGTCTTCATTTTGATTATGAGACAGTTTGATATATTAACTATGCTTGTCATTTTAACTCAGTTTATGTTAAACTTGAGATAAACTGAGAGATAAGAGAACTTTGCTAGTTTCCCACCAATATTGGAATGTTTTAGATGAATTACATTTTAAATTTCTGTTTTATTAGCTTTATAAGAAAAAGGTCAACTCAAGTAGGCTTTATCCCAGAGATTCAGGGATGGTTCAACATACACAAATCTATAAATGTAATACATTACATAAATGGATTGAGGACAAAAATCACATGATCATCTCATTAGACGCAGAGAAAGCATTGGACAAAATCCAACATCCCTTCATGATAAAAGTCCTACAGAGACTGGGAATAGAAGGAACATATCTCAATATAATAAAGGCTATTTATGACAAGCCTACAGCCAACATATTACTAAATGGGGAAAAACTGGAAGCTTTTCCACTAAAATCAGGAACAAGACAAGGGTGTCCACTGTCCCCACTTTTATTTAATATACTTTTGGAAGTCTTAGCCATAGCAAGAGACACACATAAAAGGGATACAAATTGGAAAGGAAGAGATCAAGTTATCATTATTTGCAGATGACATGATTCTATACATAAAGGACCCTAAAGACTCTACTAGCAAACTGTTAGAGCTGATCAAAACCTACAGCCATGTAGCAGGATACAAAATAAATACACAGAAATCAGTAGCCGTCATATATGCTAACAACAAACACACAGAGGATGAAATCAGAGAATCACTCCCATTCACAATTGCATCAAAAAAAAATAAAGTGCCTTGCAATAAACCTAACCAAGGAAGTAAAGAATCTCTACAATGAGAACTTTAAAACATTCAAGCGAGAAATTGCAGAAGACACTAGAAAGTGGAGAAACATCCCTTGTTCTTGGATTGGAAGAATCAATATTGTGAAAATGGCAATCTTACCTAAAGCAATCTACACATTTAATGCAATCCCTATCAAAATTCCAAAGGCTTTCTTCATGGAAATAGAAAAAACAATCCAAAAATTCATTCAGAATCACAAAAAACCTCGAATATCTAAAATAATACTGAGCAACAAAAATGAGGCTGGTGGTATCACCATACCTGATTTTAACCTATACTACAGAGCCATAGTAACAAAAACAGCATGGTACTGGCACAAAAACAGACATGTAGATCAGTGGAACCGAATAGAGGACCCAGATGTAAGCCCAAGTAGCTATAGCCACCTGATATTCCATAAAAATGCAAAACATACTCATTGGAGAAGAGACAGCCTCTTCAGCAAATGGTGTTTTGAAAACTGGATATATATCTGCAAAAGGATGAAATAGATTCTTCTCTCTTGCCATGCACAAGAATTAAGTCCAAATGGATTAAAGACCTTAACATCAGACCTGAAACTCTGAAACTGCTAGAGGAAAAAGTAGGGGAAACCCTCCAACATATTGGTCTTGGCAAAGACTTTCTGAATACAACCCCAATTGCTCAGGCAATAAAACCACAGATTAACCACTGGGACCTCATGAAATTACAAAGATTTTGCACTGCAAAGGACACAGTGAAAAAAGCAAAGAGGCAACCTACAGAATGGGAAAAAATCTTCGCCAACTATATATCTGATAGAGGATTAATATCTAGGATACACAAAGAACTCAAAAAGTTAAATAATAAGGAATCAAACAAGCCAATCAAAAAATGGACTATGGAGCTAAATAGAGAATTCTCAAAGGAAGAAATACGAATGGCATATAAGCATCTAAAAAAATGTTCTACGTCACTAGTCATCAGGGAAATGTAGATTAAAACTACATTGAGATTCCATCTCACTCCTGTCAGATTGGCCACCATCATGAAAACAAATGATCATAAATATTGGCGGGGATGTGGAAAAAAAGGAACCCTTCTGCACTGCTGGTGGGAATGCAATCTGGTCCAGCCATTGTGGAAAACAGTGTGGAGGTTCCTAAAACAGCTAAAGATTGATCTACCATATGACCCAGCTATAGCACTCCTAGGCATATATCCAAAGGACTCATCTCATTTCCTTAGAAGTATGTGCTCAACCATGTTTATTGCTGCTCAATTTATAATAGCTGGGAAATGGAACCAGCCTAGATGTCCCTCAACAGATGAGTGGATAATGAAGATGTGGCACATTTATACAATGGAGTTCTACTCAGCGGTAAAGAAAAATGAAGTTATGAAATTTGCAGAAAAATGGATGGACCTGGAAAGCATTATGCTAAGTGAGGTAACCCAGGCCCAGAAAGCCAAGCGCCACATGTTCTCTCTCATATGTGGATCCTAGCTACAGATGAATGGGCTTCTGCGTGAGAAGGAAAATACTTAGTAGCAGAGGCCAGTAAGGTAAAAAGGAGACATAAAGGGTAGAGAAAGGAAGGGTAGAGGATACTTAATAGGTTGATATTGTATATATGTAATTACAATGATTGTAATGGGGAGGTAATATGATGGAGAATGGAATTTCAAATGGGAAAGTGTGGGGGTGGGGAGGGAGAGAATTACCATGGGATATATTTTATAATCATGGAAAATGTTAATAAAAATTAAAAAAAAATTAAATTAAATTTAAAAAAAGAAAAGAAAAGGGTCAACTACTTAGAGAAGTTATAGCTGTGGAAAAAAGATAACTGAATGCTTAAAAAGAACCAAATAGGGCTGGAAGAGGTTGCTTAGTGGTTGAGGCATTGGCCTGCAAAGCCAAAGGACCCTGGTTCAATTCCCCAGGACCCACAAAAACCAGATGCCAAGGGGGCACATGCATGTGGAATTTGTTTTTAGTGGCTGGAGGCCCTGGCATGCCCATTCTCTCTCCTTCCTTCCCTCCCTCCCACCTCCCTCTCTCCCTCCCTCTCTCTCAAATAAATAAAAGAACCAAGTATATTTAATTTATAAATGCAGTTTAAGTGTTGATGGAAAAAATAAACTCATGACTAGAACTGTTTAGTTGGTAGTCTTCTAGGTTGTTCTGAGTATCAACAAGCAGTACAATGTCCTTCTAGCCTGTCTCTATGCTCCATTCATCCATAGGCAGGAGACATGCTGACATTTTATACATTCTAGCCAATAACCGAATTCTCCACTCTCATAAAAATGGTTGGGTTTTTAAAAATTTGTCACTATTATATTTTGTTTTGTTTTCAGTCATTATCTACATACTAAGTATCAACCTGATTGCTCAAACTAAGCACCTGTTATGGTTTAGCTCTGAAACGCCACCACTCCACTCCATAAGACTCATGTATTGAAGGCTGATCTCTAGCTGGCGATACTATGGTGAGTTGGGAAAGACTTCAGGAGGTGGGACTTTGCTGGAAGAAGTAGGTCATATGCCTTTAAAGGTCATCACTTGTCCCTGGACCCTTCCTCTCACTCCTTTCTGCTTTCAGGCTGCCATGAAGTAAGTCACCTCCCACTATACCCTTCTACCATGATGTTTCTGCCTCACAACAAACTCATGAGTAGGTAATAGGTAATCAGTGGTACATCCATACAATAGAATATCATTCTGAATAAAAATAAATGAGCTATGAAGGCACAGAATGACAAACATAACCATTAAATGCATATTGTGGAGAAGAAGTCCATATAAAAAGGCTACATACCCCACAGTTCCAAAATAAACCACATCCTGAAAAAGAAAACTACATAGATAGTGAATAAGTTCAGTGGTGGATAATGGTAGGTGTAAGCATGAAGGGGTGAGTAGATAAAGAAGATGGCATTATTTTCGGGGCTGGGAAATTAAGCTATGATATTCTAATGATGGATAAATAATATCACTTTCCAAAACCCACAGAATTGTATAGTAAAGAGTGAATCATAATGTAAAGTATGGTTTCAGTTAATGATAAAGTATTAATATTTGTTCATCACTTGTAACAAAAGTACTATGCTAATAAAAGATGCCAATAATATGCAAATCTCTGTGCCAAAAAAGAGGGTTTATTGGAATTGTGTACTTTGAACTCACTTTTCCTTTAATTCTAAAACTAATCTAAAAATAGTCAATTTAAAAAAAAACAAATGTAACTGAATATGAAATTTTAAAGAAAAATAAAATATAAAACTAATGAACAATGTTACAAGTAAGACTTTAAAGAAATCTCTTTTAATGTTGTCTTCCTACTAACTACAACTAGCATCTCCCAAGAGGTTGCCAACATTCTAGGCACTGTGTGCTTGAAAAATACACACACACACACACACACACCAAAGAAAGCCACTAATACTTCACTGAAGAACTCAAGCAATGAAAATGGACTAATATTGTTCAAAAGATTACTTGTTGCTTATTATAGCATTTAAAAGCTTTCTTCTACAGTTACACTCATAGACATTCACATAGTACTTACTCCAACAACTGAAATTAATTGACAGCCTTGCTCAATTTCCCTGGAAGGAATTCTGCTGAGATAGCTATAATTGCATAAACAGTTTCTTGACATTTTGATCTAGATGAGTAATCAAGTCTTTAATTTAAAAAATTAAACTGCTAGAACTTTTGACTAATAGAGTGATAACTAGCACATTGTATGTGGTCATTTTTTAATTAAAGAATTCTTACCAAAACATGAGTAATAACATTGTTAAATAATGATAGATTTATGATGAAAAATTATGTCAGTCATGATAAGTTACCTTAGCAAACAGTCTATTAATTGAAAAATTTCTAGTATTCAGGCTCATTTTATCAAAAAAAAAACATGTGAAAACTACACTAGCTATTATTTGCATGCAACACTATCTTTTACTTTAAAAATTATCAAAACACTTACCTAATATATATATATTTATTTATACATATATATGTACATATATATATATTTATATACATATATATGTATTTTTTAAGGTAAGTGTGGTAATTGTAATCCCAGCACTCAGAAGATTCAGGGAGGAGTATCACAAATTTGAGGCCAGCTTGAGCTTCATAACAAAACCTTGTCTCTCTCAAGCAAAATAAATAAATAAATAAAAAGACAAAAAATAAAAATGACCACTTTCAAAATAATAGTTTCTATACAAACATCTCTGTTACTTTTACCACATCACAGCAGGCAAAGGAAAGCCTATGGTAAGTATCTCCTGGCTCTGAAGTATCTAAGAGTACCAGTAGAATTTGTTTAGAAATGGATACTGTCTGTTGTTAGTGGTTTTCATGGGCATTTTACTTAAAGAGAGGATTTGGAAATGACTGCAGTGAGGCCATTATCTCTGTCACTTACAGGGAAGTTTTCCTGGAGGGCTCTCTGGGGAAAGCTTCACTTGTAGGCATGCTCTGTGAGAAGGACAAGTGCCAGCCCAGGTCAGCTGCTCAGTTAGGTAGGAACACTAATCCAGACCCACAGCAGGCATCATTTCAGGGTGAAAGAGATAAGGAGCACAGTCTCTATCTCCTGCTACAATGTGAAATTACAGTCTCATTAGCTGAGGCCAGTAAATAATCCCATTTTATGAATGGGCTCCAACAATTCACATGTTAATTTATCCAAGAATTTTGAGCTGATGCTAGAACTTCAGCAGCCTGTACTTACAACTAAAGGTAACCTTTCATGATTGTCTGAGGAGAATTTAATTGCTCTTTTGAGCTAAGAAGGACATGAACTGCAAATCTAACCAAACAACTTAATCAGCAAATATTTGAAATATTACCAGCAAAAGGCAATTCAATCCTTGTGGCCATCCAACTTCAAGCTATAATTGTCTGGTTTATTACTTTTTAAAACTAAGATTATCATTGGCATTCTACCATCAGCACACATTGTTATTATTACTATCATGCCTATTATTTAGACTATTAACAAAATACTTTCAACACTTGATAATTTCATACACACAGCAGGTCATTATAATAGACCTATGGAGCAAAATGGCAAGATAATGTTGGTTCTTGAACCTCTTTCAAGTGAAACAAACAGATGCTCAGCCATGTTTATTAACTTGTCCAAGGTTGTACAGCAGCTATAAAGTAGTACAGACTTGAAACTAGTTCTTACTCCAAATCTACATTCTTTTTGTTGTTGTGGTTGTTGTTGTTTTGAGGTAGGGTCTTGCTCTAGTGCAGGCTCACTTGGAATTCACTATGTAGTCTCAAGATGGCCTCAAACTCATAGGGATCGTCCTACCTCTGACTCCCGAGTGCTGGGATGAAAGGCATATGCCATCATGCCTGGCAAAATCCACATTATTCATAATATGTTATGTGACCTTATATTAAGTTACTGTTCAGTTATACTGTAAGTGAACAGAGGCAGAATTATTGGCTCTCCAACTAACTCACCCTCCCAGCCCAAGATCTATTATTTCCAAAACTGTTTTGACATGATGCTATATCAACCCTATGCCCATTTAGACTGATGCAATTGGTCACAAGCCTTTGAACACAGATACCTGCACTACCCTCTGCTAAAAATGCAATTCTGCACAAATTATATCCTTTCCTTCCCTAAAGGTTTGATTTCCCACATGTATAATGGAGATAATGCCAGTAGACACACCTCACAGGGCAGCTATGTGGGTCTGATGAGATAATGCATGTAAAGTAGGAAGTCAAGTCCCCAGATTATCATCCTTGCAAAATCAATGTGTGTCACCCCTATGCTTAATTTTCCAAACTCAGCTAGAGGAATACCCACATCTGATAGCACAAGAATTCCCTTCCAAATCTCATCTAACAAGAACCTTCACTTTCTTTACAGTCTCTTGTATTTACAAGGGGTTTGGACTACTTTCCAACAAATTCCATAAAAATGTTTAGTTATTTCACAAAACGTTGTTTTTGTTTGATGAGCAAGAAATGTTTCCTATTTATTTTCATTTCCAACAGAAACAAAAAACAACTAAAAGGTTCTATCTATATCCAAATACTGTGCATTTGAAACAACAAGCTGGAAGTATGTTTACTCCAGGCCCACACCACAATGTAAATGACTGCTATTAGTCTAGAACTTACACTCATTATATCTAGTACTCACAAGAAGACAGCACTGTTGTTATCTGTTAGGGCCAGGGTAGACAATATCCCCATGTTCCCAGATGCACTAAATGTCAGGACTCAGGCTTCAAGCCAGGCTGACCCAGCTCTCCCTGCCCTTTTTTCCTGGGCATGACTCACAACCTACATGCCTGTTCCTGCAGCTCTCCAGTCTAATCATGTTAATGCTCACCACCCCCCAAGCAAAAGTGAATCTTTTAAACTAGAATAATTATTCTTCTGTTTTGAACATCAAAGGGAAATTGAGATCAACACATATTATTTAAATATTCCAGATGATAAAGAGTAAAAACATTTCCTTTAGGTTGGATGAATTAGCAAGACATAAGAAATGAACAGTATGATAGCTTGGTTCTAATAAAAGAAAAAGTGAAAACTTTGAGCATGAGTGGGGATTCTTAATGTATGATAATTTTGAAAATGTTCAGTAAGTCTCCATGACCTCCAAGTTCTCCTCACTCAGAGCTACCATCAAGAGTGAACAATGATGGCCAAGTATATGATCCCTCCCTTCTACTCTCTCTAAATCAATACTTCTGGAGGGAGCAGCACAGTAACCTGTATTCATAGAAGGGTTCAGCTTACAAAGCGGAGGGTCAGCTTTGATTAGAATATCACATTAATGCAAAGAAATATAAATCACAAGCAGACAGCCCAAAGTTTACACATTCATGTAAACTACACTGAACCAAGAAATGAAATATTCTATCATTGTAGAAGTCTATCACAATCTGCTTCTAAATATTCCAGCCACAAGATACCAATATCCTGATTTTAACACCATGGATGTGTTTTGCCCAGAATTTGCAACAATCATGTGTTCTTCCTTCTTTCAGTCAATACTACGTTTTGTGATTTATGACTGCAGTTCCCTTACTGACATGCCTGAATTTTGAAAGGGAGAGAAGGTCAAGATACAGGACTCTGTGGTGTTGTCTGGGGAGGCTTCTCTGTGCATGAGGGAAAAGAATTAGTTGCAATCCAGCAAAGGAATGCAAGCAGTAAAGTATCTGGACAAAAAGAGAATTTCTAAAAGTGGAATGGAATCACAGAAACACCATAGCTGCATTACACCTAGCTCAGTGTGTAACAGTGAACCAGGACCAAAGAAGGAAGCATCATCTGTTTCATGATCCTACATGAGGTCATCCACACAAGAGCCATACAAACACACAGAAACATGTAAGTCTGAAACTGAAGAAGGTTACCCCCTGGAGCTCAAATACAATCCTTACAAAATACTTCCTCCGGCTTATCTTTTTTTTTTTAAGTTAAATTATTTTTTTTAACAACGTCCATGATTGTAAACAATATCCCATGGTAATTCCCACACTCCCCCACTTTCCCCTCTGAAGCTCCTCTCTCAATCATATTCCCTCCCCCTTTCAATCAGCCTCTCTTTTATTGGGATGTCATCATCTTTTCCTCCTATTATGATGGTCTTGTGTAGGTAGTATCTTGGGGGAGCACGCTGCAAGGAGTCCTACCCTTCCTTTGGCTCTTACATTCTTTCTGCCACCTCTTCAGCAATAAATCCTGAGTCTTGGAAGATGTGATAGAGATATTTCAATGCTGAGCACTCCGCTGTCACTTCTTCCCAGCATTGGGATGCCTTCTGAGTCATCCCAAAGTCACTGCCATCTGTAAAGTGAAGGATCTCTACCCAAAGTAAGAGTAGCATTAATATGTGGGTATAAACATTAAGGGAAGTGCTTACTGGGCACTTTGATGAGCATTGCATATACATTTAGCCAGCTCTACAGAAAGTACTTGAAAGAATCCTCCATGCTGAAGAAAAAGAAAAGCACACATATAAGGCAGCAGGAAAAAACAAACAATACTCAAATACTAGTTAACAAAAGAGAGAACAGGTAAAACCGGAAGAACGACCAAAAAATGGCAAAAAATGAATACACACCTGTCAATAATATCTCAATATCAAAGGCCTCAATGCCCCAAACAATAGGCATACGTTTGCAGACTGGGTTAAAAAGCAGGTTCCTTCAATTTGTTACCTCCAAGAAACCCACCTTGCTACAAAAGATGGGCACTATCTTAGGGTGAAAGGTTGGAAAATGGTGTTTCAAGCAAATGGACCAAGCATTGTTGCTATCCTAATATCTGACAAGGTAGACTTCAGTCCAATATTAGTTAAGAAACATAAGGAAAGTCACTATATATTGATCAAAGGCACCCTCCAACAGCAGGACATTACAATCCTAAACACATATGCACCTAACATTGGGCTCCAAATTAATCAAACAAACACTATTAGAACTAAGGTCACAGATAACACCAAACACAGTGGTAGTGGGTGACTTCAACACCCCACTCTCATCAATTGACAGGACATCCTGGGGGAATAAAACAAAACAAAACAAAACAGAGAGTCATCTGGACTAAATGAGGTCATAGAAGGAATGGACCTAACAGACATCTACAGGACATTTCATCCACGTGCTGGAGAACATACATTCTTTTCAGCAGCACATGGAATATTCTCTAAAATAGACAACATATTATGACACAAAGAAAATCTTAACAAATACAGGAAAGTTGAAATAATTCCTTGCATTCTATCTGACCACAATGGAAAAAAGTACAAATCAATAGCAATAAAGGCTATAGAGCATACACAAAATCATGGAAATTAAACAACACACTACTAAATGATGAAGGGGTCAATGAAGAAATCAAGAAGGAAATCAAAAAATTTATAGAGGCAAATGATAATGAGAACACAACATACCAAAATTTCTGGGACATAATGAAGGCAGTCCTAAGAGGTAAATGTATAGTTTAAGTGCCTATGTTAAGAAATTAGAAAGGTTGCAAGTAAATGACCAAATGCTTCACCTTAAAGCCTTGGAAAAAGAGAAGAAGGCAAAGCAAAAATCAGTAGACGGGAAGAAATAATAAAGATTAGGCAGAAATTAATGAAATAGAAACAAAAAAAAAAAATCCAAAGAAACAAGGAAACAAAGAGTTGGTTCTTTGAAAGGATAAACAAGATTGTTAAACCCTTAGAAAATCTGACCAAAAGAAAGAGAGAAGAGACACAAATTAATAAAATTAGAGATGAAAAAGGTAACATCACAAGAGATGACAGAGAAATTTTAAAAAATCACAGGGACATACTATAAAAGCATATACTCCACAAAGTATGAAAATCTGAAAGAAATATAGGATTTTCTTGATTTATATGACCTACATAAATTAAATTAAGATGAGATTAATCACTTAAATAGACCTATAACAAGCATGGAGATCTGAACAGTTATCAAAGACTCCAAACTAAAAAAACCCCAGGCCCAGATGGATTCACTGCTGAATTTTACCAGACCTTCAAGGAAGAGCTAACACCATTGCTTCTTAAGCTTTTCCATAAAATAGAAAAAGAAGGAATTCTACCAAACTCCTTCTATGAAGCCAGCATCACCCTGATACTAAAACCAGACAAAGATAGAACAGAAAAAGAAAATTACAGACCAATCTCCCTCATGAACATAGATGAAAAAATTCTCAACAAAATATTGACAAACAGAATACAAGAATATACCAGAAAGATCATTCACCCTGACAAAGTGGGCTTTATCCCAGAGATGCAGGGATGGCTCAATATACGCAAATCTATAAATGTAATACATTATACAAATGGGTTGAAGGACAAAAATCACATGAGAATCTCATTAGACTCAGAGAAAGCATTTGACTAAATCCAACATCCCTTCATGATAAAAGTCCTACAGAGACTGGGAATAGAAGGAACATATCTCAATATAATAAAAGCTGTTTATGACAAGACTACAGCCAACATATTACTAAATGGGGAAAATCTGGAAGTTTTGCCACTAAAATCAGGAAGAAGACAAGGGTGTCCACTGTTCCCACTTTTACTTAATATAGTTCTGCAAGTCTTAGCCATAGCAATAAGGTAAGAGAAACACATAAAAGGGATACAAAATCAAGTTATCATTATTTGCAGATGACATGGTTCTATATATAGAGGAACCTAAAGACTCTACTAACAAACTGTTTGAGCTGATAAACACCTACAGCCATGTAGCAGGATACAAAATAAACACACAGAAATCAGTAGCATTCCTACATGCTAACAACAAACACACAGAGGATGAAATCAGAGAATCACTCCCATTCACAATTGCATCAAAGAAAATAGAGTACCTTGGAATAAACCTAATCAAGGAAGTAAAGGATCTTTACAATGAAAACTATAAAACACTCAAGCGAGAAATTGCAGAAGACACTAGGAAATGGAAAAACATCCCTTGTTCTTGGATTGGAAAAATTAATATTGTAAAAATGGCAATCTTACCAAAAGCAATCTACACATTTATTGCAATCCTCATCCAAATTCCAAAGGCATTCTTCACAGAAATAGAAAAAACAATCCAAAAATTCATTTGGAATCACAAAAAACCTCGAATCTCTAAAATAATACTGAGCAACAAAAATAAGGTGGGAGATATCACCATACATGATTTTAACCTATACTGCACAGCCACAGTAACAAAAACAGCATGGTACTGGCGCAAATGCAGATATGTAGATCAATGGAAGAGAATAGAAGACCCAGATATAGGTCCAGGTTGTTATAGCCACCTGATATTCGATAAAGATGCCAAAACTACTCATTGGAGAAAAGACAGCCTCTTTAGCAAATGGTGCTGGGAAAACTGGTTATGTATCTGTAGAAGGATGAAAATAGATACTTCTCTCTCTCCATGTACAAGAATTAAATCCAAATGGACTAAAGACATTAACATCAGACCTGAGACACTGAAACTGATAGAGGAAAAAGTAGGGGAAACTCTTCAACATATTGGTCTTGGCAAAGACTTTCTGAATATAACCCCAGTTGCTCAAGCAATAAAACCACAGATTAACCTTTGGGACCTCATGAAATTACAAAGTTCTTGTACTGCAAAGGACACTGTGAATAAAGCAAATACGCAACCAACAGAATGGGAAAAAATCTTTGTCAGCTATATATATGATAGAGGATTAATATCTAGGATATACAAAGAAATCAAAAAGTTAAATAATAAGTAATCAAACAAGCCAATTAAAAAATGGGCTCAAGAACTTAATAGAGAGTTCTCAAAAGAAGAAATATGGATGGCGTATAAGCATCTAAAAAAATGTTCTACATCCCTAGTCATCAGGGAAATGCAGATTAAAAGTGCATTGAGATTCCATCTCACTCCTGTCAGATTGGCTACCATCATGAAAACAAACGATCATAAATCCTGGTGGGATGTGGAATAAGAAGAACCCTTCTACACTGTTTGTGGGAATGCAATCTGGTCCAGCCATGGTGGAAATCAGTGTGGAGGTTCCTAAGACAGCTAAAAATTGATCTACCATATGACCCAACTATATCACTCCTAAGCACATATCCTAAGGACTCATCCCATTTCCTTAGAAGTACAAGCTCAAACCATGTTTATTGCCGCTCAATTAATAATAGCTAGGAAATAGAACCAACCTAGATGTCCCTCAACTGATGAGTATATAATGAAGATGTGGCACATTTGTACAATGGAGTTCTACTCAGTGGCAAAGAAAAATAAAGTTATGAAATTTGCAGGAAAATCGATGGATCTGGAAAGGATTATACTAAGTGAGGTAACCGAGGCCTACAAAGCCAAGCACCCCATGTTCTCCCTCATATGGGGATCCTAGCTACAGATGATTGGGCTTCTGTGTGAGAAGGAAAAAACTCACTAGCAGAAGCCAGTAAGTTAAAAAGGAGATATAAAGGGAAGAGAAAGGAAGGGAGAGGGGGACTTCATAGGACGGTATTGTATATATGTAAGTAGAAGAATAGATTAATGGGGGTGAAGAGGCCCAAAGTGATGTCAGCAGAAGAGACTGAGTAAAGGAAAGCTGGAGGGAGGGCTAATCAAAATCTAAGAGGATATAAATAAATCATATGGAATCCTCTGGTTTCAGACAATGGAACAATAGATCAGTGTTAGAAAATTTTCAGTGCCTGGGATGGGATACCTCCAGTGAGTTGTTGGCCAGGGAGGTCCCTGATGCCCCCCAAACATTATAGGCCATTGCTGAGGCCCTTGGTTTCCCACCAGGAATCAATTGTAAGACCCTATTGCTGAAGACTCCACATACTTGGACTGCAAAGCCACTGAAAAATTCAGCTGGAACTGAGCTGATAACCTCCTCCATGTAGACCAGCTCACAGAAAGCTGGAAGTAGCCATTCTACATGTAGTTCAATGGCAGAAAGAGATACCACCAGTGAAGATACTCAACAGTGGATAATGCAAGCCTTATAATTGGCCAACCAGGCCAAATGAGCCAACGGGTGCAATAGTGGCATGACTGTCATGGTGGAATTCAACTGCCCTCCAATTAGACTGGAGGCCCGCTCCATGGGAGGGAATACATCCCTGATACTGAAAACTTAAAACAGGGTTAGTCATGAGCCCTAGGGGTGTAACATCTGCTGCTGTCTGAATAAGTGCATGTACTATGCTTATCAAACTGCACTGTAAGCACTTCTCTTAATATTCATACCCTTATATTAACACTACTCTCACTTTGGGTAGAGAATCTTCTCTTTCAGGTGGCAGTGACCTTGGGATGACTCAGAAGGTATCATAGTGCTGGAAAGAAGCAACTGGAGTACTGAGTAACATCTTGTACACACCTTCCGAGGCTCGGGGTCTAATGCAGAAGAGGTGGCAGAAAGAATATAAGAGCCGGGCTGGAGAGATGGCTTAGCGGTTAAGCGCTTGCCTGTGAAGCCTAAGGACCCCGGTTCGAGGCTCGGTTCCCCAGGTCCCACGTTAGCCAAATGCACAAGGAGGCGCACGCGTCTGGAGTTCATTTGCAGAGGCTGGAAGCCCTGGCGCACCCATTCTCTCTCTTTCTCTCTGTCTTTCTCTCTGTGTCTGTCGCTCTCAAATAAATAAATAAATAATTAATTAAAAAAAAAAAAAGAATATAAGAGCCAAAGGAAGGGTAGGACTCCTTACAACATGCTCCTCCAGACACAAAATGGCCTGGATATCAATGACTTCACAGTTCCTGACACTACCTACACAAGACCATCATAAGAGGAGGAAAAGATCATGACATCAAGATAAAAGAGAGACTGATTGATATGGGGAGGGGATATGATGGAGAATGGAATTTCAAAGGGAAAAGTGGGGGAGGGAGGATATTATCATGGGATATTTTTTATAATCATGGAGAATGTTAATAAAAATTGAAAAAAAAAGAAAAGAAAATATAGGCATTTGATTTGAGTAAAGTATTCAAATACTGTTATACTGTTTAAAAAAAAAAAAATATATATATATATATATATATATATATATATATATATATATATATATATATATATATATATATATATGCCCAGGAATACTATAGCTGGGTCATATGGTAGATTTATTTTTAGCTGTCTTAGGAACCTCCACACAGATTTCCACAATGGCTGGACCAGATTGCATTCCCATCAACAGTATAGAGGGTTCCTGTTTTTCTGCATCCTTGCCAACATTTATTGTTATTTGTTTTCATAATGGTAGCCAATCTGACAAGAGTGAGATAAAAATCTCAACATAGTTTAAATCTGCATTTCCCTGATGGCTAGGGATGCAGAACATTTTTTTTAGATGTTTATATGCCAAGTGTATTTCTTCTTTTGAGAACTCTCTATTTAATCCCATTTTTTAATTGGGTTGTTTGCTTTCTTATTAGTTAATTTTTTGAGTTCTTTGTATATCCTAGATAATAATCCTCTATCAGATGTATAGCTGGCAAAGATTTTTTTTCCCATTCTATAGGTGCCTCTTTGCTTTATTCAGTGTCCTTTGCCATATGAAATCATTGTGATTTCATGACGCCCCGGAAGTTAATCGGTGGTTTTATTGCCTGAGCAACTGGGGTTATATTCAGAAAGTCTTTGCCAAGACCAGTATGTTGAAGGGGTCCCCCTACTTTTCCTCTAGCAGTTTCAGAGTTTCAGGTCTGATGTTAAGGTCTTTAATCCATTTGGATTTAATTCTTGTGTGTGGAGAGAGAGAAGGATCTGTTTTCATCCTTCTACAGATACACATCCTGTTTTCCCAGCACCATTTGCTGAAGAAGCTGTCTTTTCTCCAATGAGTATTTTTGACATTTTGGTCAAATATCAGGTGGCTATAGCTATCTGGACTTACATCAGGGTCCTCTATTCTGTTCTATTGATCTACATGTCTGCGTTTGTGCCAGTACCATGCTGTTTTTGTTACTAGGGATCTGTAGTATAGGTTAAGATAAGGTATGGTGATACCACCAGCCTTATTTTTGTTGCTGAATATTGTTTTAAATATGTGAAATTTTTTGTGCTTCCAAATGAATTCTTGGATTTTGTTTTTTTCTAATTCTGTGAAAGATGCCATTGGAATTTTGATGGGGATTGCATTAAACGTGTAGATTGTTTTTGGTAAGATTGCCATTTTCACAATACTGATTCTTCCAATCCAAGAACAAGGGATGTCTTTCTATTTCCTAGTGTCTCCTGCAATTTCTTGCTTGAATGTTTTAAAGTTTTCATTGTAGTGATCCTTCACTTCCTTAGTTAAGTTTATTCCAAGTTACTTTATTTATTTATTTTTTTTGATGCAATTGTGAATGGGAATGCTTCTCTGATTTCATCTTCTGTATGTTTGTTGTTAGCATATAGGAAGGCTACTTATTTCTGTGTTTATTTTGTATCCTGCTGCATGGCTATTGGTATTTATCAGCTCTAACAGTTTGCTTTAGGTCTTTAATGTCTTTAGGGTCCTTTATGTATAGAACCATGTCATCTGCAAATAATGATAACTTGACCTCTTCCTTTCTAATTTGTATCCCTTTTATGTGGGTTCTTTCTTTATTGCTATGGCTAAGACTTCCAGTACTATATTAAATAAAATTGGGGACAGTGTACACCCTTGTTTAGTGGAAAAGCTTCAAGTTTTTCCCCATTTAATAATATGTTCACTGTAGGCTTGTCATAAATAGCCTTTGTTATGTTGAGATATGTTCCTTCTATTACCAATCTCTGTAGGACTTTTATTATGAAGGGATGATTTTGGTTTCAATTATGTTGCACTCCTGCTTGGGTCCCTCTTTGCTGTGCTGTGGGTTCAAGTAGGCTAGCTGGGTTGCTGGATCGCTGCTCTGGTTGCCGCTGCTGGGTGCTGTGAGCTCCCTTCCCCAGGCCTCTGGTGCTTGCTGGTAATTGCACTGGCAGTGGGAGAAAGGAGGCTGTAGATGGCAGCTGATGTTTTCCTGCAGGTCCTTGTGATCATCTTCCTCAAGAGCTTTTCTTCCATTTTTTCCTGCTGTTCCCCCTTTCACATTTCTTAAGTTTGCGAGGAGCACCAGTGTGAGTGGATAATTCCCTCACCTGGCTTTTCCTGTGACTCAGGCTGAGCCTTGCAGCTGTGGCCCCTGGACCTGGTGCCATTGCTGCTGGAGTTGTTTCTGCCTGTCTATGTGGTTTCTAGATGCTATGGATCTCTTCTACTTCCCTGCTACACTTGGTAATTTCTTATACACCTCACTTTTCAGTAGAAGAGTATATTTCGCTGTTTTTCATCTTTTTTTGTTTTTTTTTTTCTCCCTTAAGCTGCTTTGGCATGGTTCCTATGCTGCCATCTGAACTGGAAGTCTCCATATTTTTTTTCCAGCTTATCTTTTCACTAAGAGTAAACGTACAGTCCAGAACAGGGGACACTACAAGCAATGGCTTGAGACCTACATGTCGGTACAGTAAAGCTACAGAGCAGATTCTCTGAGTGGGGAGCAGAAATAACCCTCCCTGGATCTTAGGCTAGACACTGAAGATGATAGACATTCTGTAGCAGGTTCAGTAACTGGTAAGTGAGGGTGAAATAATGGAATCTTCCTTGAAGTCTAACTATGACATTCACTTCAAAAGAGCAGGTGAAAAGAACTATCTCAGGTTCAAATAGGAAATTTTCATGATGATTCTGGTTATACTGATGACAGTAGTGAGCCATCATCAATGTCAACACTACATCCCTCAGGTTTAAGAATAGTCTCTCTTGCTTTATGACCCCTTCAAGGGGTGATGATAGGTGTCAAGCACTTCAGGAAGAAAGGAGTAGACTAATATGCTGGATATAGACCACAGACTAGCCATCACATGCAGTGGACAAATCAGAAGGGCTTTGAATTACCACCTCAAGACAATACAGGAGAATAAATATTGGTATCACAACCTGGCCTTCTGCCTACTCTGAAAGACTTCTCTAACTTTAGGATATGCAGTAGGATCAGCTGAAGCTGCAGGTATAACTCCACTGTGAGTCCACCTTTCTCCCAATCTACCCCTCCCTTCCTGGCTTCCTTCCAAGTACATTTCATAAAGCAATCCTCAGTCAATTTGCATGTGAATCTGAGTATATTTACAGGGAAGATGACTTAAGACTATTTTAAGAGGACTATCCTTGTGGCAGTATGTAGAAATTAAAAGAAGGGAAATATGAACAATAGTGGTCCAGAAAGGATATCATTTCAAGAATATTAACTACTTTATATTTGGGGCTATAGCAATGGACCTGAAAGGAAAAGGCATAAAATAGTAGTTGTTTTGATGAAAATTCTACAAACATATTAACAGATTTGTTACATGGAGAAAGAGAAGTCTAACATGACCCAAGCACGGGCAACCTGAAGACTAGCCCTGAAAGGCAGTGGAGATACTGGGTTCAGGACACTCACTGAATTTAGCTTGGCAGCCAGGCAGAGACACACTATGCTATCTGAAACTTGAAGATAAGCATTAAAGTGTAGCTTTGGATCACAAAGTGGCAACAGCTAGTGCCAAGATAACTCTCATTAGGAAGTGAGGAGAGTCAAGGCCATAGAATTCTTTTCTTTTTTTATTAAGAACATACTTTGGGGCAAGAGAGATGGCAAAGAGCTCAAGGTGCTTACCTACAAAGCCTAGGAACCTAGGTTTGATTCCCTAGTACCTATGTAGGCCAGAAGCACAAGGTGGCACATATATCTAGAGTTCATTTGCATTGGCAAGAAAGCCTGGTATGCCTGTTCTCTCTATCTGCTTCTCTCCTTCCCTCTCTAATAAATAGATAAAAATATTCTTTAAAAATATATACTTTGTAAAGATACATCATGTGTTGGTACCATCATTTCCCTCTGTTCCCCCATTCCACAGAAGGCCTCCTTAGTGGGGTTACTGATATTCCCCATGGGGTTGTGGGTTATGTGTTGTGATAACCGAAGTCAGTTATTTGGAGTGGGCGAAGCCTCTGAGTATGATGTCCCAATCAGTGAAGGCCAAGGATTTCTGGGACAGCCAACGAACAGAGAAAGAGAAGGAAACCATCCCAGAAAGAAGAAGGACTTCAGATGCCCACACAGCAAAGAAGCATATAGAAAGCCCTCATCCTGCAAAGGTCACACTCATACTAAAAAGTATTCACTGCTGATTTGAAATTCAAACTTAAATGTCAACCCAGCAACTTGGTGGGGGGACATCTTGAGGAACCCTTGGCATAAGTGTATCTAAGGAAAGAAACAATTGTTAAGTAGCTGTAGCAAATGGTGTCAGATTCAAATAATGCTAAATATGAAAACCAAAACTGGGAAAGGTAATGGTTTTTTGCTGAGTGGAAGCCACCAATGACTTCTGAGGGAAAACATTCTAGTCTTTATTTTAAATCTCTATGAAAGATTGGTTGGTTCCAATGTTTGAACTACCATGTTAGTTTTCTTATCTTATCAAGCTGTGATAATCATTCTTTTATAAAAATTGTCTCTGAGACGCCCAGGCATGGTGGCGCATGCCTTTAATCCCAGCACTCGCAAGGCAGACATAGGAGGAACGCTGTGAGTTCGAGGCCACCCTGAGACTACTTAGTGAATTCCAGGTCAGCCTGGGCTAGAGTGAGATGCTACCTCAAAAAACAAAAAAACAAAACAAAACAAAAATTGTCTCTGAGAACCCATGACATAGCAAATAAGAAGTAGTGAGTGCTCCTTTCCTGCTGATTAATAATTTTCCTCACAAAACTGGAAGCTATCCAAAGACTGGTTTTCTACATTAATATTTACACTTAGCTGACCATTCTGAATCTTAAAGAGATGCCTTCTCTCTCATTTCTAAAGACCACAAATTTCTTAGAGTGATTCCATAACTCAAGGGGCCCATAGCAATTAAAAGACAGCTTCCTTGATGTTTATTTCCATGATTTTTTTTTCAGAGAAATCTTTCTCAGCAGAGAAATGCAAAGCACAGACCATACTTATTAAACATGAGTTGTCTAAAATAAGCATTTAATTTTTAAGGATATGTTGATGTATATTCATGTGCATGTGTCCAAAATATGCTATATCCTGGAAATACTGACATAAAAGAAAGCTTGTCTACACCCTCTGGGTCATTCATGCCCATAAAGCAAATCATTTCAACTACTTTCTTGTAACCAAATAACAATAAATACTCTTCATAAAAAAGTCCATAGATCTGAAAATCTTGGTTCTTGGCTGTCATCTCAAATTAGCTTTTGTACTACATTTCATCTCTGAAACATAAAAAGCCATCAACTAGCCTCCAATGACATATAAAGCTTCCACTAACAACCTCACACATAAGCCTACACAATATGTCACTGCACATGCTTTATGAAACCCAAAAGCAATACCCAGGCTTATCAAATAATTAAGAGTATGCTCCTATATTTCTCTTGACAATCTTAGCCCTAAATCTAGCAATTTGTGTAACACTATGGCAGCAAATTAAAATTTCGATAACAAATTATACATATATATTCACAAAAATAATTTGTCATTTGCTCTTGGTAGGTTTTAAGATTTTGTTTTGCTCAAAACATTTTTGGATTAATGTTTTAGTTAAAGAAAGTAAGATTTCATACTGAAAATAGTAAGCTCAGTAACAGTAACTTTTACAAAACAGGTAGAAACTTCAATGTTAAAGGTAAATTATTTCTAACAAATCAAGTCAATTACCAGTTGCTTGCTTAGAAAATTTCTTATGATTTTTGATTTAACAATTTAGGTAAAAGTTGAAATTATAACTATAGGGCCTGCTTTTCCAAGTATTTTTATTTTGTTTTGCTTTGTTTTGTTTTGTTTTGAGGAAGGGTCTCACTCTAGCCCAGGCTGACCTGGTATTCACTATGTAGTCTAAGGGTGGCCTTAACCTCACGGCAATCTGTGCACCATCATGCCAGCTCCTTTGGCAAATATTTTCAACAATTTCTTAATTTCTACTATTAAGGTAGAAATTAAGAAAATGTAACATGTAGAAGTATAGCCATTCGAGTTGTTGCTAAATTGTCAGTGATCTTTGGTTTGAAAAACACCAAACAAAACTGTATAATGTACAGCTGCACTTTCATATTTATCTGTTTTCACTTTAATTTCTCTCTCTTGATAGAGCAATACTGTGATATTTTTTTCTTTTGTACTAATGATGCCACCATGTACAATAGAAGTAAGTGCTGCTATATTAGGAAACAGCAAGATGCTGAATATTTGGTTAATCCATTTTTGCAAGACATAATTGGTAATGAGTGAATTCCTGCCAGTCAAGTTTTGACTATTTTCTAACACATCATATAGATGACTGCACATGAGAGGCAAGAAAAGCAACCTGGAATAGGAATTGAGTTTACCATTCATGTACAAGTGAACAACAATGACTGAAAAGTTAAATCTTCACTTCAGCCTGGGATCTTGCTTCAAGAAGGCAGCACCTCCCAGCCCCAGCAGTAACACCTTTGCTTTAGAGTCAGATGGACTTCGTTTAGAATCTATCAAGTCTGTGAATTTTCAAACTGCTGATTAGAACAGGACATGAGGAATCAGTTGTCTTAGCCACCATCAAGGCTACTGCAAAGAGAAAGGCATAGTCTAGATCCAAACCAATCCTGGAAGTCCATGAGAAAATAGGACTGTTTAACTACTTTCCACAGGCTTGTGGTCTAGTGTTTTAGTCTGTGTTTCTAGTTTAACTGAAATCATTTAGAGAGAAGCATCAGGACTGAGCATGGTGGTTCATGTTTATAATCCCTGACCCAAAAGGCCTGAGGCAAATGGAATGAGAATTTGAGGTCAATCAGAGCTACCTTAGTAGTGAGACCCTCTCAAAACATCATAAAGAAGAAAGAAAAAAGTCTAGAATGCTGGCTCATGCTTGTAATCCTAGCACTCAAGAGGCTGAGGTAGGAGGAACATTGTGAGTTAGAAGCTAGCTACATAACTCAAGACAGTGGACAAAGCCCTTGTGACTAAGCCTGAGTATCCGAGTTGGTTTCCCTAACCTCAAAGTTGGAAACCTTGGCAGGCTTCAGTAATTCCACACAGTGATTGCAAGCTAGGAGGTAGACACAGAATTTCCTGAAAACTGACAGGGAATGCAGTGAATGTTGTACAAATACAGTGGAAAGGTGAGGACCAACACAAAAGTTGTCTTCTGACCTCAACACACACACATCATAGTGAATGTGGGCCGATACTCAAGACACATACACACACAAAAATAAAAATGATTTTTAAAAATGAAAAGAAGATTAGAGGCAGGGAGAGTAGAAGAAAAAGGGGGGAAGATTGGAGGCAGAAAGAAGGAAGGGAGAGAGGAAAAGAAGGAAGAAAAGAGACAACTGTATTGACTAATACATGTTTAGCACTTTCAAAGTTTTTACGTAGATCACCTTAACCAAGTAAAACACACCATTTTTCTGCTCATCATGAAAATTGGCATAATTTCCTGGCCACAAAGAAATAGGAAGAAAAGAAAAAGTGGCCTGACCTACTGAAAACATGTTCTCAGTTTTCAGCAAGAAAGCATTATAATCATAAATACTCCTACAAGCCAAGCCATCATCATTAAAACTGACCCCTGTTGCCTCTGATTCATGCCCACACTAGCCCAAAAGCTGTAGGAGGGAAAAAAAAAAAAAACTAGAATCAGCTCACAGACAACAGAACAACTGCCAAGTTCTTGCTTAGTGTTTCCTTTAATTCTTTTTCTTGGGTCCTATTCAAATTGTTAAAGCTTTTGTTTTTTAAGTACTATTATCAATTCAACACTCTTGGGTATACTCACAAACATGACTGTGATGGCAGGTATCCAAAACTATAATTATTATCTCATAGTAAGCTTCCCTTTAACTTTCTACTTCTGAACTTTCCCCACAATATTCTACATGGTGGTGCATTTTCCCATATATGCAATTAGTTTTTTTTACATAAATTAAACTAGGAAGTATTATATGATGATTTTATGGAGAGTTCCACTGCATTCCAAAAAGTCAGAAAAAAATGAAAAATACAGAGAAGTAGGAATGACCTTTTTGTTTTTGGGGTTTTTGTTTGGCACTTCACAAGGAGATCAGATACAGTCTGGGGCTGGTGAGCACTGTGTTTTAAAGTGTGGCTCTCTGCCAGGTCTCCATGTCTTCTGCAGTGACTCACAGGACTTTTGCTGCAGGTCTGAGTCCCCTTGATTGGTCCAACATTTCTCCGAGGACTCTGTTCTTTTATAAAGGAAAGAACCAGCTCTCACATCTCAGAACTCCATGACTTATACCTAGATGAGTGGCTGCCACCTCAGCTGATACCAAGTAGCACTAATTCAGTATATTGAACCCCCAACTGCTGTGACAACTGACTTCCTTTTTTCTTAAAATGGTTCTACTAACAAACTCATCCTTACTTACAAGTCCCTCTGAAATGAACACCTCCTTTCACAAGGAGTTCCATCTCCTTTCCCTACATGCTTTATGGCATTTTCTTGTAGATCTCTAGGACATTTTGTTTTTCTTCTCAACATTCACCTTAGGCACTTGGGCCACATTAATGATCCAGCATCAATTGTTAAACAAATGTCACAGTAACAAAAATATTTTAAAGGAATCACAAAAACTAAGATGTTGATGGAAATAGTACCCAGTTTTGCTTTCCAGTAGAGTAACAGTGGAGAACATGTAGTTTTCATTAGAAAACTTGAGTAGTGATTCACAAACTACCTCCAAGATCTAATTCTCGCTATGCCATGCAAATTGGTGGTGAGGCTGGGAGGTTGAGATTTGCTTTTGCAGCCATTGGTTTGAATATTATTTGCACTGCACCAAGGTCAGACATCTTTTATGAAAAATATCACCAAAGTATAACTTGCTTACTAAAACATCCATGTATTTTACGTGCTATATAGAGTTGGCATACTTTATCAAGTAAACAGTTAATGGACATTTACACTGCATCCAGATATCAGTCATTCCACAGAGTAATGTTAGAGCCAGTCAGGTACTTGTCTTTGTGTGAAAACATGTTTCCATTTCTCATAAGCAGTTAATACTCTGGAGTGGAATTGCTAGATAAATAGCAATTTACTATTTATATTCTATATCTGTATTCTAGTTTTATTTATTATATTTATGAGATTCACACATATATTCTATTTATATTTTACATCTTTTCAAATGTTCAAATGATTGTTGGTGTTTCCAATCCATCGAGTATATAGTGATATCTTTTAATTTTTACTTTATTTATATTTTAAAATATTTTTACTTGAGATACATGGAGAGAATGAGTATGGGTTGCCAGAAGCTCCTGCTATGCAATCAAATCCCAAATGAACGTGTCTTTGCACATCTGGCTTTACAAGGAACTGGGGATTCAAACCCAGGTCATCAGGCTTTGCATGCAAGGGTCTTTAACCATTGAGTAATCTCTCTAGCTTTCTTTACGACTAATCTTTCTTTATGACTAATAAATCTGAGCAAGTTCAAGGACTCATTCATTCACATATTTCCTCTGGAAAAATGTCCATTTGAATTATTTGACTGTTAAAAATATTCTAGGAGTTTTATCATTTCTTAGTTAGTATTATATATATATAAAAGATATAAATCCTTTGTTGAATAACTTATTTGGAAATAATCTCTCTCTCAACTTGTGATTTGTCTCTTTATTTTCTAATCAATGTCTTTTGAGGACCAAAGCATCCATTCAATATCAGCTCTCATAAATTCTATTTTTATTATCATGTCTAAAAAATCTTCACCTAATCCAAAGATACAAAAAAGTATATAGCAGGTTTTCTTCCAAAAATTATATCATTTCATCTCTTACATCAAGGACTTATGAATCTTCAATTGGTATTTGTATATAACTATACAAAACATACTTTTGCATTCAAATATAGCACTACTTATGAAAATTATCATTTCTCCACTGACTTGCCTTGGCAAGTCACTTAAAAATTACACACAACTTTAAGTGATCAATTCAGTACTTGTTGTATGCCATATACTTTACAACAACAATATAGTATTGTTTTATGCAAAGCTTAAAATCATATAATATTGTCTTCCAACTTTGTTCTTTTTTATTAAAAGTCACTTTGACAATTCAAACTCAATCTATTTCCATGCAAATATTCAAATTCTACAAAAAGTCACAAAGAATTGTGCAGGGGTAACTGAATCAACAGAAGTTTGGGGCATACTGTCACTTTAACAATATGGAGTATTCAACCTCTGAGCATGGTATGACTTTCCATTTAACTTAAATCTTATGTGTTTTGTTAAGATTTTTCCTTAGATATTTCTTTTTTTAATTTTGTAAACAAGTTTAATGTTGTCACAAGTTTGATTTATATCAGAATAAAATTTTGTATCAGCATTAAGTAATAAAATACAATGCTAAACATTCATCACATGATTTTTTTGACCTGAATACAGTATTTAATGTAAATTTTTGGTCTTTTATTTTATTTTATTGTTTAGTTGACATATAGAAATTTAGGTATGACTCATTCTGTCACAATAGCCAAGTGGTTTACATTACTTCATTATTTAAATGACACCTTTTTTGGAGTGATAATATTTGGGCTCTAAATTTCATTGCTAAATACATATAAATAAAACAGTGTTTGCTGAGGAAATCACTTTGTAGTCCAAATTTGGCAAGATTTTGTAACAAGAGTGGTGGTAGATTTTGTTCAAAATATTTATATTTATTAGAATTATAATGTGATGTTCAAACTTTGTTGTATTAATATGGATTATTATTATTTTTACTGTTATAGAGGTGTCAAATTAAACTTGAATTCCCATTCCTATTTTTTTGTATATAATCCTCTTTATATGTTTCTGGATTCAGTTTGCCCTTATGTTCATGTAAAATGGTAGACTGGAATTTCTCTGCATGCAATGATATAAGGGTAATCCTAGGTTTATATGGAGATGGAAGGCTTTAGTTATACTGTATCTCATGAATGAATTTATATGGATTGCTATGAGTTTTCATTTAACTATTTGATAGAAATCATCAATTAACTCACATGAGCCTATGGCTTTTCTACATGGGAAGACGTTTTTAGTAACTAATTCAGTTTACTTACACTACAGATCTAATCAGATGTGTACATCTCCTAAATTTTTAAAATAATTTCTACCTTGCATGCATTGATCTATTCAGTATCAATTATCTAATTTGTTGTCATGATTTGGTTCATAATATTTGCCTCTCTGTGATACTTCTGGTAAATCCTAGATCAATCTAGCTAAGTGTTTACTATGTTTGTTATAGTAAAGAACAAACTTTTAAACTAGTTTTCTATGTTCTATTTTATTGATATACATTCTGATCTTCTTTCCTTATTTCTTCTTCCTTTAAGATTAATTTCCTGCCTTTTCAACATCTTTAAGGTAGGAGCTTACATTTTTCACTTCATAATTTTTTTCTAAAATGGATATTTAAAACACTGATTTAGCTACATGCCACAAATTTTGATATGCTGTTTTTATTTTAATTGAGATATATTCTCAATTTTTCAAAATATTCTCTATTCTTGAACCAGAGAGATGGCTTAGCAATTAAGGAACTTACTTGCAAAGTCTAGGGAGCCAGATTCAATTCCCTATTACCTACATAAGGCAGATGAACAAGGTGGTGCATACACCTGGAGTTTGTTTATAGTGGCTAGAGGCCCTCTCTCTATCTGCCTCTCTCTCACTCAATAAAATAAATAAATAAATAAAATATTTAAAACTATTCTCTCTTCTCTTGTGATTTTCCTTTCTACCCGGTCTGAAAACTCTTCTTTTCATTGGAGTTTTTAGTTTATTAGAATAAATTAGATTAAATGTTGATTAAAATATAGTTATCATGGGTTGGAGAGATGGCTCAGCAGTTAAGGCACTTGCCCATAATGTTTAATGGCAGGAATTCAATTCCCCAGGACCCACATAAAGTCAGATACACAAGGTAGTGCATGCATCTGGAGTTCAATTGCAGCAGCTAGAGGCCCTGGTGCACCCATATTCTCTTTGTCTCTTTGTCTCTGTCTCTGCCTTTAATCCCAGTATTTTGGAGGCAGAGCTAGGAGGATTGTTGTGCCTTTGAGACCAACCTGAGACAATACAGTGAATTCTAGGTCAGCATGTGCTAGAGAGAGATTCTACCTTAAAAATAAAAAAAAACAATGTAGGTATCACATCTTCATCTATTGTTATTTTTTCCAATATGCCTCTTATATTTTCCTATGACCTTTCTTTCTGTTGCATATTACTATTGAGTTTTAACATATTATTTTCTTAGTGATTGCTCTAGGAGTTATAGTTTAATAGCTTAATTTATTATGCCATACTTCAAGTTAATATTGGCTTGATACTTACAAACCATAGTGTTTTTTTCTCCTCCTTTTTGTTTGTATTCTCAAACATACCTATAAGCATCATATATCCAATTATATATTATAATTACATTAAACAACCTAATACTTTTTATAATTAAAAGGGGTAATTTTCATAGAATATGTCCTATTTACTCATATATTACCATTTCCAACATTCTGCATTTTTCCCTCTAAAACTGAGTTTATTGTAATTTTTCCTCCAGTGTGATGAGATTCCTTTAGTAATTCTCTCAGGCTTTGCTGATCTAAAAAATCTCTGGCCATCATTTTTAAGGGATAATTTTGTTAGATGTAGAATTTGGGCTGACAGATGGTTTTCTTTTCTATTGTTTTGTTTTGTTTTTCTTAGAAAAAAAATTATTTATAATTATTAGAAAATTAAAATATTTTACTTATTTATTTGCAAGCAGAGAGATAAATAATGAATATGGGCATAGCAGGGCCTCTAGGCACTACAAACTCCAGATACATTGGCCACTTTGTGGTTTAGGTGGGTACTGTAGAATTGAACCCAGGTCACTAGGCTTTGCAGGCAAGTGCCTTAACTCTCCAGCCCTCTGTTTGTAAATAAATATTTTTAATTACATAATAAGTGTATTTTTTTTCCTTTTTAACATGTCAGTATACTGCCTTCCTGTATCAGCAGTTTAAACAAAAGATCAGATCTGAAGCATAATCTTTTTTCTGCTATAATGACTTGCTTTACTCTGTCGGAGATTTTTTCTCTTTTTCTTTAGAAAGTTTTATTTTGATATATCCAGTACTGGATTTGTTTATGGTCCTCTTTTTTATTTATTTATTTATTTATTTGAGAGCGACAGACACAGAGAGAAAGACAGATGGAGGGAGAGAGAGAGAATGGGCGCGCCAGAGCTTCCAGCCACTGCAAACGAACTCCAGACGCATGCGCCCACTTGTGCATCTGACTAACGTGGGACCTGGGGAATCGAGCCTCGAACCGGGATCCTTAGGCTTCACAGGCCAGCACTTAACCGCTAAGTCATCTCTCCAGCCCTCGTCCTCTTAATTGTAGTCCACTGATATATGTAAATAGATGAATCATGCTGTTCAACAAGTTTAATACTTTTTGGAATATTTTTAAACAGTGCTTTTTCATGCCTCTCTCTACTTTGAATAGTTAATCTCAATATTTGTGATGTATATGTGTTTCAAAAGTGCCACTGGGAAAAAAACCTCATTGTTTGGCATCTTCTTAGACATATAAGAAAATATGCCACAATATGTCCAATCTGGGGCTTTGTCAGTGATTATGACATTGACCATGAATTGCTATTCATAGCATATGTAGCAAAACAATGTAACAGCTTCTCAAATATTAAGTAATAACAAAGGTGTGTTAGTAGATTATATTTTAAAGCAAATAAGGTTAATTTTATCACTATCATAGTAAGCAATAAATATATATATATATGTGTGTGTATAAATATTCATACATATACATATATATATTTTAAGAATTCACATCATTTTTAAATTAGCATAGAAACTCGCAATGAAGAATATAGAATCTTTGTACAAATACCTGTTACAAATTCCAATTAAAATCCTGTTTACTAGCAAGCTATGTAATAAACAGCAATTTATTTATCTCTATGCTTCAGTACCCTCAAACATAAATATATCGATTATTATTATTATGAAAATTATATGAGGTAGCAGATTTAAAAGTTTGGCAAGGTAAGATCTGAAAAGTCCATGAGGATTTTTAGATGATCATAAATATATTGAAAGGAAAACTAGATATATATACTCCTTCTAAAATTGTTTTAAATAAGAAAATACTATTGCTCAACTAAACATTTTCAGTAGACAAAATATCATATAAACTTAAAATTTTGAAGCAACTAAGAACTCAGTTACTTGATTAAAATAAAAAATTTTAATCTTCAAATATAATGACATGAAAAATAAAACATGATTTTATAGTCTTTAAATCACATGATCTAACAGCTTTCAGCTTTTTGTTGATATCAGCTGGCAGATACCCATCAAATCACTCAGACTTACAACGAATAACAACTGGATCCATTTGCATAAGCCTATTTAGAGTTATAGTCTAGACTCATGGATTTTTGTCTTCCATTTACAAAATTTTGGCTGTCAATTGTAAAAAGGTCTGAAGCAGTTCATGCTAATTTTTGCAGAGGCAAACATAAAGAATTATTATTAGGAGGTTCAAAAGAAATATTTTAGCACAATAAACATGTATCCCATTACAACATGTGTATATGAAGACCACTGATAATACAATTATAGATTCTTCTGCCAAGTAACACAGTCAGGTTAGTACTATTATTTTCACCAAAAACTGAAATTTAAAGACCCAACTTTCTTTGAAAAAATGAAGAAACTAGTCAGGTATGGTAGAATATACCTTTCATCCCAACACTAGGAAGGCTAAGGTAAGAAGACTGCTGTGATTTCAAGGTCAACCTAGGGCTACAAAGTGAGTTCCAGGATAACTTGGGCTAGAGTGACAACCTGCCTTGAAAAGAAAAAAAATGCAGAAACTGAAGATGTGCTGTGTATGGCTCATGATCACATGGGGCTAGTGGCCCATTCTCCACCAAGACTAGATGATTTATGACTTGTTATAGTACTCAGCTCACTGCTCCTTAGTCAAGTTACAAAATTCTGAGTATAATGTTGAACTTATGGGGTTCTGTCTTACTGACAATGTGGGACGAATAAGAAGGAAGGACTTGGAGTGTTTTCAGTCACTCATCCATTCACTTGGCTGCTCAACTTGTACTGAGTTGTCCATGGGCCAGACACTTTTCCAGGCACCAGCTGGGAGACCTAAGCTGAACTCTATATTTACTATTTAATTATTTGTATTACTTTGGATGAAAATCTTTAGAGTCTCCTGCTTCTTAGTAGTAAAGCAAAGATGCTAACAGAAACATTCATAAAAGTGTTAAAAAAATAAATGATATAATGTATTTGAATAGGACCAATAAGTTCTTCAATTGAGATACAATTATTCTAACCACACCACCATGTAAATGAGTGACACATGAATGCCAGGTCTCAAATTTGACAATTGGGAACTAAAGTAGGCATCTCTGCCATACTCCCTCCCTCTCCACAGGCACTTTCTTAGCACAGGGTCCACCATACACATCAATTCCCAAGTGAAAATTCTACATGTTATCCTGAAGGCCTCCATCTCCATGAGGCTTCTCTAGTCAAACAAGTTGACCTGTCCCAACCCTAGTATGTGTTCCTCTTAAAATCTGCACATTTATCTCATCTCTTTACCTACTCCCTAGGTCTTTTTTTTTTCTCACTTTTCTTTTCCTTTTTTTGGGGGGGGATTTTGTGTGTGTTTCTGTTTCTTTATGTGTGGTGGGGGTGGGTCTTAATCCATTTACAAGAGCTACTTAACCTAAACCAAAAGTAGGGAAATTCAATAAAAACCTATATGTTGATGGGTGAAAATACCTAAATCCTCTAGACTTAAATGCCTGTGGACACTGAATCATTCTTCTAAGAAAATATCCCCATATGTTCTCATATGATGGGCTGCAAGGGAAATAATTTGGTAATTCATTTCCATCACTCAATAAGGCATACAACCAACCAACACTCCCTATCCAAAGCTCTGGAAACTTTTATCTAGTCAACAAGACTAGATATATTAAGTTGAAAATCAAGATCTCCAAGTAGCTGAAGAATGCTTCCAGTAAGAAAGAGACCAAAACAAACAAGCATTAAAATAGGGACAATCCATAAGAAAACTCAAAATTATCTCATTTATCCTCAAAGGTAACTCTTTTTGACCTTCTTTTGAAAGATGTGGTGGCTTAAATGAAATGTCCACACATAGCCTTATGTGTTTTCAATACTTTCAATACCAGCTGGTGATAATTTTGGAAAGTTGTGAGACTTTTAAGAAGTGGAGCCTTGGAGGAGACATGTCACTGAGGTCAGGTCATGAATTTATAGTCCAGCCCCCTTAACTGTCCTAATGAGCTTATTCTTGCTGCTTCCTGAAGGCTGAAGTGACAAGATGGGGAGCTTATCTATCTGTTCTACGATGCTTTCCCAACCATGATGAAACTTCCCCTCAAATCTTTAGGCCTGAAATTAACCATTTTCCTCCAATAACCTGCTTCTGGTCAGATGTTTTCTCTGAGCAACAAGAAGGTAACAGCTATGAAAGGTTTCCTTAAATTCACCATCCAAATCTTTTCCTGATATTTTTGGGATGTATATGTGTGTGCGGTATGTACATGTGTAGATGCACATGCACATTATGTCCATGCTTGTGAAAGCCAGAATTTGACTTTGAGTATTCTCACGAGTCTCTCTCCACCTCATATTGAGACAGCATCTCTAACTGAGCCTAGAGTCCAGATAGACAGCATGTCCAGGAATCTACTTGTCTGCACCTCCTCACCAATAGATCATAGGTGCCACTGCCACACTGGGGCATCTATGTGAGCTGTAGGGTTCCAAATTCAGGTCACCACAATTATATAACAAATATTTTGGTGATAGCCACCTCGTTGGCCCTTTCTCCTGAATTTTTAATTCCTATAAGTGTATTTTTATTTCTATGAAAATGTCATTATTCCTTAAATATCTTTACCTTATGGCTTCATTCTTATATTCAATGAATATATCTCCCAAGAATTCTATGAAGTAAATAGTGTTTTCATTCTCTTTTATACAGGAGTAAACTGAGGCACAGAAATTTAAAGCTTGCTCAAAAATCATACCTGAAGGCATGAATACAGTTTGAATACAGGCAGTTGGGCTTTAGAGTACAGGCACATAAACCGCCTATTGCTGGTCACTAATCCTATTGACTAAAATCTACTTTAAGAGCCAGGCCTGAGCCCCACCTGACCACAATTAATTAACCTCTGGAGAGGTAATCTCTGAGGTCTGATCTAGTGTCCAGATTAGTTTATATAGGATTAATGTACTTCAAGCAATTATGGCAGAATTAGTGGTCTAAACAAAACACTTTTCAAGGTGGAGAGATAGCTTACCCATTAAGGTGCTTGCTTACAAAGCCTAAGGACCCAGGTTCATTTCCTCAGCACCCATGTAAGTCAGATGCACAATGTGGCCATGCATCTAGAATTTGCTTGCAGTGGCTGGATGCCATGGTGCTCCCATTCTGTTTGTATATATGGTTTTTACTTCTCTCACTCTATCTCTCACTCTCTAATAAATAAATAACTAATTTTTTTTAAAAAATGTTTATCAATAAAACAGCTGAATTCAGAAACATATAAACTCAGCACAGATTGATCAATCCTAATGTGGTCAAGGCCTGGGGGAAAACTTCACTTATCCTGTCACTTACTGCATAGGGTCAAATGTTGTATTAGCATAGGGTAAAGGATAGCTGAAACTTCAGTTTATGATCTCATTAATTTGAAAGCACTACAAGACGATGAACAATTCAAAACAAAGATATTGACAAAACATAAACATGGAAACACAATGGCCTTCTGTGCTCTTTTGGAGCACTGACCTCTGGTTCTCTTACACATTGTGTCACACAAGCCCCTCTTCTCATCTATGCCCACTCTCTCAATGTAGGCCCAAGGGTCAGAGAAGAGGGAGAGTGGAAGGTTCCAGGTGCCAATGGTGCATGCTTTCTCTCCACTAGGAGGATGAGAGGGGAAAGGCATACACTGGTATCCAGACATTTGACAAGATCATGGAGGTGATAACTAAGGATGACCCCATCCCTATCAGCTAGGTTCTGCATGACACTGAATACAGGTATTTGTCAGGCTGCAAAGCTGGATTAAAAGATTCTTGTGAGCCAGGTGTGGTGGCGCACACCTTTAATCCCAGCACTCAGGAGGCAGAGGTAGGAGGATTGTCCTGAGTTCAAGGCCACACGGAGACTACATACTAAATTCTAGGTCAGCCTGGGTTAGAATGAGATCCCACCTAGAAAAAAAAAAAAAAAAAAAAGATTTGTGTGGCATAGCCTGGGAATCTCATCCAGATTAATAACATTTTATCTTTGAGTAAATGTGTCAAAAAACCCAGGTATTTGTAGATTTTTGGAAATAGACCTTTATAATTTCATGTCTACTTAGTAGCCTTGAAGATAAGTTTTTCCTTATGCCAACCATAGACTAACTACCAATGTCTAAATCATGTTTATTGCTCTGACAGATGTAATTTATTTCCACACAAGCCTTAAATCATGAGTCATTCAATCACAGAGGAAGAATTACATTTTTCTTAAAAATAAAGTGCCAGATCATCTTAGAACAATGTTTAGTTAATTTGTTAGAGAGAGATGATGATGATGATAGATAGATAGATAGATAGATAGATAGATAGATGATAGATAGATAGATAGATGATAGATAGATAGAAAGATAGATAGATAGATAGATGTAGATACATAAGAAAAATGACTAGTGTTATCAATAACACTATATAATGTATTTTTATTCTAATGTTTTGAAGGAGAGATACAGGTCTCAGACTCAGCCTACTACTACTTACAAACCTCTGTGAAAGCAACAAAAATATAGCTCTATAGTAGATTAAACAGTTATCTCCACAAAAACTCATGTTTATCTAAAACTTAACTCAGTGACCTTATTGACAAACAGTCTTTTACTATCAGTAGTAATTCACTATTCAGGAAAGAGCTAACTTAAAATGAAACCATGCCATATTAGGATAGACTTAAAACCTAATAACTAATTCTGTTTTAAGAAGGAGGCCATGTGAACACAGACAGGAGTTAAGAGTTCTATAGAAATAAACTAAACACCACCACCAATTTCAAGGAGCTAATAGTAGGTAGGAAAGTCAAGCAAGGACTTCTTTGCTACCTTCACAGGGAGGATTGTCCTACTTTTACCTTGATTTGGGGTTCTTAGTCTAGCATAATAAAGAAAAAAACTATCAAATTTCTGGTAATATATCACTACCAGTCTAGAAAAGTATCCCAAATATAAAACTTGAATTTGGTAATTTTAAGATGAATTATAACTTAATTAGATACCAACACTAATATTTATTTTTCATAACCAAATTATCTCAGATGGCTATAAGGAAAAGGAGTGGTATATGAATACAAATGTAACATAGGACATGAAGAAATAGGTGTCTAATGGCTCCATATTTTAAATTCATTTTCTGTTTTATTAGATTAACAAGTTTGTAGAGCAATTGTTCATAACTTGTACACCAAATTTGCTGGATTGTTAGAAATATTTAATAAGTGAATTAAAAATTAACTACTAAGAAAAAATTAACTACCAAGGTATAAAATCACTAATTTTATAAGCACATTAAATATTTCCAAATATCTCAAGTAAAAGACATTATCTTTTTTCTTTATTTTGTCTCAACTTCTTCCCACCTAGACCTCCTTGAATAATTTGTTATTAGATGTACCTTTTCTTGTCCTCAGTGAATATTGCTCTCCAGTATTTATGAACTACCATCACTTTATAAATAATCTTTCCCCATAAAAATAGCTTATCTTTTTTATTATCTTAATGTAATAGCCATTATATAATCCTCTTATGCATGTGCTACCTTTTGACATTGTGACAATGTTGTCATCCATAAAGTTCATGCTTGAGAACCATACAATTGAGATATTTAAAAAAAAAGTATAAATGGGTGCAATAGTGGCATACAGGCTCTGATAGCAATAAGTGGCTTTCTGATTGGATATGAGACTGCCTCAGCAGGAAACAATTTGTCCCTGGCATGGAGAACCAAGTCAGAAGGTGATGCCTTAGAAGGTTATAGACCCTAGGGTGTAGGTTCCACTGTTCTTTGGCTAAAAGGAGAGATTATATCCATCAAAAAGCCTTCTGGTGTCTATTTATTCCCCTTGGTCTATGCTGAGCTCACTCTTGGCTAGATAATCTGCTTTTTGCAAATGCCAACAAATACCCAAGAGAACCAAGACCCATCAGTCTGACAAGAAGAGAAAGCTGACTGCCTTGCAGTTGAGTAGAGTCATCCCTATCACACCTGGCAAGGCCCTGGAAAAACTCTACAGAGGAAATGGTGGACTAAATGACTGCTGCTCTCATTGGAAGCATCAGAAGTTCCTTCAATGAGATGGCAGACACTGGGGAGACTGGAAACTCATCAAAGCAGAAAACCAGAGGCTGTTGAGAGCTCAACACTAAAGGTAACTTATAACACACCCTCCAAGGCTCAGAAAACACTGGAAATTGGGGGTAGAAAACAATGTAAAAACCACAGGGAGGAAAGGTGTATGCTGAGGCACTGCACCCCCACCACATAGATTGCCTAAAGCATTCATGACCCTACAATGAATACCAATAACCCCACTGAG
The DNA here is from genome assembly GCF_020740685.1 of Jaculus jaculus. NCBI lineage: Eukaryota > Metazoa > Chordata > Mammalia > Rodentia > Dipodidae > Jaculus > Jaculus jaculus. The sequence continues at coordinate 59,668,320 of NC_059111.1, read as the reverse complement.
GAAGGCCTTCAGTGGAATGGAAGTGGAGAACAGTATAACCTGATTAAAATATGATGACTTTGTATATTCATATATAAAGTTGTCAATAAAATAATTAAAAATTTTAAAAAGGGTTTTATAACCTCAATGTTTTAAGTACATTTACAATTCTGTGCTGAGTCATATTAACAGTTATCCTGGACAAATGGGGCCTGTGAGCTGTGGATCAGACATGCCTACAAGGAAATGCAGCATGAGCACAAATTTTCTACACAAAATATCTCTGTCATACTATAATGCGTTAGCACAGACCATCATGACTATCCAGACTTAATTTTTATAACTTTGTTCTAACATATGTGGCATAACCTTTCCCTGACTTTCTTCACCTTAATACAAAAATAATGACAGTACATAAGCTAGCAGGTTTTGTAAGAACTGAGACTAGACCCTATCTACATATGCACACCATGGAGCCCCATCCTGCGACAAATAACCAAACTCAAATGCCTACAAGAAGCAGATCACAACAACCAAACCCAGAGTAGGCACAAAAAACTTCAAAGCACATGAAAACACCAACACACACCTACCTACGCAATATGGCAGGGATCAAATCAAATCTCACAGTCATTACCCTAAATATCAATGGCCTTAATTCACCCATCAAGAAACAAGCTAACAGGATGGATCAAAAAATTAGACCCCTCAATCTGTTGCCTTCAAGAAACCCATGTCACCACTCAAGACAGACACCTCCTCAGGGTAAATGGGTGGAAGACAATATTCCAATCAAATAGGAATAAGAAACAAGCAGATGTAGCTATATTAATATCAGATAAAATAGACTTCAAACCAAAGATAATGAAAAAAGACAAAGAAGGTCACTTCCTACTTATAAAGGAAATGATCCATCAAAAGGATATTACAATCATAAATCTGTATGCACCAAACACAGGGACACCACAGTTCATAAAACAAAACCCACTGGACAATAAAACAGAAATAACCACCAAAACCATCATAGGTGGGGACTTCAATACACCATAATCAGTAATAGACAGGTCATCCAAACAGAAACTCAACAGGGAAGTAAGAGAGCTCAACAAAACCATAGATCACTTAGACCTAATGGACATCTACAGAACTTTCCACCCCAAATCCACAGACTACAAATTCTTCTCAGTAGCCCACGGAACATTCTCTAAAATAGACCATATACTGGGTCAAAAAGACTGCCTCCACATATTTAGGAAGATGGACTTAATTCCCTGCATGATATCAGATCACAATGCTATATTGCTAGAAATCAACAACAAAAGACCCACCAAAAATCCCAACGGCATCTGGAAACTGAACAGCACACTATTGAACAATAAATGGATAGTGGACGAAATAAAAAAGGAAATTGCAAAATTCCTGGAATTAAATGACAATGAGAATACAACATACCAAACTTCTGGGACACAATGAAGGCAGTCCTCAGTGAAAAATTCATACCACTCAATGCCTGCATAAAAAAGACAGAAAGAAGCCAGGCGTGGTGGCGCATGCCTTTAATCCCAGCACTCGGGAAGCAGAGATAGGAGGATTGCCATGAGTTCAAGGCCACCCTGAGACTCCATAGTGAATTCCAGGTCAGCCTGGACTAGAGTGAGACCCTAACTCAAAAAACCAACCAACCAAACAAACAAACAAACAAACAAAAAAGACGGAAAGATCCCAAATCACTAACATAACCCTCCACATAAAGGCAATGGAAAAACAAGAAAATCCAACCCAAAGAGCTCCAGAAGGAAGGAAATAATTAAAATCAGAGCAGAAATTAATGAATTGGAAACCAAGGAAACAATTAAGACAATTGACAAAACACAGAGATGGTTTTTTGAAAATACAAACAAGATTGACAAACCCCTGGCCAATTTGATCAAACAAAAAAAGGAGAGGTTCCAAATTAACAAAATTCAAAATGAAAAAAGAGAGATCACAACAGGCATAAGTGAAATTGGGAGAATCATCAGGACTTATTTCAAAAACCTCTACTCCACAAAACTGGATAATGTGGAGGAGATGGATAAATACCAGGACACATACCATCTATCAACGCTAAACTCAGAGCAGATTAATCACCTCAATGAACCCATCACACTCATGGAGATTGAAAAAGTAATAAAAAACCTCTCCAAAATGAAGAGTCCAGGACCAGATGGCTTCTCAGCTGAATTCTATCAAACCTTCATGGAAGAACTCAAACCAATCTTCCTTAAACTGTGCCACACAACTGAAGAACAGGGAAAGCTACACAACTCCTTTTATGAAGCTAGTATCACCCTAATTCCAAAACCAGGCAGAGATGCCACAAGTAAAGAAAACTACCAGCCTATTTCCCAAATGAACTTAGATGCAAAGATCCTGAACAAAATCCTCGCAAACTGAATCCAACAACACATCAAAAGCATCATCCACCTTGACCAAGTGGGATTCATCCCAGAAATACAAGGATGATTCAACATATGGAAATTTGTCAATCGAATACACCGCATGAATAAGGTTAAACATAAAAACCACATGATCATTTCAATAGATGCAGAAAAGGCCTTTGGCAAGATACAACATCACTTCATGATTAAAACATTGGAGAGAAATGGCACAGTTGGTACATATCTTAACATAATAAAGGCAATATACAAAGCTCCAAAGGCCCAAATAATACTTAGGAGAGAGACTGGAGGAATTCCCATTAAGATCACGAACAAGAAAGGGTTGTCCTCTCTCACCTCTGCTTTTCAATATAGTACTGAAAGTCCTAGCTCAAGTAATAAGACAGGAGAATGAAATAAAAGGGATACAATTTGGAAAGGAAGAAGTTAAGTTAGCTCTATTTGCTGATGACATGATTGTATATGTAAGAGACCTGAGAGACTCCATCCCCAAACTCCTGAAGGTGATTAACTCCCATAGCAAAGTAGCAGGATACAAAATCAATGCACAAAATCAGTAGCATTTCGATATGCAAATGTCAAAGATACAGAGAAAGAAGTAAGGGACATAGTCCCATTTTCAATAGCAACAACAACAACAAAAATTACCTTGGAATAATGTTAACCAAGAAAATGAAAGATCTATACAACGAAAACATAAAAACACTCAAAACAGAATATGAGGAGGACTTGAGAAAATGGAAAGGCCTCCCATGCTCCTGGATAGGCAGAATTAACATTGTGAAGATGACAATCCTACCCAAGGCAATATATAGATTTAATGCAATTCCAATTAATATCCCTACAGTGTTCTTCACAGAGATAGAAAAAATGATCTCAAAGTTCATATGGAAATGCAGAAGGCCTCACATATCCAAACATATCCTAAGCAAAAAAATACCTCTGGTGGCATCACCATACCTGATCTAAAGTTTTATTCCAAAGCCATAGTAATAAAAACAGCATGGTACTGGCATAAAAACAGGAGTATAAACAAATGGAATAGACTTGAGGACCTAGACTTTGTGTCAAGCAACTACTGCTACTTGATATTCAACAAAGGCCCAAAAAATATAGGCTGGAGAAAAGACAACATCTTCAACAAATGGTGCTGGACAAACTGGATAACCACATGCAGGAAACTGAAACTTGATCCACATTTCACCATGCACTACACTCAAATCCAAATGGATCAAAGACCTCAATATAAGACCAGAAACTCAAATACTACTGGAAGAAAATTTAGGAAGTACTTTCCATGATATAGGAATGGAAAAAGACTTCCTGAACAAAACCCCAGTAGCTCACGATCTTAAACAGTCACTCAACCAATGGGATCATATGAAGCTGAAGAGTTTCTTTACAGACAAGCATATAATAAGCATGGCCAATAGATTTCCCACAGAATAGGAGAAAATGTTTGCGGGTTATCCAAATGATAGAGGCCTAATCTCTAGAATCTATAAAGAACTCAAAAATCTAAACAGTAACAAGTCAAACATTCCACTCACAAAATGGGGCAAAGAGATGAACAGGCAGTTCACGGAGGAAGAAACACAAACGGCAAACACACACTTAAGAAAATGTTCATCATCCCTAATCATCAGAGAAATGCAAATTGAAACAACTATGACATATCATCTTACCCCAATGAGGTTAGCAAACCTCAAAAAATCAAATGAAAATAAATGTTGTCAAGGATGTGGAGAAGCAGGAACACTTATCCACTGTTGGTGGGAATGTAGGATGGTACAACCACTTTGGAAAGTAATATGGAAACTCCTGAACAAACTGATACTAACAGACCCAATTATTCCCTTACTGGGCATCTACCCTAAAACCTTCAAACCACAGGCCAGAGAGATTTGCTCAACCATGTTTCTAATGGCTCAATTCGTAATAGCTAAGAGCTACAATATACCCAGATGTCCATCACTAGAAGAATGGATAACTTAGATGTGGTATATCTACACAATGGAATTCTATACAGCAGTAAAAAAAAAAAAAAAAAAAAGTAACACAAAGAAATTTGAGGAAAAATGGTTGAACCTGGAACAGATCATTCTCAGTGAACTTAGCCAATCACAGAAAAAAATTGCTACATAGTCTCACTCATCTACAGCACCTAACCTGAATCTACCCAAGATACCTTACATACACAGCAAGCACCTCATGGACTAGACACTAGGAGGGATGGGGAGGGAAGAAAGGGCATTAAAGGGGTGGGAAACACTAATCTAGACCCAAATGGCAATGGTACCATAAAATTCTCCTTCCTAAAAGGCATACAAAATGGCTGAACCTTCACTAGACCCTTATAGGAAACACCTGACCACAAGACATTGGATAGGGTAGGATCAAGACTAACCTAAATCTTCTACATCTTCCCTCCCTCCCTCTCCCCCTTCCCCCACTCTCTCTCCTATCTAACTCTTGCATATTAGTTATGTTTTTCCTCATTTTCTTAGTGGGCACTGACCTGTAACCCCCACTACCAGCATGGGGCTATCATCCACAATGTGCTTTTGATCAGAGAAACCTACAAGGTTTCCTAAAACAATGACAGACTTTTGTTAGAGTACTTGATGATCCACCATAGGTCAGTCGGTCTCCATACGCAGCTGACACGTAAAATGGAATGGCATGGCTGGAAGCTAGGAGAGGGTCAGTCCCCAGACAGTCAGCGTGTCTAGTGCCAGAAGGTGCTACATGGGCAACTGGGGGAAATGACCAATATCTGTCCAAGCAGCTCATGTTCTAACCTAATTAGCAACAAATAACCTGGTGTGATGCCCACACAAGTACAATAGTGGCACACAGCCATGGTGGGGAACCAACTGCTCTTGATTCGGCTAACTGATCTTCGCAGTGGTACAAGACCCATAGCTGGAGCTGGGAAACAAGTCAGAACCATATCCAAACATAATACCACTCTTCAATATCAAGCTACCATCAATCATGGGCTACAAGAGGGCCTACACCTATTAAACTCTCTATAAAAAAAGTAAAAGTAAGGGCTATCTCACTTGTCCTGGTGCTAACTTACTCTCCGTTGGAGAATCTGCTTCTCTTTTTCAGATAGATGCAGATCCTAAGGAGAGAGCCACCCCATCATACCTCAAAAGGGCCCTGGCTGAACCTAAGGAAAATTGGCAAAACAAGTAAGGGTGCTATTTTCCTGATGAACCGGATACCAGCACAAGGGGGAAGGAGGCCAACACAGAGAAAAATCAACGCCTACCAAATCAGAGAGCCGGAGCCCCAGAGGCCCCCAACACCTCATCACTGAAGCAGACCAAAAATGAACCCAACATGGCTCAGGGAAATTTTGTGGAAGAGGGGGCGGAAAGAATGTCAGAGCCACATTTTGGGTCATTATATACAGAGACATTTATTGTCCCAATAACTGTGGGCTAACTCCACAATGCATGACCCATATACCTCAACAAGGAAGGGCCAATGGGGAGGGCGTAGGTCATGGATGAGCCTAATAATGGTACCAAACTGCCTGTACTTGCACAATAGAAAACTAATAAAAAAATAAATAAAATAAAATAAAATAAAGTAAAATCAGCTACGTATCAGAATAATACTACTTAAACATATTATTAAAGTAAAACATTATGCATTATTTTGCAATTAGTCCTTCCAGGCTTCAATAATTTTTCTATCACTGTTGATTACAGGAGCCTTCAAAAAACTGATTTATCAGGCTGGAAATATGGCTTAGCAGTTAAATCACTTTCCTGAAAAGCCCAAGGACCCAGGTTCGATACCCTAGTACCCATATAAGCCAGATAAACAAGGTGGTGCATGTGTCTGGAGTTTATTTGCAGCAGCTAGAGGCCCTGGTGAACCCATTCTGCACCAATTGTTTCTGTCTCTATCTTTGTTTCTCTCTCACTTATTTGTTCTCTTGCATTTAAAAAAAAAAAAAGGCCATGTTGGGTCATGATATGCAGAGACATTTATTGTACCAATAACTGTGGACTAACTCCCCAATGCACGACCCATTTACATCAACAAGGAGGGTCAATTGGGAGGGGATAGATCATGGATGAACCTAAACAAAGGTACCAAACTGCCTGTATTTGCTGAAAAGAAAACTAATAAATTAAATTAAAAATATAAAATAAAAGAAAAAAAAAAACTAAAGGAACAGTAAGCCTATTAAGCAGACAGCTAGGGGGGAAAAGAGACAAGAAGAGCTCAGAGTGGCCTGGGCCTGGGGGATGCCCAGAGAAAAAGGAAGAAACAAGAAACTAATAATAATAATAGTAATAATGAAAAAACATGGATAAAGACCTAAAGAAAAGACACACAGAGAACAGAAGACAGGAGGATGGTTAAGAATAAATGAGATGTAGAAACAAAGGAGTTAAGAAAAAAGCCCTCTATTTATTTAGTCATTATAGAAAATAACTCATTTGTATGAGTGTGTGGCTTTTGTACCATCACAAAAGAAGTTGTGGTTTGTCTGAAGCTATTTAGAAATCTGCTCTGAGTTCGGATTTGAAAACATAAAATAGGATTCTTTTAAGGATTGACTACTTTGACTTTATATCTTTTCATTGAAAAGTTGTTCTTTTTAAATAATAGATTCTATAAAGGTATTTGAAATGCCAAAATTCAGTGAAATATTTAAGAAACATAATGCAGAGTTAATGAAGATAACTTTTGGTTGAGGCTTCATTTGATCCCATCATTCTATAAGGAGTTGGCCTTCTCAGATGCTAAAATGACATTCTGCCTTCTGAGTTTTAAGGTAATATCAGTAAATGAACAAGTATTACATTTGCATTTTACATATGACAAATCTCTGAAAAGGACTAAGCAACCCAAATGAATACATTTTGAATAATTTTCCATTTAAGGCTTAAATAGGATTTATTTCAATATGTACTGAAGAATTATCATGTGCCAAAATAATATATATGCATGCATATACATGCACACATAAAGATCACTTGTATACTAATTTTGATGTTTTCAAAAATGCATAAGTTACTATTTGTCTTGTCAAATTTATATTATATAATAGAAATTAAGGCTAATTTCTGGAAATATTTGAAATACATACTTAAAAGAGAAAAAAAAAAGGCCAAAAGCAAACAAACAAAAAAAGGCCAGTCTGTTTACCCTGCTTCAAACAAAGACATTTAGACAGAGACTAGTATAAAATAAAGACATGTAAGGACACTAGAAAAAGAAAATCCATTTATAAGTCAAGGAGGGAGCCTGAAACAGATGCCCCATGGTGTCATAAAAAGCTTCGAGTTGCTGGGATGAATTTTCAAACCAGGTACAGTTTATTGGAGGAAGAGATTTTTTTGAAACTTATAGATCCAGGGGAAGTTCCATAATGGTGGAAGAAGCTATCCCCCTTTCATAGGTCCATGCAGAGAGAAAAACCACCAGCAGCATCACAGACAAGCACACTCTAGGAACCCCAGACGCAGCTTAAGCACTCTGCATATTTTTGATGGAAATTCCTTATCTTCTCCAACACCTTAGGGCTGAACCCTAGGATCTAACCACAGTGACACTAAGTTACAAGCTTGAATAAAACTCCTGAATCCATTGGGGGACATCCATTCGAACTACCACATTTTGCCCTTGACCACCAATAGATTCATAACCATCTGACATTATATATAATTTTCAGTCCAAATTCAGTCTCCTAGTCTTTACCAACTTTAAGATTGCTCCAAAGTCCCAAGTCTCATTTGAGATTTAAGACTGTCTCTTAACTGTGAGTCCTAAAAAATCAAATCAAGTTACACAGTTTTAACATATGAAAACACAGTAAACATTTCCAACTGCTGTAAGGCATAGCAAGGAAAGACTTGACCAATGCAAACTCAATAACCATCAAGCATACATCAAACATCCCCAGTTCAAGTCTGATATCATAATCAGTGACTGATAGTCTTCAGATTTTCCCATTCCACCCCTCCAACTAGCTAAGTACCCAGGGAAACTTCTATCCCCAGCCAACAGCGCTCCATGGGTAGCCCTTGCACAGTCCTGGTATATCCAAAACATCTTCAGGTCTCCATGCATTCCATGGCCCATCTTCCAATGGCTCCACTGGTCTATCAGGGTCATCACACCCTACCTATATGCCATATCTCAGCAGTGGCTCCTGCAACTGTGTGCACTTTATGAACCACTCCATGAATTTTTCATGCTTCCAAACTCAATACCAGGTGTTCACGACACAGCCATATTCTTAATTCAGGGACAAAATAAACTGTGACATTGAAGAGCAGTTTCCTTCCTTTCAAGAGTTTGCATTTCTCTCCTTCAGTCTTTCCTCAGGCATCCTTTCCATTGTTTCACTGTAAAGCAGTTGGGCCATCCTAAACCATGGCAATATCTCATTAATAGCAGCTTCAGCAACCAATCTCAGTGCCAGTAATTATAAACTTGCTTGAGTTTTTCTACTTCAAACATTAAACTTCTCAGTTCCATATTATTAGCCAAGTACATTCAAAATTTAACCCTGATCAAACTAAACTCTCTGGACATGGGCAACAAAATGCAGCCAACCCTTATGCCAGTAGCCCAGTTCTAAATAAGTTTTCTGCAGTCTTTCCTTCTCCTTAGAATGTTCATAAGCAATTCCTCCAAATACAATTCTTTCTGCACTTAGCATTCTCCTAATCTTACCAGAATAGTCCATAAAATTTGGCTTACTTGCCTGGAAGGCATGTTCGGTTGCAAGTACCAAGTACATGTCTATTTCTTCAAAACAAAAGTTCCAAAAGACCAAAATCCACATGGTCAGAATCACTGTGCATCAACAACCCACTCTCTGTACCAATTATATCAGAGTCAGCTTCAGTTTGCTGGGATGAACTTCCAAGCAGGCACAGTTTAAGAGAGAAAGAGATTTTTGGAACTTAAAGATCCAGGGAAAGTTCCATAATGGCAAAAGAAGCTGGCCCCCTTTCAGAGGACCACACAGAAAGAAAAACCATCAGCAGCACCACAGGCAAGCACATTCCAGGAACCCCAGACAGAGCTCAAGAACTCTGCATGTTTTTGATGGGAATTCCAGATTCTCTCCAACACTGTAGGGCTGGACCCTAGAATCCACCCACAATGACTCCAAGTTACAAGCTTCAATAAAACTCCTGAACCTATTGGGAATATCTATTTAAGCTACCACAGAGGATAATGACACCTAACCTTACACTTCCAGCTTCCAGAACTGTGTGTAAACAACTTTTCTTGTTTAAACCTCCCTGCCTTGGATATACTGTGCAAGCAGCCTGACAGAATAATATTGTTGCTTTGTCTTATGCTGTTCAGTGATGAAAGATAAATACAGGATTGAAACCCATTATTTTAGACTACAACACCCAAAGTGGTTTACAGCTCTCTACCATGCCCAGTGAGAAGCCTCTTGTTTTCAACAGACAATCTACCCTTCAAAGCTTTAAACTTCCTTCTCACTTTTTCTGAGGGAAGATTTATTTTGGCCCCAGTTGCCATAGTTGGCTGGTTTCACTGATATAAACCTGAGGTTAAGCTGATAAGTCAGGGCAGATGGGCACAGTAGGAGAGCATAGTAAACATAGAAAAGCTCATCACTCTATAGCAGCCAGGAAGCAGAGAGAAATGACAGGGTCCCAAAATACCCTTCATAGACATAATCCCTTCAGTAGTCTACTTCCTCAAATAAGGATACATTTCCTAGCTTTCATCACCTCATATTACACCATTAAATTATGAACAAACCCCCTGATTAAGTTGGAGTCCTCCTGGTCTAATCACTTCCACCAAAGTCCCATCATCTGGCAATCAAATCTTTAACACATGAGCCTTCAGGGGACATCTCAAACTCAAACTAATCCATTCCATAAAATATATTCTTAAAATTTTTTATGTTATTTTTATTTATTTATTTATTTGAGAGAGAGAGAGAGAGAGAGAGAGAGAGAGAAGGAAAGAAAGAAAGAAAGAAAGAAAGAAAGAAAGAAAGAAAGAAAGAAAGAAAGAAAGAAAGAAAGAAAGAAAGAAAGAAGGAAGGAAGGAAGGAAGATAGAAAAAGAGAGAATGGGTGTGCCACAACCTCCAGCAGCTGCTGAAGAATTCCAGATGAATGTGCCACCTTGTGTATCTGGTTTACATGGGACCAGGGGAATCAAACCTGGGTTCTTTGGCTTTACAACAGGCAAGCATCTTAACCACTAAGTCATCTCTCCAGCCCATGTATCCTTTTAAAGTACACACTTAAGTGAGCTTAAGTATACTTATAGAGCTGTACAGACATCACTACAATCTAATTCCAAAATACTTGCACTGCTTCAAAAGGAAACCCTATATCCATTAGCAGTCACTGCCCAACACCAAAACCTATGCATGGATATACATAACAGCATTATTTATAAAAGGTAAAATGAAACAACCTCAATATCTATCAAATGATGAATTGATAAACTATGTTGTTTATACAATGAAAAATTATTTATCCATGAAAGGAAATGAAGTACTGATTTATCCTATAACATAAAAGAGTCTAAAAACATTGTGCTAAATGGCAGTTGACTCTCACTTTTTCACTTGAACTTCCTCTCATATCCTACTGCTTCCTGGAACAGGATGGGACAGCAGGAAGACCCTGGCAGATGCTAATGCCGTGTTCTTAGACTTCCCAACCTTCAAAATTGTGAGGCAAATAAATTTTTGTTCTTTATTAAAAGGATAGAACTACATAAGACATCTTTATCACACCATCTAAGGCACAGAGAACATAACAGAAGAGGGAGCAGAAAGTTTGAAATCCAGAGGGTGATAGGAGTACTTTGGGACACTATTTTTTTGTTGTTGTTTTTAATTGTTAAGAACCTTGCTAAATATGCTTGCAACAGGTATCTTACCCTATAACACCACTAATGGGAATGCCTAATCAATACCATTTCTATTCACTGCATTTGACAATGACATGCTTTCTGTACCTTTGCTGTACCTGTCCAGAATGTTAACACCTCAATCTATTCTTTTCAGTTTATTCATCTTATTTCTAGCTCAAGGTCCAGCTGACACGTTACTTCTATTCACTAGTGGAAGAATCTCCTAAGAGTTCACAATGTTTCTAAAATGATTTGGCATTGATATGGCACCATAAGTTATTATCCAATTTATTACCTACATTTTTGCCTGCCACTTAGATGACAGATTCCTTGAGGGCAGTGACTATAATGAATACTCCATCATATTTATTGGCTCTGGCTTAATGATGCTATACAATTCACTCAATAGGTGTTATAGAATGACTGCACACTAAATGGTGAGGGTCTAGAAAAACCTATTTCACATTCCACTACAGACTACGATGAAAATAAAGGTAACGATATAGTGAATTAAGATGGCAGGAAAATGGTTAGTTGCTATTTTAGATATGATGTTCACAGGAAACTTTGTTAAGGTAAATTGAATGTATACCTATTATCTCAAAATAGCCAAGGAAAAGCATTCTAACCAGGGGAAAGCATGTATAAATTCCTGAGATGAGAAACTGTATGGAGGAAAACACTCATATAATACTTGACAGTGTTAAAATGATTTTTGAAGACTTAACCAGCCTTATATTCCCACATAAGCTTTACTTAGAGATGATGTCTTATAATTTTTATATAATATCAGATTCAAAAGGAAATCCCAAGCAGGCAAATTAATGTCTGAAATGGGCATGTAGGTAGTCTTATTTGAAGAAATACATGTATGTGGATCAGCAGCTTTTAGTTGCTATGAACACTTATGAAAAGAATGAAATTACCCAGGAAAGAGTGCCTATTCAAGAAAACAGGATCTTTACATTCCTGAGACTCCCTGGAACTTAGAGATGGAGCCAACACAGGACAAAGAGAAAATTTCACTTACCTGGAATACCTGATTCTCTCAAAGACTATATTTCTCCCATGTGCAATCTGCTTTGAAGTTGAATTAAAGAAAGCAGAAAAGTGTATATCTGATTTGGTTATAACAAGGTGATCAATAAAGTTTGTAATGATAGTGCCAGCCAAATGAGCTAAATGTTGAGAGAAAACTAATGAAAGTGAATTGAAGGCCAAGAGAGGAGCAAGTGGAAACAGATCTTTTTAAGTAACAAGCATCACTTATAGTGATGATCTGGAATAAACCAGTTCAGGGACAGAGGATGCTTAGTTCATCCAAAGAAAACTAGGGTGCAAACCATTGCTATGGTTCCTGTTTGAATCAACAGAAGTAACTATGGTCCTCCCAACGCAAAATTAAACTGAGGCAATAGTAATTTATATCTTTAAATTTATACCCTTAAAAAAAATTATACTCCTTAAAAATGGAGAGAGGTGAGCTGGAGAGATGGATTAGCGGTTAAGCCTTTGCCTGTGAAGCCTAAGGACCCAATTCAAGGCTAGATTCCCCAGGACCCACGTTAGCCAGATGCACAAGGGGGCACAGGCGTCTGGAGTTCGTTTGCAGAGGCTAGATGCCCTGGCATGCCCACTCTCCCCTCTCTCTCTCTCTCTCTCTCTCTCTCTCTCTCTCTCTCTCTCTCTCTCTCTCTGCCTCTTTCTCTCTCTGTCTATCACTCTCAAATAAATAAATAAAAATAAACAAAAAAAATGGAGAGAGGTAAAGCTACTAATCCTAAAAGTTGTAATACTGACCTGAAAAATTTCTGCTAAGACAAAAAGTTTTTTCTTGTTAAGCAGAAAAACTTTTCTATGAAAAAACTAATAAGACAAAAAGAACAATTTGATTTTATAGAAATAAAATCACATATGTATAACTACATTAGAGAGTAATTTTTAGAAAAATAACAAAATAGGAGAACAATTACAACAACACAAAAAAACCCTAATATATAAACAGTAAATATATGTCAATAAGAAAGCCAATAGAGGTTTATGAAAGGATAAAAATAAAGAATTCAAGATAAAATTTAGATGACTAAAAAGATAACACAGTCCTTCCATTTTTAAGAATTTCTTATAAAAGTCATGAGTATAGAATGTCACTGTATACATATGTATTTTTGGAGCTCTGCAAACAAAAGCAGACATTTAAAAAAGTCTCCATTGCCTAGATAGCCTTATCATCAATGTTTTTTCCCCACAGTTCAGATGTAGAAAGGTAGTTTTGTCTTTTTAAACATGACTTGATATAATCATGGTACTGAACTTTTATTTTTATTTTTTATTTTATTATTTTTTTGAGGTGACTGATTATTTCAAAAAGACATTTGTAGGGCTGGAGAGATGGCTTAGTGATTAAGCGCTTGCCTGTGAGGCCTAAGGACCCTGGTTTGAGGCTCAATTCCCCAGGACCCACATCAGCCAGATGCACAAGGGGATGCACACATCTGGAGTTTGTTTGCAGTGGCTAGAGGCCCTGGCGTGCCCATTCTCTCTTTCACTTTCTGCCTCTTTCTCTCTCTGTCTGTCGCTCTCAAATAAATAAAAATAAACAAATTTAAAAAAAAAAAAAAGACATTTGTATCAAAACAGTTGTACTATGGTATTCTCTTTTTCAACTGGCCCCAAGAGATCACAACAAAGGAGAGCACATTTTAAGCCATTCAGTTGCAGGATGTGCATCTAACAGGCCTCACAGAAGCCTCACCTATAACTGGGTGGGGAAAGAAACTTTGACAGCATACTGCCTGCCCACAAACTACACTTCTCACAGTCAGGTGGAGTGGTCAAGGCACCTCAGCTGCCCAAAAGCAAAGTTCCAAAATACTATAAAAATTTCAAAGTTTTATACATAAGGTATTCAAGATCTCTCAGCACTGACTGATGCAAAGCAGAAATGAGGTCATGAGATGGCACCTTCTAGACAGAGGCTCAGGCTCAGACAAGGTGGGTGAGCTTCCTATGGGTAAGCCAGTGGCACAAACATGATTTTCATTCTTGAAGGAGGAAGGACAGGACTAAGTGTCCACCTCAGCCTCAGAAAGCACGAGATCCATTCTGTGAACAGTGAGAAGGGTAGAGCTGAGCACTTGCCTAACATGCCTAAGGCCCAGACCTGGATCCCCAGCGCTTAGGAAGAAGGAGATTAATTTGGTAATGTATAATGAAAATAGTAAAATACAAAGGTAAGTTGTTCAAAGACACCTAAAGCTGAGTGCTATCACAGAATGGTATTGGCCTTTTGTTTTTGGCAAATGTCCTAAGATCCCTGTGTTTGGCTGGCCCTTTGTACAGAGCAATGAGGTCCACAGCAGTCTGTCCTGAGCTCTGTGACTCTCGGTGAGGCAGGCCCACAGCCTATCCTCCTCATCCTCAGAGAGGGCAGGATGCATAAGGCTGAAAAAGTTACCTTCTAAAAGTGAGAAAGGAATAATTAGATTGCTGCTCCCAAGAAGTGGAATTACTTGGAATGTTTTACAAACAGTTGCTACAACAAGACATGACAAGATGTGCACATCCCAGCATGCTTTAGCAGACACTGCACTGTGCCCTTTCCCTTACATGCTCCCCAAGGTGCTCAGCCTGAACCCGGTGGGACTCTCGGGGAAGAGGCAGAGACAGTTTGGTTAAAACAAAAAGACATGAGGGTAGAGGGGGTGGCAAAAGGAGAAAGCAGCCTTCCAGTTAAAGATCAGCCCTCCATTTCAAGGTCAGCTTTGGACAGGCTGGCCTCTGGTACAGTGGGTCAGGTCGGGTCGGGGAGGAGCAGCCACAGGGCAAGGCAGGGCAGCTCTACATCATTCAGGTCAAGCAGGGTCTGGTCCAGCATCCTTTGTGTACAGAGGTGCTCCTCTTTGGTGCATTTCAGCTTATCTTCCAAGTTATCAATCATCTTTTTCCAGTTTGGCTACTGATCTCTCAGCAAACTCAGTATGGGTCTCTGCCTCCTTGAGCTTGTCAGTAAGAATCTTGATCTCTTCTTCATATTTGTCTTCTTTTTGAGAGTACTTTTCTTCAGCAGCACTCAGACACTTCAGGTTCTGGCCCATCAGTCTGATCTGCTCATCCATCTCTCGGCAACAGGACTCTGCTAGCTCAGCTCGCTCCGCCGTTCGTTCCAAGTCTCCTTCAATGATCACCAACTTACGAGCCACCTCTTCTTACTTCCTCTCTGCCTCTTCTGCAATGTGCTTGGCTTCTTTCAGCTGGATCTCCTGGAGCTTCATTTTTTCTTCATCTTTCAGGGCCCGATTTTCAGTGACCTTCACTCCTCTCTCACTCTCATCTGTAGCCTTTTCTGCTTCCTCCAGTTTCTGCAGGGCAGTAGCCAGGTGCTCCTGAGCACAGTCCAGCTCCTCCTCAACCAGCTGGATCCTGCGGTTCAAGGAGGCCACCTCAGTCTCAGCATCAATTGTCTTCTTCTTGGCTAGCTCCAATTTCTCCTGCACATCCTTCAAAGCTTTGGAGTACTTGTCCAGTTTATCCTCGGTCCCTTTCAGCTTCTTCTGCAAGGCTGCCTGTTCATCCTCCAGCTGTTTGCTTCTCTCTTCCACCTGCTTCTGCTCTGTCTTGGTTTGCTCTGCCCAGTCCAGAGCATTCTCCTTGTCCGCTTCAGCATCTGTATCTTCTTCTTGATGGCCCCCATCATGAGCAGTGGCTGCTGGCGGCTTCACCTAGGAATACTGGACAAATGGAGGAGCGCCTCCTGCCTGACCATGTGCCGGTTCCAGTACTGAACTTTTTTTTTTTTTCTTTTTTTTTTGGTTTTTTGAGTTCGGGTCTCACTCTGGTCCAGGCTGACCTGGAATTAACTCTGTCATCTCAGGGTGGCCTTGAACTCATGGTGATCCTCCTACCTCTGCCTCCCGAGTGCTGGGATTAAAGGCATGCGCCACCACGCCCGGCCAGTACTGAACTTTTAATTTCAGCTTTCTCAATACAAGTCTCTGAGACATATAATAATTTAATTTGAAAACAGCATATTCAGAGATGTATGGTACATTTGCATAAGCATCATACAAATATAAGAACAAAGATACCAGGTTAAAGTGCCTACCTTCCCTAATGGCCGTGAATGGTGTGCCTTCCTCCTCTTGCAGCCTGATCACCTTCAAAGCTACCAGCTTCCCATTTACCCTGTGGGAAACCAAAGAGTAGATGAAAAATGAAGTTGCAAAACTATGTGTCTGTTATGGTTGTAATGGTCTGCCTCAAAAATTTCTATTTTATGGGCTGGAGAAATGGATTAGTAGTTAAGGTGTTTGCCTGCAAAGCCAGGTTCGATTCTCCAGGACCCACATGAGCCAGATGCACAAGGGGACACATGCATCTGGAGATCATTTGCAGTGGCTGGAAGCCCTGATACACCTGTTTTTTTTCTCTCTCTCTCTCCCTCTCTACTTCCCTCCATCCATCCAGCCCTCCCTCCCTTTCTCTGTCAAATTAATAAATTAATTTTTTAAATTCTATTTTATGCAATTTTGCACTGAAGATGTCAGTGACTCAATTATACTGGTGCAGCAAGATGCATTCCAGTAAGACTGGAAATTCTATATTACCATAAATTTTAAATATTCACACTTACATAGGCCAGGATTTAACTGTAATTTTCTGTGATTCACTCAGTTTCTTCCAGAATGAAACTAGTATTGAACAAAATCACTTGACAATTATTCTAAGATGAACAAATAAACAATAAAAAAGTCAACTATTTCCTTTATTTCTTAAAACTCCTTTTTTATTATTGAAATATCATAATCTTAGATGGGGTTATTCAATCCCCAAGGACAAAAACTTGACACAGCGTCCTGTCTTCTCCCTCAGTAATATCATGCCCTCCATATTTAATTTTTAATAAGAGTCTCCTAAAATTGTATTTGATCTGGTAGTGCTTTATAGTATAGCATATCATCAAAAACATGCTGAATGTACTATTGCAAACTTGCACAAGACATGGTCAAAGGAGATGGCTCTTCCTGACACATTCTAAATGTGTGTCGGTTCTATGGAGATAACTGTTTATATGCTCAATTCTGTGAACTATCAATATCAAAGACATGACTACCTATATTGCTTTCTACTTATTGCTTTATTTTCCACCTTTACTAAGCTTTGTGGCATTCTTTGGATTTTTTTGTCTGTTTGTTTGTTTTTTAAGGTAGGGTTTCACTCTAGCCCAGGCTGACTAGAAATTCACTATGTAGTCTCAGGGTGGCCTCAAACTCACGGGGATCTTCCTACTTCTGCCTCTTTTGTGCTGGGATTAAAGGCATACACCAGCACACCGGGCTGCATTCTTTATTTAGTTTATTAGTTAATGAAAAATTTTCTAAGGCACATATATTAAAAAATGTGAAAAGTATAAGAAAATATTTATTGAACCTCCCTTTGGCTGTCTAACTCCCCATCTTCTGAAGTCAGCATTTGCCACTATTCAAATACACATTCTGGTCAACAGAACAAAAATATTATGAAGATATATATACATATACATTACATAAATAAATTTACATATACATATACACATATATAGTACAAATATCACACACAAGTGATAGTATGTAATGTACAGTATACTCTATATTGTTTTGCTCACTTAACAATATATTTTGGAGATTTCCTTGCAGTTACATGGAAAATTTCCTCATGTTTTTCAAAGGTCATGTAGTATGCCTTTGTATAGGTATAAAATACTTAATTTAATCCCTGTCCTCTGCTGACAAGCCCTTAACTTGTTCCCATTTTGTTACTCCTATAAACAATAATATAATCAGTTACCTTTCACATATAAAAGATATGCCTACATGATAAATGCCTAAAAGTAGAGTTGTAAAGCCAAAAGATATGTACAATTCTAAATTATACTACATAATAAATACCAATTTTCCCTTCTTACAGCAAACAATAACAGTTCCTAGTTTTTTGCTCTATCACTATATGTTGCCAGTGTTTGATTTTGCCAGTCTTATAAGCCAAAATCCTTTCTTCTTGCAGTTTAGATTGCTACCAAAGATCTTCA
Organism: Jaculus jaculus; assembly: GCF_020740685.1. Classification (NCBI taxonomy): domain Eukaryota; kingdom Metazoa; phylum Chordata; class Mammalia; order Rodentia; family Dipodidae; genus Jaculus; species Jaculus jaculus. The sequence goes on along the minus strand of NC_059111.1, from coordinate 59,649,934 downwards.
GAGGAACCAAAATAAAGATTTTATGTGGCCTGGATAATCCAGTGCTTAGTCTAAAAAAAAGAATGTCAATGTATTAAACATCAAATACACAAACAACCACAACAAAATAAACACTACTATCCAATTGATATATTGTTCAAAAAAAAAAAAATCTGCCACAAAAATAATGTTCAGAAGACAAAGGTATTCATCACAGTCCCCCCCATTACCGGGCCTTTCTCCCTGAACTGACTGTTAATCCATTACTTCTGGTTATGGTCACGGGATAAGGACATCTGGTTAAAAGGCTCCACAGTGCCATCTCCTCAACATTAGAATTTGTGTTGCTTTTCCCTTGTGTTTCAGTGGGAAAGCAGGCTGGCTGCTTTTCTGCTCTGCAAGCTCCTCTCCTGAGTACATCACCTGGCCTTCTCTAATTGTGTTTGTGCTCTTAGGTACCCAGGTGTACATGGGGTACAGCTGCAGTCAATGGCTGTGTTCTTCACTTTGTCCTTCAGGACTGAGGTGACTCTGGCAGGGCTTGAGGCTGCAATGCAGCCAGTGCTGACATCTGCACAGACTTTCCTCAGCCCAGTTGATCTCATCTCTGGCTCCCAAAGGAGGCAGTAACTGATTCCAGAAAAGCCTTGGAATTTTCCTCTCATTTACAGACATTTTCCCCTTACCCATGAAACATAAACAAAACCTTCTTCCCATAAAGTTTTCCATATCCCTTGAGAAACATTAAATTCTATGTACCAGTAACTGAATTCTACAATACAGGGATCTCATGCTTCTGAAGGTTATACTTAAAACACACTCTTAGACTATGAAGATACAATTGGCTTTTATCATGCTAAAAGTACTTGCTCCATAAATGCAAGGAAAGATGGAACACCTTTAACCACTTTCATACAGTAATTTGCATCATTTTGTGCCAAAATCAATTTTGGAATTTACTTTCTATAACTGCATAAAAGAACAAAACTCCAGGTTTATGAAATTCTAACTCTGAAATCTCCATAAATTGAACATCCAAGTTTTAGATTTTTTTATGGGCTATAATCATTTCAAGAGTTGATGATATTAGCTGGGCATGGTGGTGCATATGCCTTTAATCCCAGCACTCAGGAGGCAGAGGTAGGAGGATTGCCATGAGCTCAAGGCCACCCTGAGACTCCATAGTGAATTCCAAGTCAACATGGGCTAGAGTGAGACCCTACTTCGAAACCCCCCCCAAAAGTTGATGATATTGAGATTTATATATCATATCACATGAAACTAAACATGTCTTTCAAATCTATACTAAATTCTGAGCTCCTAAGGAGAAAAAAAAAACCTGTTTCATTAAATAGTATGTATCAGTATCTAGAATCTTACTGGCAGAGAGTGTTTTACTGAATGAATACTGATGTGTTAAAGCACTCATATTTCCCTCCTCATACATGAGAAATAAAACTAGAAGGTCTAAAAATATTATTTCCAACAAATTTAGAAATACCAAAAATATTATAAAGCTTTCAACATCTGATTTCATGTTTAACTGTTGCTCTACTTTATGTCTTTCTGAGTAAAGGTGCAAACTGTTTTTGTTTTGGTTTTGGTTTCTCGAGGTAAGGTCTCACTCTACCTTAGGCTGACCTGGAATTCACTATGGAGTCTCAGGGTGGCCTTGGACTCATGGTGATCCTCCTACCTCTGCCTCTCGAGTGCTGGGATTAAAGATATGCACCACCACGCCAGGCAGGCAAACTGTTTTTAATGTACACAGAAAGAAGTTTTCATTTCACTGAAGTTTCAACATATGAAGAATGCTTTGTTAATTAATCTTTTTAAACCCAACAGACATGTTGTAAAACACTCAGTTTCCTTTAATAAGCTGAGTACAGACAACTAATAAGCATTGCCTATTTCTCCAGAAGTTTCACTGGTTTCCCACTAAGAACCATATTGATCATCAAATTGCTCTTTAACCTAAGAGCTACTGTGACTTTCTTCTTTCTTAATTAGTTTTTCTCTACATGTCTGGACATTCTCCAATGGCTGAGTTCCTCCATGTTAAAGCTTAGTAAAAATGTTAAATCATTGCCTTCACCTTTGGAGAAAAAAAAAAATACAGCCTGAGAGGAAAAAGGGTAGATGATAGCAGGATTATAAACATAGTATAATATCCACATGTGTGGAGGTTGTCAATAAAAGTTAACAGGGTACTGGAAAGATGGCTCAGCAGTTAAAGTGCATGCCTGGAAAGCCTAACAACCCAGGTTCAATTCCCAAGTACCCATGTAAAGCCAGATGCACAAAATGGCACATGTGTCTAGAATTGTTTTTGTAGTGACTAGAGGTCCTGGTGCGCCCATTCTCTCCCAATCAATCTCTCTCTCTCTATGTGTGTGTATGTATGTCTATATACAGATGTAATCTTCTGTCTCTCTTTGTATGCAAATAAATAAACAAAAGTCAAATTTTTAAAAACTCCCAGCACTCAAGAGGCCAAAGTAGGAGGATTCACTGTGAGTTTGAGACCAACCTGAACTACAAAGTGAATTTCAGGTCAGTCTGAGCTTAAGTTTAAAAGAAAAAAAAAACATGCCCAGAATACTTAAAATTCTAAGTTACTAACACATGAATGAAATATCAGTTTTAAAGATATGAAATGAAGATAACTATGCTTTGTAAAACATAAGAAACATTCTAATTATTTTGTAGGTTTAAAATACTCTATGATAGCTCAAAGCATGTACTTGATTTAAATAAACAGAAAGCTCAAATCAATAAGTTAAGAGTTGTTTGTTTACAGGAAAACACTGAAGAGACTCTTTTAATAAGTCTCATTAATTAAATCAAAAGGTAATGAATAGACAGCAATCAGCATTTGATTCCAGTGAAGACATTAATTCAAGTAAGTAGCTTGGTGAAAATAAGCATGCTTTTTAGCTTGTGCTGCTCGTTCTACAGAAGTCTAATTTGGAGATATGGTCCTCTTTGCCTCCAGTTGCTCTAAGCTTCATAGCCCTTCTGTGTCAGAGAGTCAGAGAGTCTTTCACAACTGCCATTTCCAGCAAGGTTTCACTGCAAGACACACTTCTGGTGCAGGGATGAGGGACACAGCTGTACTCTGCATTCTACCCATGAGTTCCCGCATATAGTACAACTCAGAGCTCCACACACAATGGGGGGATAGCACCACACATGGAGAACTGGGGATATAGAATGGCAGCCAAAGCCATGCTGAAGTAGGACACAGCTTTGAAACAGGTTCTAGGTGTGGCACTGGTGGTACAGTGGTGAACACTGCTACCTTCCAAACAGGTTCTGACAACAAATCTGAAATTCTGCCCAGCTTCTAAAAATATGTTCATAATTATGCACCCATTTACACTTGTAGAAATCAACTCTCTTGTGAAAGTGGAGATGTAGAAGCTATGAACACAATGGGAAAGCCTATTCCTTTTTTCACTGATTCATTCATTGAGAGACCTGTAAAACCTAAAAGGAAAACTCCCCCACAGATAAATAATTCTCAAATGAAATCCTACAGATTTTCTATTTCATTAGTTACCTCAAATTAATAGGAAAACAGTACAATAAAACATTACAAATATTATGTAAGTCATCTTTGAAAATACTGTCCATGGGCTAACATCTAGAAGAAATTATGGCTGGAGGATATAAAGGAAATTAAAGCAATATACCTAAAAGAAATTTAATATACTCTGGGAAATTTAATGTAATCTGCCTCTCTCATCCATTACAATTTTGTCTCAAGTAAAACTGCTAAGGAAAATAATACCAAATGTGGACAGGTACTCTGTTTTAGTTACTTGCTGAATTGATACAGGAATATGAAAAGGAAATAAAGAAAAGAGAGTGATAACAGCAGGTCACAGTACAACACAAGTGATGCTTTGGGCTGAGTTTATGAAATTTTAGCAAAGTTATTAAATACTAATGAGACTTCATTTATTATTACTCTTTCAAAACTAATTTAAAATGCTCATTTTGCACTGTATACACACACATACACACACACACACACACACACACACACACACACACACACACATATATATATATCAAAAATTACAAACTTCACTCAGTATTTGTGGCCCTGTATTGTCATCCAAATCCAATTCTTATCTAGATGTGACCCAAACACCATCTCAACAATATTTAACTACTGCTACTCTGAAATTTCCTAAAATTGCTTCCCACCACACTTTGTTCTGGACAAAAAAAAAAAAAAGCAGAGGAATTAAAATTCCTAGGGAACTGTCAGTAATTTTATAATCCATCCTAATGTTTATCAAAATGATACATATGGAAGTGGGACAGTCATACTCATTCCTATTAAGTTGATTTCATCTAAAATAAAGTCCAGAGCTGGAGAGATGGCTTAGTGGTTAAGCGCTTGCCTGTGAAGCCTACGGACCCCGGTTGGAGGCTCGGTTCCCCAGGTCCCACGTTAGCCAGATGCACAAGGGGGCGCACGCTTCTGGAGTTCGTTTGCAGAGGCTGGAAGCCCTGGCGCGCCCATTCTCTCTCTTCCTCTATCTGTCTTTCTCTCTATGTCTGTCGCTCTCAAATAAATAAATAAATAAATAATTTTAAAATAAAGTCCAAGATGAATAATAGTATTAAGGCATTAGCATGTAACTAGCAATACATACTCTGAAGATTAAATGCAATGAGGCAAGAGTATGTTCAATCAGCAACTATTACATACAAAAACAAATGATTACTACTAAAGCATAATTTATCATTATCAAATAAGCTCAGAATGCTTTGAAACAAAATTAGTTTTGAATATTTCAAATGTGAATAATGTTTGTAGCAGAAAATAGAAGGCTGTATCTCCATAATTTTAAGCTGGCCAATTTTGTACTTTTCAAAAAGAAAAACAAACTTCTATCAGCAGAGGATTTAAATCTTGCTATCTTGCTATTAGATGCAACCTTAGTGATACATCCATCAGGCTTCCATGTAGACACAAAGATCCTCATTGGTGTCTTTGTACATGTATTCTCACTACCTTGAATGAAGCAGTCCTCAATCCTCTACGATAATCCAAATATTTAATTCAGTTTGTTCATGAGGAAGAAAACATTTCTGCTTTCCATAAATTCTACTCTTTGCTTTGAGTTCTGAACCCAAAAAAAATAAGTTCTCACTGACAGACTAGCCCTTCACTAAGTAAAGGGGTTTTCTTCTTGCTGTTGTTATTTTCATTTTCTTTTTGACAATTTCATACATATAACATATGTTAGTTGTATTTAACACTTCCAATTATCCTCTCTTATCCCCCTCCAATCAGGCATAGTTATAGGCTCCAGGCCACTGGAGGTTACAGTAGGCCTGAGCTGTCAGACACCAATCAGGGCCTCAGGCCACAGAAGGTTGCAGCAGGCCTAGACCCCAGTAACCTTGCCTTGAGACTGGCAGGAGTGGGGCCACTGCCTCCCTTTGCCTGGGACACCTGAATGTCCTGATAAGACTTAGGTTTTGGTTTCCCCATGGCCATGTGACCTTTTACCACTCCCTATATGTTAATGAGGTATCATCTAGCAGCCTTCACACAGCCAATCCCCCTGTGACCCATACCTGTACCTTTTCCCACCACTATACGAATGCTTATAAACCCATTCCCCCCAACAAATAAACAAGCTGTCCTCTGATAGTAAACTCGGTGTTTCTTCCCATCACACTCAGGGCCACTCAAGACCAGCTCTGCTATTGCTTGGACACCCCTAGGAAACCAATGTGCAGCAACCACAGGGTGGCCAGTAACCACACCCTCCCACTAACTCCTTCCCAACTAGTCCCCTTCCTACATTCATGTCTTGTGAGTGTGAGTCTGTGTGAGTGACATACAGAGTTAAATTAGGATTGCTTGCATGGGCAAGGGTACAGGATTACTCACTGGAGTATGGACAGCTTACCAGTGGCTACACCAATGAAGAACATAACTTTCCCTCCCCCAGGAACCATTAGCTGCTAATAGCTTCTCTGGGAAGACTGGGATCTCATGAGCCTCTCTCCTATCCATGATAGAATGTTGACTGGCTCAGCCTTTGCAGGAAACCACACCTATTATCAGTTCATGAGTATAATGGCCATGTCTTCTCAGGAGACAGCATTCCATAACATTCCTATTCATCTGCTTGCTTTCACATTCTTTCTGTCCTCTCACCTCTTTACTGATGTTCCCTGAGCCTAATATACTATCCTTTATCAAACAAATATTATGTGAGTGACTATGAGTTTGTGCTTGTGATAAAGAATAAGTAACTTCTTTTTAGCTAATTAAAAATCTACATCAGTTTAAAAAAGGAGAGAGTTTGGCTAGTAGTACCCTGTGGGGATAGATAATGCTGCACCTAAAACCACAGGTTGATAAAGAAAATTTTCAGTGTTGGGGTGACCCCTGAAGCCACCAAAAGAATACATGCTATTGCCAAGGCTCTTGGTTGCCCAGCAGAACAAGGTGATAAGACCCTATTGCTGAAGATACCACATACTTTAGTGGAAGGATACTGAGAAAGCAAGCTAGAGCTAAACTTTAGGCCTGTCCTCTGTTGATTAATGGCCTTAGTGTTAGAAAGTGCTATGTATACTACCAGGGAAAAAAGTCATTGGTGTTCTTAACTGGCACCGAACATTCCACACTAAATAACTGGCCAGCCAGACAAGATGTATCCACTAATACAACAGTGTCTAGTCTGTTGTGGGGTTAACCAATAGCACTCAGATTGGATCTGAGATCTGCTCCACAGAAGGAAATTACTGCCTGATACTGAAAACCTATTCAAAAGCCTATATTTGGAAAGTCATAAGCCCTAGGTGGAAATCTACTACTAAAGTTTGGTTTAATAAATATACTATGCCCACCAAATTTTCCTCTAAATTCTCATGTCTATGTCCATATATTAGTACTTCTCTCACTGTTGATTAGAAAAGTTTCACCTTTACCGATGGCAATGACTGCTGGGAAGACTCAAAAAATCATGAAAGTATTAAGAAGAACTGACAGTGGAATTTTCAGCACAAAAAGAGGCATCTTTAGGACATCATTCAATGGCTCAAAGACTATAGTTGGAGAGGTAGCAGGAAAAAAAAAAAAGTAAGACCAAAGGATAGGGAGTGCTTTGGAATACTATTTTCTGAATACAAAGTGGTCATTGTATTTCAGAATGGCTGCTGTTACTTGAACAAAAACTGTATAATATTAGGCCCATCAAAAGAAGTATGATGAAGGAAGGGGAAAATGCTAAAAATAGAAGAGGGAGGGGTTGGAGAGATGGCTTAGCAGTAAAGATACTTGCCTGCAAAGCCAAAAGACCTTGTTTCGATTTCCCAAAACACACATAAGCCAGATGCACAAGAGGGCACATGCATCTGGACTTTGTTGGAAGTGGCTGGAAGCCCTGGTGCATTCTCTCTCTCTCTTTCTATCTCTCTGCCTCTTTCTCTCAAATAAATAAATTAAATTAAATAAACAGAAGAGAGAATAGTAAGAAAGGAGAGGAGATTCAGTAGAGGGATAGGAAGAAATAGATAAAGAACAGTGGTGGGAGAATATTATGTAAATTTTAATGATGTTTTCCATTTTAATTTATTTAAAAAAGAATAGGTGATAATATATTTCTACATATAAGGATCTCATAATTCAGCCAAGGAGAGACAAAATCACCCAAGAGCCAAGTGAGTGAGAAATGGTCAGAGGTGATCAACAGGCTGCCACTTGCTAAGTGGGAAAATTTGATCATCTACAAAATGATACCCACAATTAAAAGACATCAAATATGTTTAAATCCAAAGTTTATAACAAAATAAAGAAAGAAAAACATTTGGTCATATATAGGGGTATGCTGGAGCCACCTCATTAGTTTAAAGCATATGAAATAAAGAGGCCACCTTAAGCATTTACTTTCCCTTTTGAATTTTTTCATATTCTCCATACTTCAGTGTAACCAAATAGTTGGCATAGGGAAGTTTCTCTAGAAAGATGCATAGCATGTAACAAATGATAAGAAAATTATTAGCACCAATTTTGACAAACATAATTACTTCATAGATTACTAGTGGTTTCAAAAAATCACTGAGAGCTGGAGAGATGGCTTAGTGGTTAAGCGCTTGCCTGTGAAGCCTAAGGACCCCAGTTCAAGGCTCAATTCCTCAGGACCCACGTTAGCCAGATGCACGAGAAAGCACACAGGTCTGGAGTTCATTTGCAGTGGCTGGAGGCCCTGAAAACAACCCCTCTCTCTCTTTCTTTCTCTCTCTGTCCCTCCCTCCCTCCCTTCTTCCCTCCCTCTTTCTCTTCCTGTTGCTCTCAAATAAATAAATAAGAATAAACAAAAAAAAATTTTTTTAAATCACTGATGTAATGGTCCGGGGTGAAAGACGCTGGCACTCACAACAATGTGCTGGCAAGAGCAAAACCACTAGGAAGTCAAGATGAGCTGTTAAATTGTAAAGGATGACTCCCAATCTCCTGATTGCTTCCTGTCTTGGAGTGTTTGGAGGCACCACCTATTGAAGTGAGAGAAACTAAAGAATGAGAGAGGGGATTTAGGTGAGTTTCATGAATTCGGTTTAGTAAAATGTTGGATTGGAAACAATTAATCAGAGATGTAATAGACATATGCGTACAAAGTTATTGACTCATGTGGAAGACTGCAGGGGACAGGCAGTTTTCTGAGTAAAGAAAACACTCAGAAAAGAGGTAGAGAGCAGGAAAGTATTTTCTGATCTTGCAATGATGTTCTAAATCTAGAAAACATGAAAAAAGCCTGAAGGATAAGGAATAGGGACAGGGTAGGGGGTATATTAAGAAATATGACCTGGGTATGGTGGTACATGTCTTTAATCCCAGCACCTGGGAGGGCAGACGTAGGAGGATCTCTGTGAGTTCAAGGCTACCCTGAGACTACACAGTGAAGTTCAAGTCAGCCTGGGCTACAGTGAGACCCTACCTTAAAAAACAAAAAGCAAAACAAAAGAAAAAACCCAAGAGATTTTTGGGGGCCTAGAAGGATGGCTTCACAGTTAAGGTGCTTGCCTGCAGGACCCACTTAGGACAGATGCACATGGTGAAGCATGCATCTGGAGTTCATGTGCAATGGCTGGAGGCCCTGGAGCATCCATTCTCTCCTTCCCTCTCCCTCCACACTGTGTGTCAAATAAATAAATAAAAATAAAATAAGAAATATGGACATGAAGTCTGCAAGAAGGTGGGTGATCAATACACTTTATGCCTCAGGTGGTGTCCAGGGTAAAAGTGATGTGAGTCAAGAGACTCTATCCTAAAAGACTCTTGGGAGTAGAAGAATAGGGGTACTATTTGGAGTTTGCTCAGTTTGTCCCTCTGTGCATGAGGAAGGCGTGTAGAAGGGCGGGGCCTGTATGCAGCTGAGCAGAAGATTTCAATCCAGCCTCTCAATTTTGCCACACATTATAATCACCTGGGGAACAAAATCACAAAAAAAAATGTGTTTCAAAAAACATTCCTGGTGTTTCTAATATCTAACCAGGGCTGAGAAACAAGCTTAAGTCCTCCAGTTCCCACATCAGTTTATCACTGTGTCTCTGCCTTAAATCTATTATAGTGCTGAAGTCTCCTTTGACTATAAGTATTCAAAACTGTTCCAGTACTATGAGTGCCCCCATGTCTTAGCTACAAGCTTCAGGTATGCCTCTGCTGATCATCCCTCTGAGCTATGGCTGTCAGTGATGTGCTCTGTAAGCATTGAGTGGATCAGGACATCAGCCCTACCCCATTCTGGAAACTAAACTCATACTAACTTGGGTTAAGCATTTAGTAAACTGTGACAGCCACAAAACACTGGAAATATATATTGATTTTGCCAAAAATGAAAACCTCTGCATTTTCTTCCAGCTCCACTCATACTAATCCTAATCATGCACTTCTTAAACATGATTCAGATGCCTGATTTATCACTAAGAAAATTTCAATTTTCTGGTAGCCACTCAGTGCTCACATCTCACTTGTTCCAATATTGCTTATGACAGGCTGCAGCCACCCATGCTCTTCTATGTCCTTGTCCTAGGTAGGAATGCCAGCACTGAAAAGAAAGAAGCCGACACTAGGCTCTGGCCCCATCCACCATTTAAGGACCTTGGATGCATTAGTCATCTCCCTCTACATCTCCTCCATCTCTTCATGTCCATTCTCTGGTCCAGTCCTTGCTTGTGCCTCTCTCAGCTGAGCCTTGGCCCTCTGTCACTGACCTTACACTGACATTCTACCTCTACCATTACACTGGGCTGAGAAACGTGCACCTGGCACAATCCCACATACACAGTTCAGACTCAGTGGTGAACAAATAAGTCAAGCTCTTACTGTATAAAAAAAGTGCTGAAATATTATTATTAAAATCCCTACCACTCTTAGACTAGTTAATTAGCCTGTTTCAAATCACTACCAGCAATACCCTATCTTCAATTATTACTACATAATAAAAGCCACCAACATTTTGTAAGCAAGTAGATATACTTGCTAGTTAAAGTAGTACATACACGTTGGTCCACTAATTTAACAATCCAATTAAAACAAATAGCTATTCATATATAACATCATTTCTGTTTTAAACTCCTAGTCTCTATTTTACTTTCTAACTGTTCAGGAGTCATCTGAACAGTAATATGTCCTAAACATTCAATGAAAAGGGAGTGCAAGAAAAGGATGCAGAGGGAAAGTCATACCAATGACCACAGCTATGGTTCATAGAATTCTCTTCCTTGTGTGTTTTAGAGAGAGGGGTAGATAAAAAGAATGAGTACACCAGGGCCTCTTCCCACTGCAAGCAGCTCCAAATGCATGTGCCACTTTCATCATCTTCTTTGAACACTCACATGTTTTAGTGCAGCTAGTGTCTCTAACTTTTCATTGTTTCCCAAGAAGATTGACAGTGATGGAACAATCTAAAGTCCAAAGTTACTTAAAATTCCATGGAACAATCTTCTCAAAAAGTGAAAGGGATCTCCTTAGGAGAACTGCTGTGCTGCCAGATTTAATTCATTCCTATATTTGTTCGGTTCCTTAACAGCTATCATGTATGCAAAACAGAAGGTAGTTGTCATGTGTTCTTTGTTACTTTTTGATGCCAGTAGCATCTTCTGTGTATGGACTTCAAGCCTGAACTCACCCTGGGGCTTCCCACAAAGGTGATCAAGGGGTATATGTTCTAATGTTTGCCAATTTAGTTTCAAGAGACTTTCATCATCCATTTTGAGACAATGACCTTCTGCATATTAGGGCAGTGGCTTGTGTATATCTTAGGACTCTGAAGAGGAATACCTCCTAAATGCAAGGAACCTCTCTAGACAGAACAAAAAGTAAAATGCATACCCCTCTTGAAATTGCAGCTAGCAGAAGAGAGAAATCAGTCTCTAGCAACCCACAGACACATGAACAAAGATAATATTAAAGGAAAGTAAGGAGCTCAGAAATAGAAGAAATTATAACAAATTAATTGAAGATAAAAGGACACAAATGATATCAAGGAGCTGGGTGTGCCATTAATTCCAGCTCAGGGGAGACAGAGATAGGAGAATTGCTGAGAGTTCAAGGACACCCTGAGACTACATAGGTCAGCCTCGGCTAGATAGAGCAAAACACTACCTCAAATACTTCAAAAAACAAACAAAAAGAAGATACTGAGGGCCAAGAGGTAAAGGTAGCTGATAGCACACCTAAAATGACCTGAGAAGACTCATGATGATTAATTAAATGGGCTGCTTTCTTTAGAAATAAGCAGAATGAAGTTCCTTATGAAGAGGTTTTAGAGACTCACACAGAATGAGATTTGAAATCTGCTATGTTAATTAATCCTTTAAACATACAACAACTTATAGTCTTCAACACATAACATTTACATGGGTCCATATGCACCAAAAATTAAGAATGAAGAGATGAAGACAAAGAAACACCAAATATAAAAACAGAGGTGGCAGCTGGGGTTATTGTTTTATTTTGGTTTCCCCTAGAGCCATTTTCAAGCACACTTGTCTAGAGAAACACATTACCAAAGGCTTTGAAGATACTGCATTTTACATGTCCAGAAAATCACGTTTTCTCATTCTGAGGTCAAGTTGACACATCAAGTAGGTTTTTTTTTTATCTTTGGTATTTTTTTTTTTCATTCCACAGAAAATGTTTCCAAAAGGCAAAAAGGAAATGGATATACTTCTTGATGGTAGGTTTAGATGAGTCCCAAGTTGGAGTCACCAAGGTCAGAAGAATGGTGACAGAGGCATAGGAAAATGGGTTATCCACATTCCTCAAGAAACTACCCAGTGTTTATCCCCTCCTTGATGAACAATGCCCAGGCCGTGGTTACCTGCCCCATACGTTACATGATCACTGTTCTACCAGAGCCACAAATGCCTTTTTCTGTCTCAGGCATACATGTCCAGAACTGTAAAAGGGAAGTCAAGTTACCATAGTCAGGAAAAGGCATCTCTAAAGAAGACAAATGAGATGCACCAAAAAGCACATCGCTGATTCACTACAAGGCTTTGAGGAGTCCCCAAATACTACCAAGAAATCCTGCATTCCCCATTCAAAACTACAAAATTAACTGAAGTTTGGAACAGCAAGATAAAGCAATTAAGGATGCTCCAGGGAGCTATTAAAACCAGAGGATTCAGAGTTCACATGATTCTCTACCCATTCTAACAGAGACCAACACACTCACATGGCACTGCAGTTTATGCTACAACCAGCATAGAAGCTAGTACTTTACTTGGAGGGCTTCCCTGCAAATACATATGAAGAACTAACAAAGAAAATTTTATACCTTGTGAAAAGACTAGGAGACTGGTACTAAGCCAAGAACATTGCAAGTGTACTTTATTTTCACTGATAAAAGGCATTACTTCCATACTTTTGGAAAAACATTATCTTTAAAACAAAAATACTATCAAGGAAAACCACATTTAAATACTTTGATTTAAACCTTTAATAGCAAAATGGATTGCAGAAGAGTACAATAAGGAATTATGAATTATCTAAATCTACAAGACTGCTTCCTAAAAATAAATGTGTGGTAGTTTGAATAGATGGCCCCCAATATATTCAGTGTTTTATTAGTTAGTAGTTTGGATCTGTAGCCACCTAGCTGGAGAAGGTGGATCTATAGGTCAGCCCTAATGTGTGGTGGCAGATTTAAGATTCCAATCTAAAAATATGCAAAGTGCCTGAGTTCCTCCTGAAGTACCTGAAGTGTGCTATATGGCTTTGGTTTTTGGCTTGTGGCTTCCTTCTCTCTCTCTCTCTCTCTCTCTCTCTCTCTCTCTCTCTCTCTCTCTCTCTCTCTCTGTCTCTTTTTCTCTCATTCTCTCTCTGCTTGGCCCTTCTGCCATTTATGGAACTTCCCCTGGATCTGTAAGTTTCAATAAATATCCCTTCCTCCATAACCATGCCTGGTCTAGCAGTTCATCCAGCAAACCTGAAGCTGTCTACTACACAAATTGGTATTGAAGGGGCTGGAGACATGGCTTAGCAGTTAAGGAGTTTGCCTGAGAAGCCAAAGGACCCAGGTTTGATTCCATAGTACCCACGTAAACCAGATTCACAAGGCGACATATGTGTCTGGAGTTCATCTGCAGTGGCTAGAGGCCCTGGTGCACCCATTCTCCCTCTGTCTGTCCCCTCCCTCCCTCCCTCCTCCCTCCATCCCTCCCTCTCTCTCTTTCCCTCGCTCTCTCTCTCCTTGCAAATAAATAAAATAAAATAAATTTTAAAAAAGAAATTGGTGCCAAGGAGTGAGTTGAGATCAATCTGACCATATGGATTTTCGTCTGTTGGAACTTTTCATCTTGAGGAATGGGCATAGACTTGGTACTTGCAACTGAAGACACCTTCTGGAGTGGTAAACCAAGTTTTATACACTATTGTGATGACAGTGTGAGAATGCTAAATTCAGTGAGAGTTGTATTTGGAGGCTTGGCTTATGAACTTTCTAAGGGGAAGGAAAGACTACAGAGGACTTTGGTGGAACTGGGCTACTAGCATAAAGGCTGGCTGCATTCTGATGCCCAGGCCCAGAGAGTTTCATCAAGGTTAAATTTGTGATGGACTGGTGTGCCTGGTTAAAGATACTGGACTGAGAGATCAAAGATTTCTAGTTGGAAAACCTCAAGCAAGTTAAAATTATAGGCACCAAGACTGGTTATAAGTTACTGAAGCTGCTATTGTCAAACACATTAGCAATCTTAAGGAAGACAGCCCAGCTGCTTTACATTAAAACAATAAAGAGGATGCCTGAGGAAAGACTATGATAGACATGCAAACTCTTTTGGAAAGAGTTGAATGGAACAGGAACCTGCTTTTTCAAGGTTATGATTTATTTGGTCCCTGAATTAAGAATATAGCTGTATCCTACATACTTGTTATTAGTTTTAGAAGCATGAAAAATCATGGAATGGTTATGAATTGCACACAGTTCTAGGAGCCACTGCTGAGATGTGGCAGGTGGTGGGGCATGATAACCCTAATAGGCTGGAAGAGCCTTTGGAAGATAGACTGTGGTTTGCATGGAGACCTGAAGACATTCTGGATACACCAGGATTATGCAAGAGCTATCATGGAGCCTCTTAGCTAGAGATGGAAGTTTTCCCTTACTGCTAAGCCCAGCTGGAGGGGCAGAATTGGAAAATCTGAGACTGCCAGTCACTGGACTTGATCTGCAGAAATTTGATGTTTAATAGCTGAATTTGCATTGTTCTAGTCTCTCCTTGCTATGCCTTATACCAGTTGAGAAAGTTTACTCTGTGCTTTTATATGTTGAAAGTATTTAACTTGTTTGATTTTACAGGACTCACAGCTAAGAGACTGTCTTAAATCTCAGATGAGACTTGGGACTTTGGAACTCTTAAACTGGTGAAGACTGTAGGGACCTTTGAAATTGGACTGAATACAATTTACAATGTGTGATGGTTTTGAATCTATTGGGAGCCAGGGGAATAATGTGGTAATTTGAATAGCCTCCAATATATTCAGTGTTTTATTAGTTTGTAGTTTGGATCTGCAGCCACCTGGCTGGAGGAGGTAGATCTCTGGGTCCAGCCCTAAGGTGTGGTGGTAGATTTGAGATTCCAATGTAAAGATGTGGAAAGTGCCTGAGTTCCTGAAGTATGCTGTGTGGCTTTTGGCTTCTTGCTTCGCTCTTTCTGTTTGGCCCTTCTTCTACCATTATGGAACGTCCCCTGGATCAATAAATATCGATTCCTCCATAACCATGCCTGATCTGGAAGTTCATCTCAGTGAACCTGACGCTGTCTACTACAAAGTGTCACTTAAAATAGTTTGTTTTATAGGCAAGTAGAGCACTGAGCTAAAACGGGATGGCACTAAGTATAAAGATAAAAAAAAAAAATTGCCCATACATGTTGAAGATCAGGGTTGATATTATTAATTTATATGTGACTCAAGAACAGATTAAAAGGAAACCTTTACAAAACTTATACATAATTTGTAGAACCTATGCCTATGTTACATCAAAAATCTTGCAAGAGGCCGGGCATGGTGGCGCACGCCTTTAATCCCAGCACTCGGGAGGCAGAGGTAGGAGGATCGCCGTGAGTTCGAGGCCACCCTGAGACGACAGAGTTAATTCCAGGTCAGCCTGAGCCAGAGTGAGACCCTACCTCGAAAAACCAAAAAAAAAAAAAAAAAAAAATCTTGCAAGAGAGTACATATAAGTCTGATTTGGGGTAATGTGGTTTTATACAGTCAATAAGCCAAAAGATAGGATCAGGGTTATGACTTGATGGGAGATCACTCACCTAGCAAGTTCAAGGTTCTGGGTTCAATCCCCAGTACTAAAAATAGAGCAGAAATAGAAATAATAGTGATAATTAGACAAAACAGCACAGTTGCCCAATCTTCCTTTTGTTCAAGTATTTCAGGCTCAGGACTTGATTTACATTGTCTCATATATTCCTTATAACAGCTCTGTGTAATAGGTACTATTTTCTTTAGAATGAAAGGAGATATAGATTGGCTCAATAATTTTTTTTTAATCATATAACCAAAACTGTGTCAGGTATAGTTTTGGATCTAGGAAGTCTGAAGTCTAGTAATGTCTGTGTGGGGTAGTAGTAAACTATGAGCCACCAAAGGAAAGTGTGAACACTACTCATATTACTCCTTTATTCACCAAAGACACTCTGCTTATAGTAGTCTCTTTGTTTACAAAATATTTTTAATTTTTATTTTTTTCAAATTTATTTGAGAAAGAGGCAGATACAGAAAAAATGGGTGTGCCAATGCCTCCAGCAATGCAAACAAACTCCAGACACATGCACTACCATGTACATCTGGCTTATGTAAGTCCTGGGGTATCAAACCTGGGTCCTTTGGTTTTTCAGGCAAGTGCCTTGACTGCTAAGCCATCTCTCCAGCCCTCCAAAATATTTTTGATGAAATTATTTGCTATCAAAATCTTTTTATTTTTGTGGTTTCCATTAATTTTAGAAACTTCAACATAAATGATTTATAATGACATTAACAAGTCATATCCTAATTATAACAATGATACATGTTTATGGTACTATAGTTGGAAAATAAGGATAAAAAATAAATTAATTATAATCCTACCATATAATAGTTAATTCTTCAATATGTTTGTACATCTTCTGGGCATTTTTTTCTGTACATAGGTCTTTGTCCAAAAATCGGGACCTATGGAACCTCATAATTGACTATTCTGTGTGTGAGTACATGGTTTAATAATATATGTTTATTGGACAAGTTAAGGCTAGAAACCAGGAAAATTCAAGTTCCAACATGCTCACATTTTCTTTTTTGAGTAAAATAATCCTGGCACATCTTCTCTTCATAAAGTTTAATGATTTCTGCATTTTGATTTATTGATGATGGCAAACTTGCCAGCCAATCAATAAAGGACTGACTAAAAACAAAGTGTACAGGCCTGGCAGCCACGTGAGAATAGCAACTGCAAGACACAGTGTCTCAAAGACAGTCTGGCTAGGACTTACTCTAAGGGAGTGTCCTATTCTAAGTGATAGAAAACAGCAATCATCCCCAGGATAATATGGTAATAGACTTTATTCCACAAACCCAGATACATAATGTTAGACCTGGAAGGACTGGGGCTTATAGTTTCCAAATATATAGTTGTAGCAGACTGCTTCCGGTCACTGAGATGAACTTCCAAACCAGGCACAGTTATGGAAGAAGAGATTTATTGAAGCTTACACATCGAGGGAAAATTCCATAATGGCAGAAGAAGTTGGCTTTTCTTAAAGAACCAAGCAGAGAGAGAGAGAAAAGCCTCAAGCCAAAAAAACCCAAAAGCTACACCACACAGAAGTACACTTAGGAATTCCAGGTAGAACTCAGGCGCTTGGCATATTTCAAGATGGGAATTCCAAATCTATCACCATACCTTAGGGCTGGACCCTAAGATTCACCCAGTGACACCTCCTCAAGCCAGGCAGCTGGAAATCTCAGGAGCTTTAATAAAAGTCCTGAATCTATTGCAGGACATTTATTCACTACCACAACTGCTAAAGAAAGAATTTCCTATGTCTTGGTAACAAAACTACCCCATAAAGCCAACTTTCTAAGTCTCTTCTTTTTAAGGTTTGGATCTGAAATGTCCCCAAAATCTGCTATGTTATAGGCTTAGGCCCCAATGGAATGGTATTCAGAAGTGAGGCCTTTAGGAGGTGACTGGATCAAGGAATTAATCCATTTATGAATTGGTAACTTATCATGTAAAGTAAGCAAAATGTTCTATTTCTCTACATTTCTTTATATCTAGCTTAGAGAAAAATAGAAGTCACTTCCTTGTAGGAGCTCATAAAAGAATGGAATGAAACACTTGTTTAAGCAGATGGAGATGATAGGGTAAACAGGAGGCTTTGCTGGTCTGAATAGCATTACCCAGAGCCTGCACTGTAAACCCTTAAGAGCAGATAAGTGGGATATTGGAAGACTCCTGTTCCTAGACATACCTCACACCAACCCCCAGGTGCTTCCTGTAAATGACCAACAGACCTGTTTATGAGTTCCTTTATTTAACTCCCTATCAACTTCTAAGATGCACGCAACCCCCCCCCCCACTATGTTTAAAATTACTTTTATGGCTGTAACTGTAACATGTGAATTGTGATTTATGGTGTAATTCCCATTCTGTTTTTTTTTTTTCTATAAATATCATGTGGTTATTTCCAATAAAAGTTGACATTCCAAACAGTTTGGGGCTGCATCCTGAGAATACAACCTCAGAGGTGCAGACCTAATATACCAGTTTTTCTTCTTTTTCTTTCCTTTCTTTGTTACCCAAAAAAACTTTGCCTCACATTCCATGAGTGAGTCTTACTTGTATAACACCAGACCCCATAACATCCATAACACCAGGCTATTGAAAAGTGATGGAATCTTTAAAAGGTGGGGCTCAGTTGGAAGAAGTATGTCACTGGGAATGTATTCTGTATGCTTTATCTGCACCTCTGTCTCGTGTTTGCTTCCTGGGTACCATACAATGAGCATATTTCCTCTGCCATATACTTCTGCCATTATTGACTAGCTCCAAGACAAGTATGCCATGAGACCAAGAACGGAAACTTCTAAAACTGTAAGCAAAAAGAACCCATTCTTCCTTTAAGTAGATTTTCTCAGAGACTTGTCACAGTGGCAAAAAATGAACACAGAAACCTTTCATCATACTTTTTCAGATCAGAGCATTCCTAAACATTTTTTCCAATCATTATGTAAAGCCATTTCTTACTTGAGCATCCATCTAGCATGGTAACAGGTAGTAAAGAATAAGTGAATACAGATGAAAAAATATAGAAGATATCAAGAAAGAAAGTATGAGAAATATGCAGTAAGTGTTAAAAGAAACATCCTTACACACAAGAAAAATATGACTGCCATGAGAGGTAGCAAAGAAGGAGAGAGAAATAGAGCTCAACTTCAAATATGATGAGAAGTGGGGATTATAGTAAGGAGCAAGATACAAGGAGTAAGAGAAAGGAAAATTGCCTTTTTTCCTTTCTCTTACTCCCTGTAACCTGCTCCTTGCTAGTTACCAAGAGGAGACATAAAACATAGAGGAAATTCTTTGTACATTGGTCTAACAGGATTCTTGCTAAGGACAAGCAGGTTGATAGGTCATCAAGACCTCTCAAAACTGACTTGGCAGGATTTTTTTTTTTTTGCTAATACTGACCTATGCAAGCCTGTCAAGAATGGAACTGAGGTGAAGACTCAGCAGAGAAGAAACGCCTCACCTGGATATAAATCTTTTCAAATGTTTGGAAAATTTCATGGTAAAAGCCCGACTTGAATTAGTCTTAAAGATAGAATAGGATCTACAAATCTATAGGAGACAACATATTTAAATATTTGGGGAGAGGGGACCTATCATAAACAAAGATTCAAATGCAAAGCCTAGTAAATCAAAACCTAGCAAAAAGAAATAAATTGTATATGTGTGTTTGTATGAAATTATGGTAGAACTCTGAAAGGAGATAAATTAGGATTAATAAGATAAATGCTAACGTATCAATAACGTTCACTTGAAGAAGTTAAACATGTATTGTGAACCCTAACCAATGAAAGACAATAAAGTGAGTTTAGGAAGTGTACTAAATATACTTCATGATATAAGTTCAGATTAAAACAAACCATAAAATTAATATTGGTGTAAATATAAATTAAGCACACTAAAACATTTCAAAGCCACACTGAGAAGGGCCCCAAGTAGAATTGGGGCAGAGATGAGGGAAAGGATGGTACCAACACATGATGTATCTATACTAAGTATGTCTGTAATTAATAAAAACAATCATAAATTCCTTGTATTTCAGTATAATTATTATGTATACAAACTAAAAAATGTCTGATGGTAAATCTTGATTACTAAAACAACGAAATCTGAACACACAATTGCTAAACCCACTATGCCTTTTCCAGGGCTTCCCAAGCATTTACACCATGATCATCACCATCAAGCATGGCACTCTCATTCCTTTTCTTAAAAGCTAACTGCTTTGCAGGGTGTAATGCTACAGCAGGAGGAAAGCTGACAAGGCCTTAAACAAAAGCTATTCAGGAAATCTCAAGCTATCAAATCTTGCTCTGATTAAGAATCTAATTTCCTCTCATATGAGACAATACAATTTAGTCCCTTTGAGGAAAATCTGTGTTGTATGGCTTTTCCTTGTACTACATGGTTTTCATGAAGCTATGCTTTCAATAAAATGAGTGAATGATGTCTATCTCAAAGGGCTGAAATAGCACATAGCTATGAAGGACAGATTACATCAGCAATGCATATAATTAAGAAGTCAAAAAAGTCAACTTTCCAAAGTCTCTTCTTTGTGCATGCCAGCTCTCACAGCCACAATGAGAAAACATTTTGATGTGTTTTCACTTATGTTGAAAAGGAACATTAAAGGGAAAAATGTCCCTGGCTTTATGGATACAATATACTCAAAAGCAATTAGTTATTTTAATATAAAATGGGTAATACACACAACTACCCTGCCACACTTCCATCGGCAGCAGGGAAGTCCTCAGTTGTCACCCTGGAGAATCCTTCCATGACAGCACCCATGTGGAAGTCATAGCCCCCCCCCAAAAATAACTTACCTCATGTAATATATTACCTTACAAGTGGTTTTTCTTTTTAAAAAATAGCATATCTGTAAGCACATATCTAAATGCTTTCATGTCAAATTCTATGACAAAAGTTTTAAATACTACCTTAACTGTCTTCTTTTAGTCTTTTTTAAATCTTTTTTTCGTTTATTATTAAAATGGAATATAGGCATATAAAATGACTATCAAAATTAGACAGGCCAGGTATGTTGGTGTATGCCTTTAGTCCCAGCACTTGGGAGGCAGTGGTAGGAGGATCATTGTGAGTTTAAGGCCAGCCCAGGACTAGAAAGTGAGTTCCAAGTCAGCCTTGGCTACAGTAAGACCCTATCATGGGGGGGAAAAAAAAAGCAAACAAAAAAGTAGATACTATAAACCCAAATCCATTGCCCATGGCAAACAGATAACACTGACTGTATTATCTCTTTCTTTCTTTTTATTTATTTTGGAAAACATTGTTTTAAAGAAAATGCAGCATTCTCTTATTTTATTATGGTCTTAGAAGTTCAGACCACTAGTCAGTTAACTAGACTTGCAGATTTACAAAAGCAAGATAGTATAACTCACAATATGCATATCCAATCAGACTACAACAAAAAGTCACTAACCTTGAATGACTAAGAAAATGTATAACTGAAATACACAAGACATTTGAAAACAATATTTAAGACATTTATTCGTCTTAGGTAGCTAGAATAGTGCTAATTCTAAAGTACAGTGAGAAAAGGACAGATGAGAAGGTGTTTTAGTGCAGGCATGTATAAAATAAATGTAGTCCCCTCATTTCTTCAACTTTTTTTTCTCTTCTTTTTTGGGGCGTAGGTGTGGGTATGTGTGCGCACACACACATACACACACACACACTCTCACGTGTTGGAATATGGTGCATGTTTGAAACAGCCTGTGTGTTTAGCAGTCAAAGGGCAACTCTGAGTATTAGTCCTCACCTTCCTCTTCACTTACAGTCGGGTCTCATTGTTCACTGCTGCACTGGCAGGGCTAGCTGGTCTGCAAGCTTCCATGGGATTCTCCTGCTCAATCTCCCTTTTGCCATAGGCATATTTAGATCACAGATGTTTGTTTGTTTTGAGGTACAGGCTCACTGTAGCCCATGCTGATCTTGAATTTACTATGTACTATCAGGGTGGCCTCAAATTTTGAGATTCTCCTACCTCTGTCTCCCATGTGCTGGGATTAAAGATATACACCACCATGCCCAGATGTGAACTACAATATCAGCTTTTGACCTACACAGTATGGATCTAAACTCAGGTACTCACACTTTTTTGCAAGCATTTTACCCAATGATCCATCTTCCCCAGATGATCTGAGCCATCTCTCTAACTTCTCCAATTTTTAAAGACGATCCCTAAAACCTCTCTGTGGTTTCTTTTTCACAAACACACTTCATAAACATAGATGTATTTAACATACACACACATGAAAAAAAAAAAAAAAACCACTTTTGAGCAGGGCATATTGGCATACACCTTTAATCTCAGCACTCGGGAGGCAGAGGTAGGAGGATCACCATGAGTTCAAGGCCATCCTGAGACTCTGTAGTGAATTACAGGTCAGGTCAGCCTGGGCTAGAGTGAAACCCTACCTCACAAAACCAAATATATATATATTTATTTTTTTTTCCTAGAGTTATCATTATCAAACAGTAGTGTAAGCACAGACTTAAGCATTCATCCTATAAATGATAAAAATGAAAACTTAGATCTAGAGTTGGACTGATATGGGTCTGAATTATAGCTATGTCATTTAGTTAGATGGTCACAGGCAATCACTACATTAGCGTGAGGTTCCATTTCTTCTGACAAATGAGGGAAATTGTCTTATTTCAAATCTTGTCTAGGATTTTTATAAGACATAAAGAAAAAAGTTATAGCTGACATTTTCCAAACATTTGAGACAATGTCCAATATGGGAAAGCTATTCACTCTTACACATTCTTCACAGCTGTATGAAACCTATACATTAACTTTGCTTTTACCATTATGTCATGACTCTAAATTAACCAGAGAAAATTAGTAAGCAAGCTTCACAAAATGAGACAAAATATCTTAAAAGTCACAATCAGGGAGACAAAAATAGCACCAATAAACAACAAAGTTCTATATAGCATTGAAATTTTAAATACACATGAATAAAAAGCCAGAAGAAATATTTAAGAAGGATAATTTCCTTATTAAGTCTATCTCCCAAACTGAATAGAAAGGAAGCTGACAGTAGAAAGAACTATCTCATCTCTGTAAACTGTTGGAACAAGATGGGGTAGACCATTTTCTGTGGCACATGGACTGAAGCTCAACTAACAGAGAAACAGTTTGTTCATTTTTTTCATCAAGAATATATTTCAGGGCTGGAGAAATGACTTAGTGGTTAAGGCATTTGCTTGTGAAGGCAAAGGACCCAGGTTCAGTTCCCTAGGACCCAGGTAAGCCCGATGCACACAAGGGGCAAATTCGTCTGGAGTTCACTTGCAGTGGCTAGAGGCCCTGGCGTGCCCATTCTCTCTCTGTCTCAATCTCTCTCTGCTTGCAAATAAATATTTTTTTAAAGAATATATTTCATCAATGGTATTTATAAAAGATGTTCTATTATGTAATTGTAGATATAGTGTTATGTATTGTTCAGTGACATCCTAAGGCAGGCCTTGTTGCTGTATCTTTCCTACCTTCTTTGTAATAGAATCTAGAATGTATGACTAAGAAGTCACTTTGAGATTGACTTTTTAAAAAAGTTCTTACCTTCTGCTGTTGCGAAGTGCAAAACTGTGAGTGGAAATGTTTCATTCTGACTTAACGATATATTAGAAATTAGACTACAGTGGGAGGACGTTCTTAGATATTGCTGCTGCTGTTACCCAAGGTACTTTAGAAATTTTCCTTTAATAAACAAAAAATTTCCTTTGATATTTAAAGTGAAACATTTAGCCTGTTTGTTTTAATCTAAAGCAAAAAGTAATTTGGCTAAACATAATGGTATATTTGTAAAGCACCTTAATATATCCCCATGAGGAAGGTACTTCCTGGTTTACTTTTATATCCTATTGTATATATAAGTATTTTGTATTAAAATGGAATCAGTAGCAACACTACAGTTTTATAAAGTGCTTTGCTAGAAGAATTACAGCTTTGCAATATAACAATTGTTTTGCATATTTCTTAATGTAATAGAAGAAATAATCAGCCTGTGTTTTTAATGAATCTATTTGTATTTTCCCAATCATTTCCTCTAGTGTAACATTTGCTGGGCTAATAAAAGAACAGCAAAATTCAAAAAAAAAAAATAATATATTTCAAATGTTTCCTTAATTTTTTATTCCTTCCTTTCTACTGATTCCTTCGTTCTAGTCTCTGTACCTAGTCAATACCTTCCACTGGCTTTACAACTTAGAAGAGTGGCTTTCACACTCCACTTTTCACCTATGTAGGTCTCATTCTGACTTACCCCATCCCCATCCTCACTCTCCCCTCTCCCAAACATACTTAAGGAAAATCTTCCTAATTGCGAAACATCCTGGAATCTTTTCAGGACGTTTCTGATTCAATTCTTGATATCTGACACTACAGCCTCCTCCCCTGGAACTTCTTTCCTTTCTCCGTTGCTGGTTTTCTTACTACCACTAAGCATTCTCCTCCTTATCTTTGTGTCACCCTTTGTCCACTCTAACTACGATTTTCTGCTATTCCATCCTTTTTGTTACATGTAGAAAACACAAACTATTTTCACGTGATAATCAACTGTTTTACTTTGACCACAGTCCCAAGTTACCTCAACCCTCTCTAGAGTGTTGTAGCATTAAAGCTTTTTAACAACAAGAAGTTAATAATGTTAGAGGGTTTTATCCAAGAAAAAAAAAAAAAAGACCATTGTTTAGTCTAGCTCTTCTCTTTCTAATTAGGAAATCCACTTCCTTTGGGACCCCTCAACAGGCTTCATTTGTGGCATTACTTACTTGATTACTCAACATTTCATCTCCCTGTATTTTCTCCTAACATACCATAAAAGCCTTTGGGTTCTCTTTTGCTTTCTCTGTGGTTTCTCCTTTCTGTTGGAACTAGAATTGACAGCTATGTATCCTCAGAATTCACTCTCCACTCTTACCCATCACATCAGTTAGGAAGAATGCCTATCTTATTCTCCACTGAATGACAACAGGGCTTTAACTACAACCAAAGTACCTAGTCTGCATTCTTTCAACTTGAGCAATGATTCCAACTCTATAGTCTCCTTCCTGAAGCAGAATTGGTGAAAAACACACATCTCAAAGAGATTATCATGATCTTAAGTCAGAATTTGCTATTAAATTTTCAAGGAATGTCTGTTCCTTAGAACTCTAGAAATAAAGCATATATGTACCTAGGCATCAACCATAAAGCATGAAAAATGCCTCATGTCTGAGATCTTTAAATAATTCCTTTTATGTCTGAGATACTGTTTAAGTTCAGATATTTTGTTGGAGAGAAGACAGTGAGTTTGTACCACATTTCTCACTTTCAGAGTCTAAAGATTAAGACAGATACATCTCTATATGCTTCATAATAAAAGCCACAAAGAAGACCTTGAAATTGAACTTCTCTGGCAACTCAAACATACTTAAGGGAGGGATCATCTTTTCTCCAAAGCTGTTCCATTAGACTGTATTCTGCTAAGGTCATTTGTAGTTCATAATCTTCCCCACTGTAAACAGTACTAACAATGCAATCCGGCACTGTATTACTCTATGGAATTATTAATTCTGGATATTTAAGGGGCTTACTTTCTTTCCATCATTTTTTCTAATAGCATAATATGCATCTTTTTATTGACTCTGTGCTAAATAACATACAAGCATTTGAATAAAATCACTGATTGGCTTTGAACTCTAATAGCACCTGATTTCATCCAAGTCCCAGCTTATCCTTTAATTCTTGTTTGAAATGTACAACATGGCAGCCCTTCACATAGGTAATGAGGAGGAAGGAGTGAAGTGCTCATTTGAATGCTATGATAATTACTTTTTACTTCGCAAAAATCATGAAGTCTCCACACCTTGCTAAATAAGACAATATCAAGTATTCTCAGTTCATTAATCTGCCATGAAACTGAAAATTAAATGATGAGTGTGGCATTTGAGTCAATGACAAAACAAAGGATTCAAAATTCTTATATAGGTTCACTGAAATTAATGTCTTTAAATATAGTTTTGTCCCAGAATAAAATGTCATATAATTTATTATCTAAATGAAGACAATACTCTCAGTAAGAATTGATCACTACTAGAAATCAAACAAAGACAACACTGATAAACTAAGACTCTCTGCAGAAAAACAGGAAGCAAGGTCTCTTTCTCCCAAAGCAATGCACCAAGTAGAATTTTTGTTCTTCTCCAGTATATCTAAATTCTTAATGGGGTTAATCCCAACAGAATAAGTGTATGGAGAAGATAACTAAAAGAACTGTGTGCAAAGTGAAAAGCAAACATTTAATTCAGAAGAAAATAAAACCCAAATCTACATGAGATCTTCTAACATTGATAGCAAATTCTTTGATGTTCCTCACTGAGAGAGATAGGTTATGTCTTCTATGTCTTCTATCCTTGAATCTTCTTTTTGAGCAACAGAACAAGTGAAAAGGGCACTATGCAATAAAATTCCTGATAACCCCCATATTTTATATCTTAGCAGTACTGTTCAACCCCTCACTGATTTTTCTGTCTAATTAAACTACCAATAACTAACAGAGAAGCACTGAATCTCTAGCTATACAAAAGGACTTGTTCATATCTTCCTTAAATTCAATTTCTACTGAAATTTGGATACTTTTAGTGCATTCACATTGAAGACTGATATATCTTCCTAGAGAATTGAGCCTATTATGTAATGCCTTCTTTATCCATGAAGATCTTTTTGAGCATAGCTGTCCACTTAGTCTGACATTAATAACGCTACTTTAAGCTGTATGTTATTTTGTTAACATGGTATATTTTTCTCTGTCTTTCCCTTTATATCAGAGTACTGAAAGGATTTATTTTAAATATTTTTATTTTTATTTATTTATTTTAGAGAGAGAAAGAGGCAGATAGATGAGGGAGGGAGGGAGGAAGGGAGGTGGGGTGCATCAGGGCCTCCAGCCACTGCAAACAAACTCCAGATGTGTGTGCCCTCTTGTGCATCTGGCTTATGTGGGTTCTGGGGAATTGAACTTTGATCCTTTGATTTTGCAGGCAAGTGCCTTAACTGCTAAGCCATCTCGCCAGGCCCATGAAAGGGTTTATTTTAGATAACAGTTGAGTCATGTATTTTTTATCCAGCCTCAGTCTTGTAATTAGTACATTGAGAAGGGCTATATTTTAAGTCGTGTGTGTGTGTGTGTGTGTGTGTGTGTGTGTGTGTGCTTGGTGCACATGCAGTGTATGCATGTGTGTGCAGATGCATGTGCCTGTGGGCACAGTGCAAATGCCAGAGCAGAATGTCAAGTATCTTCCTCTACACTCTTTTGTCTTATTTCCATGAGTCAGAGTCTCTCATTGGACCTAAAGCTGTTGAGTTTTTTGTCAGATTGGATGAGCAATGAGCCCCCTTAGGACTGGGGTCATAGACATTTGTGGCCATGCCAAGCTGTTCCCATGGGTATTGGAAATCAAACTCAAGTCCTTGTGATGAGCAGCAAGCACTCAGATCTGCTGAGTTTCTTTTTCCTTCCTCATTTTTTGCCTCCTCCTATTTTAATTGAGAAGAATTTTATGTAATCCTATTTGATACCTTCTTAGTGAATCAATTATGCTTTCTTAAATTTTGGTAACAGTTGCGCTAAAATTTATATGTGGCTTTTAACTAATCTAAGAACACTTTCAAGTAACTGTATTATATTATGTGCTTGTTGTGTAGGTACATTGTAACAGCATGTTTACAACTGCAACCTCCAGCCTACTAGTAAGACTAATGCCACTCTAACTGTTTTTCAAATAAGCAGTTCATATTTAGATCAATGAAGAAGAAAAGTAAAATATTACACCTCCATGTATTCCTCTCTGGTTCCCTTCTTTTCTTTTACATGGGTCTAAGTTTGTGATTCTTGTCATTTTCCTTCTGCATGCACAGCTTTACTCTAACAGTCCATGCATAATAGGTCTTCCAGTGGCATATTCCCTCAGTTTCTGTTGGATATATTTGTTGCATATATTTGTTACTGAGTTTGAAAATTTTTCTGCTATTACTATTTGAAATACTTCTGCTCCAATCTTCTAAAATTATGATTAGGCATGAATATTTTTATAGTTCTTGAATGTTCCCATCCCTCCTTTCTTCTTTCCAGTTTCATGTGAGAATTTTTTTTAATTTTTGTTTATTATTTATTTGAGAGTGACAGGCAGAGAAAGAGGGGGAGAGAGAGGTTGAGGGAGGGAGGGAGAATGGGCACGCCAGGGCTTCCAGCCACTGCAAACGAACTCCAGACGCTTGCGCCCCCTTGTGCATCTGGCTAACGTGGGCCCTGGGGAATTGAGCCTCGAACCACAGTCCTTAGGCTTCACAGGCAAGCGCTTAACAGCTAAGCCATCTCTCAAGCCTGATGTGAGAAAATTTTTATATGGTTATTATTTTATTTATTTTTTTTATTTGTTTGAGAGAGGGAGAGAAAGAATGAGAGAGAATAGGTGTGCTAGGACTGCTAGCCACTGCTAATGAACTCCAGATGCATGGGTCACCACTTGCATATGGCTTACATGGGTTCTGGGGTATTGAAATTGGGTCCTTCGGCTTTGCAGGCAAGTGCATTAGCTGCTAAGCCTTCATTTGAGAGGTTTTTATTGGACTACCTTCACTGATTCTTTCATCTGGAGTGCTGAGCCTTATACTGGACACATCAAACATTTTTCATTTCTGTTACAGAATTTTTATTTCTAACAGTTTCCTTTGATTTTCTCTTTCTGTTTATATTTCAGGTCTGTTCTTGAATGTTATCTCTTTTTTTTTTTTTTTTCATTAGAGCCCTTAACATACTGATAGATCAACTTATATGTTAAGTATGAGAATGGTTCTGGTGATTATTATGCCTTCAGATTGTATCATTTTTCCTTGCCTTTTGTATGTTTGTTAGAAACTAATCATGTTAAGTCTTATACTAATCTAGCAAGAGTTGGTTGGACTGCTTCTACTGTGTGCCAGAGGCTTCACATTGACTCTAGTGTTCCTTCTCTTGTGTCCTCATCTCAGAAGAAGTCTGTGTTTTTAAGCTCTTTCCGCTGTAACCCAATGCTACAGTATTAGAGGCCCTTTGTTGTGGTGATGGTGAGTATGGGCAAATATGAGCATCTCCTGCCTCCTGAGCAAAACCAATTGTTTTATAGGGACTATATCCTAGCAAGCTATCTTCACAGGCATTCCTCCTATGGTATGGCATCTTTTCCTCCTAGCACCTATTTCCTTTCCTAGATACAATATTCCTCATATATTTCTGAAAGTCCTACTGATTATGGTTCTGCCCACTTAAGTAAGACAGAAAGAATTCATAGAGTTGGAATGGAGGAAATCCCTGCCCTTCACCTGGGACAAGGCTCCAGAGAAGCTGCTTCCTGGAGATATGGTCTTTGTAGTAGAGGACACTTTTTGGACCCATGTTTACCCTTGTGCTCCCCCTGCATTAGCCACAAGGGTATCTTCACAGGAGATAAAGCCCAAGAGCCTCTCTTACACTGTGGCTTGCAGAAGTTTGCAGTCTCGTGCTTACATATATTTAGCCTCCAGGAATTCATCAATATTACTATATAAGTATCTACCAGCTTAATCCTATAGAGGTTGTGCTACAGGTAAGCAAATGCTGGCCATGTCCAATATGACAACCTGTCTCCTAAAAATTAGGATAGAGGCTTGTCTAATGATTTTAATTATTTAAGAGACCAAAGAAAAGTCACTAAATTCTACTTTGCATATATATTTTCTTTGTAAGGACAAGATTTGCAAACATAATAGTGCCAACTCAGAAGTCTTCTTTCCTATGTCTTAGGATGTTCACTCAGAGAACCATACTATCAGGAAGTCTAAACCATGTAAATGGAAGAACTAACACTAACTTCTAGACACATCATTGAAGTATTTTGGTAGTGGGCCTCTCATACCTCAGTCAAGCAGTACAAAGCAACATTATATGGAACAGAAACAAACTTTTCTTACCTAGTCCTTTCCCAATTGCAGTATCATGAGCAAAATAAATCAAACTGGTTTTAAGTCTACTCTATAAGGATTCATTTTGTAGCAGGATATAGTCAGCAATCCTAGGATATTCCCCAACATCTTATCAGCTTCTCAAAGCTCAAGCATTCCAAACTGCCCTGTGGTATATCATGTCACCAACCACATTCCTCTGTCTGAGTGCAGAGAACATACCAAGCTCTATCTAACCTAGCTCTTTCCCACTTCAAGACCTGCCCTAAACCGCCTCTGTCCCTGCTCTTAAGAATTCCCCCTTTGGATCTAAGCTTACATATGCCTTTCTCAACAAAGTTCCTATTGTCCACCCATCTAAAGTGTGCCTATGCCTCCATGTGTATAAATATACATAGCCCACCACTCATAGCTCTCTTCCTTCACAGTACTTGCAAAAACAAATGTGTCTATTGATTTGGTTAATCTCTGCTTCCATCACTGGTTGACAGGCTCCATGAAAAGAGGCCTCTGTCAATTTTATTCAACACTACTTCTCCATTGCTTGGCAGAGAGCATAGAACACATTAAGCACTCAGTGAGTAACTGAGAAGGAATGAGCTCTTTTAAACAGACATTGCCTTCATACATTCCTCATTTAGACCAGAGTTTCTCAATCTCAACATGAGTGACATAGTGGGACAATGAATGTTTTGTGGCAGAAGACGTCCCTATGAATTTACAGGAGTCCCTTCTGATCCCCCAGTATCTGTGATACTTCAACCACCACTATGAAAACTAAAATGTTGCCAGACATTATCAAATGTATCCTGTTGAGCAAAACCGTCCCCAGTTGGTAAATGCTGGTTTAGACTAGAAAGGAGTAGCATCTTAGCATCTTGACTCAAACTAAAGGATGATGATAATAATGAAACAACTGGGGAAAGTGCTGTGCTTTAACCTAACATCAATCACATCACTATATCCTTTCTCTAGTTCTCAAACTCACCCAAATAGGATCCCTGACATTATGGGTCATGATCATTTCAATAATTGAAAACTACTATATTTACTCTTTTAAAAAGAGTTGCTGAATACACTAATAATCAATCTCATCAGCAAATATTACCAATTATTGTTTTGAGAACCTCGTAATGAAATGATCAAAGAACTCGTAACTAAAACATCTATCAGAAGCCATTAAACTTAAACATTAACAAACAGTACATGCTAATCTAATAATTAAAATCATGCTTCTTGCTAAAACAATAACCTTACTGTCACTTTTGTCAAAAGTGGTTAGGCACTGTTTGTTTTACTTACTGTAAGCTAAATGAAAGCAGCTGTACCAGTGAACCAACCTCAGACATGTGCATGCTTTCACCGAAGGAAGTCAGGCCCAGAATCTGCCATTTGGGTAAGCTTTAGAGTTCTTTTAAAATAAAACTAACAGATATGGGTGATTGGGTTCCTATCCTCATTGGAGTAAGTAAGGAAAAGAGCCCTATTCTTCAAGTTTCAGCTAAACACGAGGAACATAAAATAGGAAATCTCATACAACAAACCTATTTATTATATTAGATACTTTTTACAAAAACCCAGTTTACCATGTTGTACATTGTGATGTCATATGCTGTGCATTAAATTACAAAACTAATGCTGATTGTAGCATAGTATAGTGCCATTTCCATATCCTGTGACTAACAGTGTGTTTAGAGGCTTCACTTTTGAAGCTGCAATCATTAACTTAGAACTACAGACTCAAGTCTAAAAGAAATAAGAGCAGGCCAAATGAGAAACAGAGTGGGCCTCAGGAGCCAAGAGTATCTTTATAGCAATTTATAAAACATGATCAGATTTCCCTCTCTTCTGCACCAAGCTTCTATCTGAGGGCAGATGACCTCTGAGCACACTGGAAGTCATCATGACTGTCCAGGTAAAATATTTAAGATTGAAACCTCAATGAACCCAGTATCCAGTGTTTTCCATCTGGGGAGTTCTGACTATTACAATTCTTCAAACTCCACCTTATACTGTTGCAATGGAGTTGACCTTAGGGCAAGCACTAAGAGTCTCATCTTGAATCTCACATGTTCTGGAAAGGTGGTTAACTGCTGCTGCCTTTCTTCTTGCTGCTGCTTGTTTTAATTAACAGTATTTCTTCCCCTTGTTTCTCTTGGGGCTTTGAGGTGCTCTTTGAAATGTATTTAGTAATATTTCAGTCTGGGTTTGGCTAGCCTCTCAATTTATGAGGTCATTCAATTCAAGCTCAATTATTCAGCACAAATTGGTAGAATGAAATGCTAAGAGAAGATTGGCACCTTCAATCACATAAATCTCATGTTACATAAAGTAAGCAAATTTCTCCATTGTTCTTACTGACCTCTGAGATAACAGTTTACTGTGGGCACAAACCAATGTGGGCTGGCTCCTCTGGAGCTGCTTAGCAGCTCCTCCAGGAGTGAGGTTTGGCATGCTTACCACCAAGAAAATGAAGATAAACCAAGAAAATGACCAGTGATCACAATTATTTGTGTTATGACTGAGACAGATGGAGTCCAAACTGTCCAACTTCAAAGGTGACACAAAGAGCACACTGCTCTTCCTCTCAGAAAAACAGAGTGCCTTTGTGAGTGTTGTGTGTTGATGTGGCTACAGTCAACCAACCAGTCTTTAGAAGACAAGCTCATTATCAAGCAGGCTACCTATATAGAAATCTTCGTGAATTATTGCTCAATAGATATGTTCTTATAGGAATAAGAGACCAGGAAAGCTCAAAAATAACAACTCACACACAAATGTGTGCACAAAAACACCTTCTATGACTCCTTGAGTTTCTAAAACCACGGCTAATTGCAATAACATCAAAATCAGGATTTATGTCACCCACCTGATGAGAGTAATAGGTTTGTTTACAGTTTGGAGAATCAAAAGATAAAGGACAGCTGACATATAACATAGTTAGAAAAAGAAAAATTATCCATGACTACAATGCCATTAATTCAATACCAAATTGTTGTGGTTTGAAACTGGTAACTGTAATGGGTTGAATTGTGTCCTTCAAAAAAAGTTATGTTTGCATTCTAACCTTACCACCTTAAATGTGACAGGGTCATTATAGTAACATCGGGATCAAAGTGAAGTCAATGGGAATCTTTAATCACATATGATTTGGGTATGAATCAAAAGGGGAAATCTGAGCAGAGATGGACACACTCACAGAGAACAACATGTGCAGTGAAGGCAGAGGACCACAAAAATTATGTGCCACAAAGACCTTCAGTACCTACCAGATGAGAAGCTGATGGCAGGGCCCCTTGAAATTGATGCACCCACAACCGCGGGGCTCAAAAGACCACCAGCATGTGAAGATGAAGGCAGAGCTCCTTCATAGTGATGCACCCACAACTGAGAGGATTCAAAGACCACCAGCAGCAAGAAGTTCTCAGGAGGATCCAACCACCACCTATGAGGCACTCCCAGCCTCCAAAACTAAGACCAATTTCTGACGTCTTAGCCACCAAATTTTTGTTTCTTTCTTATGGCAGCTCTAGCAAACTAACTTAATGAGGCTGACAATAAATTCTGAAGTTGCCACCTATACATCAATACAATGCCTATATATGCAAAATGCTTACAAATGGAAAATCAAGGAATCTTACCCAGAAACCAGCTTTTCTGGAATTCGAGTGTTTGGAGAGGGTGCTAAAGAAAACTTTAAAACTGAAGGCAGGGATGCTAACTTTGATGAGAGCAGTCAGACCAGAACAGGGTTCCAACATTTAGCTAGCTGTTTAAATTACACAGCATTCTGAGACACACCAAAAAGCCCAATTCTACATCCCGGCTTAGGCCACTTGCAAAAATGTTGTTCTTTTCCTGACCTTGCTACTTGAAAGCAGGAAACCCCAGGTAGCCTGTCATATCTTAAGTCAGGTGAGTGGGCAGTTGCTTTCATCTTCAGCTGGAGGAAATTAGATTCTACATATGACCAGCAGGCTTGAAACTACTGGAGAAATCCTGGCAAAATAAATTTAAAACTACTGGAGTGAAAACTATCAGCTGTCCAGAACTACCCTTCTCAAAGATTATAAAGGTACTTTTAATGTCTTCCTTGTATTCCAGAATAACAAATGGAAATTTTTTCAGCTATCTCTAGGATTTCAACATTCTTCAAGTTAAGCATTTAATAGAGCTATTGACTTGTATGTGCACATCAGCTGGGCACATCTTCTTTAGACAGGCAGTTCCAAGTGCTTGGTTTGTTTCCTTATGATGAGGTAATATGTTTGCTTCTATTTGAGTCACAATTAAAACAAGTCAGAACATATGCAAGAACCATATCCAATAAGAACCAAATCTTTCCAGGGCTTTATACTATATATAAGCAGTTGGGGTGTGATGATTTGGGGGAAAATGGCTTACAGCTAGAGTAGCAATAAGTATTGCCACCAGCCACCCGTATGAACACTGCAATTTGCTAAACCTGTCCATGCACCAAGACTTCTGACTGTTCAAAGATGATAACAATAGCAATAGAAAGGTAAATGAGACAAAAGTGTGTACTGTGCTTTATACTAAGTAATGCTTAATAATAGCTAGAAAGCATCACATTATTGACATTAAGTATACAAGAAATTTTATACAACGATGCAGCCACTTTTCTTTAGGAAATAATTTAAAATATGGGGAGCCAACTTACAACAAAATTAGCTTAACCATTTAGATCATTACTTTTATCTTCTATGTTCTCAAGCTACTTAAGTCATTAGCTCTGTAGATCTCTAGATCTGTTGTTTTCCATTACCTATCTTGCTGATATTTTATTCAAATAAAAAGTGAACTTTAATACAAAGTCTCAGGTAGTACAAGGTGGCCTCCAATCACTGTATACCTGAGAATGGCCTTGAGCTCTTAATCATTCTGTCTTACTCCTATGTGTTGGAAGGACAAACTTTCTTTTATCACTTTTGTTGTCAGCTTTCAAAAGTACCACTTCTGGGCTCAACAGTTAAGGCACTTGCCTGCAAAGCACAAGGACCCAGATTTGATTCCCCAGTACCCACATAAAGCCAGATACACAAGGTGGCACATGTATCTGGAGTTTGTTTGCAGTGCCTAGAAGCCCTGGCAGGCCCATCCTTCCTCTCTCTCTCTCCCTTTCTCTTCCTTTCTCTCCTCTTTCTCTCTCAAATAATTAAAAAAAAATCACCACTACTACTGTTAGCTTATAACATTTCTGCATTTCTTTGCCTATATTATTTTATAGGGACTAGCTCATTTTCTTTACTTAAAAATTGTGAAAAATGGGCTGGAGAGGTGGCTTAGCGGTTAAGCGCTTGCCTGTGAAGCCTAAGGACCCCAGTTCAAGGCTCGATTCCCCAGGACCCACGTTAGCCAGATGCACAAGGGGGCGCACAAATCTAGAGTTCATTTGCAGTGGCTGGAAGCCGTGGCGCACCCATTCTCTCTCTCACTCTTTATCTTGCCTCTTTCTCTCTCTGGCATGCTCAAATAAATAAATAAATAATGAATATTTTTTTAAAATTGTGAAAAATGCTTACATGTATACCCAACACCCAATTATGCATTCTAGCACATAGTCAAAATTTTCAATTACATGTTATCATTCAGAGAATTCTGTATCTTTTTTATTTAATTTAATTACTTGGATTAGTAGTCCTATCTTCTATAAAGATTTTAAAATAGGTTTCAGCAGGGATGGTTTAAAAAATTATTTTTAGTATCATTTAGTGATGTCATTAAGGTAACCCAGGCTCCTGTCTCCTGAGTGATTTCAGAAACAGAAGATTCCTCAAAAATATACTGGGAGGAGTCTTTTAAGAATCCATTGTGTGCCCTGACCCCAGGACAGCAATGGAGGAGGAGGAAGAATAAAGAATAGGGAACAAGTGGCTTCTCTGTAGGGAACTACATGCAGTAGGATTCAAAGCACACAGGTAGGAAGAAAAAAAGGAAAAAGCTGTAATGTTTTAAGCTAAGTGGCTTCTGAAAGATGACGCAAAAGCTCAGATGAAAAGGATGGCATGTCCTAGGTTGGGGTGACACAGAGGGGCTGATCCAGTAGTATCTGGGAGTTGACATGGCTTCATTGAGGAAAAAGGTACCAGGTACTTGAATTAAAGAATGTCCTTGGCCATAATGCTCCCAGAGGATTGGTCTTCCTGAAAGCCAATTAGCTTGACACATGCTAAATGTTCTTTAAAGTGCTTTGTCATAGAAACAGTTGCTAAATTTCCCAAGCTTTCATGGGTGTAGTGCAAACAGGGACCTCTGTGCCCTTGATCCCACACCAGACCTTGGTAAGAGTTCCTGCCATAACTGTGTGGAGCCTTGTACCACATACCACTCAATACACCTAAGCGGGCCAGAAGGCCAAGAGCCCAAAGCGTAGCCCTTAGCCAACTGGAGCCAGCTCCTAGCACCTGTCATTGGCATGATTTCTCCTGGACCTGCATTTCGGAAATATGGACCCATAAAAGTATTGGTTGGTATGAATAGGGCCAGAATTAAAATTAACTGGCATGAATACAAAAAGAAACTAAA
The DNA here is from genome assembly GCF_020740685.1 of Jaculus jaculus. Lineage (NCBI taxonomy): Eukaryota > Metazoa > Chordata > Mammalia > Rodentia > Dipodidae > Jaculus > Jaculus jaculus. Next base: position 59,613,595 of record NC_059111.1, on the reverse strand, counting down.
AACACACCAAGAATGGCAATAGCCCCAGCATTTAGAAGGCAAAGTAGGAGGATTGTCATGACTTAGAAGGTCATCCTGAGACTACATAGTGAAATCCTGGACAGCCTGGGCTAGAATGAGACACTACCTCAAAAATTAATTAATTAATTAATTAACTGATTAATTTAATTAAAGAATGGTAATATAATTGATTTTATTAATAATTATACTTACCCTAAGCAGTAAATCAATATGAGAAATTAATCACATAATTCACCTAAAAATAAATTCTCATTACAGGGTTACAATTCCACTGAGAGATGAAGATAACAAAGCTGGATGGGGAAAAGGGGGCACAGAGAAAGGGAAAACTGGAGAAGTCTGCAAAACTATTTGCAAGTAGGGTAAACAATTACATTAGCTTTTACACTTGTACGAAGCAAACTAACAGGAGGGGGAAAATCCCTAACAGGAGAAAAATCTGTTACATATTAAATAAGAATTACATATAATAGTATTTAGTAATAAGAGGACACAGTTTAAATGTGAGGCATTTTTTAAAAATGAACTCACTTGCTTTTCCCTTTGTATACTGTGGCATAAGATCCTTCCCCAAGTTTTTCCAATTTTTCATATGAGTCAGCTTTTCCAAATTTGGGACTTGTTGGCTAAAAATAAAACAGAGGGTAAACAAAACAGATAGTATCAATGTATAGAATCTCTGAGACTTATTAAGTAACTTTTTCTTATGTAAGAATATTTTCAACTATAATAAATACTCATTTAAAAATCCAAACTATGCAAATCAACACATGTAGAATAAATATACTCATAATCTAAACAGATTGTAAAATTTTTGATACTGCATTTTTCCAATGATATCTTTCTGATGATTGCTTTTGTTTTTCACATCAATCTGCTACACATACTGTTTGGTGAGGTGCAGTATTTTTACTCACATGCTTTGAACATTCTCCAGTTTATTATATTATCTTCTAAACTAGAGGCAGCAGGTACATGGTGACCTCCAGGTCAAATTTAGCCCACCACCTGTTTCTGTATATCCTATGAGCTTAGAATAATTTTTATAAGTGTTAGTAGTAAGAAAGGGAACAAAATAATAAAATTTCACTATATATGAAAACTGAGTGAAAATCAATTTTTCCACAAAGTGATGGTAGAAATGTTCATGTTTGCTATTTATGTACAAATAGATGGATTGGTAATGAAAATGTGGTACATATACACAATAAAAACTTATTCAGCCATTAACATGAAACCATGACATTTTCAAAAAATTAGGTTGAGGGCCTGGAGAAATGGCTTAGTGGTTAAGTGCTTGCCTATGAAGCCTAAGGACCCCAGTTCAAGCTCCACTCCCCAGGACCCACATAAGCCAGATGCACAAGGTAGCCCATGCATCTGGAGTTCATATGCAGTAGCTATAGGCCCTGGTGTGCCCATTCTCAATGTCTCTCACCCTGCCTCTTTCTTTTTCTGTCTATTGCTCTCAAATAAATAAATAAAAACAAAAAATTTTTAAAAACTGGGTTAACTGGAGATCATCATATTAAGCAACATAAGTCAGATGTAGAAAGACAGACATTACATGTTGCCTCATATATGAAATATATATATATATATATATATATATATATATATATATATACACATACACACACACACACATACATACACACACACACACACACACACACACACACACACACACACATATTTACATAGAGGGTATGAAAGTAGAAAGGGAAATGTGAGGGAGCAAAAAGAAACTAAATGGAGTGGGAAAGGGAACAAGAGAAGGCAATAGAGAGGAAGAAAGTATTATATTTTGTCTAATATGTAGAATCTATATTTAACTACACATATATCATACACCCATGACATGAAAGCAGAAAAGGCACTATTTGAAGAGAAGAAGGCATCAGTAACAGTAGGGGAGGATAACGGCGGAAAGTAGCATGGGGGATGAATAAGAACAAAATATAATGATATATATGTAGGAAAATGCCATAATGGAACTCATTTTTTACATGCTAAAAAATGAAAATACCAAGATAGATCCTTCTTCCCACCCAAAAATATGGTAGTGACTGAAAAATACTTTTATTCAAAAATAATACATCAGTGCTGGAGAGATAAGCCAGATGCACAAGAGAGCGCATGTATCTGGAGTTCATTTGCAGGAGGTAAAGACCCTAGTGTGCCCATTCTCTCTATCTGTTTCTCTCTGTCTCTCTCTCTCAAATAAATTTTTTTTAAAAAAATAATGATACATCAGAATCAGGAAAGAAAATTTAAAAGTGTGCTAATATCTAATTTGAAATTTTGAGAAATCATGCGTGGTAGAAAGTAATTAGGAACAAAACTCCAGGGAAAAGTCCCAAACTTTAAACAAGACAGATAAAAGTATTAGAAACCTGTATGTACATATGATTACATTGTGTCATCCCAAGAAAGGTACAGAGAGATTTTCAAAGGAAGACAGATAAGTGTACAGTTTGGGGGCCAGCAAGGCAGAGCAGATTTAACCAAAGAGCAACCAAAAATCACAAAATACTTCGCTAAAATCAACATCTGAAAGAAAAGCAGAAAATTTAATAGGAAGGTAAATTAAAACCCTGGTAACAGATTTAACAGGGCAACAGTAAGAATAATTTTGAGGTTATTAATAGGTTAAATATTTAATCAATATAATAAAGCATTTAATGGGCAGTGAATATCTGAAAATACATGTTTGAACAAAATTCCCACTGAAAATTTCCAGGACAGACTGCATCTAAATGGAGAAATTATTCAAAAGAATATAATATCTTCAGATAGCAATGGCTACAAGATGATGTGCAATATTTTACAAATTAAGAAAAAGTGATTTGGGGCTGGAGAGATGGCTCAGCAATTAAATACATTTGCTTGCAAAGCCTACTGGGCCAGGTTCAGTAACAATGTAAAGCCAAGTGTACAAAGTGGTACATGTGTCTGGAGTTCATTCACGTAAAAGTAATAAAAACAATTTTTAGAAAAGAAAAAACTAATTTGTGATATTAATACTACATTTATCAGTGTTCCAAGTGATATGTGGATACATTGCATAGAAACCTAAATATAATATTCCATATTAGCTGAACATAAGACCTGGTTAGAGTGACGAAGAAGGGCAAGAAGTCAAGGAAAAGAGAAATATCATCACATTAAGATTTCATGAATTAATAAAGACTGACTGTAGATATTAACTCCAAGAGTAAAAGTTTTAGTGTTTTTTTTTTATCTCTCAAAAACTAATCATTACATTTGTATGAGTAAGACATATGCATTTCAAACAAACTGAGGGCAAGGGAATAAGATAAAATTCAAGAAGGAAAAAGTAAGAGTGGGAGGTTCCAAGAGGGAATGTGAAAGAAAGCATACTAAGTAAACCACCAGAAAATAAGAAAATTGAGTCCCACATCATCAATGATTAAAATAAGCATAAATGAATCAATTCCTGCTAACAAAAGTTCTCAGATTGAGAGAGGGAAGGAAAATCAGCAATACACTATTGAGAAGAGACAGGATCAACTGAGAGAATTTATGTGAAAATGAAGAAGTAGAGGGAAAATACAATGAGAAAAAGAGCGCAAAAGGGTACTCTAGGGTTTTACCACTGCAAACTAACTCCAGACTTGTGCCACTTTGTTCATCAGGCACAAGGGTGCTGGGGAGTCAAACCCAGACAGTCACACTTTGCAAGAAAGCACCTTTAATTGCTGAGCCATCTCCTCAGCCCCCTAAAATTACTTTTAAGAATGAAATATATTAGTATTATTGGAAGGCAAGACAATCTAACAAATAAGAAATAAACAATAGTGTATCCCATAAAATAAGTGATAAACTCTAGTAAGGATTTTGATAATAACACGCTAATAAAAGCTTACTAACATTGCTTTGAAATATGTGAATGAACTGTTGGTAGCAATGAAACTGAGAAACTTTCAAACTCATAATGATAACAGAAGACAGACATATAATATTCAGTCACCAACAGAGCAGGCAAATAACCAGTAAATCAGAGATCTTTAAGCAGAAATATCAGAATTAACATCTTAATCCAGTACATATATTAATATACTTATATTTTTAAGCAAAGATTTAAAATTAGTTTAAAATGACCATGTATTAAGCCAAAAGAAGTATCTCAAAATTGAAAGCTACAGAAACATTCCTTTCTAAGTTTTTTTTTAACAACTTAGAGTAAGGTTAAAAATTTAGAGTATTGATAATAAAAATCAAAATATTTTATATCCTGGCTAAAACAGATTATAGATGCTCTTGCTACAATAGTAACCAAAATGCACAGCTATATGATATAAAGGATACGATAATTTCCTTCACTATAATAACTATATCTACTATCTATCTCACATTGTATCACATACTTTTATACATTATTAAGTATATTTAATATAAAAATAGATGGTTTAGGGCTGGAGAGATGGCTGTGCAGCTTGCTTGCACAGCCTGAGGGCCTGGTTTGATTCCCCAGTACCCATAGAAAGCCAGGTGCACTAAGAGACACATGCATCTGGCACTTGTTTACAGTGCCAGAAAATGTTCGTGTGCCCATATTCACTCACTCTGTCTGTCTCTTTCTCTCTTTCTCTCTCTCTGTCAAACAAATAAGTAGCTTAACCATATGAGTTAAAAAGGAAACTAAAATTGGAAATTAATAAATATGTGGTGATGGGACATGACATTTTAACATTTGTAAGAACCACTCCAGTCAAAATATATATCTATACACACACACACACACACACACACACACACACACACACACACATATGCCTTATGGAAATAAAAAGTAAAATTATTTAGACTTTTGACTTCAGCTAGAAATGAAACACTAATTGACATGGTAGGAAGGGATTAATGACAATGGAAGGTACTCATGAAATATAAAGCAAAAATATCACATTCATGATCAACAAAAGCAAATGCTGTTTGAAAAGACTGTAAAATGAGATCAATGTTTGGATAATTAGAGAGAGAATCAAGTACACATGCTCATACAGTAATACAGCTCCATCTAAGAAAAAAATCTTTTGTTGTTAACCAACATGTAATTACCAAATACTTAAACATTTAGAAGAAATGCCTTATTTTCTAGAAAAATACCAATTATACAAATTTGCCTAAGCAAAAAAAAAAAAAAAAAAACCAGGAAATAGAATAAATTTAAGTAGTAAAATACCTAAAAGTACAAAAGTTGTTAAGAGCAACTTGTACTAAAATTCAGATAAGCAATTACTAAACTGTATCAAGCAAATGTCCCCAATATCCAATGCTAAGAATTTCATTTCCCGAAACTGGAAGCATCCTATTAACAAAATAAGATAATAAGATAATTGATTTAATAAGGGCCAAATTTTATGAACACAGAAGCAAATTCTAAAAGATGTCAGGAAGTTGGTTTTAACAAATGTATTAAAAACAGTGAAATATCATAGCCAAGTTGGATGTGTTTCATAAATTCAAGGAAGGCTCCACTTCAAAATTTTACTAATGTTTTTCACTGAATAAGAGAATATAATAACTAAAATAAAATCTGAGGGAGCAGGGCTGGAGGGATAGTTTGGCAGTTAAGATGCTTGTCTGCAAAGCCAAAGGACCCAGGTTCCATTCCCCAGGACCCACGTACGACAGATGCACAAGGTGGAGTACATATCTGGAGTTCGTTTGCAGTAGATGAAGGCTCTGTATTGACCAGTCTCTCCTCCCCACCCCCCTCTCTCTCCTCTCTTTCTCTCTCTCAAAAATAAATAAATAAATTTAAAATCTGAGGAAACAAATTCTAAAAGTGCGTGTGTGTGTGTGTATACACACACACATATATAATCTCAAATATAAACAATGTAATCTAGAAACAAATAAATGTTTGATTTAATAAAGTTTATTTCCTAGAACCTGTAATTAGCATCATATTTAGTGATGAGACATTTGATCCATAAACTTTAAAGAAGGAGAAAAGGAATCTCCTAACCTCCATATTTAAGCATCATTAACAAGCATTTGTACTTTAAACCTTAACCTCTTCCATAAAATGGGAGCCTACTACTTTGTTTTTGTTTTTGTTCTCTCACTATGCCATCCAGGTTGACCCCAAATTCAGAATCCTCCTGCCTTAGCCTCTAGAGTTCTAGGATTACAGGTTAATTGCCACAATCTATAGGATCCTATCCTACTCCTTAACCCTAACAAATGAGACTCTAAACATGCTAAACACTAGGCAGTTAAAATTAATAACAGAAATTTAAGAAATACTTCATATGCAAATTTATACCATCCTTATTCACCTCCATCCAAAAATATCAGCAGTTGGAAGTAAACCCACTAGACATAAACTTTCATGTTGTTTCTTCCTTAGCAACAGCTTATTTCTGAGCAATTCATATGTGGAACTAAATTTTGTGGAATGTGAAGTCAGATCATTCAACATGCATATGGTAACAAGTAGCTGTGTACTGAGAAGGCTTGGTTAGGCAAGCTGAACTCATCACTAGACTGATTTCAAGAGAAGAATTAATTTCTACAAATCCAATTATTAATTCAGCTCATCTCCAGACATTGACTGAACATCTTCAGAGGAAGAATGATTACAGCAAACACAGCAACAGCTGCTGCAAGAATGCTCTGAGTCAATAACTCAACCTGCCAGAATTGAGCACCACAGTAACTCATTTCCTCAACAGTCTCTAATGAGGTAGCAAATCCATACCAAGCTCCATGATTGTATTTTTCTAAACTTTTAATGAAATATAGAACCAAAATAGTACACTTATACTTTCAGTCTCATCTACCCTAATATAAATGTGTAAAAGGAAAACCTAGAAGAAAAAAACAACATGCCCAAGAACATGCTATAAGTTTTAACTAAATACATTTTTCCTTAAAGTACAAATCATCTATCTTATCTTTTCTCATTTAGCACACAGTATGAGAAGGAAATAGTAGCAACAATTATGTAATCAACAACATTTTAAGAAACCATCCTAACTAAATAATAAGGGGCTAGCTTTTAGTTTGTCAGAGGTGCAAAAACATGCCATAGACTATGTGGCTTCAACAACAAAACATTTATTTTCTCCCAGTTATGGAAGAGAGAAACCCAAAGTCAAGGCACTAACAGTCTTTGTTCAACTCAGGCTGTCTACACACTGCTTCTCCTCACAGTGTATATTCTTTGTGTCTCCCTTTCCTTACAAGGACATCAGTCATGCTGGATTAGGGTTCTAGACCAATAACAATGGCTGTATTTTAACTTCATGAGATACAGGGAATTTCAACATAGATATTTTGAGGGAATACAATTCAGCCCACAGAAAGATCAACAGACAAATGTTTCAAATTTTATTAGTAAAAGCAAGGGAGGGAAGAGAGAACTGTGTTTTTCAAGAAACTTAATTGGTTTCCATGTGTGTTAAGCCATGGACGCTGTGATGAGCCTTTTAACTCTAAGCATTATGTGTATATGTGTGTGTGTGTGTGTGTGTGTGTGTGTGTGTGTGTGTATAAATATATGTATATACACACACACACATATATATGTATATGTGTGTGTGTGTATATATATATATATATATATATATATATATATACACACATATATATATATATTTAGTGATGAGACATTTGATCCATTTACTTTAAAGAAAAAGAACTTTATTTATATATATATATATATATATCCCATATATATATATATATATCCCATATATATATATATATATATATATATATCCCATATATATATATATATATCCCATATATATATATATATATATATATATATATCTCCTAACTATATATATTTAGGATAACTCATTTTCCCTTCAAGAAACATGTAAGATATAAACCATGTGTTAATTTGAATCAAGTAAAATTTAATGGAAAATTACATTCAGAATTGCCTGACTAGTCCTGTGTGGGTTATGTTCTCATGCATTTTTCATCTCCAGGAAGCAGCTTGCGAATGTCACACTTTACCATTACCCTTCTGAGCCCAAGTTTTAAACAGAAATTTAAAAACCTATATTAAACTTCAGTATAAAATGATTTTGAGTGGGAAAATATTGTGTTCACAGTTACCCTCTAAATTATTTAAAATCAGAATAAGAGACCTGTGTGTTTGCTTTTGTGTTCCTATAAGAATGAATCTAAGCTAAGCTAAAGAAAACAGGTGGAAGAAAAGAAAACCTCCTAGTACTTACTAGGAGACACACTGATACTGCATAATTACAAGAGCTCTACAGAACTGACAAGATCATGGAACACAATATTTTTCCTATTCTGGGAGAAGCACAGATTAATTTCTAAAAATATAATATTTTACTCTTCATAATCTGCCTTGGATATGTAATTAGTTTAAGATAAGACAGATAATATTGCTTAAACAAACAGAGGGAATTTTTAAAACAAGGAAATTTTGTTATAAGAACAATCTCCATTATTCACAAGAGAAAAATCAAGAGGAGATACTAATGGCACTATATAGTCTATTTATCTTACTAGATGAATTTGGATGCAATAATGTCATAGTTAAACTATATTCTATTAACACTGCAAAGCAAAAAAATTATATTTTCCCACATTTTACAGTAAAACAGTCAGCTATTTGTCCTATGAAACTGATATTTAGATGCTTTGGAAATACACTGTAATATCATCATATTGCCTTCATAGGAAGAATTAAAAGCATGTAATTGCTCTCTAGAATTGTTTTCTAATCTTTAAAGTAGTGATTCTATGGAATAGGACATGTCTATAAGATAGTCTGAGCTTGAGAATTAGATTCTCATAAACCAAATCTATTTTAAGCATAGAGAAATATTCTGATCTGTAATTACTATGCATATAAATAAGGAATTCAAATGTCAAGTCTTTAAAGAGGCTAATGAACAAAACTAAGAATCAGAAGGCAGGATCCTATTTTGCTTAAAAATTGAAGTCTGAGCTTTTCATTTGCCATTTCTTGCAACTTTATTAAATTGTTACATTTAAATAAAGATATTAGATCAAACTATGATGTAGGAAAGCCTTCAGTTATCTTTAGTTCTGTGATATCAGGTACCTGAATGGATGGAAACCAGCTTAGCGAGATAACTATTTTCTTCTTATCACACCCCTACTTAGAATGCATGCTTGAGAAGGCACTGTAGTGACTTAGAAACAGAGGGCTAATGTGAAATTGCTAACAGACGCTTCATAGAGATGTGGAATTTAATGAGATAATGTTAATACATTAAGGGCATAGGACTGTCAATTGTCCAGACCAGTGGAGGGGAACATTGGTCTGGATAATGAAAAGTGCAGATGTTTCAGCTGAACAGTAGTTGCCACCCTGCCATTAAGAAGCTGTCCAGAACCTTAATAGCTTTAGTTCATTGATTGAATAACAGGAATAGCAACTACCAACAAATATTTAGAGTTCACTCTGTGCCAATCTTTGAGCTTTACGTATATTATCTGAATTTAATCCCTATAATCTCACCATTAGATTGCTTCTACTACTATCTCCACTTAAACTTGAATGTAGAGATGAGAAATAACAAAACTCATTGACATCCCTATAGTCATTAGCAGAACTGAAAATGAAAATTTGTTTTCTTTACTAATACAATCTTCATAAAGTGTTGCCATGGACTTAATTCCCACTTGAATGGAAAAGATATTAACTATGCGTAGGTCAACCTTCTGCTGAAATCTCATTCTTAGAACCAGGAGTAGGTTTTTGAGCTGCATCATTATAAACATAGGATTATATCTCATGTCCATTCTAATGATACAATGACATGACCATAGAATGTCTATGGTTTCAAACTGAAAATCTGATTTTAATCCTCATAACCTGTTTAGACAGTTAAGGACCACTTTGTGTCAGACAGCCTTCTATAACTCTGACAGAATACATAAGATAAACAACTTGAAGGAGGAAAGGTTCATTCTGGCTTATGGTTTCAATCCATAGTCACTTAACCCCATTGCTCTGTGTGTATGGTGGCACAGCACATAATGCAGAAGTCGTGTCAAAAGTGGTCTGTTCATCCCTGGTAGCTGGGAAGCAGACAGAGGCACAGTTAGGGAGAGAGAAATAGAAACAAAGTGTTAGAGGCTATGGTACCAATAACCCTATAAGGGTATGCCCCCAGTGACCTAGATTCCATCTTGAGACCCTACCTGAAAAGCCTAGTCAGTGCCAAGTCTTTGTGAGATGGCCATTTAAGATATGGATTATAATACTACCAAGTGTAGAAAAACCATAATTAAAAATTACTGCTAGACTGGAGAGGTACCTCAGTGATTAAGGTGCTTGGCTGCAAAGCCTAAGGAGCTGGGTTTGATTCCCCAGTACCCATGCAAAGCCAGATGCACAAGTGTTCATTTGCAGTGACTAGAGGCCATGGTGTGCTGTTTCTCATTCTCTCTCTCTTTCACAAATAAATAAGTAAATAAATAAATAAAATATTTTTTAAACAGAATCACTGTTGTACAATGCTGTACTATAATTCTGAGAGTGGATGTGAGAAACAGGGAGGAAGGGTTCAAACAGAATTTTGTGAAATCATTAAACAAAGATTTGAAGTCAAGCCTCCTTTGGCTCACTTTTGTTGGCTTTGACCTCCATACCAGGCTCTATCACTCAACATTTACCCAGATATATTAAAGCAATCCACAGTTTATATATGACATGATTGTAAGAGATCTAAAATGCTACACAAAGAAAGAAAACACACAAGGATTGGTTAAATTTGATTTATATTGGTTTTTAGTATAAGAATTATTTGTAACACTAGTATAAATATTTATGCATATATATATATATATATATATATATATATACACACATACATACATACATACGCACACACACATATATATATGATATCAAATAAAGGTTGCCAAATATCATTTACAGGCTAGCATATATAATTAGATAGCAATATATATAATTCTCTTGCATAGGATGACATGGATCATTCTTAATAATATTTTTCATTTCTTCTATTTATCATTAAATCTAAAATTTCTCCCAGGAATTAATTAAATAACTGTGACACAGGTGGGACCTACCTTATAGTCACACATAGACATTATATTAGATACTTTGTATAAAACCACAGAATTATTTCTCATAAATGTTACATTAATAATGTATGTACTTTTTTAGCTAAGATATCACTCTAGCCCGGACTGACCTGGGACTTATTCCATAGCCCCAAGCTGGCCTCAAACTCACAGCAATCCTCTGCCTCTTCAGTGCTGGGACTAAAGGCATGTGCTACCACGCCCAGCTTTATAGTAATAATATTTGCTTCAGATTTACTAATACACAATTTAACACAAGATACATTCCATACCATACAATCTAATTAAACTGAAGTATCAATACTATTCTAGAAGTTTATATTATATTCTCAGTATCTGTCCTCAAATTTTCAGCATGTTTCTTAGCAATAAAACAATTAAAATTCTTTGAGCACTTTCCTCCCAGCTATTAAACTCTTAGAGCAACTATGTCAAAAGATTAAGTGGTATCTATAGGTGAAAATTAACTTCAAAAGTTGATAGGGGTCTACCCTTTCCTGTTTCGGGCTGTGCGAAGTCAGCTCAGGAGGCTCTGAAGACCTGAAAGTTGACAATTCCTTTGCACCGCGGAGGCTGCTCCCCGCGGCTCGGCAGCAGTCACCATGCCACAAAATGAATATATTGAATTACACCATAAACGCTATGGATATCGTTTGGATTACCATGAGAAAAAGAGAAAAAAAGAAAGGCTCATGAACGTTCAAAGAAGGCGAAAATAATGATTGGTCTGAAGGCTAAGCTATACCATAAACAGCGCCATGCTGAGAAAATACAAATGAAGAAGACTATCAAAACGCATGAAAAGAGAAACACCAAACAAAAGGATGAGGAGAAGACTCCACAGGGAGCAGTCCCTGCCTATCTGCTGGACAGAGAAGGACAGCCCAGAGCAAAAGTAATTTCCAACATGATTAAGCAAAAGCGAAAAGAGAAAGCGGGAAAATGGGAAGTCCCTTTGCCCAAAGTCCATGCCCAGGGAGAAACAGAAGTATTAAAAGTTATTCGAACAGGAAAAAGAAAAAAGAAGGCATGGAAGACGCAGGTTACAAAAGTCTGCTTCCTTGGCGATGGCTTTACAAGAAAACCTCCTAAATATGAAAGGCTCATTAGGCCAATGGGCTTACACTTCAAGAAGGCCCATGTGGGCTGGAGAGATAGCTTAGCGGTTAAGCACTTGCCTGTGAAGCCTAAGGACCCCGGTTTGAGGCTCGGTTCCCCAGGACCCACGTTAGCCAGATGCACAAGGGGGCGCACGCATCTGGAGTTCGTTTGCAGTGGCTGGAAGCCCTGGCAGCCCATTCTCTCTCTTGCTCTCTGCCTCTTTCACTCTCTCTCTGTCGCTCTCAAATAAATAAAAATAAGCAAACAAAAAAATTAAAAAAAAAAAAAAAGGCCCATGTAACACATCCTGAGCTGAAAGCCGCCTTTTTCCTGCCAATACTTGGTGTGAAAAAGAATCCGTCATCACCACGATATACAACTTTAGGTGCAATTACCAAAGGTACAGTTACTGAAGTGAATGTGAGTGAGTTGGGCCTGGTGACACAAGGAGGCAAGGTTATTTGGGGGAAATACTCACAAATTACCAACAATCCTGGAAATGACGGGTGCATAAATGCAGTCTTGTTGGTTTGACAGTGTCTCACACACCTAAGTCCTAACCATTATGGAAGACTACAAAGCCAGTCAGGAAAACTACCATGACTACAATGTTTTTGAATACAGCCAAGCAGTGTTAGTATCTACAATCATCAAGAGAAGTACTGATGGAATTGTAAACAAACAACAACAACAACAAAAATTAAAAAGTTAAATGGCCCAATTTTACAAACTGGCCCTTGTTTGGGGGACTAAAGGCTTACATATTAGTAAAATTGGATGACTGAAAAGTAAAAAAAAAAAAAAAAAAAGTTGCTAGGACTGTTTTACAATGTTAAGAGCCAGCTAGTCTTAAAAATATGAGCTCTAGGGCTGGAGAGATGGTTTAGCGGTTAAGCACTTGCCTGTGAAGCCTAAGGACCCTGGTTCAATGCTCGATTCCCCAGGACCCACGTTAATCAGATACACAACGGGGTGCACACGTCTGGAGTTCCTTTGCAGTGGCTGGAAGCCCTGACGCACCCATTCTCTCTGTCTACCTTCCTATTTCTGTATCTCTCTCTCTCTCTCTCTCTCTCTCTCTCTCTCTCTCTCTCAAATAAATAAATAAAAATAAATAAATATATTTTAAAAACTATGAGCTCTAGGAAAAAGGTAAAAGAAGCAAGCACATTAAAATTTTTTTTAATTTTTTATTTATCAAATAAATAAATAAAAATAAATAAATATATTTTAAAAACTATGAGCTCTAGGAAAAAAGGTAAAAGAAGCAAGCACATTAAATTTTTTTTTAATTTTTTATTTATTTATTTGAGAGCAACAGACACAGACAGAAAGATAGGTAGAGGGAGAGAGAGAGAATGGGTGCGCCAGGGCTTCCAGCCTCTGCAAACGAACTCCAGACGCGTGCACCCCCTTGTGCATCTGGCTAACGTGGGACCTGGGGAACCGAGCCTCGAACTGGGGTCCTTAGGCTTCACAGGCAAGCGCTTAACCGCTAAGCCATCTCTCCAGCCCAAGCACATTAAAATTTGATACCTCTTCTATAAACTGAATGTCTACATCCTTCACCAAAAATATCCTGTTGAAAATGTCTAATCCTTGGAAATGGGTCCTATTAGAAGGTAAAATTAGACCATCAAGTTGGCGTCCCCACAGGTGTGACTACTGCCATTATCATAAGAAGCACCATATTGGCCAGAATCACAATCTTTTGCTTTCCCGCTCTAGAACTATGACAAATTTATTTCTGTTCAGCCACCTACTCTATGGTATTGGGATTTCTAAATATTATTATAGATGCACTGCCCAAACTAAGACAGGAGGTTTTTTGGTTTTTTTTTTTTAAGTTTTATTTGAGAGAGAAAATGGGCATGGCCAGGGCCTCAAGCCACTGTAAGCAAACTCCAGATACATGTGCCACCTTGTGCATCTGGTTTATGTGGGTCCTGGGGCATCGAACAAGGGTCCTTTAGCTTTGCAGGCAAATGCCTTAACCACGAAGCCATCCCTCCAGCCCAAGACAGGAGTTTTAATAAAAAGGCAAAAACTGAGCAGGAGAGATGGCTTCATTAAGGCACTTACCTGAAAAGCCAAAAGACCCCAGTTTGATGCTCCAGGACCCACATAAGCCAGATAAACAAGGTAGTACATGTGTCTGGAGTTGGTTTGCAGCAGCTGAAAGTCGTGGCATGTCCATTCTCTTTCTCTTTATCTACCTCTTTCTCTTTCTCTCTCTCTCTGTATATGTGTGTGTGTGTGTCTCACTCACTCTCATTCCCTCTCAAATGAATAAATAAAAATGTTTAAAAAATATTTTTAAAAGGCAAAAATTGCCTTGACTTAACCCTCAGTGAATTTTATTGGAATGAACAGGATTCTCTTTGAAGTTGAATTTCAATGTCCAGGTCATAAGATTTAAAATCTTTCCATTGAAAGCAAACTGTAAAACCACATGAGAACAAATTTCAACATCTATTTTGAAACGAAATTGTTTATGAATTTGCCAACTTCCAAAGTTCTCATTAGCACAAAAAAGTTCAAGAACCTTCCCAGGAGTTTGAAATACAAAAAAATTTTTATTTATAAATTTCTCATAAGTCAAAAAACATTTTAAAAAGAATTTTTCCCAACAGTAAGTTGAATCATTTCATTTATTTGATTTCCACGTGCTTATAACTAAAGAGATGCATAAAATTTATTCTCTTTTCCAAAACAGTAAGCCATCCTGGGAGAAAATGCATTAAACCTCCCTGAGAACATCAGCTGCTATCTTCCAGCACAGCATGCCACTATTAGAAGAGGGCCACTCCTTCTGCTTACCTAGTGATGAGAGAGGACTGCACTTACCGAGCTGGGGCTGGAGTGCCGCCTAACTTTAGGGGACTCTTTGCCAGCAGAGGAGGTCTTAAAGTTAATGCAAGCATTATTCTCAGAATGCACCCTTTTTACTTGATTTGCTGGTTTCTCAAATGGGTCAAAAGTGCTCTGTGTTCTCTGAACCTTGACTTTTTTATCCTCAGGAATTGTGTCCAGGTGTTTGATGACCGAATCCATTCCCTGGCAGTTCCGTGTGGACATCTTTGTGACACATATCTGGAAAATAAAATAAACAATTTGAGACATGACAATTTGTTGTTCTATAAAGTGTGCCAATTTTACTTTCAGGAAATACTTAAAAAGCCCACATTATAACAGTTATGCCAGTTCAATTACAACATGGAAAATTCCTAATAATCATTCTGTTTGAAGTCATTTACAGTGTATACTTCAAAATAAGAAAAAAAATGAAAATTTAGCTATCCCAAAAAAAGGAAGGTTATGGCACAGACCACTAGTACTCTATGTGGTTCTAAAGTGTGACACAGGTGTTATCAACTGACTGTAAGTGGGTATCTCTGAGTGATTGAAGAGTAGATAATTTGACTTTATTATATAAAGTTGTGGGGCTGACTGATAGGAATTTACTAATGGGTCCTCACAGAAGCAGCTAACACAATCTCTAGAGAGGAGAAGAGTCATCATTTTTAAAAAAATGTTTGTGCCTGAATTTATATGTTAAAATCTCTCCCTATCTTGATTTCATTTTCCAATTGGGACTAAAGATTAGAGATGTTAAGAATGAAGACAAGTGAAAAAATTTTTTTAATTCTAAAGTAATGAATGAAAAGTAATAATAGTATTAATGAAAAACATTAAGTAACACTCACTTAAAAACTGTTATATTATTCCACTCGATCTTTACTTCCTTCCTGATATCTATAACACTCATTTTATTTTGGTCAATCTCATTTTTGCCCTGTTTTCCACTTTATGTTGTAACCCTTTCAACCTTCTGAACCTAAAGAACTGTGTGGCCTAGAGGTCATCTGCACAGCCAGGTGTTATGACTCCTATTAAAATGTCCCCTAAAAGCCCCACATATAAATGACTTGGGCTCTGGTCTGTGGCATCACTGTGAGGTGGTAGAATCTTTACTACGTAGTTCCTAATGGAGACAAGTTAGGTCATAGGCTCTAAGCTCCTGAAGGGACACTGGGACTCCCAGTGCTGTCCCATCATTCACATTCACATTCCTCACCCCACCCCTCTCTCTTTTACTCTTACTCTCCCTCCTTCCCTCCCTCCCTATGAAGTGACTGTCTTTGCCCCACCACAGAGTGCCATACTACAGCTCCCAAAACAATAAAACCAAACTGATCATGGACTGAAATCTGTAAACCTGTGAGCCCAAATAAATCTCACCCAATTTTATGTTATCTACAGTATTTTGTCACAGCAACAGAAAACGCAAACACTGGGTAACTTTACTATTCTCTCTAAAGAAAATTCTGAATGAAATTATTTTTATAGTTTTGATTCATGTAAAAAGGCTCCATGTCCTTACATGCTATTAATGAATAACACAAGAAGATACTTTTTTAAAAGCCCACATTGCTAAAGTTAAAATGTAAATTTTTGGAATAACACATATAGGTTCAGAATACAGGGAGAGTAAGTATAAATGCCAAATATACCTCCACACTTTAAGGCCAGACACTCACATCCACTCACAGTGATGCCTGCTCCATCCAAGTAACTACAGATTTAACTTACAAACTGTAATAATAACCTGAATATACTGGGGGCATCCATTCAAACTACCACAAATACTTGGCATCAACTCGGTCCCAAGAACATGCCTTCAATGCTAAACACAGGTTGAATTCTAATTAAGTCAAATGAGAAGAATCCTTTTTAGTAAACCTTAAAACTACTGAATATGTACTTTAAGACCTCAAGGCAGAAACTTCTACTCAAAATCAAAATTTAAGCGTAAATCCCAAGTCAGTGAAAAGAACTTACTATGTTTAAGGATTTGTGCTCTTTCAAAGATATGAAGACAATAAATAAGAAAAAAACACCATCACTGTGGCAATCAATTAAAGCATAGGCTCACAAAGTCAATGAATCCTTAACACAAGAAACTCAATGACATATTTATAAATGAACATTAAAGTCAAATCTATAGCATGAAATGCATGTAGAAAAGAATATAAAGCTCAAAGAAATGGTCTTGGATTCTACCATAAGATATTGGAAAGAAGAGTAAAGGAAACCCAAAATAAACAGAAAATTAAAATAAGAAATAAATGAATATAAGAATGGAAATAAAACAAAACCAGTAAGTGTAAGGTTTGGGAGTGACCAAGACTATGCACACCACTCTGAGGCAAAGATGAAAGCTTTATTCAGGAAAAGCATCAGTTACCAGGGCTGGCTCACAAGAGCAGAGCACAGCCAACCTGAGTTTCCAGATAGTGGGCATTATGGAGCTTTTTAGTTGGGGAAAGGTGAGGAAGGGAAAAGAACTTTTTTGTTCATTAGCCATTTCAAGTAGCTAGGGTGTGAGACCAGAACAGTGACCAGGGGACTTAGGGATGAGGGGTCAGGAAACCACGACCTGGGGGCATTGTTAGGCAAAGAAGGGATAATAGTGGGCAGTTTCTTGAGGGAGGTAGATAATCTACTTCCTTATGTCTGTCACCATCCTACTGTCCTTGGTGACTCCATTTTGGGAGCCTATCCGGACCTAACCTTCCAGCCTTTGTTAATGATATAGGATGAAGGCTAATTTTTCATGTTGGCCATAGGCGCATGAATTCTTATGGGAGGGGCTGGAAAATGCAGTCTATGGGTTTTCCTTCAGGGCAAGTGATGAGGTGGGAGTTTCTTGATGGCTAGAGGTGACTGAGTGGTGAAATTGATAGTGAGCACCCTCCATCAGCACCAGTGTAGCATGATGTTACGAGCTGGTCCTGAGCAAAGCAGAGAGTTCTCTCATAACATCCCTGTACTGAGTTGGCTTCGGGGCAGTCGCTGGTGATATATGTTATAGAGAAGGTGAAGGAGATCAGCTCTGTGCACCCCATGAGAGGACAGAAGGAAGAATTAAGGAGCTCGTTACCCTTGTCAACAGCTATGATATCAAAACACCAGGCG
Organism: Jaculus jaculus; assembly: GCF_020740685.1. Lineage (NCBI taxonomy): Eukaryota > Metazoa > Chordata > Mammalia > Rodentia > Dipodidae > Jaculus > Jaculus jaculus. The sequence continues at coordinate 59,595,397 of NC_059111.1, read as the reverse complement.
TCAGGGGAGGATGAGCACTTGGGACAAGAAAGTGTAGGCAGAGGGGTATCAGCGTATTCAAGGGGAGCATTTTGGGATCAGGGGAAGAGTAGGAAAAATGAGAGAGTTTAAGCCTAAGAGTACACATTGGAGTGGGAGTGTACTTATCCTTGGATGAGGTAGAATAAGGGCTAAGGAAGAAAGGAGCCCAAGGAATAGTTCTGATTCTGATTACGGTAAGTGGGAGGAGCTAGGGCCAGAGTAGGTGACATTCAGAAGGAGTCAGGGGGAGGCAGAAGCAGAAGGCATGAGTTAATGTTAGAGTTTAGTATTATAAGGCAGCATCAGACAGGGGAGCCTATTAGTCTGAATCTTTGTTTATACTGTAGTTATTTTTTTTTTATATTTTTCTTACTGGGTGATTAAGACTATGTAGGCTGCCAAAACTAACTATATATTTTGGAGGGCAAAAATGGCCCTGTAGGAGAGACTTTTAGGGACCTGTGAGGAGTTCTACGACTCTCAGCATTGTCATCTAAGATAAGTCAAGGCTGTGCTGACCAAGTAGCCCTCCCTCATTTGGGAAGCCTGGAGGACTGCTTTTCCTCTGATGGGACTTTCCTGTTGCAGATACACTGACATGAAATTCATCTCTGTGTCGCCATATCCTCTCTGATCAAGAAAATAGGTAACTTACCAGAGGCTAGAAGTTAGTAAGTGTCCCATTATCTCCTATAGCCTTCTAACCTGGGAGCCGGAACCAAAATATTGGATATATTTTTAACTCCAATGTTTCCAATTGATTTTGGCCTTTAAATATAGTTATTAATCACTCAGAGAGACTATACATATCTGATTAGCAAAACAGGTTATTTTTAAAGGGTACAGAACATATCCGGTTAGCAAAGCAGATCTGGTTAGAGAATGACAAAATAGTTTAAAATTATTCTGATTAATATTTAAGTTTAGTTGTCAGGTGACAGTGTAAGCTATATCTGGAACACAGAAAGTATACACATTTTATCTTTTAAGTATCTGTCAGTTATAAGTATAGGCAAAACATTTTAGTAGCTCTGTAAACAATATTTACCAATAACTTTAAACCAATTAATTTAATCTACAAATTGTATGCCAGGAAAAAGACAAGGCAGTATAAAAACTTGGCATCTGTGTTTAAAAGCAATGTTGGCTAGTCTTTATACCAATGTAAGTATCAATTACCCCTCAAACTGGAAGCAGAACAGAAATTTAAGATTATTTTTCTAGGGCATGAAACATGTTTTAAGTATCAATATCTCTACAAGCAATAAACATAAGATACCAGAAATGAGATAATTAATTAAGTAAAACCTTGACTGTGACTGATTATACATAGTTCAAGAATAAAATAAAATCTGGTCATTGTTGAGTTAAGCAAGCCCAATTTTAACATACATTAAAGACAATATGATAGACACAAAGTAATTTTTTTTTTTCTTTTCAAAGTAGGGTCTCACTCTAGCCCAGGCTGACCTGGAATTCACTATGTAGTCTCAGGGTGGCCTGAAACTCACGGCAATCCTCCTACCTCTGCCTCCCAAGTGCTGGGATTAAAGGTATGTGCCACCACACCCAGCTACAAAGTAATTTCTTAAATAAGTACCTTTTACCATTGAACAATTTAAGGCTTAACTAAAGAAATATTTATTACTGTTACACGAAGCTTAGACATGCTATATTAACATTGTTTGTATACAGTAGATTTCCCTAAGACATGGGGAGCATCCTCAGTTTTTCTACGAACAAAATCACAGTAAGTCATTTTTTTTATAAGACTTAGATTATAACTTTAGTGATAATCACCCAGCAATAGCTAGCACGAACAAGACAAGAACCATCTTAAAATTACAGAGTTTTAGCCAGGCATGGTGATGTATGCTTATTGATATCCAAACATCATGGACTTTGTACAAAACCAAATTACAACATTCTGATATCTGGAAAGTCTGATATTAACAAAAAGTAGAATCTACATATTTAAGGCACATGAGGCTACAGAGAGTAAACTATGAAGAAAATAAGCAAGAAATCTATATTATGTAATAACATTTTTGGCTTAAATATGAAGATATGAAAAATTTTACAATTTTCAAAGCTTATTAGAATTGGGTTTACACACACACACACACACACACACACACATATATGTATGTCTCTCTATATATATACATATACATATATATAGAGACATACATATATATATATATATATATATATATATATATATTATGGTTTAGTACTTTTAAAAGCTAAATAAGATGTCCACCCAATCTACAAGTCAGTTTTTATAATTAATTCAGCTATATCTAACCCAAGAACAGAGGAACTGGGCTAAACTGCCATGATGTAATGAAAAAAGGAGACAAGTCTCATGGAAAAAGAGGTTTATGGGCATGTCAGGCCACTTGCCACTGCAAAAAATTTCCAAATGTGTGCTCTACTATGTGCATCTGGCTTTGCAAATAAGCACCTTTAACTTCTGAGCCAAAAAGAAATATTCTTAATCTCCTCCAAATCAATTTTATTGAATCCAAAACATAGACAAAATTTCATGACACAATCTATAACTATCTGAACCTTAACTAACTCTATAATTCTGTCTGTTACACTTTGGTAAACTTGTTCAGTAATGATATAAGATAAATTTCAAGTACTAAGATTGATTGTTGGAGGAATTGAGGAATTACATCTTAAATCAAAATATAACTGTTTAGAATTTTCTTTTACTATTCACCACAACATAAATAGTTTCCAACTGTATGACAGATAAATACTGTTTAGTGACTCCAAATGTGGTCTATTTACCTTATAAAATAGGAAAAAAAAAAGAGCAAATAATTTTTGTGAGTTTTTTTTTTTTGGTGAGGTTTTTTTTGAGGCAGAGTTTTAGATATAATAACCATATGAGAGAAATAAATACTAATAAGCCAATTTTAACTTTAAGATTTAGTAAAAATGGTTGAAAAACAGAGGAATCTAGTTAATTATTTTTGGTTGGGTACTGTAAAGTCAGTCTTTCATGACCATTTTCATGACTAGATTAACATCAGTGACTTAAAGTTTTAAGTTTACAATCTGAATAGCAACCTGCTACCAGCCAGGGCCATACTTTGTTAGTCTGATATAAAAAGCCGGTAATCTAATCAAGTACTTTAAGACTCAGTTAATCAACTTTGTCTCTAACCTTCTGTTTAAGCTTACTCATATCTTCATCTGCATACTTTACTTATACCTTCATCCAGATACTTTTACCTTACAATCCATGTAACCACTCTGTAACAATCTTTTCCATCAAAAAACATTTAACATCCAACATTTAAAGTTTCCTTTCTAGTTCATCTTCTTTAGTCAGTTCATCTCATAACTATCAACAGAAACTTTCATTGTTCTTACCATACAACTTTTAATATAAGGCCTTTGAAAATAAGTTTTTTTATAAAAGAGTGTATCAGATTTGACATACACTATCTAGAATAAACATATAGATTTTATCATTTATTGATTTTGGAACTTTGTTTTTTATAACTTTCCTGAAACACATTGTTTTTAAAAATATGAAAGTAGACTTGAGCATTATTAGAAATTTTCTTACAAACTCAGTATAAAGCACTTCTAAATTTAAACAAATCTTGAGGCTGTTTGTCTGGTAGTAGTCCCACAGAAGCATAGAGATATAAAGTAAACTTAAAAACAGTTATACAGGGCTGGAGAGATGGCTTAGCGGTTAAGCGCTTGCCTGTGAAGCCTAAGGACCCCGGTTCGAGGCTCGGTTCCCCAGATCCCACGTTAGCCAGATGCACAAGGGGGCACACGCGTCTGGAGTTCCTTTGCAGAGGCTGGAAGCCCTGGCGCGCCCATTCTCTCTCTCTCCCTCTATCTGTCTTTCTCTCTGTGTCTGTCGCTCTCAAATAAATAAATAAAAAGTAAAAAAAAAAACAGTTATACATATCTTATAGGAAGTCCCCTACTTTTGTCCTTGCTATGGAAAGCTGCTCTACCCACATCAGTCTTTCTCCAGGTTCTAGCATCATACCCCTGGTGGAACACAGTTGGACAGCATAACCTCCTTTTTTTTCTTTTAATTCCAGGGATAGCTTTGGACTTCCCTCAGGTCTACAGGGCAGCTTTCTGATCCTGCCATTTTACAATTCTTTAATGAGAGGATAATCTTGTATTTTTTCTTGCCCATGATCTTAATTACTTTCAGTGTTCCTTTTGGAGGACACAGTAAAATTTGGCTATGCTGTCTAGTACAGTGCAGAACATCCCTCACAATGAAATGGCACTGCTCAGAACAGAAATCATTCTTAGGGCTGTGAGCCACACACATACTCATACACACACATTCATTGTAAGTATACTTTTCATGCAGACTCCAGACAACCATTTTCTCCTCACATATTCATTCATTCATTTAGAAGCTATTTATTTTACTTTATTTTTTTTTTTATTTACAACTCTGAAGACCAAAATCAAACCTTGTCACCAGGCAGGGGTTCAAGAGAGGCTGAGGGAGCTGGAGGAGCTGGAGGGGCAAGGTCATCTGTGGTGTCCGGGTCAAAAGCAGAGGGTGAGGACAAGTGTGGGGGAGAGGTTGAATAACAGCACATTCCTGAGACCTTGGCTAGAAGGACATGATGAAAAGAGCAGGTACACTGGCAAAAGTTTTCTAAATTATTGAGAATTTGGAAATGAAAAATATTATTCTCAGGGCATTTGGACCCATTGTCCAGCTTATATTGTGGCCAAGCAGAGTTGCAGAGAAAGGTAAGACATCATCCAAGAGTCGTAGAAACTTAAGTTTTTAAAGGGATGGGGAAAGAGCAAAACAACAGTTAAGAGAAAGGAACCAGGGCTTTAGCTGGGTTTACACAGAAAACCACTATGACCCCTGGCCCATCAGGGTGAACAGGGCCTGCACCTCCCATGTGGGCAGAGGCCATACAGGTTGCAACTGTCAGATGGTTAGCCTGTTAGTAGGCAAGGCAGGTGACTGTGTTCCTGATGAGAAAGTGGCTGGCAGTGAAAGATGAGACCTCAGGAGGAAGAGGGAGAGTGTCCCAAGTTGTTGCAACCAAACACCCCTTAGGGCATGAGTAGAAGTTTCTGCCTTGAGGTCTTATAGTACATATTCAGTAGTTTTAAGGTTTACTAAAAAGGATTCTTTTCATTTGACTTAATTAGAATTCAACCTGTGTTTAGCAATGAAGGCATGTTCTTGGGACCGAGTTGATGCCAAGTATTTGTGGTAGTTTGAATGGATGCTCCCAGTATATTCAGGTTATTACTACAGTTTGTAAGTTAAATCTGTAATCACTTGGATGGAGCAGGCATCACTATGAGCGGATGTGAGTGTCTGGCCTTGAAGTGTGGAGGTATATTTGGCATTTTTACTTACTCTCCCTGTGTACTGAACCTATATGTGTTATTCCAAAAATTTACATTTTAACTTTAGCAATGTGGGCAAGAGACCCAGAGGGGTCGAGAGTGCATCTTTCTCTTTTTGGGGGGCTGGGACCCAAAGCAGCCAAGGGGTGTAGCAGAACGGCTTCCACAAGGAGGGATAAACCCTAGAGCAGGCCAACCTGAAAGGGACATTTACCAAGAAGGAGGGAGGAGTTAAAGGGAAGAAGAGTGAGGCCAAATTGCGGTGGGTGTGAAAGCCGGTATCAGGCAGAGATGGTCCGAAGCCTACAGAGGGTCAGTGGCACCTCAATGGTCTGGTCAGGGGAAAGGAGGTCTGGTTATCCAAGAGGGCAACTAGAAGTCTCCTATCCAAGTCATGGCATGAGACATAAGTTTGGGAGTGACCAATACCACCACGCAAATCACTATGAGGCAAAGATGAAAGCTTTTATTCAGGAAAAGCATAAGCTACCAGGGCTGGCTCACAAGAGCAGAACACAGCCAACCTGAGTTTCTAGATAGTGGGCTTTATAGGGTTTTTCAGTTGGGGGAAGGTGAGGAAGGGAAAAGAGCTCATTTGCTCATTAGCTATGTCAAGTACCTAGGATGCAAGACCAGAACAGTGACCAGGAGATATAGTAGATAAGGAGGCAGGAAACCATGACCTGGAGGTATTGTTAGGCAATGAAGGGATAATGGTGGGCAGTTTCTTGAGGAATATGGATAATCCATTTCCTTATGTCTGTTGCCTTCCTGCTGTCCTTGGTGACTCCATTTTGGGAGCCTGCCTGACCTAACAATAAGGAAAATTAATAATTATCCAAAAGCCAAAGATAAAAACAATGATTAAAAAGATAATAAAAAAGAAGAAAGCAACCACTGTCAATATTAGAATTTAAAAAGATGATATCACTACTCAATAGAAATTATTAACAATGTTGTATCAATAAATTTAGCATCACAGATTAAATACATTTCTAGAAGACAAAACTACCACTATTGACTCAAGAAGGAATAAACTTAATAGGCCAATATCCAGTAAAAAAAAAAAAAAAAATACATTTGTGAATAAAATTTACTACAATAATATCAAAAAATACATTTCTAGGGCTGGAGAGATGGCTTAGTGGTTAAGCACTTGCCTGTGAAACCTAAGGACCCAGGTTCAAGGCTCGATTCCCCAGGACCCACGTTAGCCAGAGGCACAAGGGGACACACACATCTGGAGTTCATTTGCAGTGGCTGGAGGCCCTGGAGTGCCCATTCTCTCTCCTCCCTCTCTCTCTCTCTCTCTCTCTCTCTCTCTCTGTCTCTCTCTCTCTCTCTCTCTCTCTCTCTCCACCCCCTTTCTCTGTCACTCTCAAATAAATTAATTTTAAAAAAGTTTTTTTAAAAATAGATTTCTAGTTTAGCACCACTGGTAAAGTAAACCAAAGGCTTTAGGGAAAAAAAAAATCACACCAATCTACAGAAATTCTTCAACAATATTAAAGAGAAGTGAATTCTGTCAAGTTTACTATATAAAATCAGTATCGTTTTTAAAACCAAAACAAGCCAGGCATGGTAGCGCACACCTTTAATCCCTACACTTGGGAGGCAGAGGTAGGAGGATCACTATGAGTTCAAGGCAACCCTGAGACTACATAGTGAATTCTAGGCCAGCCTGAGCTAGAGTGAAACCCTACCTCGAAAAATAAAAAATAAAAAACAAAACCAAAACAATGTAAAGTCATTATAAAGAAACTATCGGCCAATCTTTCTCATAAATATACTTGTAAAAATATATTGGTCCAATTAAACAAAATAAATACAATAGTATATTTAAAAGATAATAAGTCATGGGCTGGAGAGATGGCTTAGCGGTTAAGCGCTTGCCTGTGAAGCCTAAGGACCCCGGTTCGAGGCTCGGTTCCCCAGGTCCCACGTTAGCCAGATGCACAAGGGGGCGCACGCGTCTGGAGTTCGTTTGCAGAGGCTGGAAGCCCTGGCGCGCCCATTCTCTCTCTCTCCCTCTATCTGTCTTTCTCTGTGTGTCTGTTGCTCTCAAATAAATAAATTAAAAAAAAAGATATTAAGTCATGATAATCTAGTATTTATTACAGGAATGCAAGGTTAATTTAATACTCAAAAGTATAAGTCATCACCTTAATATACAATTATAAACAGTTTCTAAGATGGCTCTCTAGGACATCAATTTCTAGGTAATCACATTCTTATTCAATTCCCTACTCTTAAGTACATATTGAATTGATTGACTTGTATCCAATAATCCAAGCATGACAGAAATTATAGGATACCACATCTGAAAGGAGATAATTTAAAAGACTATAGAGTCCATAATAATGCCCTACCTTCTCATTATCTTTTCTAGATCATTATCTCCTGGAAAAGCTGGTTGCCATGTCATGGAGCAGCCTGTAGATAGACATGTGCAGAAGGATGAAGGCCTGCAAGCAGCCACATTGGTTGTATCTCCAATTGCAATCATAGCCTAGGCCTACTATCTAACAAGAACCCCACTATTGACTCGGAGGCAATGATATGGTCCAACTGTGGAGTTCCTAGATTGACCTCACAAAAATTGTGAGACAAAAGAAAAAGTTGGTTGTTTTAAAGTATTATATGATGGAATAATTTCATGTGTGTGTGTGTGTGTGTGTGTGTGCGCGCGCGTGTGTGTGTGTATGTGTGTAACATGTGTATTTATATGTGTGTGTGTGTGTGTGTGTGTGTGTGTGTGTGTATGTTCATGTGTCTGTGGGTGTATATGGGTGCATATCCATGTGTGCACATGCATAGGGAAGCCAGAGGACAATCTTAGATGTGTTCCTTAGGCACCATCCTCCTGTTTTTGAGACCAGGTCTCTTGTCAGCCTGGAACTGGCTAAGTAGGCTAGACTAGCTGACAAGTGAGCCCCACAGAGCCACTTGTCTCTGTCTCCACAGTGCTGGAAATACAAATGAGTGTCACCATGCTGGGTTTTTGAATATGTGTTCTGGTGGCCAAACTCAGATCCTCATGTTTAGAAGACAAAATACTTATCAAAATAACTATTTCCTCATACCCTGGGATAATTTGCATGCAAAAAATATAACTATTACACAAAGTTCTTAAATCATATGATTAAACCTGACAGCCTGAGTTCAATTTCCTAGTACCCAGGTAAAGCAGATGCAGAAAGTTGTGCATGTGTCTGGAGTTAATCTGCACTGGCAGGAGGCTCTGGCATGCCCATTCTTCATTCATTCATTCTCTCTATTTCTCTCTCAAATGAAATATAAGAAACAATGTCCACTTACATTCCCTTAATTCAACATTGTATTATATTTTCTAACTGATATAGGCAAGAAAAATGAAAACAAAGGAAGAAAAAATGTCTTATTAAAGACAAAGAGAGAAACAGACTATTTGCATAAGACATGATTACCTTATGCAGGAAGGCCAATTAAATCTATAATTTAAAAAGCCTTTCATAAAATAAGTAATGTTTATTAATGTTACAAGACACAAGAGCTTATTTTACTTATAATTCAAGTGGGAAAATAAATGTACATGAAATGATAATATCAAAGGATATAAATGGAAACTGAATTGATAGATAAGTAATAAAGATCCCTACAAATCAGTAACAGGAAACATACCCCACAGAATCATCTCTTGTATCTTCCAAGGAGCATATGGAGCTAATTTTAACCCTATAGTCTATCTTGTAGCCAAAGTCTATCAACCAGATTGATTAATTAGACTTTAACAGATTAAATAGCCTATTTCCCTCACCTAAAATATATATGGGAAAGCTTCCAATGAAGCATAGTTATAGCACACTTACATCAGCACATCCCCCAAAAAGAAAGATGAGCAAGCATAAAATGATGAAAGAAGAGAGAAAAGCAGTAAGGACACCATAATGTTAAAGGAAGGAACTTAAATTTTAACTACTTCATGAAATCATATAAATTTTTTTGTTGCCCTTCATGCTACCAGATGGTGCATAACTATGACTCAAAGATTGTTTGGCTTTAGGAGACAGAAAGACTTCAGGTGAAAGCATGCAACTGAAGCATGAGAAAGTGCTATAGTCTATTACAAGAATTTCCTTATCTCCATCTTTATGTCTTATGGACCTAACTTTAATATGTACAGCAGCCTCAGTCAGTGCTCCAGCTATAGCTCACTAAATAATTAAAAAGATAAATGAAAACGATGAACCTACGGAAAACCACCTTCTCTAGAATATTCTACCACTAAGAGAGAAGAGTGACAGCCCTTTTCCTAGTTCACATGTCAATTTAAAAGTGTATTACAGGCTGGAGAGATTGCTTAGTGGTTAAGGCACTTGCCTGCAAAGCCTAAGGAACCAGGTTTGAGTCCCCAATACACATGTTAGCCAGATGCACAAAGTGGTAGATGTGTCTGGAGTTCGTTTGCAGTGGCTAGAGGCCCTGGCACACCCATTCTCTTTCTCTCTCTCTCACTCACTTCCCCCCTCCCCTCCCTCTCTCCTTGTCTGCCTCCCTCTCTCTCAAATAAATAAATACAAAGAAAACAAAAGTTTGTTAGTACACAGTAGTGGTTTATACAGGAGCCTGTTTTCCAAGTACCATGCCAGCAAAACACATGTGAGACAAAATATTTCTTGACCTAGTTCTTTGCCAATGGTATTGCATCCTTCTACCACAATATGCTCAGAACTGGCCCATGATAAATCTCACTAAGGTTTTGTTGAATTAATATGTCATATTTAAGATTCATTCAGATAATAAATCATCATTCTTTTTTACTAAATGAGCTAAAGTTCTGGTATATATATCTCAGAGCTATTTTTTTAAGTATAATCTTGGGCTGGAGAGGTGACTTCATAATTAAGGCGCTAGCCTGCAAAGCCCAAGGATCCATGTTTGATTCCCCAGTACCCATGTAAGCCAAATGCACAGGATAGCACATACATTTGGAGCTCATTTGCAGTGGTGAGGTCATGGCACATCCATGATTTCTCTCTCTCTCTTTCTCCCTCTCTATTTGTCTCTCTCTCTCTCAAATAAATAAATAAAAATACAATAGTTTTTAAAAAGTACAATCATGATACAAAAATATATATATTTATATTCATAAAGTACTATCAACAAACAACTTTTTAATGGTAAGGTTATTGTAATAGATGCATCCTAAGTTGACATCTACTATCTCTACCTTTGAATAGGAACCTCCCTTTTGAATGTGATATTGATGACACAGTCGATGATTATGGTATATATATGACAAATGGGAGGTTGCTTGAGTGGAATGAACATAACTGGAAGCCCTTTAAAAACAGGACACTTTGTCCAGCTAGTGACAGAAAAGAAAGTCATAAATATGTGACCTGGCTAGCCTGGAAGAAAACATCATTCATGGTGTGAACTATGAGACCATGTGGCATAAACTGCCCTCCCCCTGACAAGCAGCAGGAAAATGGGCATCCTGCATGCATAGGAAAATTTATTCTAATGACAGCTAGAAGACCTTGAGGTCCAGGTGAGAACCACAACCCAGACAAGCCGTAACTTCAGACTGGTGAGCTCTTACACAAAGAAACATGCTATGCCACACCCACACTTAAGTTTCTCAAACAATGCAATAAAAAGCTTATGTGCCTATTTGATGTTACATACAAGTCAGAACCTAATATGAACATTTTACTGAATTTGCTTAAAACACTTTGATATCTGATAATTCTTTTAATAAAAAAGGACAGTTGCATATATTACCACTTACCAAGTTTTATACATTGTATGAATTCCCAGAAAAAAGGGGCAATGATTATCATGATTACTACCACTGTGTAATTATATACTCAATGCTACATGCCATAAAGTCATGAGTATTCTAAAGCTCATGAATAAGCTTTCCACATAATGAAGCTTATACACAATTGATGCTGGTCTCCACTTCAGCCTGACTGCTGTGAATAATACAGGGATCCGCACCTGCTTCGTGCATGCATCTTCATCCAAGAAAGTAATGTATACTTGAGTTTTCCACATAGGCAGTGGAACTGTTCTGGAAAAGTTTCAGGTTTCCAATATTTGGGACAAGTGTTCTGGCTTTCTCTATTAACTGTGAACACTACAGAAAGCAGAAGCTCTTTGAACAATGTGAGAGTTAGCTTTGTTGGCCTCCCAAGTTTATCTGGAGTTCTCCCTGAAGACCCTGAACAGAAAAAGGAGGGTTTTGATTCCAAAAAAGATCCAACAAGGTAAAGTTAAAAATGGTGTTCATTTCTTGGTGAAAGCTGTAATTTCTGGAAACTATTAGAATAAAACTACTAAAGTGCCCAGAGCATATGAAGGGAGGAATGAGCAATGTGAATCCCACACAGGAAGAGGGCACTGGAGGACAGATTACTCATGGGTTTTATTCCCTAGAACCTCTGTCTTCATGTGAACCCATCCATACCTATCAACCCCCAGAATTATGTCTTCCCTTTCCCTTCCTATAACTAAATTCACATAGCCAATATACTTGAAAATCCTGAAAGATAAACTCTTAAACCTCAAGAAAGGCATATTTCTCAGCTAACTAACAGAAACCCTTTTAACCATTATTGATGTTCACGTACATCCCTGGTGCATGCCAGAGGCTGGCTGGTGTTGCCATTCTCTGTGAAGAAAAAGAAGAAAGGAACCCTTGCAAGATAATAGACTCCAATCTTCCAATTCACAGGTTATAAATGCCAAAAACCAAAAACAAAAGACTAGGAAACATCCAAATATTAACCAGAAAACTAGGATACTTTCAAAAATGTTAGGCAAAGTGCTAGCAAAACCAAGAAATCTGAATAAAGGAACACCACTGGCAAAACTTTGCTTATGTATCTAATCATCAAAACAAAATACAATTTTGTAGCCCAATAGAATGAGGTACTGAAAAGCCATAAATTCATTATTATTTCAAAATATGAAAGGTACTACAAAGGTCAAATGGCATTTACACTATACACTATAAAAAGATGAAAAAATAGGACACAATTGGTTTTACCACACAAAATGGTAAACCCAGTAGTGCCAGACTAAGTGGGAACCTTGCCAAGATTAGAAACGGACTCTCAGGCCATGTGTAGAGAAGGGCTAAGTAGCATTGGTGTAGACAGTTTGTTCCTGTGATTACAGGCCATAGGAGCACTACACAGCATGCTGTAGGGGAGATACTGTTCCCTAAGTAATGCTTTACCAAATGCACATCTGACAGAGGGACACCTGATTGCAAATAAATGCTGAGTTGCAAAGGCACTTTTAAAAGTAAGCTAACTTTTAACAATGTGTAAAATATAGCCCCTAAAAATGAAATTCAATTTGCCTGCCAACCTGTAATTCAAATCTGAATCACTAACTGGGGAAAAAAATAACCAAGATCCCAACTGGTCAATGATTCAGATGCTATAAGCCAAGCTAAGCTGTTTTGATAAAGCAATGGTTACCTCCAACTCTAAAGATAACACATCCTCAGGAGTATATAAGAAAACATTATTCCTAAAAGGACTCTAAGTAAGTAAATCTGTAAGACTTGGAAGGCTTTAAAAAAAAAAATAACATGAATTCAATGAATAGTGTTGTTGTTTTAAAACCTGATAAGTATAAAATGTAGTAATACAATTTTTAAAATTGTATTTGTATTTGTACATGTTTTCTTTGTCTAAAGTATTTGAAATATGTTAAAATAGCCAGTCATGCTAAATTAGTGTATAAAAAAGAAAGAATTTAATTAAGTCAGTAATCAGTGATGAAATAGTGGAGAAACTGGTTTGCGAACTTACTTTTATTAGCAAGATATATTAGCAAGGACATGTTTTCAAGGATATGGGTCCTTGGCCATGAACAAAGATCACAAGCTACAGCTGTTCCAAGCATGGAACATCTTGGACATTCCACATGCCGTCAGCTCTTTGTGTCATTTATAATAGTTTACATACGTTTTGCTAGTGGCCTCAGCATGAACAATTTTCCTCCCAAGCCAAGCCATGATTTTCCTCAAAAATTACCACTGACCAGAAGCCCTTGCTGTTAAATACCAGCCATTCAAACCAATCCTTTGGAGAAAATCACCCCTGTGACCACTTTTTTAGTCTCCTTCAATATCTTGTGTTGCAATTATTTCTTTTAATAACAGAGTCAACAGCCAATCTTCTCCACAGGGCAATGACCATCTTGTATCCATTTTATAGGCCCCAAGGCAGCACCTTATCCTCAGAGTACTTCTTGAAGATTCTAGTAAATGTCTGTTGACTAACTCATGAAAAACAGGAGGCTTTTGTGTTTGAAGGCAATTTTCTCCAATCATAGGCCACAAGAAATTGCATTGAGGACCTGTACCCAAGGCCCATCATAGAAAATAGATATGTTATTGCCATGTGAGAAAAGAAGACATTCCAATATTAATGGCAATGAAGGATATGATTTCCCTATGACTACATTTTTTTTCATGCTTATTCCATTTAAAAGCTGAAGTGACCAGAATACCACTAGGAGGGATATCTTATGGTACCTGCAAACACTTGAAAATAAGAAATCATCACAAATAGCAAACTAAACTGCTTCTGTGGCCCTCCCACCCCAGTGCCAGTTAATTCAAGGAAACTTCAGATTTCAATTTAGGTACAAGATGAAAACACAAGTATACATATTCATCTCCATAGATCTGGCCTACTATCATTAACAGAGATTTGTTCATTTGCTGGCAGAATCTAAGCTTGCTTAAGAAAACAAAAACATGTTAGAAATACAGTGTTCAAGGATCCAAGAGTCACAGTTTGACCTAGGATTCAACTAAAAGCCATGTGAAACACAGACAACTGGCTACTGAAGTCTGCAATGGGTGTGAAAAAAAGAAAACCTAATTCATTTAAGGTTGGAATTCATTTGGGCTGAAAATTGTCCTTTTGAATCAGCAATTTTGTGGTGATCTGTATTTTCTAAGTTTGCAGTGTGATCTTGTCCATTGCTCAGTCCACACTGTTACTGGATGTCAGACATGGAACAGAACAGCTTTTAAAGGCTCCAAGCTGACCCACAGCAAATATGCATCCTCCGTCTAAATTTCAGAAAGGGGTGTCCAACAAAGAACTTGACAATATCATACGTTTATATTTATTTTTTGCCTTGCCCATTACCTTATGAAAAGTTGAATGCACAAGGGGGTGCACACATCTGGAGTTCTTTTGCAGTGGCTGGAGGCTCTGATGCACCCATTCATTCTCTCTCGCTCTCTCTCTCTCTCTCTCTCTCTCTCTCTCTCTCTCTCTCTCTGCCTCTTTGTCTGTCACTCTCAAATAAATAAATAAAAATTTTAGAAAAGCATTGCATTCTTTCATGCTGCTTCAGGGACTATATAGTTTTGTTGTGACTCTTATTAGGCATGAAAATCACTATCAACAGACTAGGTTAATGTTTTATGAATTCTACTCAGGATATTTAGGTGTTCTCCCAGCAGCTCAAGCTTTATGAAATGTGATCAAAATAATTGTACTTAGCTGCTTTCCCTTCCATTATAATTATATACTTGGATTTAGATATATGAGATATACTTTGTTTACAGGCTCATATAGACAGATACATCTCAAATCATAAGAGTAAATTTAATGTGAGATCCAAAGAACACTCACAGAAAGAGCAGAAGCACTGTGCCTATAATTACTTCATATGTACATAGGTTTCTCAGTCTGTCATTGTCTTTAGAGGTCAGCATTTCACCTGGGACACTCTGACTCCATGCTACTTGCAAAAGATCAACATGGCACTATCTGGGATGTCAGGACCACCTTAGTCTTACTGTCAAAATCTAAACTTTAACAAGACCTCCTCTTGTGTGTGTATACACAATGAAGTTAGAGACATGGTACCATAAACCACATAATGATACATTCTATTGTTATGGTGAAATGAGGTCTTAAAATCTTGATAGAAATCAACTTCTTTAGAGGCATAATTTATTTCAGTCTCTAGATACAGTAAAAGTGATGAACATACCATCATTCCTCCAGTAACATTTTTTTGTTGATAATTCCCACAAAATATAAAGATAATTTCAGGTAATTAGTGAAATAAATTTGCCTAGTATATGTACCCAATATGTGTAGAATGCTATATATACAAATACACAAGGCAATGATATTAGGGTAAGAAAATAATATACATGGATTTTAATACTATATGTATGTAATATTAGTTCCTATATAGAAAGTTATGGATTTATATGCTTCTAATAAAAACCACTGTTTTGAGGGCTGAAGAGATGGCTTAGTGGTTAAGTAGTTGCCTGTGAAGCCAAAGAACCCTGGTTCAAAGCTCAATTCTCCAGGACCCACATTAGCCAGATGCTCAAGGGGGCGCATGTGTGTGGAATTCATTTGCATGGCTGGAGGCCCTGCCATGCCCATTCTCTCTCTCTCCCTCCCTCCCTCTCTCTCTCTCTCTATCAGTCACTCTCAAATAAATAAATAAAAATAAACAAAAAAAGAAAAACAAAAAAGCACTGTTTTAACAGTGATCATAGGTGTGTGTGTGTGTATATATATATTTCTTTTATCACCACAAAAATTTTCTAAAGAGAACTGAATTGAGACCCTTTTCTTTTTTTAATTCCTTTTTTCTTTTTTTTTCTGAGGTAGGGTCTCACTCTAGCTCAGGCTGACCTGGAAATCACTCTGTAGTCTCAGCGTGGCCTCAAACTCATAGCAATCCTCCTAACTCTGCCTCCCAAGTGCGGGGATTAAAGGTGCATGCCACCACGCCCAGCTTACTTTGCTTTTTTTTTTTTTTTTTTTTACTTTTTATGTTTGTTTGTTTGTTTTTTGAGGTAGGGCCTCCTCCTAGCCCAAGCTGACCTAGAATTTACTATGTATCTCAGGCTGGCTTCAAATTCACAGTGATCCTCCCATCTCTACCTCCCAAGTGCCAGGATTAAAGGCTTATGTCACCACACCTGGTCTTACTTTGCTTTTTATATGCAATGTTTTATTTTTGTGGCTTTGGAGGAAAAACCAAACTTTTGTCTCTGAGACGTACCTTAGTCCTCCAATGCAGGAAAATAAAACCCTTAGCTTGCATGGCAGAACTGAATAGGCCCCTCCAGATTTGAAAAAAGGTATGAACTCCTACTCCTGTTCTATGGAAAGCCGGTGAGAAAGATTTCATATATTTTTCCATTAAAAATTTACTGAACATCACAAAAGGTTAAGAGAGAAAGAAGAAGGTATGTAAATTCTCTGACTTCCATTTGAATCCACAATTATAATCTGGTTAAAACTCCATTATGAAAAAAATAACAAAGTCAAGGGTATACCATTAATATTAGATAGCCACATAATTATCCAGTGTTGGAAGATGAAGTAACAAAATTTAACATCTATATTTTACCCTAACCCCATATGGACAGGCTCAGGAATGGGGCATATGAGATAAAATATCTACCCAGAGCAAGGGAATGACTTTTTCCTATGATTCTACAAACCACAAGCTTAAGCCAACTTACAGAATTCCCACAGCTGCACAAAGTGGGATGCCCATTCTCAACCAAACAGAAGAACCAAACGCCACAGGGTGGCTCACAATGCATGATAATTAGCTTCTTCAAGACATAATTCCCTTAAAGCTTTTATTCAAGAAAGCAAAAGGTCTATTTCTGTGCATAGGGACATTTTCCTCCTCTCTCAAAGAATTTACAGGTTTAAATATAGCTCTTCTTTTTATTAAGTTCATTCATGGGTCCTGTCTGAGAAAGGGAAATCAGAATATTGTCAAAGGACCCCACATTGTGCACATGTGTAAAATAACCTGGCTAGGGGTGCTAACTATTGCTAACTATAGCAACTTATAAATCAAGAACATGGACCATCTCAGAAGTACCCATAGCTGACAAGCAAACAAGGTGAATCTGAAGTCAGTAGTATTGCTTGGTCCAGAACAGTTTCCACCTGTTCTTACATGCTTTGTGTTTGGGGTCTCTGAATTATCCTAAGACATTGCACAAGCTGCCATTGGTCGGAAAGCCTGTGCAAAGGTCAGTACTGGTGCCATTTGAATCCTGCTGTTTTGCTGAACCACCCTGAGCCTCTTTGTACTAAACCAGGTCAGTTCTACCTTCATGTTTATACCTCTCAAATAGCTCACTATGCTATCTCTCGTGCAAGATAAAACATGCAAAAAGTACAATAACATTAAAAAAATGGAAAGTGAAAAGAACTAGGTACTGAAGGTATAATGAATCTATTAGGACCTGAATTCTTTCCCCTGATAACCATATGAACAGCACTTAAAAATTAAAGAATATAAAGATTTTTAAATTTCTTCCCTAAATGATAAATAAAGTTGTATTCTATCATCTTACTCTGAAAAAGATGTGTACATAAATAAGTACAACTTATATCCCATCACCTACAACAGCCATCTTTTCAAATAAAAATTTAAATTCATTATTAGTGCTTGAATAATTTAGTGGCTAATATCAAGAGTAATGTTACAATGTTTGAAAATGTTGTGCTTACCTCCTAATAAAACCTAAATGTAAAACTGACCAAAGAATTCAGAAACATGTAGGACATCGCTCAATATAGGATTGACTTTTGAAGCTCTCACCATTTCCAGAGAATCATATATAGGTCACTAACTGCACAGAGCTTCTGAAGAGAAACAGAGGGAACAATGATCCTTTGAAAAGAAAATAGAAGCATCTTTTAGTGCAGCTCTAACAATTGGCCCACCTACTATAAAGACCTAAAATTTGAGCCATAATAAATTTGACAGCAATCCATTAATAACAAAGTCCTAACTTATTTCATAAGGACCAGCTCTGCAAACCTTTCCAACCACTGAGAAAAGTCAATAGTGACTCCTCACTTAGCCAGCCAAGGTGAATAGAACAGAGCAGTTGGGTGCACAGGTCCTGCTGCTTGTCTGTCACCTGAAAACAAACGCCAGTGCTTCCAGAAGCATTTCACTGTCAACATTTTTAGCAAGATCTCATTTAGCCTAGCAATAAGCTGCTGGGTAAAATGTGTTGCCAACTGGGCAGAAGAGTAAGTCTATAGAACATCCAGCTTCACAAAGCCTGCCAGATGATAAAGAGAAAACTGGAGCATTCTATTCCAACCTCCTTTTATCTTCTCAAATCCAGTAAGATTAAGAACTGTTCATAGATGCTCTACAATAAAGCAAACTAGAGAAGGAGCTGGGACCTGACATAATGCAGTTGCTAGAAAAAAGAAAGGGAAACTGAAGACGAGATGAGATGAGAGGAGATGACAATGGTGATAATATCATTTATGCAGCTCTTACATAATAGTTACTATAAAAACTGCCCTAAATATGGCTCTTAACCCCGGACAAGAGCCCCAGAAGTTATCACCATCTCACTTTTGCAAGTGATTAAACCGAGGCACACATTAAATAAGCAACATGTCCAAGGCCACATAGATAAAGAAAGATGATGGCATTTATTGTAAGACAAATCTACAAAGCACAAGCTCTTGATCACTGTGCATGTGTCTCCTGATCCAAATGTCCTAGAAGGAAGGAACAGAGGTCAGGCATGTTGCAATACTTCTCTTCATCCTCTCCCATGCCTCCTGATGCAAAAGTAAAAGAGTATTCAAAGCAGCACAAAGTAACTCATCTGTGGTTTTCTGGCCTATCCTTCTCTTCTCCTTGGAAACCCATACCCAACTAAATGTTCAATTAATTATTCTAATTTGAATCTGCTTCGTATCACAAGTGAGGCTATATGGAAAAAAAAAAAACAGAGGAGCAAGAAACAAAGGGGCTGTCAGGTGTGGAGACTCATTCTTATGTACTTGGGAGGTGAGACACGAGGTTCAAGAGTTCAAGGCCAGCATCAGCTACATAACATAGTGAGTTGGAGGCCCAGAAAGCCAAGCGCCACATGTTCTCCTTCATATGTGGATCCTAGCTACAGATGATTGGGCTTCTGTGTAAGAAGGAAAACACGTAGCAGAGGCCAGTAAGTTAAAAAGGAGATATAAAGGGAAGAGAAAGGAAGGGAGGAGGGTATTTAATAGGTTGGTATTGTATAGATGTAAATAGAATGATTGAGATGGGGAGGTAATATGATGGAGAATAGAATTTCAAAGGGGAAAGTGCAGGGGGGGAGGGTATCCATGGGATATTTTTTATAACATGGAAAATATTAATAAAAATTGTGAAAAGATAAAAAATAAAATAAAATAATTTTTTTAAAAAAATGGTAGGGCTACTTAGTCAGATGTGATGATGACTCAAGGAATAGATGTTGCCATAGTGAACCCTCCTCTTCTATGTAGATTTGGTCCCTTGGACACAGAGTTAAAGGCCTGGATATAACTGCTGAATGACCAAGCCTGCAAATCGCCAAATTAGTTGATGGCAACCCAATAGATGGTTTGGGGGCCCTTACTTAGCTTTCTAAAAAGGATCCCATATCCAAAAAGAAAAACTTATCTCAACTTAAGAAATGTCTTAGGATAATTCAGAGACCCCAAACACAAAGCATGTAAGAACAGGTGGAAACTGTTCTGGACCAAGCAATACTACTGACTTCAGATTCACCTTGTTTGCTTGTCAGCTATGGGTACTTCTGAGATGGTCCATGTTCTTGATTTATAAGTTGCTATAGTTAGCAATAGTTAGCACCCCTAGCCAGGTTATTTTACACATGTGCACAATGTGGGGTCCTTTGACAATATTCTGATTTCCCTTTCTCAGACAGGACCCATGAATGAACTTAATAAAAAGAAAATCAAGAGTGAAAAAAATTATATGGATGAAGTTATGGTTGGCTCATTCAATGAAAAACTGCTTGCTATGGCATCAAACTTGCACCCTCCTTCACTCTCCTGTCTAATTCAGAGGATATCTGAAGGTTTCTGGTTAAATGTCCACTGAAAACAGTGGTAGGTTGTCCTGCAGTAGCATTGGGAGACTTGGGTAGAATTCTGATGAATCTTTGTTTATAAAGTTAGACCAAGTAAGGGAGAACAACAGTGGATAAAATCTGAATGTGAATGCCGATAAAAGCTGCAATCCAGCTTCCCATTGAATATTTCAGTTCATTGTTGCTCTCTATCAGTAAATAATAGACATGAAAATCTTAGCAGCTCAGTTACCATGCTCAATTACCAAAACATGCAAATCATCTAAATGTAACATATCAATAGATTGTTCCCTCAATGCATTTCTATTCCTCATCCCTTGCCCCTGCCCACTAGCTATTATTTTTAGTAGCTCTAAGTTATTTACTGTGGTGAACATATGGTAATTTGATTTGGTGACATATAATAACGGGAAGACTGCTGGTTTTTCACATTAAAGTCAAAGCATACTCTGAAAAGAAATGAAATTCCAAGTTTTGTTATAACACAGATGAACTCTGAAAACATACTAAGTGAAGTAAGCCAGACATAAATGGGGCAGTACAATATGTGGTACTTGACATAAAATAAGATACCTAGAAAAAGCAAATTCAGAGGCATAGAAAGTAGAAGCAAAAAGATATTCCAGCTTGAGAAAAGGAAAAATGAATAATTATTATTTAATGTCTATATATCCTCTTTAGGATGATGAAAAGTTCTGGAAATAAATAGTAGTAATGATTGTGAAACTCTTAATGTATGTAATGTCAGTTAATTATAAGCCTAAATGATGAAAATGGTGAGTTTTGTGCAATATGTAATTTAACACAATTTTAAATACCAAATATGTAGCAGCTCTGTCACAATTGCCAAAAAAAATTATAATAGAACTTCTCCTTGAAATGTAGAGGGTAAGCTCCATGTGGACATGGACCAGATAAACTTGTTTTATTCATCACTACTGCACAGCATTCTCTCCACAAATGTTTGTACAATAAGTGAATATATAAAAGAATGGGAAAGGGTTCTCTTAGGTAGGAAATAAAATACTTAAAAAGCACCAAATTTACTCTCCATGAGACACAATGGTGCTCATTCCATAATATCCCATGATTCATATTGAAGGCAATAGCAACACTATATCTATGCTCTGCCTATCTCACCTGTGCCTCCTGCACAACCTGTCTTACAGTGTCTTACACAAAGTAGGTGGCCGAGAAATGTTGCCTGTGGAGGAGAAAAATATGAGTGTAAAAGCAAAGTAAAACATAACTGCTTTAGTACTTCTTTCTTCAAAAATTTCTCCGAAGATCGGATCATTACTATTACAGGAACACAGGACCAGATACAGAATGCACAGTATTTGCTACAGAACAGTGTGAAGCAGTATTCTGGAAAGTTTTTCTAAGACTAGTGAAGAACTGAAGGAGTCCTGCATCTTTTTTTTTTTTTTTAAACCTGCTTCTGTTTAAAAAGCCAACATTCTTCTGCTTCATAGGTGTTCTGCATTTGAGGTATAGTGAAATCTTTGCTATTCACCAGATGTAATGTTTTAGTTCCTTACAAACAGGGTTGGGGGGAGGGCCTGCAAAAAAACTAACATTGAAATTTTGAAACAGCAGCAGAGTGAGTGAATTTTATTTTTTGTTCTTTGTTGGTGGTTTTAAAAAAATTCCCCCCCCTTGTAATTATTGTGAACACCTTGCTTTGTGGTCACTGTAAACATTTGGGGAGGAGGGACAGGGAGGAAAGTAATAGTCCACATGTCCCTGGCATTTGTTCAGAGCAGTGTGCAGAATGTAATGCTCTTTTGTAAGAAACGTTTTATGATTTTTAAGATAAATTTAGTGAATCTATTTTTGGTGGTCTTTTTTTTAAGACAATTTTCAAATGGAGGTTGAATATCCCAACCCCTCCCCACCACCTAAACCCTTGAGTTTGGTTTTCAGCTCCTCTGTTGAACAAAAGTGCTCCTCTTGAATATAGATTTATAAAGCTTGGGTGATTTCTAGATGCTTAGACAGAAATTCCGTCACACTTACTCCTACTTATAATGAACTCTGAGGGTGTTTTCTTCAAATGTTTGCTCCCCCTTTTCACATTTTGTAAATTGTGAAGAACCCAGGTGTGAGCAGCAGCAGGATACTACTCTATACCAGAAGTCTGATGGACAGCAAGTTTCATCAGAATAACATTTGGTTATGGAAGTGGCTGATGCTGAGTAAATTCTCATTATTTTTATTAGGTAACTTCTCACTTATAGACTTAAACTGTCAACGTGCCTAGTGTTTATTAGTTAAAATTTGTAAAAAAAAAAAAAAAAGAAAAGAAAAAAAAATATATATATATACATATACTTGTTTTACTATTGTATTCAAATGAAAAAAATGAAAGAAAAATGTACCATTTCTCTGTTACATGTTGAATTATGTAGGAAATGTTTGTGAAAATTCCAAAAAAAATGGAAAAGTTACTGTGGATGTTTTGTGTAGTATCTTGGCATTTGTATTGATAGTTTAAAATCCACATCCAAATAAAACTTCCATGATGCTAGAAAAAAAATTCTTTCTACAAATGCACTTTTCCTTCTGTCATACAATGAAAAATAAACCTCACAGCTTATACAAAGTGAAGGTAAAAATATAAATAGCTAGAACATATCATGTTTAGAAGATGCTTCATGTTGTTTCAGAGAAACAACATGAAGCATCTTCTAAACAGAATTCAGATGAGACACAATAGGTCATAGTTCATCTTTAATATTATTTAGAAAATAATAAATGATCAAAAATCCAAATATTCATTCCCACAAATTAATGTCTAACTTTTATAGTTAATTTTGTGAATAAATAAGGAAGTATATTTAAGGGTCTTCCTCCAAAAAATTATTTGCTCTCAACCATAACGTGCTATTAATATTTTTATTGATTAGCCAATCAAGTAAGGAGGTATTCTTTCTTAAAAGCTTTTGTGTCATAAAATCACAGAGATCTAGTATCAAGCTCAACATGCAAGTTAGTGATGATACGGTGACTTACAGCCACTGAACAACAATTACATTTCAAGTGAAGTTAAAGTAAACATAAGGAAAATATCTTAAATCAAATGATGACATCTTTAACATTCAGCACCTGATCTATATAAACCCACCAGGACTTTACAATGTATTGGTGTCACTCTATACAACATGAAAACACACCCTTCAACTTCAAAACCCCTCACTGCTAAATACTTGGTGCCAATTAACAAAGGAAATAGGAAATCATCCTCTGCAGATGGCAAGCTTTACATTTCAATCTTTTGATTTTCATCTTCTTCATGAGCAGGTAAGCCTTATTTTTGGAGTAGTCTGCCTACAGCCCTGTCCTTTCTTTCTTTCATGCATGCTGGGGTTATCCATCAGTGCCCAAAGTGCTAACAGGCAACCAGAAAAGCCAGCGCTTCATGCAGAACTGCATGAAAGATTACTGCTTCCATCCACAAGAGCAGAACCACTACAGGTGTAACGATGCTAAATGCCAGCACACTGACCTCTGTTTGGTAGTACACACTGAAAGCAGGTACATTTCAGGGCTGTAGAGTGGGGTGGGGAGGAGAGTATAAAATGAGCAGAAAGGAAGCCCCAGATGCCTAATATATTACAGGTAATATTTCTACTCAGATCTAGCTCAGCTAAATTTGCAGATATCAGTTTACCCTGAGGAAAAGTGGTCTCCCGTCCTTCACCTGCTTTCACTCAGAGGACATTCAGCCAAGCGGAGCCAGGCAAAACAATCTATCAGATCATTCTCAGCTACACAAAATAAGACCAGTTTCCAAAGAAATAAGACTCAGCTATGGCAAAGAAGCAGTCCTTGAATGTTTTCTTCATCTCATCTCTGTACTGGTGTTTACAAACTATAAGCAGTAGCCTGCGGAGCCTCCAGAGACTAGCGATGAGTAACCTCCTGTCGGGTCCCTAATTTAAACACCCTTTTATCAATCTGTGATGATTCTGGCAGTCAAATACATGGGAGAGAGTAAAATGACATGCATAAAATGAAACGTTTTTAAGTTGTAAATGAGTGAGTCAGGAGTCAGGCTGGCTGAAATGCTCCAAATGAAAACCCCGTGCTATAATTTGAGGCATGCTCTGCCTTACCGTTTTGCTGTTGTCTCTCTCAGCCTTGATTCACCTGGACCTCTTTACCATACCTCTAGCAATGTGTTTGCACCAAGCCAGCCACACACAGCAACTGAATTCACATCTTTCTGCACTAGCAAGCTGAAATGGTACGGCCGTACTACAACCAAGAAAGGGGGAAGCAAAAGAAAAACAAAATCCAGAAATCACCTTGGAGAAGCTGATCTCTGGAGTATGATCAAAAACAGTTTCAGAAGAGCACAAAGGTCATGCTAGTATTCACTATCGATAGCTTTAACTGTTCAATTCTCCCCTTTAAACAAATCTGTGGTTTTTTTTTTCTCCAAACACGATGGACTTGCCTGTGGAGTTCCCAGGAAGACAGAGTAACCCAGCTCTGCAGCAGCATTGCAGCCAAAGTAACTGTGCATACGCTGTCCAGGCAATCCACAACACACTGTCTCTCCAAAAAGATATCGATTTCTAATGCAGGGCTGCTTCAAAAAGATACAGAATGGGAGCTGAGCAGCTAATGGTGATTGCAAAGAAGGAAAAACATTTAATCAAGGGATGCATCTCATCATGCTCAATTCAATTTTTTTAAAAGCACCAAAGGAAGCTAAGAAGTGTCCTGAGTGACAACCCCATTAAATAATAATCTGAGATCCTATAGCCAAGTTTAGGCTTCCATCATTAATGCTGCAAAAGCTTGGGAAATGGTTTAATGTGTCTCTGTGAATACATTTATCAAATGCTAATAAGGCATAATGAGAACTCTAAAATTACCATGCAACAAATACATGACATTTAAAAAAACACACAGGTGTAACATTTAGTGAACCAAACTGACAAACACATAGTTATGAGCCTGCAGAATTATTGATGAGCTCAAAGACAGAATACCAACAATAAGCATAGTTTACAATCCTTGGGCAAATTGTGTCAAGTCATGCATGCCACAAGGTACTGGTTAGCAAAGGAAGATTCTAAACTGCTACTCTTTTAGCGCCCCCTACAGGAGAGTGGCTGATCTACAGTTCATACTTTTTTTTTCTTATCCCTGGAAACAAATCACAGATACTCATAAATTAGATTGACATAGGGAAAAAAAAAAAAAAAACCTGAAAAGTACCTTAAATGAGGAATTAAAAGTGGCACAATAATATAATCTTATAAATATTCACTTATTTAACAAACAACTACAAGAAGAGGTAACTACTGTGCCAACAGTGAGTGGTCAACATTCCCAAAGCTCCTGGGACTTGAGTAATCAAGGCTGAAGGAAAAACATTTACCCTTCACATCCTAATTGGTATAAAACTGAGTAATCTCCTTTATCCCCTACTTGCAAACCATCTTCATCATTTTGAATGACACCATGAAGATGTTTAACTTTATTTTTTTCCTGCAACACAGAATCTTGCAAAAAAAAATTCTTCTTAAAAATTATTATGTACTTCCTTCTCTGTTACAGAAATAATGTTATTTCGATAATGCCAGAAAACTATTGAATTATTTGAACACCATTTCTGAACAGTGGGCTAATTTCAACATGTCTTTCAAGGCCAAGTTTTATATATCATTACTCATCCCTCCACCCTTAAAGTCCTCATTACAAAACCAACAGCACCTCATATTCAAATCAATTAGGATTTAATCAGATGTTGCCTCATAGATCACTCATATTATTGGTATTGTCCATATTTTAAGGTTCTTGAAGGACAAACCATATCAATTGCATCTTTTTTCTCAATTTTCCTCTAATACAAAGCTCAACATATAATGGTTAATTTCCTGCAACTTTGCCCTGAAGCCACCATCCTGACTGCCTACAATAAAACTGCACTTGTTGAGACTGTATTTTTTTTTTCTTTTTTCCCCATTCCCCAGTCCCCCATCCACTTCCCCCATGGACACCTGCTCACTGAATTTGTTTGCACTCCTGTCACCAGCAACTGCTTCCCTTCTTTACTTCCTCAACAAGCACTGAACACTTATCTAAAGGTTAGGGAGACCTGTAGAACTAACCTATGGAAGAGTCTGCTCATGAGAGGTTTCTAGTCTAGTGGGAGGTGTAGGCAAACAAACAGTAAACCAGTGAACAAGGCCAGTGCAATGTGCTGGGGGAGGCAAGGGGACAACTCTGAGGTGGCTATGGTCAGCTGAGTAATGAGAAGCAGAAAGCTGTCACTGCTGGGGGAAGAGCATTTGAAACAGGGGCAACAATAAAGATAAAAATGCTTGAGAGGGAAGCAGCTTCGGGGAAGTAGCAGCTTGACCACCTTGAGCGAACCATCCCTCACTCAGCAGGGACTTTAGGTGCCCCACTCAAACACTCTGTGTCTGCAGATCGCTGGCCTTTGCAGTAGCCTGGGCTCTCCAGGTCTCAGTCGATGCATATAGGGGCACAAAGGGCTGTTCTCTAGCTTCAGGTGGACCACTGTTGAGTACCAGTGCTTCATATGAGGCTCAGTTCTTCCTTAATTTCCCCAACCTTGTCCTGTCTCCTTAATTGTTTTTACTGAGAATATGCCTAGCCATGACTAGGCACCCAGGAGCCTACACATGAACATCAGATCTTGTACACAAGATGCCTGTACAGCATGTGGCATGCATATATGCCTAAAGTCCTTAACAGAACCTTTCTCTCCTCTTCAAGTTGTAGTTCCTCTCATATCCACACCAGTCATTTGTGACCCACCTTTCACCTCATTATGCTTGAAAGTCATTACTAACTTGAATTTGCCCTTTCCACATAAAGTAACTTTTGTCAAATGCTTCTCAACTCTTTGTCTTCTTGTTCCCAATTCCATTGATTTCTTTAGGTTCTTGTATGAACTATTATTTTTACTTCCCAGGTGGCCTCCCTGTTTCCCCTCCTTTGCCTGTCCAAATCTTATTTCTGGACCATTTTCTTGTTTCACAATAATAGCTTCATCCAAGCTCTTCTTCTGCCTACAGTCCGTAGGGCCTTCCCTTTGGATTAAATGCTACATATGTTTGTGCTGCACCTTAGTGTTGCTGAGACAAAGCACACAACCAAAAGCAGCTGATGGGAGAAAATAGTTGATTTTGGCTTACAGTCTCTAGAGGAAGGTTCCCCATGGCAGAAAAAAAGATGGTAGCTGGGCTGGAGAGATGGCTTAGTGGTTAAGCGCTTGCCTGTGAAGCCTAAGGACCCCGGTTCGAGGCTCAGTTCCCCAGGTCCCACGTTAGCCAGATGCACAAGGGGGCGCACGCGTCTGGAGTTCGTTTGCAGTGGCTGGAAGCCCTGGTGCGCCCATTCTCTCTCTCTCCCTCTATCTGTCTTTCTCTCTATGTCTGTCGCTCTCAAATAAATAAAATAAAAAATGAACAAAAAAAAATTTTAAAAAAAAAGATGGTAGAGCAGAGATTGAGCATCACATTTTGCTACAGCAACTGGCAGAAAGTAGCAAAAGTAAGCTGAGCTCTGACAAGGGGGAAGCTGGGTAATAACAGCCCAATGCCCATTCTCAGTAACCTACTTCCTCCAGCAAACTGCCACCAGCTGGGTACCAAGCATTCAAAATGAATGTGCCTATGGGATACATTTCATTCAAAATACTGCAACAGGTTTATGTGTACTTGTAGTTCCAGGAAGTGTACTCAGGGACTTGTACAAGTACTCTACCACTGACTTGCTTTACTTCTGATTATTCATTTGGGTCCTTGGGTGTTGAGAACATGACTTCACATTGTTATATAATATAAACATGTGTTTATCAAATGAATACAAGGAGTCAAGGAGAAACTTTATTGCACTGCCTTGCTGGTTTTTATCCAAAAGCCTTTAGTAGACACACACTTTACATACTTTTTAAGCCATCTTGATGAGAAAAAATATGTCCTAGGAACAACTTAAATGAAATGACTAATCTATCACTTCTAACATGAATTATTTTTTCAGGGAACATTGGATGATGGGGAAGGGAGATTGCCTAAGATCAATTTTAGCCTTAAAACATGGAGTTGGGAAATTCACTAGTTATTTTAATGCCTGCCGTTACATGATTTTTTTTTTCAATTCTAAAACTTATCCTGGGCTGAGGACATGGCTTAGCAGTTAAAGACGCTTGCTTGTTTGCTTGCTTGCTTGCTTGCTTGCAAAGCCAGCTGACCAAGATTGGCTAGGGTTCAATTCCCCAGTATCCATTTGAAGCCAAATCCACAAAGTACAGCACACATATGAAGCTCATTTGCAGGGGTGAGAGTCCTGGCACACCCTTCATTCTCATTCATTCATATATCAATGACCCCTCTCTCTTATGCTCTCTCTCTCCCCTTCTCCACAAATAAATAAAAAGTATTTTTTAAAGTTGGGCTGGAGAGATGGCTTAGCAGTTAAGCACTTGCCTGTGAAGCCTAAGGACTCTGGTTCGAGGCTCGGTTCCCCAGGTCCCACGTTAGCCAGATGCACAAGGGGGTGCACGCGTCGGGAGTTCGTTTGCAGTGGCTGGAAGCCCTGGTGCGCCCATTCTCTCTCTTTCCCTCTATGTGTCTTTCTCTCTATGTCTGTCGCTCTCAAATAAATAAATAAAAAATGAACCAAAAAAAAATTTTTTTAAGTATAGTGGTTCTTTAAAAGAATAGAATAAAATTCACCCTAAACTTCCATAAGTTTTTAAGAAAATATAATAAACACAAGTTTTAAATCTCTTCGTCTGGTGATGTGTCAAGAATAAACATTAGGAACAACCTTCAGCCTTGGTGTTTGTTCAGGGAGTGTCAGCTTCCACTGTAAGATAGCCTTATGTCTGTGCATTCCCTGCTTCCCTTTTATGGTACATTCTCTTAGTCACCAAGTTCTCCTACATGTTCCTGTTCCATCTAACATCACCACATTCTTAGCCTCACCACAAATACTCAGGCTCATGCAAGAGTGTGGGATGACAGGAAGTTTGAGTGTTCAGAGCTGAAGTGGGAACTCTCTTGTGAGAGGACAATGTGCAGGCTTTAGTCCACTAACTTTGTAGTTCTTCTTGTCTCTTCAGACACGCTTGTTTCAAGCAAACTACCTGTAGCTATTCTGGACACTTCCAGATTCCTGATCTTTACATAAGAAGGGTCATACAGAGGGCAGGCAATGGAAAAGATGTAACTGAAGAAAGGAACACAGACATACATATTTTAAAAACTGAACAAGTAAAAAGAAACACTAAGAAAAGCATTTAAAGGTTAAGTAGATAATGAGAGAAAACAACCTTATGCTCATAAATGCATAGCTTATGAATTAATTTCAAATAGGATATATTAGAAAAAATCAGTTTTACCTTAAAAAGTAAATAATAGAATTTCCTGAAAATAAGATGGTTTTAAAATGATTACAATCCAATATAACCTATAAAATTTTCTGTTTTAACCATTTTAAGTGAAATATTCATTGTACTGGCTGATTTTTATTTATTTTATGTTTTATATTTCTATTTATTTATTTGGAAGGAGAGAGACAGAGGGAGAGAAATGAGAGAATGGACACACCAGGGCCTTAGCCACTGCAAATAAACTCAGCACGTGTGCCACTTTGTGCACTTGGCTTTATGTAGGTGCTGAGGACTAGAACCCAGGCCATCAAGCTCTGTAAGCAAGTGCCTTAAACCACTGCACAATCTCTCCAGCCCTATTTTACTTTTTAATTCTTTGTGCATGCATATGTGTATGGTGTGCAGGTGTATATGCATACCTGCATGTGTGTGGGTGTATGTGTGTGTGACAAGTATATGTGCAGGTGTGTATAGAGGTCAGAGGTGATGCCAGGAATCTTTCTCAATCACTCTCCACTTTATTTTTTGATATAGGCTTCCTCACTTAAATCCAGAGTTCACATATTCTGCTAGCCCAGGTAGCCAGCTTGCTCTGAGATCCCTTTTCTGCATCCTGAGTGCTGGAATTTCAACCAGTCTGCCACACCCACCCAGCATTTATGTGAATGCTTGGGATCCCATATCACATTTCCATGCTTTCAGGGCAAAGACTTTACAAGCTGAGCCATCTCCCTAGCCTTTAACTTACTTTTAAATATTCATATTGTTACTAAAACTTAAGTTTTTAATATACCTAAAAGTTTTTACAACTTAATTCTGTATTATGTCATTCAGTACCCACATTCCTGTATGCTTTGTGAAATGTCATTTCCTTGTGAAATTCTGAAGGTGCTATAGCTGAATGTTTAAAAGCATTTTTTTGCCACTGTGTGTGTGGTATGCATGCATGTTTGTATGTGTCCTGGTGCACATGTGAGAAGGCCAGAGGACAACCTCAGGTGTTGTTCCTCAGGAACACTATCTACTTTCTTTTGTGACGGAGTCCCTAATTGGTCTCAGCTCCCCAATTAGGCTAGACTAGTTGTCCAGCAAGCCCCAGGGATACTCATGTCTGTGCATCCTCAGTGCTGGAATTATAGGCATGTACACATGGTCTTTTATGTAAATCCTGGAGATCAAAGGAACTTATGCTTAAAAAATAAACATTTTATTGAACAAACTATCTCCCCAGCCCCCAAACCCACTTTAACTATATTATCTAAACTATCCATGTGCCATTTTGCCATTTCATGGGTTCAAGAATTTTTTCTATGCATATGACTCAAATTTGAGTGTTTTCTGTATTCTAGAGGGGGAAATGGAACCTAACTTTATCAAAAAATACAAGTGATTGATTCTACAATGCTTAAGAAATTGAGCTTGAGCTGGAAAGATGGCTCAGCAGCAAAAGGTACTTAGTCACAAAACCTGATGGCCCAGGTTCAATTCCCTGGTACTCATATAAAGCCATATGTACAAAAAGGCACATGCATCTAGGGTACATTTGCATTGGCAGGAAGCCCTTCCTCCCTTTCTCTCTTTTTCTCCCTCAAATACATAGATGAATAAATATTTTAAAATAAAAGAAAAAATTATTGAAAGAATTCTAGTGTTCCAGTAAATTACAACCTAAAAGCTAGAGACATTGTGGGGACAAGATAGAGGGTAGACTCAAAGTCCATGCATCCACAGTATTAATAAAAACAAAACAATTCTGATAAAAACAATTGCATAGTCCATATCTTCTGTTTTATTTTTTATTTTAATTGGCAATTTGTAATTGTATATTCATATATGTACAAGGTAATATTATGATGTGAGAACTTTGAAAAAAATTGAGCTAATTAACAATTCTATTACCCCAAATGCTTTTATGATGAGAATATTTGAAATTTACTACACTAGCAATTTTGAAATGTACACTATTCCAGTAATAGCTATAGTCACTATGCTATTCAAACAAATCTTTAAAAAAATTAAGATATACCACAAAAACCCTACTCTACTTGAAATTCTGTTCCTTTGATAACCATCCACCCCTTCCCCTTCCCTAGCCTCTGTAAACACAACTGAACTCACTGTTTCTGTGAGTTCAGTTGTATTAGATTCTACATATAACTGAGAATATGTGATGTTTTTCCTCTGCCTGGCTTATTTCACTTAGTATAATGTTCTTCAGTTCCAACTTTATTGTTGCAAATCATGGAATTTCCTTCTCCAGAAAAGTTAAATTAGATGATAGATAGATAGATAGATAGATAGATAGATAGATAGATAGATAGATAGATAGATAGAGATATATATGTGCTGATTCCATAATTTTGCTATTGTAAATAGAGCTGCAATAAACATGGAAGTACAAACAACTTTTTGAAAAGTTAATTTCAAATCTTTCCTTTAAATCCCCAGAAATAAAAACTGAGAGTTCTTTATGCTCATCTCTATATTCTCTACAGTGCCAATAATGGTTTAGATGTGATGGGTGCTCTGATATTCTTGGTGAAAAAAGTAGTTGGGCTATGATCTTTGCCTAGACTGGGGATTAAAATTCCAAAGACAGAGCTACTGCAAAGGACCTGTACAATGGTACAGCTGTCAATAGCAGCATGGAAGGAAAAGATGAGAACTCTAACAAAGGAAGCCAGTTGACACAGATAACAACAGGGAGATAAGCCTTCCTTATCTTTCTACCTGTCTTTCAGAAATCTCATGTCAGGACACAGTTATACTTCTAGCCTATTCTTTTTCAAAGATTTTTTACTCTTTTCTTCAAATCTTCTCTGTAGATACCCTGAGTAACATCTCATCTGCATCTCAGTCTTGTTCTCCTTGGTTAACTTTGTAATCCTTGTCATAGTAGACTTGTGTTTGATTTACAACATCTATTCATTTTCTGTGTGCTCATCATATATATGGCTTCTGTATAAGCATACATGTATGTATTTATTATTTATTCAGGTGATGTATACATTATGTAGATTTTTTTTCCTATTTATGACCTAGAAAAAACGCATATGGAGTTCTGACGTGATACCATGTGCCTAGGGTGTGAAATGAAGAAAATGCAAGTGAAAAGATAACTTTATTATGACCACATCCAAAAAGAAGAGCATCTGAGAGTACAAAGTATTTAGAACTAATATGATGTAAGAAATTTGAATTAAATTTAAGATTCATTGGCACACACAGTCCTCAGGTAGCAGTAAAAAGTAACCCAAAGGCCTAGACAAAGAACATGAGGATCTTCTCTCTTGCTGACATTGTGGATCCAGTGAGGACCAAGACTATAGATCCACGATTGTCAAAAGGCTCCTTAAGAAACTAACCCTCATTTTCTTTTTTGAATAGTCTACATTTTGAACTTACTGTGAACAGGGGTCAGTAACAAAATACTATTTTAGAGTTACAAGTTAGCTTTACTGCTTTTAAGAACTTTGTTTCAGGTTTTTTAAAACAATTAGAAAATTGGGAAAACCTAAAAAGGAAGAAGGCCTTCTAAGAAGGATGTGAAATAGACAGAGGTGATTTTCAAGTACATCTCACAGTTTGAAATCTAGAAAAACTCTTGTCACTGGCCTCTAAGTTACTTTGAACTACTGAAGTGAAAATAACTCCCTAAATGGCTTGTTCCTTTTGGTTCACCTCATTATACCTAGGAACAGAAATGAAATAGGAAGCAAGATCTTGTGGGGAAAGAGTTGCAAGGTTGCACATGTGATGACAACACACACTTGCTAATGGAAGGACAATCAGCTGAACAAACAGACATCAAGATAAGTGCTGCTACATAATTGCACTAGCCTTCCTGTGGCCAAGGCTTCAGTTCTTGACTTTTCAACATAATGCTGGTACCATGAAGGTCATTTTAAAACCATGTACATCACCCTCAAAAAGCAGAACGCGGGCTGGAGACATAGCTTAGCAGTTAAGGCACTTGCCCACAAAGCCAAAAGACCCAGGTTCAATTACCCATGTAAGCCAGATGCACAAGGTGGCACATCCATCCGGAGTGCATTTCCAGAAGCCAGAGGCCCTGCTGTGCCCATTCTCGCTCGCTCGCCCTCCCCCCTCCCTCCCATGGTAAATAAATAATTAAAAATAAAAATATTTCTTAAAAACAGAGGCAACTTAAAGTAGCCATCTGGCTAAAGACAACACATCCCATGCTCATTTCACTGGCCCAATAGCACTGATGCCAGGGGGAATTCGATTCACTATAAAAATGCTTAAAATAATATTTAAAAACCTGAAATGACCATTTCTGGATACCCTACACCAGAGAATGAACATAGCAGGCACAGAGTAAGTAGGCCAGATCCCTGTTCCCTGGGGCCTCTCCCAGTTTCCTGGTCCACGGAGGTCCCCCTGTGGCTGGCTTGTGGCTGCTTGGACCCTAAAAGCGTGTTGCAGAAGCAAGACCCTTCTTCTGCCTTCCTAATTAAAGTGCCCCTGGGTACCCATTTCTGGATACCCTGTGCCAGAGAGTGCACAGAGCAGGCAAGGAGTGAGTAGGCCAGATCCTGGTTCCCCAGGGCTGCACCCAGTTTCGTGGTTGCTGTGGGTCCCTCTGCACCTAGACAGGGGAGACCTGGTCCCTGTGTGGGGGTTGTGGAAATAGGTCTTTTGCTGTGGTATCCTGACAGGCCCCTGGATACTGACATCCCTATTTCCCTGAGTCAGAGGGTGCACAGGCCACATTAGGAGCAGCCCTCTTGCATCTGGCTCTCCAGCCTCCTGGGGCCAGGTTCCCCAACCCATGATTCTCTGTGCTGAAGAGTACCTGAAAGTAGAATAAGCAAGCCAGAGCTCCCAGTTCCCCAGGTACCTTTGATATACCTGCAAACTCCACAATTTGTGTATCTGTGGTTATAATTGCACTGCACACTGGTATACCAATCCAGTTCACATTTAAGACAAAACACATTCTGGAGATCCTACAAGGACAAAAACTTACTTCCTCCTCAATAGAATAGTGTCTCCCCAAGATGGGTAGACCATAACACAAAAATCCAACAAAACTCAGAAAACTGAGAGATCTCCACCAAGGATGCCTAGTCCCATAATGGAAGCTTCCAATGAAATCAGAGAAATCAACAGAAATTCAAGCCCAAAATAAAAACACAACAACCAGTAACACCCTGATCAAAAGAATTGCCAAACTGGAAACAAACCACCAAAAAACCCAACAATCATATCAATGAAATTGAACAGAATCATCTCTTAGAGCATTCAGCTTTTGAAAGTAAGGTTAACTTGATTGAAGAAAATGTTAGAACCCTCAAAAGAGATATGAATGAATTAAAGGTGAGTCAAGAAATAGAAGATCTCAATAACCAATTGATTAAGCTTAATGAAGACTTGATTAAATGAATGAATTCCAGGAAGCATCAAGAAAATCAGAACTCGAACTGCAAACATAGCTCAAAAAGAAGATGGACATGATGCAAAGTAACACAAAAGAAAACAAAAACCAAATAGAGCTTATAAAAACATCCTAAAATCCCTCACTAACAGAGATTCTCATGTGGAAGACAGACCTACTGACTTGGAAGACAAGATAGAATAACTGACTCTGAGGTCAAAAACATTGATAAGTTTTAAAAATTCAAGTGAATACAATATGAGGGAACTGTGAGATACCCTGAAATGACCAAACATCCAGATCATAGGTATACGAGAAAGACAGTAAGTCCAGGCCAGATGCATAGAGAACATATTCAACAAAATTACTGAAGAAGATTTTCCAAATCTCTCAAAAGAGAGCCACATCCAGATATAGAAGTCCACAGAACACCAAACAGACAAGACCAAAGAAGAAAATCCCCAAGGTACATCATAGTTAAAACTCTTTACAATAAAAATAAAGAGAGAATGCTAAAACCAGCAAGAGAGAAACAACTCACTACATACAAAGGCAATTCCATCAGAATTACATCATATTTCACAATGGAAACCCTGAAAGCCAGAAGAGCCTGGAATGGAACACTTCAAAGGCTGAAAAACTATGGCTTCCAACCAAAGCTACTCTACCCAGCAAAAGTATCCCTCATAATAGATGGTGAAAGCAAAAATTTTCATGAACAATGTCAACTCAATGATTATATGAACACAAAGCCAAACCTACAGAAAATACTTTAGGGAATACTCCACACAGAACACTCAAACAACCAATTTCAAGAGCCAATAAGAAGATGATCACAACAACCACAAATAGACTAGGTTCAACATAGTACAAAACATAAGGAAGCACCAAACCCCATAAAGCACCTCATCATGGCAGGATTGATTCAAATCTTACAGTAATAACCTTAAATATTAGTAGTCCTAACTCACCTATCAAAAGATAGAATTTATCAGTGAGAATTAAAAAAAAAAATTGGCCCTTCTAGCTGCAGCCTTCAAGAAACCCATCTCACCACTAAAGACAGACACATCCTTAGGGTGAAAGAACAGAAAATGATATTCCAAGCAAACGGAAATAAAAAACAAGCAGGTGTCACTATATTAATATCTGATAAAATACACTTCAAACCAAAAGTAATCAAAAGGACAAATAAGGCCACTACTTAGTCATCAAGGGAATGATCTAACATGAGCACATAACAATCATTAATATATTTGTGCCAAACATAAGTGCACCACTGTTTATAAAACAAAACTTACTTGACAACAAAACAGAAATAAACACCAACACCATCATAGTCAAACACTTCAATACTCCACTCTCATCAATAGACAGATCATCCAAGCAGAAAATCAACAGGGAGATAATAAACCTCAACATCACCAAAGATAAACTAGATCTAACTGACATCTACAAAACTTTCCACCCCAACTCTACAGAATACACATTCTTCTCAGCAGCCCATGGAACCTTCTCCAAAATAGACCATATATTAGACCACAAAGTGTGCCACCATAAAATCAGGAAAACTGAAGTAACATCCTGAATCATATCTGATCATAGTGCTTTAAAGCTAGAAATCAACAAAAGACTCATCAAGACTCCACTACCTACTGGAGACTAAACAAACAACACACTTTTAAACAGTTAATAATTGTGGAAGAAATAAAAAAAAAAAAGAGAGAGAGATTGTAAAGTTCCTAGAATTGAATGATAATGAAAACACAACCTGCCAAAACTTACAGGATACAATGAAGGCAGTGCTAAGGGGAAAATTCATTGCCCTAAATGCTTTCATCACAAAGACACAGAGATCCCAAATTAATAACTTAGCTGCCCACCTAAAGGAAAAAATAAGAAGAATCCAACCTTAAGATCTCTAGACAGAAAGAAATAATCAAGATCATAGGAGAAATTAATGAACTGAAAACCAGGAAAACAATTTTTTTAATAAAAATAAAGAGCTAGGGCTGGAGAGATGGCTTAGCGGTTAAGCGCTTGCCTGTGAAGCCTAAGGACCCCGGTTCAAGGCTCGGTTCCCCAGGTCCCACGTTAGCCAGATGCACAAGGGGGCGCATGCGTCTGGAGTTCATTTGCAGAGGCTGGAAGCCCTGGCGCGCCCATTCTCTCTCTCTCTCCCTCTATGTCTTTCTCTCCGTCTGTCACTCTCAAATAAATAAATAAAAAATGAACAAAAAATAAAAAAAAAAATAAAGAGCTGGTTCTTTGAAAAACGAACAAGATTGACAAACCCATGGTCAATATGATCAAGCAAAAAGAGAGAAGTCTCAAATTAACAATATAAGAAATAAAAAAGAAAAGATCACAACAGACATCAGTGAAATTGGAAGAATCATCAGTGTATACTTCCAAAATCTCTACTCCACAAAATTGGATAATCAGGAGGAAATGGATGAATTCCTACATACATACCACCTACCAAAAGTAAACTCAGAGCAGATTAATAACCTAAATAAGCCTATTATAACCATGGAGATTGAAAAGGTAAACAAAAATCAAAAACCTCCCCAAAAAGAAAACTCTAGGACCAGATGGTTTCTCAGCCAAATTCTACCAAACCTTCAATGAAGAACTGAAACCAATTTTTATCAAACTGTTTTACATAATCAGAAAGCAGGGAATCCTCCCCAGCTCCTTTTATGAAGCTAACATCACCCTAATACCAAAATCACATAGAGATGCAACAAGAAAAGAAAACTATAGACCTATATCCCTGATGAACTTAGATGCAAAGATCATGAACAAAATCCTCACAAATCAAATTAATGTGACATCAAAAGCATTATCCTCCTTGATCAAGTAGGCTTCATCCCAGGGATGCATGCATGGTTCAACATACAAAAATCAGTCAATATAATACACCACATAAATAAACTTAACCATTAGAACCAGATGATCATATCTATTGATGCAGAGAAGGCCTTTGACAAAATACAACACCAATTCATAATCAAAACACTGAAAAGAATAGGAATGGAGGGTTTATATCTCAACACAATAAAGGATATATATAAAGCATCCAAAGCCCAAATAATACTATTTACAGATGATATGATTCTACACATAAGTGACCCAAAGTCTCCATCTCAAAACTTCTAAAGGTGGTTAATTCCTTCAGTAAAGTGGTAGAACAAAAATCAATGCACAAAAATCAGTAGCTTTTCTATATGCAAAGAACAAATATTCAGAGAAAGAAATCAGTGAGTCTGTTCTATTTTTCAATAGCAACAAGAACAACAAAAAAGGTACCTTGGAATAACACTAGCCAAGAATATGAAAACCTATATAATTAAAACATTAAAAAAAAAACTTAAGAAAGAAATCAAGGAGGACTTGAGAAGATGGAAAGACCTCCTATGCTCCTGGATAGGTAGAATTAACATTGTGAAAATGACAATTCTACCAAAGCAATATACAGATTTAATGCAATACCAATAAAAATACCAGCATCATTCTTCACAAAGATTGAGAAAACAATCTCATGATCTGTATGGAAAGGCAGCAGGCCTCAGACATCCAAACATGTCCTCAGCAAAAAAATAAATAAATAAAATAAAAATAAAAATCCTCTGGAGGTATCACCATACCTGATCCAAAGTTATATTACAAAGCCATAGTAACAAATACAGCATGATACTGTCATAAGAACCGAATCATAAACCAATGGAAAAGAATTGAAGGCTCAGACCTTAGGTCAAGTAACTACAGTTCCTGATCTTTGACAAAGGAGCCAATAGTGTAGACTGGTGAAAAGACAGCATCTTCAACAAATGGTGTTCGACAAATTGGATGACCATATGTAAAAAACATGAAACTAGACCCACTCATCACTCCATATACAATAATCAAGTCCAAATGGTTTAAAGACCTTAATATAAGAGCTGAAACTCTTATCCTGCTGGAAGAAAAAATAGGAGGCACTCTCCACAATAACCCCAGTAGCTGAGGAAATAAAACAATCAGTCAACAAATACAATCTCATGAAGCTAAAAACCCTTTGCACAGAAAAACACACCATAAGCACAGCCAACAGGTTGCCCACTGAATGTTAGAAAATCTTCACCAGCTATGCCACTGACAGAAGACTAATATGTAGAATCTACAAAGAACTCAAAAAAACTAAACAATTAACCAAAAAAAAAAAAAAAATCAAACAATCCACTCCAAAAGTGAGGCAGAAAACTGGAGTTCTCAGAGGACAGATTAAAAATGGCTAACACACACTTAAGAAAATGTTCAACATCCCTAACCATTAGGGAAATGCAAATTAAAACAACAATGAGATTCCACCTTATTCCGGAAAGGATGGCAATCATTAAAAAAAAAAAATCTAACAGTGACAAATGTTGGCAAGAATGTGGGGAAAGAGGAACCCTCATCCATGGTTGGTGGGAATGTAAGCT
This sequence comes from Jaculus jaculus, assembly GCF_020740685.1. Lineage (NCBI taxonomy): Eukaryota > Metazoa > Chordata > Mammalia > Rodentia > Dipodidae > Jaculus > Jaculus jaculus. The sequence continues at coordinate 59,555,825 of NC_059111.1, read as the reverse complement.
TGTACAACCACTATGGAAATCAATTTGAAGATTCCTGAAAAGGAGGAACATAGAGCTACTAACAGAACCAGTTATTCAGTTTCTAGGCATTTATCCTAAATGCTCCATGCATCAATACAGAGATACTTCGTCAACCATGTTTATAGCCGGTCAATTCATTATAGCTAACTGGAATCAATGCAGATGTCCATCAATGGATGAATGGATAATGAAATTGTGGTACATTTATACAATGAAATTCTACTCAGAAGTAAGAAAGAACAATATAATGAAATTTGTAGAAAAATTGACAGACTTGGAACATATGATACTCAGCAAACTCACACAATCACAGAAAGACAAACACCACATGGTGTTACTTATCTGTGGCTCCTAACCTGGACCTGCTCAAGTTGCTGTCAACTCAAGACCCATGCAATAGGGACGGAAGGGTTTGGGGCTACAGGCGGGGAAGGGAAGGGGGAAACAAACACAAAATTAAACCCAAAATAAGCTGATACCATAGAACCTTTTATCCTTGGAGATACCCTAAAAGATATAACCCACAGGGCTGGAGAGATGACGTAGCAGTTAAGGGCTTGCCTGTGAAGCCTAAGGACCCCAGTTTAAGCCTTGATTCCCCAGGACCCACGTTAGCCAGATGCACAAGGGGGCACACACGTCTGGAGTTCATTTGCAGTGGCTGGAAGCCTGGCATGCCCATTCTCTCTCTCACTCTCTATCTGCCTCTTTCTCTCTCTGCCACTCTCAAATAAATAAATAAAAATCTTTAAAAAAAATTAAAAAAAGATATAACCTCCAAAAGAAGTAAGGGGGTGTTGGGCCTTGAAAGACCTGGACACGAGGCCTAGTGGAACTTCCTGAGCCTAGCTAAAGTTTGGCAGCCTGTCTCTGGCCAGCTAGGACTCAGCAAGATGCCTAATGACCTCTGGCCTGTTACTTCTGCATAGAAATTGTAATTCCCACCCGCGCATGCTTAGAACCAATCATTTCAAAAGTCGCGGTATACTACTGGCAGTCACCTCTCCCCCATCCTAGAATCCCCATCTTCATTCTCAATGCTGTATAGGCAACCGCCTGCAATAATAAAGTGAGTTCCTGCTTTGACAAGATTCCCAGCTTGGTGGTGTGTTCCTAGACATCAACACTCATCCTCCTCCTCAAACACTTGGGAGAAGCCAGCAGGCCTGGTCCTTCCTCAGCACCACCTGCCAGGGGAGCCCAACAGTCTGGCACCCAACATGGGGCTACAGGAATCCAGAAGACTGGTGCTCGGTGTGAGGCATTCTTGTTGAGGAGGTAAATTGGTGTGCATGTACGGGTGAGTGTACCCTCACAAGTTATGAGGCAGTCTTCATATTTAATGTGCTAAACTTTGCTTCTATAACCTGCACTTGCTTGTCAACATCTCTTCATTCTCTTTCTCTTCCCTTTCACTTTTGATTCGCCAGCAAGCTGCATCTGTGGCTTTTGTATTTCTGAATGGGACATACGTCCCTAGTGGACATACTGTGTGGGAAGACCTAGAGGAGACTCAAGGGGTGTTGCTCCCTCATTTGAGAGAGAGCTCCATCCCAGAAGACAAAGCAAATCTGCTGGGGAGACCTACTCCCATCCACACTGTGTTTGGTATCATTGAGCCATCCCCTAAGGACACAGACTCATCTGGCCGTCATGGATCTAAATCTGAACTTAGTTCTACAGTATGTTTACCTATCTTTCTGGTCCTTGTGTTTGTGTTGTACTCATGTGTCTGTGGGTTGCTATTGCCCTAATTTTATGGACATTTCTCTCTCGACTTTATAATATGGGACAGTCTAACTCTAAGTCCAATCCTGCCTTAGAATTTCTCAGGGCACTCCTAAAGAGTAGAGGGCTTGATTTGACGGATAATCAGGCTCGACAGACCTGGGATTGCTTCTTAAGCTGGCACCATGGCTGCCGGGAGGAAATCTCTTTGATTGGGACACTTGGGATAGGGTAAAGGCCCTTGTTTGTTGGGCACATGGGGAGAATGGTCAGATATCCCCCTTAGGGGTCCTCCCTATGATTTCAGCCCTTAAGGGCTGCTTCCCTCCAAGACCAACCAAACAAAAACAAAAGACAGAGGAAAAAGGAAAAGGTAGTATACAGCTTGATCCGGCTACTCCTCCTGGAGATGTGGCTTTAAAAACCCCAGAAAACGGTGGATCCTTATACCCTTCACTCAATCCCTTTGGGAGTGCTCCTTGGCCTTCCAGGGGATCTGCCCACCTTCTCCATCAACTATGCCATTAGTCATATGCTTCAATGCTTTGCCACCCTTGGACTACCTGATCAAGTTAAGACAGATAATGGCCCCTGCTTCGTAAGCAAGGCCTTTGTAGATTTTCTCCAGACCTGGAAAATCTCACATTCCACAGGCATCCCATACAACCCCCAGAACCAGGCTATCGTTGAAAGATATAATCAGACTCTCAAGTCTCAATTACAAAAACAAAAGGGGAAATCCTTACCCCCACATGACCAACTAAAAAAGACATTATTTACCCTAAATATTGCAAATTTTTCTAAAGAAAATAAGTAATTATCCCCCTTTCAAAAACATTGGTATTCTGGGCTAGAGAGATGGCTTAGTGGTTGCCTGTAAAGCCTAAGCACCCCGGTTCGAGGCTCGATTCCCCAGAACCCACATTAGCCAGATGAACAGGGGGGGTGCATGCATCTGGAGTTTGTTTGCAGTGGCTGGAGACCCTAGCATGCCCATTCTCTCTGTCTCTATCTGCCTCTTTATCTCTCTGTCACTTTCAAAATAATAAAAATAATTTTAAAAAATACATTGGTATTCATCTGTTACCTACAGTTCTATCTGGGTAAGATGGAGGGACCCACTGACTGGGGCCTGGAGAGGACCAGACCCACTCCTCACAGCAGGGAGTGGGTTTGGATGTGTCTTCCCTCAAGATGAAAAAAGACCCATTTGGGTACCAGCAAGAGACCTAAAATATTTGTACCAACAAGGGGACACTGATAATCACTTCTCCAGGGAGTGTCCCACCCCTGAGGACTGTTCGTGAAATGGTCTTCACCCTGCTAAACCAAACAACTCCCTTCCTTGCAGAAGATTGCTGGCTTTGTCTCCAATCTCTGCCTCCCCAGCTGCTTGCAGTAATCACCAATGATACAACTACAGTTGCCCATTCGACCCTAAAAAATTGCTCAGTCACCTTCCCCGTCCCTGCCCAGCTCTTCCCAATGTCTCCTTCTGGAACTTGCATTTGGGCCCTGCCTTCCCCTAATAATTCCAGTATAGATGTGGGATACATTTATCCTTCCTTCTGTATACAACTGAGCCCAGTGCACAACATTGCCCACCTTCTGGAATGGTTTATGTTTGTGAAGGTGAGATGGCCTATGACTTTCTGCCCACCAATTTGATAGGCCTTTGTGCCCCAGCCACCTTAATACCAGATGTAGATATCATTCCTGGAAATTAAGCCCTCCCTATACCCTCTTTTGATTATATTAGAGGGAGACACAAAAGAGCTGTACAAATGATACCTTTATTCATTAGGATAGGAATAACCACAGGCATGGCCAGCCAGAACAGCTGGCAGTCCATCTCCACAGAAAGCTCTCTCTCCAGTTGATCACAGACATAAAAGCCATGTCCAACACTATCCTTGATCTCCAACAACAGCTAGATTCCCTGGCTCAGGTAGTCCTACAAAACAGTAGGGGACTAGACCTATTAACAGCCAAAAAGGGAGACGTATGCTTGTTTTTACAGGAAAAATGCTGTTTCTATGCCACTAGATCAGGAATCGTTCAAGACAAGATCAAAAGACTTCAAGAAGACCTGGAGAAGAGATGGTGGGACCTCCAGGACAACCCACTGTGGACAGGGCTGCATGGCTTCTTACCCTACCTCCTCCCTCTACTTGGACCTCTTCTTCTCCTTTCCCTTATCCTCACCATTGGGCCATGTGTAATTAACAAAATTACACAATTCATTCACCAGCGGCTAGAGGCAATGAAACTCCACCAGGTTGAGATACATTATCACAGGCTGGCAACTCAGGAAGTAAGTTCCTCAGAAGACCCACTGCCACCTCCTCTGCCCTCCAAGTGACCGATGACGGGTAAGATCTCAGACTGACTGAGACAACCTAAGACAGGCCATGGAGTGGGTTCTCAGTGAGCTAAACACCTGGTACCCAGTGATAGATAAGATCCTCAGAAGGGGAAAACCTAATACAGGGGCCATGGTGACTAATACTCTTACAAAAACAAAAGGGGTAGAAGTTAGGCCTTAAAAGGCCCAGATGTGAAGCCTAGTGGAACTTCCCGAGCCTAGGTAACATTTGGCAACCTGTCTCTGGCCAGCTAGTTTCAGCAAGACTCCTAATGGCCTCTGCCCTGCTACTTCTGCATAGGAGTTGGAATTCCCGCATGTGTGTGCTTAGAACCAATCATTTCAAAAGTCGCAGTATACTATTGGCCCTTACCTCCCTCCCTCCCTCATCCTAGAATCCCCACCCTTGTTCTCAACGCTATATAGGCAACCACCTGTAACAATAAAGTAAGTTCCTGCTTTGACAAGACTCCCAGCTTGGTGGTGTGTTCCTGGCCATCAACACTCAACCCCTTGGGAAGAACCAACGGGCTTGGTCCTTCCTCAGCACTACCTGTCAGGGGAGCCTGACAAGGAGGGAGCACCTAAAAAGTAGGGCTCTGGTGAAGGTGGGATGAAGCCTAAGCTGTAACTGCTAGTACCAGAGATTTGTTGCTACCCACACTGAGCTGTTGAGCAGAGAGACCTACAGAGGTAACCAAATCAAGACACATTTCTGTCAAAGCACTTGATTACCTGCCTGAGGCAAAACTAACACTCTATTGCTGAAGACACCATATGTTGCTGACACAGAGCACAGAGAGAATTGGCTGAAATTCAGAAGAAAACCAGTCCCCAGGCAGTTAGCCTATCCAGTGCTGGAAAGCACTAAATGAGCTAGTGGGGGAAAATGGCCAACAATGGTCTAAGCAAGCAGAGGCCTAAGATACTCAGAAGCAAACACCCTGACACAATGTAAACACAAGTGCAGTAGTGGCATACAGTCTCAATGGGTAACCAATAGCTTTCTCATTGGCTAAGACATCCATTCAGTGTAAAAGAACCCATATCTGGAATTGGCAACCAAGTCAGAATCCTACGGAGACAAAGATTATGTTCTTCAGTGTCAAGCTCTCACTAATCTTTGGGTAAAAGTGGGGTTACCTACATCAAATTCTCCCTAAATTAATAATGTTTATCCTATTTAAACTATACTGACTTCCCTCTGTTCTTCCTTCTCAGAAGGTATAAAAACCAGAGGAGATAAATTACCCCTTGCACTTCAGCCAAGCCACAGCTGAATCCACAGAGGAATGGGGAGATGATCAATAGTGCTGCTTCGATGCTGAACCTGATAATCCATGCCAGGGTGTAGAAGGCAGACTCTGAGGACTCTCAATACCTGCCCAAGTGGAGATTCAGAGGCTCCTAAGAGCTCATCACTGAAACAGACTTAAAACTCACCCACCATGGATCAGGGAATTTTGCAGAAGACAGGGCAGAAGGATTATAAGAGTGACAGGTGAGACATCATGCACAGAGGCATTCCTTCCCCCCAAAACTGACTACTGTTCTCACAATACATAAACTACAATCCCATGGAGAATATCTGCGACCCTACTGAGGAGTGTCTGCAAAAGAATGGGGGCAGGGACAAGGGAACAAAAGGGCAACAACACATGATGTACCCATATGAAGCATCTTGTTAATAATAATAATAATTTCAAAATCTCAAATGATGGGGTTAAAGAGATCACTTAGCCATTAAGGCACTTGCTGGCTTAAAGCCAACGGACCTAGGTTCTATTCCCTAGGACCCACATAAGCCAGATGCATGAGGTGATACATGTGTTTTGACTTTGTGTGCTATAGCTGTAGGCCCTGGCATATCCATTATCTCTCTCTGCTTCTTTCTTTCCCTCCCTCTATCAAATAAATAAATAGAAACAAAATATGAAGAAAAAAATCTGAAACGCTTTAATGTACTCCAGGGTCCTTTTCTATCCAGTACAATAATGGCAATAGCAGCACTTAAATGTTTGTTGAATAGTTCTTGTCATTCCTTGGGTAATGTTTTCCTGGCATGGATAATAATAAAAAAAAACATGCTTATTTACAAAACAAAGTAGAATCAATTGCTTAGAATGGGCAGCACATCTTTTCTGTCTTCCTGGGGAATGGTTCCTCCTTACATCTTCCTGCCCCACTACAGTCTGGAGAAAACTTTGTCCTGTCCAAAACCAGACAAGTGATCTAAGTTTGACCAGCCCTTCTTTCTTGGAATTTTCCAACTTGAGTTCACTTGCATTGTATCCCTCTATTTTGATGGTGGCAAAACAGTAAAAGTGTTAGCTGAGTGGCAATGTCATCAGCCATGTCTATCAACTGAGACCAAGAAGTGATGGAGGAGTAAAGACAGAGATGAAGGAAAGTACTGTTAACAAGGAATGCACACAGTCCCAACCCCATGCTGACATGCTAATACAGAGTTGCTTAGCTCTCATTTCTATGCCACCATATTTTTATCCTTCCAATAAATTTATCTTTTTCTCTCTAAACTGATTTTTACTTCCTTGTAATGCTAGTACACAGGGACATACAACAAAAAATGATGCTGAGCTACCATAAAGCACTAATACCACAATGAGAGCTAAATAATCTAATAGATAGGTTGCTGTAAATTCCAGGAAGGAGAGGAATAGAGTTGATGTTGATTTAATTCATAGTAGAATGGGTTTCATACCAATCAAAGGTTTTTCCAAAGCTATTTCAAACATCTACTACATATAATTAAATAAGTTTTTACTGAATTAAATGCCATGTTAAACTTTTGTTACTTATGCTTAGCCTTTATTTAAAGAAAAAAAAAGCCAAAGCCATGGAGCAATAGCTATAAATCGCTTACCTGCATTTACAGAAAGCCTGAATGCTTTGAATAATTGGGTTAGACAGGTATCCAAGTTGCTATGGAAGCACATCCTAAAATTTTAGCCCCAATAAGTAAAGGAAAATAAAATGAGTAACATTACATATACTAGTTATATTTTATTGGTAAATACTACTTCCCATAAGTAACTAAAAGATGTTATAGAAACTATAAAAGTGAAGTCTGTTTGTTGTCCTGGCTTTTAAAGACCTCTGGCCATGAAGGAGAGAGGGTTACTAAAAATTAAAGAAATAATGCAAGGGGAATCTGGAAAAATCCACAAAAGTACATTAGGGACTTGTGAAGGATATAAAGAAACAGCTAAGACATTACAAGGTAAAGTATATTCTATATTCACTTATAAAGGATTTCTCTTCATACTTTACTCATTTACCAGCCACTTACTGATTTTGTACTCAGCACACTAGGGGTATAAAGATGAATACAACACCCCTGCTAGTCTCCTGGATACTTATACAAATAAATACAATACAGCAAATAATTCCCATAGAATAGGAAACAGAAAATACTATGGGAGTTCGGACTGGGGGAGGTTTCAGAAAGATGAACAAGAAAAATTGGCAGATGATTTTAGGTAATCAAATTCTGAATAAGAGAATCATAAAAAATTCAATAGGTAAGATGAGGTCTTTACACTCAAAGACTCATGGATTGCTCTTAACAAAACAATTGTTATCTATATCTGGATGCAATTTGATAACATAACAAAAGAGCTGTTGTAATATCACAGGAGCAAAGCCTAGGAGAGTGAAACCAGTTCTGTAATTCAACTCCTTGTGAACAATGGTTCTCTTCTCCCCTCTGGTATAAGACTGTTTGGATGGACTCCAGCGTCTCCATGTACACTGTCTGCCCACATGACTCAAAGATGTGCTTTTTCCTACTTGCCTGGGATGCCGACAACTGAGTCCCCCCCACCACCACCACCCTGCCATATTCTTTGAGGAATTGTTGCAATAGCTTGGTATGAAGAATTTGCAAACCATCTTTGCCTCTCTACTCCTCTCATCAATAGTGACTCTTAGAAAATAGGTTTCACTTAAAAACATGCAAAGCCCAAATCAATTAAGCTAGTTTTCTCAATCTTCCCCTAAAGTACCTCATTAATCTCCTACTCTTTCAAGGGCTATTCAGCTCACATAAAACACAGAGATGCTTCCCAATTGACCCCATCACAATCAGAACCTTCTATGGGCAAACACTAACTACAAGCAGCAAGACCACTGACTTCGAGGAACCCACATAGCCTAGATCCACCTTGGTTCAGATACTACCTGTCATGCCTACCAAGATATTTACCTCAGAATTCTAAAAGATGAAACAAGTCTGACAAGGATAAAAGAGACAACTTCAGAGATGAAACCATATAAACAGGCACACTGAAGCATAACGTCACCATAAATTTAGAAGCAAGACAACTAGATACAGAAGGTGAGCTCAAGGTAGGAACAAACCTGAGTTCTGAATCCAGGCCTTGGGTAAGACACCTTTTTTATGGGAATGATAGTAACTCCTATACATAAGAAGATCAATGTGAGGCTAAGTAAGATACATGGTACTCTCAACAGTGTACAGTGAGCAAAACCTATCAATACCTAGTAATAATATAATGTACATTTAGGCATAAAAAGGCAATAAGCTTTATGCACCACAGATACCCTGTGTTCCAAGGCCTCAAATGTTGCATGAGGCTTGGTTCTCTTGGTTTATTCAGTTCAACCTGGGCATTTTCTTCCAAAACAGCCCTGAGCTGCCAGGCTATTTTACCAGTCACTCCTTAATTCCATCCGTTCCCATGGACTATTTCCCAATATCCCTGTATCTATGGCCACTGCACTGTCTTCACAACATTCCAAGGCTTCCCACACAGGCTTTCTTTATACTTGCTGTTGCAGTCCAGTTTGCATTGCTGGTAAAAATCATGAAACTGAGGGAATTACCTTGAGTTTTTTTTATAATCATGGAAAAATGCTAATAAAAATTAAAAAAAAAAAAAGAAAAAAATCACAAAACCAAGAGCAGCTTCTGGGAAAAGGAGATTTATTTTGGCTTACAGGCTTGAGAGGAAGCTCCATGATGGCAGGGGAAAATGATAGCATGAGCAGAGGGTGGACATCACCCTCTGGCCAACATAAGGTAGACCACGCAACAGGAGGGTGTGCCAAACACTGGCAAGGGAAAACTAGCTATAATACCCATAAGCCTGTCCCAACAATACACTCCCTCCAGGAGGCATTAATTCCCAAATCTCCATCAGCTGGGAACCTAGCGTTCACAATACCTATGTTTATGTGGGACACCTGAATCAAACCACCACACTTGCTTTGATTTCCTTTGGCTAAAGATGGAAAACCCCACCAATAGTTCAACATGTTGTAATGACAAAGTCTGATTCTCTCACACCCCCCTTCTCACTCCCTCCTTTCCTATCTTCTTTCATCCTTTTCACTGCCTCATATTTCCCCATTGTAACTTCAAAACCGCAGGTGAAAATCAAGTTAGAACTGGAAACCTATAGTTACATAACAAAACTGGAAAAATTGGCTTTCAGAACCTAGAGAAATATTGGGTGAAAGAATGCAACTAGGGAGGAAGGACAGGGAGATGGGGCAGGGATCAAACAAAGCTAAGTTTCATGAAAATGCCATGCGGAATGTTACTTTGTATGCTAATAAAAAATAAATTTTAATGGTGGTGGGGAGGGAGGGAATTACTATGGGATATATTTTATAATCATGGAAAATGTTAATAAAAACTTAAAAAAAAAAAAATTTTAAGGGCTGGAGAGATGGCTTAGCAGTTAAGCGCTTGCCTGTGAAGCCTAAGGACCCTGGTTCCAGGGTCGATTCCCCAGGTCCCAGGTTAGCCAGATGCACAAGGGGGCGCACGCGTCTGGAGTTCGTTTGCAGTGGCTGGAGGCCCTGGCGCACCCATTCTCCCCCCCTCTCTCTCTCTCTCTCTGCTTCTCTCTCTCTCTCTCTGTCTGTCTGTCACTCTCAAATAAATAAATAAAAAATAAACAAAAAAATTTTAAAAAATAAAATAAAATAAATTTTAAAATAATATGGTTTGTTGACCAGATTTACAGAAGGGAAATTTACTGACTACAGAATACATGAAGAAGTGAAAATACCAATGTATAATGTATTCATACCTGACTGCCACTAGAAACTTTCAAGAAGAGAAAACTTAAAAAAAAAAAACTCACCAAGAATTAATTTCACCAACAGCAACCGAAAAACTCTTCAAATAAACAGCTCTAAATTAGCAGGCACATATTTCTAAAATATTTGGGGGGTGTTTAAAGATAATTGGTGCCAATCAAGAAACAGGACTCTGTCTTCTGAGAATGCTCTAAACAAAATATTCCATCAGATCAAAGCAAGAATAGAACCATAAGGGGTAGGATTTTAATGCATACCCAAATAACTCTTTCTTACTAAAACTGAGTCAATCATCCATGATGTGTAGGTCTATGCAGAAGGAAAATCTCCCCACATGTATTAAATCTTAATCAGAAAAGCCCAATGTCATTCTGTTTTTCCACTTAGGTACAAAAGGGTTTCATTTTTATCTCTAAGTAGTATAAGACAATACAACTAAGAAACTGTGTTTTAATATAATGTAAGAATTTGGAGGCTGCAAAGATTGTTCAGTGGTTAAAGGTACATGCTTGAAAAGTGTGAAAGCCTCAGTTCAATTTCCTAGTACCTACATAAAGCCAGATGCACAGAGTGGTACATGCATCTGGACACAAAACCAAACTTACAGAGTATTTCAGGAAATTCTTCACACAGAAGAATCAAATAAACAACCTCAAATGACTATAAGAAGCAGATTATAATAACCAAACTCAGAGAAGGAACAAAAAACTTCAAAGACCATGAAAACACCAAACCACATATACCAACACAATACGGCAGAGATCAAATCGAACCTTACAGTCACTACCCTAAAGATTAATGGCTTTAATTCACCCATCCAGAGACACAAGCTAAGAGGGTGGATCAGAAAGTTAGACCCCTCAAACTGCTGTCTTCAAGAAACCCACCTCACTACCAAAGACAGACACCTCTCTAGGATGAAAGGGTGAAAAACAATATTCCAAGCAACTGGGAATAAGAAACAAGCGGGTATAGCTATACTAATATCAGATAAAATAGACTTCAAACCAAAAATAAAAAAGACAAAGAAAGCCACTTCCTACTTATCAAGGGATTGATCCAACAAGAGGATATCACAATCATAAATCTGTATGCACCAAACGCAGTGGCACCACAGTTTATTAAAAAAAAAAAAAAAAAAAAAAACCTACTCAACAATAAAATAGAAATAACCACCAACACCATCATAGTTAGGGACTTCAATACACAATTATCAGTAATAAATAGATCATCCAAAGAGAAACTCAATAGGGAAGTAAGAGATCTCAACAAAAATAGAACATTTATACCTAACAAAAATCTACAAAACATTCCATCCCAAATTCACAGACTACACATTCTTCTCAGCAACCCATGGAACATTCTCTAAAATAGGTCATATGCTAAGTCACAAACCCTGCCTCCATATATTTAAGAAGACTGACATAATTCCCTGCATGTAATAAGATCACAATGTTGTATTTCTAGAAATTAACAAGGCCCACCATGGATCCCATTGGCTCCTAGAAACTGAACAGCACATATTTAAACAATAAATGGATAGTGAACAAAAAAAAATGAAATTGCAAAACTTCTAGAAATAAATGACAATGAGAACACATCAATGTAATACACCATATACAACCACATGATCATTTCAATAGATGCATAAAAGGCCTTTGAAAAAATACAACATCACTTCATGATCAAAACATTGGAGAGAATTGGCATGGTCAATTTATATCTTAACATAATAAAGACTATATATACAGCTCCTAAATAAAGCCCAAATAATACTTAAAGGAGAAAGACTGGAGGAATTCCCATTGAGATCAGGAACAAGAAAGGGGTGTCCAATCTCACCTCTGCTCTTCAATATAGTACTAGAAGTCCCATATCAAGGAATAAGACAGAAGAAAGAAATAAAAGGGATATAGTTTGGAAAGGAAGAGGTTAAGTTAGCTCTATTTACAGATGACATGACTCTATATGTAAGAGACCCAAGAGCCTCCATCCTAAAACACTTGAACACGATAAACTCCTTAAGCAAAGTAGCACAAGGCACAAAATAAATGCACAAAAATCAGCAGCCTTTCTATATGCAAATGACAAAGATACAGAGAAATAAATAAGGGACATTGTAAAATTTCAATAGCAAACAAAAAATGTTTAAAAACTTTGGAATAAGATTAAACAAGGAAGTGAAAGGTCTACACAATAAAAACATAAAAACACTCAAAAAAGAAATTGAGGAGGACTAGAAAAAAATGGAAAGACCTCCATGCACGTTGATAGGCAAAATTAACATTGTGAAACTGCCAATCCTACCAAAGGTAATATACAATATACAAATTAAATGCAATTCCAATCAAAACCCCAACATTGTTCTTCACAGAGACAGAAAATATGATCTCAAAATTAATATGGAATGGCAGAAGAGCTCAGATATCCAAGCATAACCTCAGCGAAAGAAATACCTCTGGAGACACCATACCTGATCTAATGCTATATTACAAAGCCATAGTAATAAAAAACAGCATGATACTAGCATAAAAACAGGAGTATAGACCAATGGAATAGAATTGAGGACCCGGACTTTGGTTCAAGCAACTACAGCTACTTGATATTTGACAAAGGTCCTAACAATATAGGCTGGACAAAAGACAGCATCTTCACCAAATGGTGCTGGACAAACATATGCAGGAAATTGAAACTTGATCCACACATCTCACAATGCACAACAATCAAGTCAAAATAGATCAAAGACCTCAATATAAGACCAGAAAATCAGCTACTACTGGAAGAAATTATAGGAGAAACTTTCCATGATATAAGAATGGAAAAAGACTTCCTGAACAAAACTCCAGTAGCACAAGATCTTAAACAATCACTCAACCAATATGATCACATGAAGCTAAAGAGTTTCTTCACAGACAAACATACAAAAAGAAGAGCCACAGAATGGGAGAAAATATTTGCTGAATATGGAACTGACAGAGGCCTAATCTCTAGAATCTATAAAGAACTAAAACAACAGACTTCCAGTTAAGATGTCAGTGTAGGAACCATGGCAAAGCAGCCTAGGGGGGAAAACGCAAAAAAAAAAAAAAAAAAAAAAAACCAGCAAAATACACACTTTTACTAAAAAGTAAGGTGCATAGGAAATTGAAACAGCAGCAGGGAAGTAGGAGAGATCCAGAGCATCCAGAGCCCACACGGGCCGGCAGAAGCTGCTCTGGAAAGGCAGGTCTGCGCACAAGAATGTGGTAGTGCATGCCAGCCAGCCGCCAGGCTCGGCTTGAGCCACAAGAAAAGCCAGGCAAGGGGATTTTCCACTCACACTGAAGTTCTCCACAAGCTCAAGAAACGTGAAGGCAGAACGGCAGTGAACACTGGAGGTGCAGATCACAAGGTAGAAGAACACTTGGAACAGTGGGCAAACTAGAGCAGGATCAGCTCCCTCCCCTTCCCCGCTGCCAGTGCCCAGCCCTCAGGAACAGAGCAGCAGTCTAGGGACCCGGCCACCCTTACTTGAACTGACAGAGCACCAAAGAAGGACCCAATGAAGAGCGCAGATGATAACAAAATCACCCCAAAAGGTAATTGGAATTGCACCAGGTCAGTACCTGCCTAATAAACCTGGTATATATGCCTGAACCAGAAGTGCTAATTGCACCTTCCATATCAGGATAAATTATATGTTAAATCGGATGGATAGTCAAATTTGCCATTCTTAAATAAGCAGTATTTTGGGCTTGCTATTTGTTGCTTCTTGAATTACAGTGGCTTTGTTTACTCTTCTGTTATACATTAGGGAAGGGTCTCACCTGGTCACAAGCTGACTTGGAATCCTCTACAGACCAGAAATCTTAACCGCCCTGTTGTCAGGATTAAGGGAGTGGGGGAGGCACCACACAGCCTAAGGGACAGATAGAGGATCTGGTTGTCATAATACCTACTCTTGAATAAATACTCTGAGCTGTTTTTCATTGAAAGTGTATATTGTTTAGTTAAATTTTAGAATATGCCTGTATTTTGTTCCACTTAGCCTACTTGAATACTCTCATACCAGGCACCCTCAATACCTAGAGTCACTTTTGTAGATACTCTGAGAGCTGTCAGAGCCACACCTAGTGCCTTAACCTCCTACCCTGAAGATAACATCAGATTGATTGATACATCTCATAATACCCAGATAAGTGGAAAATCCAATCATTAAATAATCCAAGATACAGAAAATATATACATTATAACACAAGTAACACCAAAAATCAAGACAATATAAGTCCACCAAAAAGTTTTAATGCATCAGAAATGACCTCCAGTGAGAACGAGTTAGAGAAAATGCCTAAGAAAGATTTCAAAAGAATGATTATAAATATGTTCAAAGAAATAAAAGAAGAAATCAAAGGAAGGAAAAAAGACACAGGACAGCAAATTAATGAAATGAAGAGGTCAATACTAGACATAAATAAGGAAATATAAATAATAAAGTAAAACCAATTAGAATTACTAGCAATAAAGAACGCAGTTAATGAAATTAAAAAAAAAAAAAAACCCTATATAAAATCTCACTAGTAGAATGGATGAAGGAGAGGACAGAATATCTAAGCTAGAAGACCAGGAGGCAGATTTAATAGAGTCCAACAAAGAGAAAGACAAACTTATATAAAAGAATGAGTGGGAATTTCAAGATATTTGGGACACTATAAAAAGATCAAACATGAGAAATCAGGACAGAGACATCCGGTTAAGATGGCAGCGTAGGTACCACGTCAAAGCAGCCTGGGGGGAAAAAAGACCAAAAAAACTCAGCAAAATCCACACTTTTACTAAAAAGTGAGGTATATAGGAAATTGAAGCAGCAGAGGAGAAGTAGGAGAGATAAAGAGCATCCAGAGCCTGCACAGGCCGGCAAAAGCGGCCCCGGCAGCTCCGCCAACCACAGCGGTGGCGCCGGCACACCAGAAAGCCGCCAGGCTTGGCTCCAGCCACAGGAAAACCCAGGTGCGGGAGCTTCCCCTCACACCGCGCTCTCCGCAACTCAGGAAACGTGAAGGGAGAGCAGCAGTGAGCAGCGGAGGAGCAGACCGCAAGGTAGAAGACCACGTGGAGCAGCAAGAGAACCAGAGCAGCTGCGGCTCCCTCCCCTCCCCCACCGCCTGAGCCCAGCTCCAGCGAACAGAACAGCGGTCCGGGACCCGGCCACGCAAACTTGAGCCGACAGCAGGACCCGAGCAAGAGCAGAATTCGGCAGCAACATCAGCAGGTCCGGAACCAGTACCAGCAGCTCCAGCAGCAGCAGACCCAGGAGCGGAAGCAGTGGCAGACCCAGCAGCAGCAGACCCAGGAGCAGCAACAACAGCAGACCCAGCAGCAGCAATGGCTCCAGAAGTGGCAGCTACAGCAGCAGCAGCAGCAGAGGCAACTGCAGCAGTGGGCCCAGCAGCAGCAGCTTGAGCTGCTGACAGACCCAGCAGAGGCAGCTTTCACAGCAGCAGTTCCAGCAGTGGGGGTGCTGATCTGCAGGGCCACAGTTGCCAGGCTTGGTTTGCCCCACAGGAAAAGCCAGTACCCAGCTCCAGAAATCAGAACAGCAGCCCGACGACCCAGGCAGCAACTTGACTGAGACCAAACTCATCCAAGGTAACTGGGTTTGTGCAAGGGAAGGGTCTCACTTGGTCACAAGCTGACTGGGATCCCTCAACAGACCAGAAATCTTAACCTCTATGTTAATAGAGGATCTGGTTGTTATAATAACTACTCTGGCATACATACTTGGGGCTGTTTTTGACTGAATGGGTACAGTGTTTAGTTAACTTTTAAAATCTACCTGTGTTTTATTCCACTCAGCCTATTTGAATACTCCCATAGCAGGGAAACACAACCCCTAGGAGCACCTTTGTAGATACTCTCAGAGTCTTAAGAGCCACATCTAACACCTTAAGCTCCTACCCTGAAAATATATAACATCAAATCAATTGATACAGCTAAGAATACCCAGCTAGCTAGAAAATCCAAGCATTAACTTAATCCAAGATGCAAAAATATATACATTATAACACAACAAACACTAAAAAGCAAGACGATATAAATCCACCTAAAAGTATTAATGCATCAGAAATTACCTCCAGTGAGAACGAGTTAGAGGAAATGCCTGAAAAAGATTTCAAAAGAATGATTGTAAATATGTTCAAAGAAGTCAGAGAACAAATCAAAGGAGTCAAAGAGGAACTTAAAGAGGAAATCAAAGGAATCAAAGAAGATGCAGGACACCAATTTCATGAAATAAAGAAGGCAATACAAGATATAAATAAGGAAATAGAAATAATAAAGAAAAACCAGTCAGAATTATTAGCAATGAAGAACACAGTTAATGAAATAAAAAACTCTATAGAAAATCTCACTAGTAGAATGGATGAAGGAGAGGACAGAATACCTAAGCTAGAAGACCAGGTGGCAGATCTAATACAGGCCAACAAAGAGAAAGACAAACTTATAGAAAAGTATGAGAGGGAATTTCAATACATTCGGGATACTATGAAAAGATCAAATATTAGAATTCAGAACATAGTAGAAGGAGAAGAATTTCACTCAAAAGGCATAGTAGGTGTCTTCAACAAAATCATAGAAGAAAATTTCCCCCAAATTGGGAAAGAGGTGCCAATACAGATACAGGAAGCCTTTAGAACCCCAGCCAGACAAATCCTGGAAAGAACCTCTCCTCGCCATATTATAATAAAACTTCCAAACACACACACCAAAGGAAAAAAATTGAGAGCAGTTAGAGAGAAAAACCAAGTTACCTACAAAAGTAAGCCCATCAGGATTACAGCAGATTATTCAACACAAACTTTTAAAGCCAGAAGGGCTTGGGGTAATATATTCCAAGTTCTGAAAGATAACAACTGTCAACCAAGGTTACTTTATCCTGCAAATCTATCCATTCAAATAGATGGAGAAATAAGGACATTCCATGACAAAAGCAGGTTAAAGGAGTATTTGAAGACAAAACCACCTCTACAGAAATATTTGAGAGAATCCTCCATGCTGAAGAAAAGGAAAAGCACACATATAAGGACCCTAGAAAAAACAAGCAATACTCAAATACTAGTTAACAGAAGAGAGCACAGGTAGAACCAGAACCACAAAAACAAAAACAAAACAAAAAAATGGCAAACATAAATACACACCTTTCAATAATATCTCTTAATATCAAAGGCCTCAATGCCCCAACAAAAAGACATAGATTTGCAGACTGGGTTAAAAAGCAGGATCCTACAATTTGGTGTCTCCAAGAAACTCACCTTTCTACAAAGGATAGACATTATCTTAGGGTGAAAGGTTGGAAGACAGTGTTTCAAGCAAATGGGCCTAGAAAACAAGCAGGGGTGGCTATCCTAATATTGGACAGGGTAGACTTCAGTCCAACATTAGTCAAGAAAGATGAGGAAGGTCACTTTATATTGATTAAGGGCACACTCCAACAGGAGGACATTACAATCCTAAACATATATGCACCTAACATGGGGGCTCCCAAATTCGTCAAACAAACACTATTAGAACTAAGGCCACAGATAACACCAACCACTGTGGTGGTGGGTGACTTTAACACCCCACTCTCATCAATTGACAGGTCATCCTGGGAAAAAATAAACAGAGAGGCATCTGGACTAAATGAGGTCATAGAAGGAATGGACTTAACAGATATATACAGGACATTTCATCCAAAGGCTGCAGAATATACATTCTTTTCAGCGGCACATGGAACATTCTCTAAAATAGACCATATATTAGGACACAAAGCAAATCTTAACAAATTCAGAAAAACTGAAATAATTCCTTGCATTATACCTGACCACAATGGAATTAAATTACAAATCAGTAGCAAGAAAGGTTATAGAGCATACACAAAATCATGGAAACTAAACAATACACTACTAAATGATGAATGGGTCAATGAAGAAATCAAGAAGGAAATCAAAAAATTTATAGAGTCAAATGATAATGGGAACACAACATACCAAAATCTCTGGGACACAATGAAGGCAGTTCTAAGAGGTAAATTTATAGCCTTAAGTGCCTATATTAAGAAATTAGAAAGGTCACAAGTAAACGACCTAATGCTTCGCCTTAAAGCCTTGGAAAAAGAAGAACAAGGCAAACCAAAAATCAGTAGACAGGGAGAAATAATAAAGATTAGGGCAGAAATTAATGAAATAGAAACAAAAAGAACAATCCAAAGAATTAATGAAACAAAGAGTTGGTTCTTTGAAAGGATAAACAAGATTGATAAACCCTTAGCAAATCTGACCAAAAGAAAGAGAGAAGAGACACAAATTAATAAAATCAGAGATGAACAAGGTAACATCACAACAGATTCCAGAGAAATTCAAAAAATCATAGGGACATACTATAAAAGCATATACTCCACAAAGTATGAAAATCTGAAAGAAATGGATGATTTCCTTGAATTATATGACCTACCTAAATTAAATCAAAATGAGACTAATCACTTAAAGAGACCTATAACAAACATGGAGATCCGAACAGTTATCAATAATCTCCCAACTAAGAAAAGCCCAGGTCCACATGGATTCACTGCTGAATTTTACCAGACTTTTAAGGAAGAGCTAACACCATTGCTTCTTTTTTTTTATTATTTTTTATTTATTTATTTGAGAGTGAGAGACACAGAGAGAAAGACAGATAGAGGGAGAGACAGAAAATGGGCGCGCCAGGGCTTCCAGCCTCTGCAAACGAACTCCAGACGCGTGCGCCCCCCTTGTGCATCTGGCTAACGTGGGACCTGGGGAACCGAGCCTCAAACCGGGGTCCTTAGGCTTCACAGCCAAGCGCCGAACCGCTAAGCCATCTCTCCAGCCCAAGAGCTAACACCATTGCTTCTTAAGCTTTTCCAGGAAATGGAAAAAGAAGGAATTCTACCAAACTCCTTCTATGAGGCCAGCATCACCCTGATACCAACACCAAGCAAAGATAGAACAAAAAAAGAAAATTACAGACCAATCTCCCTCATGAACATAGATGCAAAAATTCTCAACAAAATATTGGCTAACAGAATACAAGAGTATATCAAAAAGATCATTCACCCTGACAAAGTAGGCTTTATCCCAGAGATGCAGGGATGGTTCAACATACGCAAATCTATAAATGTAATACATTACATAAACGGGTTGAGGACAAAAATCACATGATCATCTCATTAGACGCAGAGAAAGCATTGGACAAAATCCAACATCCCTTCATGATAAAAGTCCTACAGAGACTGGGAATAAAAGGAACATATCTCAATATAATAAAGGCTATTTATGACAAGCCTACAGCCAACATATTACTAAATGGGGAAAAACTGGAAGCTTTTCCACTAAAATCAGGAACAAGACAAGGGTGTCCACTGTCCCCACTTTTATTTAATATAGTTTTGGAAGTCTTAGCCATAGCAATAAGGCAAGAGACACACATAAAAGGGATACAAATTGGAAGAGATCAAGTTATCATTATTTGCAGATGACATGATTCTATACATAAAGGACCCTAAAGACTCTACTAGCAAACTGCTAGAGCTGATCAAAACCTACAGCCAGGTAGCCGGATACAAAATAAATACACAGAAATCAGTAGCCTTCATATATCCTAACAACAAACACACAGAGGATGAAATCAGAGAATTACTCCCATTCACAATTGCATCAAAAAAAATAAAGTACCTCGGAATAAACCTAACCAAGGAAGTAAAAAATCTCTACAATGAGAACTTTAAAAAACTCAAGTGAGAAATTGCAGAAGACACTAGAAAGTGGAGAAACATCCCTTGTTCCTGGATTGGAAGAATCAATATAGTGAAAATGGCAATCTTACCTAAAGCAATCTACACATTTAATGCAATCCCTATCAAAATTCCAAAGGCTTTCTTCATGGAAATAGAAAAAACAACACAAAAATTCATTTGGAATCACAAAAAACCTTGAATATCTAAAATAATACTGAGCAACAAAAATAAGGCTCGTGGTATCACCATACCTGATTTTAACCTATACTACAGAGCCATAGTAACAAAAACAGCATGGTACTGGCACAAAAACAGACATGTAGATCAGTGGAACAGAATAGAGGACCCAGATGTAAGCCCAAGTAGCTATAGCCACCTGATATTCGATAAAAATGCCAAAAATATTCATTGGAGAAGAGACAGCCTCTTCAGCAAATGGTGTTTTGAAAACTGGATATATATCTGCAAAAGGATGAAAATAGATTCTTCTCTCTCACCATGCACAAGAATTAAGTCCAAATGGATTAAAGACCTTAACATCAGACCTGAAACTCTGAAACCGCTAGAGGAAAAAGTAGAGGAAACCCTGCAATATATTGGTCTTGGCAAAGACTTTCTGAATACAACCCCAATTGCTCAGGCAATAAAACCACAGATTAATCACTGGGACCTCATAAAATTACAAAGATTTTGCACTGCAAAGGACACAGTGAAAAAAGCAAAGAGGGAACCTACAGAATGGGAAAAAATCTTCGCCAGCTATATATCTGATAGAGGATTAATATCTAGGATATACAAAGAACTCAAAAAGTTAAATAATAAGGAATCAAACAATCCAATCAAAAAATGGGCTATGGAGCCTAATAGAGAGTTCTCAAAGGAAGAAATACGAATGGCATATAAGCATCTTAAAAAATGTTCTACATCACTAGTCATCAGGGAAATGCAGATTAAAACTACATTGAGATTCCATCTCACTCCTGTCAGATTGGCCACCATCATGAAAACAAATGATCATAAATGTTGGCGGGGATGTGGAAAAAAAGGAACCCTTCTACACTGCTGGTGGGAATACAATCTGGTCCAGCCATTGTGGAAAACAGAGTGGAGTTTCCTAAAACAGCTAAAGATTGATCTACCATATGACCCAGCTATAGCACTCCTAGGCATATATCCAAAGGACTCATCTCATTTCCTTAAAAGTACGTACTCAACCATGTTTATCGCTGCTCAATTTATAATAGCTGGGAAATGGAACCAGCCTAGATGTCCCTCAACAGATGAATGGATAATGAAGATGTGGCACATTTATACAATGGAGTTCTACTCAGCGGTAAAGAAAAATGAAGTTATGAAATTTTCAGAAAAATGGATGGACCTGGAAAGTATTATACTAAGTGAGGTTACCCAGGCCCAGAAAGCCAAGCACCACATGTTCTCTCTCATATGTGGATCCTAAGTACAGATGATTGGGCTTCTCCATGAGAATGAAAATACTTAGTAGCAGAGGCCAGTAAGGTAAAAAGGAGACATAAAGGGTAGAGAAAGGAAGGGAGGAGGATACTTAATAGGTTGATAGTGTATATATGTAATTACAATGATTGTAATGGGGATGTACTATGATGGAGAATGGAATTTCAAATGGGAAAGTGTGGGGGTGGGGAGGGAGGGAATTACCATGGGATATATTTTATAATCATGGAAAATGTTAATAAAAATTAAAAAAAATTAAAAAATTTTTAAAAAAAAAGAAATCAGGGCATAGTAGAAGGGGAAGAATTTCACTCCAAAGGCACATTTGGCAGCTTCAACAAAATCATAGAAGAAAGCTTCCCCAAAATTGTGAAAGAGGTACCAAAATGTGGTATATCTACAAGATGGAATTGTACACAGCAGTAAGAAAAAAAATGACACCCTGAAATTTGAAGAAAAATGGTCGAACCTGGAACAGATCATTCTCAGTGAACTTACACAATCCCAGACAGATAATTGCCACATAGTCTCTTTCTTCTCCAGCACCTAACCTGAATCTACCCAAGATGCTGACATCCCTAGCAAGCATCTCGAGGACTGGATAATAAGGTGGGTGGTGAGGGATACAAATCTGGACCCAAATGGCAATGGTACCATAAAATTCTACATCCTAAAATACAGAACAAATGGTTGAAACTTCACCAGGCCCTTGAGGGAACACCTGAGTCACAAGGCCCTGGAAAGGGTATGATGAAGAGAGAACTTAATCTTCTACTACTTCTCTCTCTGTCTCTCTCTGTCTCTGTCTCTCTCTCTTTCTCTCTTTCTCTCTCTCTCTCTCTCTCTCTCTCTCCCTCTTCTCTCTAACTCTTTTATATTACTTTTCTTTTTCTTCCTTCTCTTCTTACACAGTGACCTGTAACTCCTAGTTCCAGCAGGTGGCTATCATCCACAATGAGCTTTTGATCAGAGAGACCTACAAGGTTTCCTAAAAGAATGACATATTTCTGTCAGAGTACTTGATGACCCACCAAAGGTTAGTGGTAAGACCCTACTGCTGGAGACACCATATGCGGTTGACACGTAACATGAAGTGACATGGCTGGAAACTGGAAGAGAGTCAGTCCCCAGATAGTGCGTGTAGAGCCAGAAGGTGCTACATGTGCAACTGGGGGAAAATGACCAATATCTGTCCAAGCAATTCATGGTCTAACCTACTTAGCAGCAAATAACCTGTCATGATGCTCACACAAGTGCAACAGTGGCACACAGCCATGGTGGGAAACCAACCCCTCTTGATTTGGCTAACTGATCTGGTCAGTGGAATGGAACCCATAGCTTGAGCTGGGAAACAAGTCAGACCATATCCAAAAATAAGCCCGCTCCCCATTATCAAGCTACCACTAATCATGGGCTACAAGAGGGCCTACACCTATTAAATTCTCTCTAAAAAAAAAAAAAAAAAAAATGGTTTTCTGATTTGTCTGGTTCTAACTTCACTTTCCATTAGAGAATCTGCTTCTCTTTCTCAGATAGATGCAAATCCTCAGGAGAGAACCACCCAATCATACCTCAAAAGGTCCCCAGCTAAAACTAAGAATAATTGGTGAACCAAGTAAGTATGCTGTTTTGTTGGTGAACCTGGTAGAAGCACCAGGGAGGAGATCAACACAGAGAATAATCAACTCCTACCAAATCAGATATCCAGAAACATAGAGGCTCCCAAGACCTCATCACTGAAGCAGACCTAAAATGAACCCAACATGGCTCAGGGAAATTTGTGGAAGAGGGGATGGAAAGTATGTCAGAGCCACATGTTGGGACCTGGTACACAGAGACATTTCCTCCTACCCATAACTGGTGGCTAACTCCACAATGAATGACCCATATACCCCAACAAGGAGGAGCCAGGGGAAGGTGGGAGGACAGGGAGTAGGCTAACAATGGTACCAACTTGACTTTGTTCACTGAGTACAAAACTAATAAAAAAAAGAAAATTCCACATTATGTCTCGGTTCCAAAGACCCCAGGAATTTTTCTGTTTTGAAAAACTGGTGGAAATGACTTATAGAGTGTTTTACACACTGTTATATATGATTATTTGCTGCAAAATATACCCATAATTTTTCAATGATTTTTAAACATCAAAACAACACATGTGCTATCACTTGTTATAAATTTCCCTTAGCTTTTGTGTTGTTAAAATATTTTGTTTATAAATTTTAAGCATTGAAAAAAGGACACTTTGAATATTCATGAAATGCTTAGTTTTTTTTTTAATTAATTTATTTATTTATTTGAGAGCGACAGACACAGAGAGAAAGACAGGTAGAGGGAGAGAGAGAGAATGGGCGCGCCAGGGCTTCCAGCCTCTGCAAACGAACTCCAGACGCGTGCGCCCCCTTGTGCATCTGGCTAACGTGGGTCCTGGGGAACCGAGCCTCGAACCGGGGTCCTTAGGCTTCACAGGCAAGCGCTTAACCGCTAAGCCATCTCTCCAGCCCTGCTTAGTTTTAAATAGCAATATTACCTTGAAAAAAATAACTGATTCTTGAAAAATGTCTATTTCTTTTAAGCCTATATAGATGTTTCAAAGGAATTAGGGTTCTATAGATTTTACCAACTTTACTTCAGACTAGTTTAGTTTTCTCTAAAAAAAATTATTCTGAAATTATTTGTAGGCTTGTAGAAAATCTCATAGAAGGCCATTCTCATACAGGGCTCTATATCATTTCAAAGACACTATCAAATATCTGAAAAAAAAGTCTAAAAGACAAAAGCACAAGGTAACAACAGTGAGATCCAATGGCTTACAAAAGGACTTTTAGCACCATGTAAAATGGAATAAGCTGTTTCTCTTTCAGTGACAATTTTCTCATGTTTATAGAACTATATCACAGATAAGTGGCCAAGTCAAAAGTCTCTTTGTTTATCAAAAAAAAAAAAAGAGAGAGAGAGAGAGAGAGAGAGAGAGAGAAGGGGAATAAAACCTGTCTAAGCACCCAAAGTTATCTTTTTACGTAAACCTTCTATTTCTCAACTTTTTTTATATCAAAATTTTTCAGAAGAGGGAACTGGCCTTTTCCAACTGACTCTCTTTTCCGTTCACTCCTCAACTCATTTAAATCTGCTTTCTGTCTTCTCCATACCATTAAATGACAGCTACAACCTCCACAGGCAAAGTCCAGTGGGCAATCCCAAGCTTTCCTGAATTTCTCAGTAGCACTTAACATAATTTATCATTTATCCCTTGCCCTAGGTTCTTTCTATTGTTGTGGCCCCAAACACACCCAGTTCTCTTCAACCTCACTGGCTCCACCTCCTTGTAATCCTTTGCCTACACTAGTCTTTTCCCCAAGTGAAGACAAATTTGCCAGTACCGGGATTCTGAACTTCTTTGTCTCTACAATCCCTCAAGCTGTAATGTCATCCTACCTCATTATTCAGACACCACTGGAGGTCCAAAAATTTGAGTCTCCAGATCCTATTTGTGCCTTATCCTCAGACTCATACACCCAATTATTCCGTTCAGATATCCAATATGAATCTCCAACTTAACAAGTTAAAAACCCAATTTCTATATCAATAACCTTCCAAAACCCTGTTTCCTCCTAGTATTCCTTCCTAATTGGATCTTCTGCCATTTGTGTACTACCTGCCACCTGTCCCCTCCATATCAAAGTTTGTGGGTTTTGTTTTGTTTTTAGTAGTCACTGCTATGCTTAAAATCCCAAACACGTTCTGACTTGGAATGAAATTCTACATCCTACCATGTCCAGCAAGGTCAACCAATGTGAAATGCTCTGAGTCCCCTCTCTCTCTTAAGCCCACTAAGCCCTCTATACATCCAAGGTGCTGCACCTCTTCTGAAAATGCTTCCACCATATATTCCTATGGCTTGCTCCTTCCAATCAAATGCGAGCTTCTCAAAAATATCTTCCCTTACCACTTTATCAACATGCACACCTTGGGCATGTCTCTTCTTCCTTCCTTTGCTTTGGTTTATATTCCTCATACTCTAGTCCAAATGGATACCTATCTGTTTTTGTTTTGTAGAGCCCCCAGGGTCAGGTAGTAATTTTTAGGCAGAAGGAGCAGCATGGACAAAACAAGGTAGCAAACAGTGTAACATATTAAGGAAACACAGGAAGCACCCAAGAGAATAGATGAAGCGAGTTTGGGGATAAGGAATGAGGTCAGGACAGGTGAAAGAGCAGGCCTGGGAAGGGAGAAGGCAGGCAAAGGTCAATCATAAAGGTTCCTACACTCAGCATCTGTACTGAATGTCAACATGAGGTAATGCCATATCATATGCAAGAAAACAGCAGCCAGAATTTAATTATTAAAAGCCACTCTGAGCATGTAAGACTATTTAACCCACAATCTTACTAGAAATAGTAACCTTGCTGCTCCAAAGAAGTACAAAAGGATAAGACATACAACCTATCAGTCATAAATGATTATTTAATCCCTTATCACCCATACCAACTTGATTACAAGCCTTTCAATAGTCAATTATCCTAGAGATATTTTCTCAGCATGTTCCAACTTGAATATTTTCAGCTTTTAATCAATTAGCCATTCAAGAACACATTCAATACAATCTTTAATTAGCACAGGGATTCCTGTATATGCACAATCAATCAGTGAACTTACTTATAATATTAAATGTTAATTCTACTTTGAGTAGAAAAATATTAAACAAGAAAATACAATTAGAGTTGTTTTAATTAGTGAAATAAATAAATGGTACCTGATTATTAAGATACCAAAAGAGTCTACAATTTATTCAATACAAACTTTAAGTAAGTGTTCAGAGAAAGACAAATCACCTGTTTGCTCTCATCTGGCTTGGACAAGAAACAAAACATAATCAATACTTTAAGATTAAAAGAGAAGGCTTCAAGTAAGTACTTAATATTTACTAATTTAAAGAAGTAGAATATAGAATGCACACAATCAGTTTACCAAGGACCTTCTTGAGGTCTTTATTTTTTTTTTCAAGTTAGGGTCTCACTGTAGCCCAGGCTGACCTGGAACTCACCCTACAGCCTCAGGCTGGCCTCAAACTCTCAGCAATCCCCCTACCTCTGCCTCCCAAATGCTGAGATTAAAGGCAGGTACCACCAAGCCCGGCAAGGTCTTTCAACTAAAATTAAGTAAATACGTCTGTATTGGCTTTTCAGCAATGACCATCTTTGACTGCCTCACAAAAACATATCCAACATGTACTGATCATCAGGTACAAAGCCACGCTCTATGGTGCAAATATAGAAAAGATAAGACCTCCACAAGGAAATGGACCCAATGCTAGCCTGCCAGTCTCTCTTCTGTTCCACCTTTTGGGCATCCATAAATAACAAGTACTATACTTTTGATTTATATGTTCTACCTATAACTGCTTTTATATCCTTATCCAAATGACTTAATTCCAAAGGTATGTGTTTGTCCTTAATGATCTTTCTTACCTTAGCCTCTGTTTATTAGGAAACAAAGCCAAGTCAGGCAAGGTGGCTCACACATGAACTCCTAGCACTTAGAAGGGAGGAGGAATGAAATGTTTAAGGCAGCCTGGGTCAGACACATAATGAGTAACAGGACATTCTGGACTACAACGTAAAATCCTATCTCAAAAAATTAGCTTTTGATATCACAGCCTTCTTTAAACAACTTCTGTTTTGTTAGCAAGTTTATGACTAAGGACAAATAAAAGTGAACTAGAAAGAAAATCACTAAGAAAACAAACAAAAGCAGCAAACCCTAAGTCAATGACTAAGTAGATGTTCTCACTAGAACTTCACGAGCAGAGTGCACAGAGAGACACAGGAACAACACAACACAGGTCCTCTGTAGAACAGACCTCTCCAGTTTCTGCAGTCAATGCATTTCCCTGAGTGAAACTTTCCCAGAGTTTCTGAGCAACACAGCCATGAATATACTGTATTACAGGGAAATCCACAAAAATGGGCTTTGGCATAAGCTATTCTTTAGGAAGACATGTTATAAAACAATGGAGAACCCCTGAAAAGGTCCCTCTGAGCCAGGAAAACCTCCCTGACACGTGCTACCCTTGGTTTGCTGCCTCCAAACCCTTGCTGGCATTACCAACCAGGGTCTAGTCCAGATCAGGACTCCCACTTTTAGTCTTCTGGTCAATAAATATCTGAGTATTAAGGAGTTCAGATGTTTTAAATTTTAAAAATGACCTTTATATATCAACCTTAATATTTACATTCCACAGAAGTAGACACATTTTAAATACCTGTGGGAAGAATACACAGCGCAACCATTTCAAAATGGAAAAAGAGCAAATACATGCAAATCTGAAATACTTCCTATAACAGCTTGAAGAAAAGAATATGGTTTTCACACAGGCTGAAAGTACTATTCTTCCATTCAAAACTTTACATTTTTATGCACTTTCCCCTAGTATAGCACACAAGTTATAGGACCCTGCTAGCAAAATGCTTTCCTTTGGGGAGAACTTTTTTTTTTTAGCATGATAGAAGAAATGGATGGAATTTAGAGCAGCCTTTTCTTTCTCATCAGAGTAATGCAGTGACCTCTATGCAAAATATAATGAAAATCACAAGTGAATAATTTAAGGTAGAAAATGAAAACTGGGTTTGCATCTGTAAAGAATCAGATCTATGACTTTAGAGGACTTTCACATAATTGAAACAAAGAGAAGATAATGAAACAAAGAAATATGTTTGTGCATGATGGAGACCCTCCTGATAATGTCAACTCCCCTAGGATACCAGGAGATCCCTGGGAGGCTAACTGATTACCACTTTTTTATCCCAAATTTTCTACATTGTCAAAACAGATATATAGAACTACTGATAAAGTCAAAACAAGATGAAAACCCCTATATTCTATCATTTTCCAGTAAAATTTCTAACACACAGTAAACACAAAACTTATGTAAATAAAAAGGGCATCCTACAGAAATGCAATAAAAACACATCCACTTTACTTCAGTAAATGCATGGAGTGATTCCCACAAATATTTACAGGCTTCACTTATACGGTTGGATACTCACGGGTGGGGGTTTTAAAATTATCACTCCCCCTTTCATATAACTGGCTAGTGCAATGATGGTGGCTACTCAGTGGTCTGGGACACAACAAGAGAACATAATTCCTAGTTCCTTCCTCCAAGACTATGAAAAGAAGCCTATAATGAAAAAAACAATGGGGCCTTACACTAGAACAGAGGGAACCTCTCTTTGAAATTATCAGAAGTGGCAGCACAGAACCTGTGTGCTTCAGTTCCATGTCAAATAAACTGGGTATTCTGAAGCCCATGAGGGGCACTGACTGAAAGAACATGAACACATTTAAAAAACTGACCAAGAATTATGAGGATAGATTTTAGATGTATAAAATGAGTCAATGAAGTCAAACCAGACACTCCTGCACTAGTATAGGCAAGAGATGAAAACCGAAACAAGAGTGACAAGAGTAGAAAAGAAACTGGAGAAATGCTCAGCACATTAAATCCACAGTATAAGGATATAAAAAAAAGAGGGATATGTTGTTGTTACTAATACTATTACTACTGTTAATTAGTTGCAACTAATACTATTAACAAAACATGTACTGATGTGCCCATGTGCCAGTCTTGCTTGTTTGCATTATCTTACTTAATTCTATCTATTAAACTAGAAGGTGGGCACTTTTTCATTCCCTCACTTTATTTAGGAGTAACATGAAGGTTAGAGTTGCTAAGCAGCATGGAAAAGGTCATAGATTAGTAGGGCTGAGAGTCAAGCCTAGGTCTGCTGAATGCAAAGCTTGTGGACACACTGCTGCCTATGCCCCAAGACTCTCAGTTTTCTGAACTTAAAGGTAATCAGAAAGTATTATTTTCTCCAAAGTACCAAGTTCTTACTAAAAGATACTGACATAATATGTTCCCAACATTTTGGTTTCTGAGTATCATCATGGCTTAGTCTTTAATTTCACACTGTTTTATTCTTCATGTAACACAAAGTGAGCATCATGCGAGCTTCAGATAAATGAGGGTTTGTCCATGCATCCTATCTGAATTCCATGGACTCGTAGCTGGAGTGCCTCTGTGGTAAGACAGTATATGATTCTGCATCCAGTATACCTTTACCTTCCAATGAAGGAACAAGATCATCTACATGACCCCATTGTCTGGAAGGTCTCCTCACCACCAATAAAGATCTGGGTAATGTTAGTATTTTCTGGAACTTATCTCCTGTCCCACCTAAGTGAAAAAGACCCAATCATCAAGCTTTCTTAGCTGTCTGGCAAAATCTAATGCCTAAAGACCTTGCAAAGAAAACATGATACTCCAAGCTGACTTCATGAATATATATTTTATGGCCTCTGCAAATGTGTCTAATCTACTTGTAGTCATAAAATGTGAATAGTGACAAAGACAGGA
Source organism: Jaculus jaculus (assembly GCF_020740685.1). Classification (NCBI taxonomy): domain Eukaryota; kingdom Metazoa; phylum Chordata; class Mammalia; order Rodentia; family Dipodidae; genus Jaculus; species Jaculus jaculus. The sequence continues at coordinate 59,525,960 of NC_059111.1, read as the reverse complement.
AGAGATATTTGGATTTGGTCACTAGTACACACATTTGAGACATTGAGGTTCTACACTTTCTGCTTCCTGTGTATAAAGGGATAGTATCCAAGGTTGCTATCAAACCAAGTTGGCCTTAGTCTACTTTAAAGATTCTCAGCTAGGCATGGTGGCGCATGCCTTTAATCCCAGCACTCGGAAGGCAGAGGTAGGAGGATTGCCGAGAGTTCGAAGCCACCCTGAGAATACATAGTGAATTCCAGATCAGCCTGAGCTAGAGTGAGACCCTACCTTAGAAAACCAAATAAATAAATAAATAAATAAATAAAGATTCTCAAAGGGCCTCAACAATGTAAGAGTGAGGTCTGTCTCCATGATTGCTAAAATCATGGCAATAAATCAGTGTTATCTACTCTAGAAGTCAACCTTCCCAGAGGGCATAAAAACAGTTATGTTTGGGTATTCAGGATCATTACACATAAAGGGTGATATGGTTCTTAATTTGCTGTTTTTGTTGCACTAGTTCTAAAAGTTCTTTCTTTGGTAGAATTTTATTTTGAATTTCATGCTCTTTCTCCAAAGTCTTTAATGTCTATCATAGTTCAGATAAAAACTGAAGATGGAGGACTTCTGGTTAAGATGACGGCTTAGGTACCATGCCAAAGAAGCCTAGGGGGGAAAAAGACCAAAAAACTCAGCAAAATACAGTTTTACTAAAAAGTGAAGTGTATAGGAAATGGAAACGGCAGTGGAGAAGTAGAAGAGATCCAGAGCCCGCACAGGCCAGCCAAAGCGGCCAGCAGGTCCGCAATAGCGGCGGTGGCAGCGCACCAGAAAGCCGCTGGGCTCAGCTCCAGCTGCAGGAAAAGCCAGGTGAGGGGAGCTTCCACTCACACTGGAGCTCTCCACAACTCAAGAAATGTGAAGGTAGAGCGGCAGTGAGCAATGGAGGAGCAGATCACAAGGCAGAAGGACACGTGGAACAGTGAGAGAACCAGAGCAGCTGCGGCTCCCACCCCTCCCCCACCGCCTGTGCCAGTTCCAGCGATCAGAGCAGCGGTGGGCCACGCCAACTTGAGCAAACAGCGGGACCCAAGCAGGAGCAGTCTGGCAGCAACATCAGCGGCTCTGGTACCAGCAGCAACGGCCCCAGCAGTGGCAGATCCAGTAGCAGCAGCAGGGGCAGATCCAGCAGCAGCAGCTTCAGAGGCAGCAGTCACAGATCCAGCAGCAGTAGCGGAGGATCCAGCAGTGGACCCAGCAGCGGTGACAGATCCAACAGCGGCAGCTTCAGGAGCAGCAGTGGCAGTTCCAGCAGTGGGGGTGCCCATCTGCAGGGCCACAGTTGCCAGGCTCAGTTTGCCCCACAGGAAAAGCCAGTGCCCAGCTCCAGAAATCAGAACAGAAGCCCAACGACCCAGCCAGCAACTTGACTGAGACCCAAATCATCCAAAAAGGTAACTGGGATTGACTGCACCAGGGAAGGGTCTCACTTGGTCACAAGCTGACTTGGATCCCTCAACAGACCATAAATCTTAACCTCTTTGTTGCTAGAGGATCTGGTTATTATAATAACTACTCTTGCATAAATATTTGATGCTGTTTTTGATTGAATGTGTACAGTGTTTAGTTAAATTTTAGAATCTACCTGTATTTATTCCACTCAGCCTACTTGAATACTCCCATAGCAGGGAAACTCAACTCCTAGGAACACCTTTGTAGATACTCTGAGAGCCTTAAGAGCCACACCTAACACCTTAAGCTCCTACCCTAAAAATATATAACATCAAATCAATTGATACAGCTAAAGACTGATCTACCATATGACACAGCTATAGCACTCCTAGGCATATATCCAAAGAAATCATCTCATTTCCTTAGAAGTACGTGCTCAACCATGTTTATTGCTGCTCAATTTATAATAGCTGGGAAATGGAACCAGCCTAGATGTCCCTCAACTGATGAGTGGATAATGAAGATGTGGCACATTTATACAATGGAGTTCTACTCAGCGGTAAAGAAAAATGAAGTTACAAAATCTGCAGAAAAATGGATGGATCTGGAAAGGGTTACACTAACTCAGGCCCAGAAAGCCAAGTGCCACATGTTCTCCCTCATATGTGGATCCTAGCTACAGATGATTGGGCTTCTGCATGAGAAGGAAAATACTTAGTAGCAGAGGCCAGTAAGTTAAAAAGGAGATATAAAGGGAAGAGAAAGGAAGGGAGGAGAGTACTTAATAGGTTGGTATTGTATATATGTAAGTACAATGATTGAGATGGGGAGGTAATATGATGGAGAATGGAATTTCAAAGGGGAAATTGTGGGGGGCGGAGGGAGGGTATTACCATGGGATATTTTTTTATAATCATGGAAAAGGTTAATAAAAATTAAATTTAAAAAACTGAAGATGGTTTCACAGTTTTATGTTGACATAAAGTCAACATCATCCTAGTATAAGTTATATAAGTCATGGAGTCTGGAGCTACACTGCCTGGTTCACATTGTGACTCTCTCACTTGCCAGGTGGTTGACCTCCAGCACATTGCTTCATGCCTGAGGTCTATCTCCCTGCAAATAGAAATAATAATCCTAGCAACTTCTTAGGTCATATAAAGATTTAGTTGACGTTTAAAAGTCCATAATAATGCTTTGTCTGGCTAAATATGGAGATTTTAAATATGGATTTCACCACACAGTCAGATGAGAAAGCATTATAATAGAGTCCAAAACTAATTAGCATAGAAGTATTATACATATAGTATTAAGAAAAGTATCTTGGCTTAGCAGTTAAAGTTCTTGCCTGTGAAGCCTACAGATCCATGTTCAGTTCCCAGTACCCAAGTAAGCCAGTGGCACATGCATCAGGAATTTGTGGAGTGGCTAGAAGCTCTGGTTGCCCATTCATATTCTTTCTCTCAAATTAATAAAAATAAAATGTTTTTTTAAAAAAGAATATATCCTATAAATATATATTATCTTATAAATATAGATTGTTATATACTACTATAGAAGATGCATGGAAAAACTACAGCAAAAAAAAAAAAAAACCTGTGTTTTTTATAAATGCATTGTTCCCTATTTGGAAAACATAAACAGAAATGTGCTAAGTCTATATTACATATAGCAAATAAATATTAAAAAGTGTTGGTGTTTTCTTCCTAAGGCTCTAAACAGGTAGATAAACATAGCTATACTACTTCATCACACACAATTATAAAATGATTCTTTGTTTCCACTTACCTAAGAAAACATGTTTGTCACATAACTACTCTTGTATATTGAACTTATCCTCAAAAAGTCACAGGCAATAACTTACCACTGTGAACCTTTGCTGACTTAATGTCAGATAAAGGAATACATAGGACATAAACACTTCAAACTATAAAATCTGAATTCCTTTTATTTTAAAATCTAGTTTTGGTAGTAGAATTTATTTTTTTAAAAATATGTTCATAGGGCTGGAGAGATGGCTTAGTGGTTAAGCGCTTGCCTGTGAAGCCTAAGGACCCCGGTTTGAGGCTTGGTTCCTCAGGTCCCACGTTAGCCAGATGCACAAGGGGGCACACGCGTCTGGAGTTTGTTTGCAGAGGCTGGAAGCCCTCGCGCGCCCATTCTCTCTCTCTCCCTCTCTCTGTCTTTCTCTCTGTGTCTGTCACTCTCAAATAAATAAATAAATAAAATTTAAAAAAAAATATGGTCATAGCTAGTTTTTAAGATGCCCACATGTCTTAGTAGTAGTCAAGAAGTGTTGGGAGGAAGGAGTTGTAACAGAAGGGAAATGTGCCTAAGGACAGACTCTCTTTCCTTGGCTTTTTTTTTTTTTTTTTTTTTTAGGGGAGGGGGAAGATAATCCTGGCAGACACGGCAGTGATTATATTTTTAAGATATCTAAAATGTAAAAGTTGTGTTTATTTATTTGTATTTATTAAATGATGCTTATTATGATTATATTAAGGTGTCACTGAACTTTCAATCCTGTGTTCTATACCTGCACATAGCACCATCCTTCAAAAGGAACTTTTAAATTTTTTAGATCCAATCTTGCTGGAGAAATGACTTTGAGGCTGACTGTAAAATGCCTATAGTACAGAAAGCCCAAAGAGCTGGGTGGAAAAGTTCATAAAACATGGTAAATTAACCACAGACCTCTTATCTCCTCCCCAGTCAAAGTTTCTGACTATAGAGGAATTAAAAGGAAATATACTTACTAGGACAAAGGTAAAATAGAACCATTTCTGGAGTTCTAGATACTTGGTGACTGGAGATACTATCAAAATAATGTAGACTGAACACTGTGGATAAATTCAAAGGACTGGATACTGTGTTCAATAGGTTCACTAACATCTTCAGATATACTCTCTTATTTATTCCTACACAAGGCCCAATTTCTCCACCTAAAAGGTTAGAAGAGAATCCTTTGGCCTGTGTAACAAATGACTTATGTCTTCCATAAAACAGTTGACATCCCTGAGAAGCAGCTCTACTTGCCACTTCACCACCACACAGTGAAGTAACTTGCTAAGAAACCGTACACATAGAGAGAGGGTTAATGAATGAGCATGTCAAGACTCATCCTCAAACACTGGATTGCACATGATAACCATGCACTTTAAAAAAGCTTCAACTAGGCCGGACATGGTGGTGCACGCCTTTAGTCTCAGCACTCAGGAGGCAGAGGTAGGAAGATAACCGTGAGTTAGAGGACACCCTGGGACTATATAGTGAATTCCAAGTCAGCCTGAGCTAGAGCGAGACCCTGCCTAAAAAAAAAAAAAATTCAACTATATATGAACAACATACAAAATAAAAATAAACAGGGAAAATGGACTGTATATAACAGAGGGTATACAGAACAAAGAATATTTTTAAAGTATGAAATAAGTCTGTTATGATAGCACATGCCTATAATCCCAGCACTCTGAAGGCCAGGGCAGGAAGGCAACATATTTGAGACTAGCCTGGGCTATATGAAGAGAAGCTGTTTCAAAATACAATAACAATAACAACAGTAATAACAATGGAGCCTAGAAAGACAATACAAACATTTCAAGGTTCTGTTGAAAAAAATATTATACATATTTTTGTTTGTTTGTTTGTTTTTTTCCAGGTAGGGTCTCACCCTATCTCAGGCTGACCTGAAATTGACTATGTAGTCTCAGGGTAGCCTCAAACTCACAGCAATCCTCCTACCTCTGCCTCCAGAGTGCTGGGACTAAAGGCGTGAGCCACCACACCCAGCTGAAAAATATTATTTTTAACTTAGAATTATATACCCAGCCAACAAATCAAGTAAATATAAGAGTAGAAATAAAGGCAGTGTCACAGCAAAAGGGCTAATTCTTAGCCTCCTGATTTCTTTTTTTAAGAAATCACTGATTAAGTGTTCTTCTAAACAAGAAAGTAAGCCAGGCATGGCAGCTCATGCCTATAATTCCAATACTTGGGAGACTGAGGCAGAAAGAGTTTGGAGCTATTCTGAGCTACATAGTGAGTCCAATACAAGCTACACAGTAAGACTTTAGCTTGAAAAAAAAGAAGAGAACAAGGAAGAGAGAAAGAAGAAGGGAACAGGGAAAAGAAAGAAGAAAATGGAAGGAAAGAAGGAAGAAAGGGAGAGAGGGAGGGAGGAAAGAAATGAAGGAGAAGTAGGAAGGAAGAAAGAAAAGGAAGGAAGGGAAAGTTTAAAAGAAGAGAAACACAGACAAACATAGAAAAGCACATTAGAAAGCAGAAGGCATGAATGCTTGATCCACATGGCACAGCACTAAGGCTTTCCCAGAATGATGAAAGTCCTCCACCTCTAAGAATAAGACACCAGGCTCAGATCTAGAAAAGCAGGAACCATGGGATAGACACACCTACATGCATCCAATCCCAGGAGTGATTTGGGGAAAAGAGAAAAGAAAGGCAGGGTCATAGAAAAGTAGGCAATTAAACAGCAAGAGTCAATTATTGTTATACAAAAAGAAAACATTGTACAAGAAAAGCACCATGTGATTGAATACCTATTGGCTCTTAAGAGGTATCAGTATACTGAGTTAAAGAATTAGAAGTGGCTTATAAGCTAATTTTTAAATTAATTTAAAAAACAGAAATTTTGGGCTGAAGAGATGGCTCAACTGATAAAGTGCTGGCCAGCAAAGTCTGATGGCCCAGGGCTCAATTACCCAGTACCTATGTAAAGCTAGATGCACAAGGTGACACATGTGTCTGGAGTTTGTTTGCAGCAACAGGAGGCCCTGGCGTGCCCATTTTCTCTCTCTCTCTCTCTCTCTCTCCCTCCCTGTCTTCTCTCTCTCATTCTCTTTCCCTCTCTTTCTCTCTCTCTCCTTGAAAATAAATAAAAATATTTTCTAAAATTCAAAAATATTTGATAATTATCACACCATTTTCAAATAAACACCCAGCCATTCAATGTAGATATTTTTTTTTATAAATTTTTTATTTATTTATTTGAGAGCGACAGACACAGAGAGAAAGACAGATAGAGGGAGAGAGAGAGAATGGGCACGCCAGGGCTTCCAGCCTCTGCAAACGAACTCCAGACGCGTGCGCCCCCTTGTGCATCTGGCTAACGTGGGACCTGGGGAACCGAGCCTCAAACCGGGGTCCTTAGGCTTCACAGGCAAGCGCTTAACCGCTAAGCCATCTCTCCAGCCCTCAATGTAGATATTTGAAAAGACTTCTGAAGATGCATATAAAACAGAATGCAAAACTGAACCAATAAATAAAAATTACATTCTTGGCTTCCATAAGAAGGGCTAGATGAAGCAACACCAAAAGGAAGAAAGTCACAGCAACAGACTCCAAAATATTTGCAGTAAAGTGTATCTTTAAAACAACTCCAAATTTAAAATGCATAGGCTTCTTAAATTATGACACATTATGCTTCCTTTAAGATGTGTAAGTATGACACACATGTGGAATGAAACCTAACTTTCCCCACAACATCAGTAATTTTGGAGCAAGACCACTTATCTCCTGCCCCACAACAATCCTGAAATCAACTCTCCACCAATCCTCTAAAACCCCACTTCCAATAACAACAGCTCTCAAGGTGTTCAGACCCAAAGGCTAGATGACTCTAATTTGATACTATGTCTGTTAGCGGATTTTGTTGGCTCTACTTTCAAAATAAATAAAGAATCCAACAGTTCCCAGCATGTATAGGACAGCCACCCTCTTGGGGTAGTGATGACCCATGCCTACAGACTGCACTTGAAAATGATTGCAGAGGCATCACAGCTGATTTCCTGCAACTGCTGCCTTTTCTCTGGTAACTAATAGAGTGATCCTTTTAAAACAGACATCAAGCTGCTTTAATCTGTTCAAAATTTCCAGTTGCTATATGCGGGCACACACCTAAAATCCCAGGATCATTCAGCAAGCTGTGGGAAGAAGAGCATCTTGAGTTCAAGACAAGGCCAGCCTGGGCTACAGAGACCTTATCTCAAAAGCTCAAAACTAAAATAATTAAATAAATGAAACATAACATCCAATAACATCTCATTCAGAGTAAATTCCAATTTTATAGCAGCTCATAAGGCTTGTACACTGAGTTTTTCTGATCTCATTCCTACTACCCACCCCTTACTCACTCTGTTCCACTCACAGTAACTTCCTTACTATTCCCTCTTCAAGATATACCAGTATCCTAGCCGGGCGTGGTGGCGCACGCCTTTAATCCCAGCACTTGGGAGGCAGAGGTAGGAGGATCTCCAAGAGTTCGAGGCCACCCTGAGACTACATAGTGAATTCCAGGTCAGCCTGAGCCAGAGTGAGACCCTACCTCGAAAAACCAAAAAAAAAAAAAAAAAGATATACCAGTATCCCATGCACCCACGAGCTTCACCCTCTTGGCCTCACATTGAAACTGAAAAGTAATCTTTTCTGTGAAGCCATTCAAATAGGAAATCAAACAGAGCTATGATTCAAACCCAGATCATCTGGCCTGAGCTCACACCCTTCATTGTTCTTGCTGCTTCTAAGACAGCAAATGCCAAGACAAACCAGAGTCCTTTTCTTTCTGCCTTGTAAGGTTTAGTCTATATCTGTGGACTTTGAGTTTTAAGGGTATATCACATTACTACAATTTAAAATACTGAGGATAAATGGTTGCATTCTTCTAATGCTGTTTCATCTATATCTATATCTTCTAGTGCTGTTGCATATATATCTGTAAATAAAACAACTAAGTTTTTGTTTTTTTTTTTTAATGGAAGGAAATGCTTTAGAAAGGCAGGTTTAGGCATCAAGTTTTAAGGACATCCAGAAGTCTTGAAATGCTATAACATTTTCTCAAAGATCAAAATTTTTCCTTTGCATTGGATCAACAAAAAAATAATTTCAAAGAAACTTAGAATTTATTAGCAATTTCTAAATTCTTTCATCCATTTATAAAGCAAGCATTAACTACCTAGCACCTATCTAAGGGTTAATTCAAAAGTAGATAAATGTGTTTAACATCTTCAGAGTACTAAGAGCAAATTGTGTTTTTTTAAGTGTTATTTTAAGGTCAAAATTCACTGCTATGGATAATTTTTGAATACTGAATACACAAAAGCAGTTTGTCCCCAACAACCAAAGACTTCTGGTCAGCAATTAAACTACCTGACAATCCAGGGGCCAGTTTCTTTATCTTCTCAAAAGGAGACCAAGGACTCACAGCCCACAGCTCAATTAATGAAGCATCTCTATTTCATTCAATCACACACATTCCTTTGGCATGACCACATACTCAGCCAGCTATTGCTCAACAACATAGACATCCAGCCTCTTTGAAAACCCCTTAAGTTCACTTATAAAATGAAAAGTGATGCTGATGCTGAACAGAGCTAACACCTAATCTGACCAAATAAAAACAAATTCCTAAAAATTGTGAGGTTAAATTATCATGGAAATTGGCATCATCATCTAATGACTCCTGAAGGTAGTAGCAAAGTCCCTTTCTGACTGCACAAGTCCATGTCTCCTACCATATGGAGATGTATTAGCTTGTCCTTGTGTATCAGAATTCTACATTATTTCTGCAAGGCAAGGCCTCTGGTACTTATATTGGCACTTTGATCCAAATGTATGATGACCTGTCTGAGAAATGGGGCCCCTGAGGGTGGAAGAGTGGAGGAGGGCAGGGTTCAAGCTCCACTAAAGTAAACATGAGGGTAAGAGCAAGGGACACCTCTGTCCTGTTTATCATCCACTGAATCCAGTCAGGTAGAATGTAGGAATACAGTGATGTATGGATGAAGGAAAGCAGAGGGGCAAGGGAAGGGAAAGACAGTAAATTCTTTATAGCTTATGGCTTGAATGAGTAATATCATCACATTGTAACCACAGCTTATACATCAGTGTTACTTAAAACTGTCTCAAGTCAGCACTGACTATATCAATGTAGATTTCAGTGTCAGAAGTCCAGCCTTAAGACACTCTACCACTGGGTCACTGAGTCTTTATTATAGTACCATGACACACTTTCAACAAATCATTTACTTGAAACACATCACCAAACATGTATTCTAGTTTATTTTTTTAATAATTTGTTAGTTGTGGGTTTTTGTGAATGCCTAACATATTGCCCATGGACTACTGACTTCAACACACACAATTGTCAAGTCATTTCCATGTGTTCTGTAAACAATGAAAAACAATTATCGAACAGAAAATAATAACTATTCATTATGTGATTTAATAGTAGTACATAAACTAATTATGTCCTAAGAGAAAAGATCAAGTCTCCAAATGCAGTTTTTTCTTATGATCATAGCACAATGAGCTTACTGATGATACCCTTACTTATTATATTAGATGTCATTACTGATTTCCATTAGAGATCTGAAATTACTGGTCTCTTACTGATCCCTGGCGACAAAATCAGACATTAGATGTCCACAGCAACCTCTGCAGCGGTCATTTTAATTCAGCTCATTTTAGACATAGGAGCCAGCTGTGGGAATGTGCACTACTACCTGCACTATTGTGACTGCCACCGCTCAACCTACATCTCTATTTCCCACCGTATACTTTCCTTACACCCTGGGCCTTTTACTTTAGATTTTTTCCATTCTAATATTGTAGGTATTGATTTAAGGAAGAATGAGATACAGAGATCATAATTCTGGGTCACATTTCTCAGTTGTCAAGTCTGACAGCTAGTTTAAATCAAGTATTTCCTGGCTGTTTTGACTGTCCTTCTGCAGCTGAAATTGCTTTTAGCTGCAGCAACTGTTCCTGTTTTGTATCATCAGCAAAAGAAAGATGCCACCACTTCACAACCACATCTAGCAGGGCATCTCAACAATTGCTTTGAAAATCTAGGTTGTAATGTCTTTATCTTTTCCATTCCTTTGGTAAAAATGTTAACTATCCTTAAAGATAAAACACTATTTTAAATAATGACCTAAATCTTCCTAAGGGTTGTCATAACCCCAAAGACCACAGATAAAATTTTTCTTTTTTTTGTTTTGTTTTGTTTTTCGAGGTAGGGTCTCACTCTGGTCCAGGCTGACCTGGAATTAACTCTGTCATCTCAGGGTGGCCTTGAACTCATGGAAATCCTCCTACCTCTGCCTCCCGAGTGCTGGGATTAAAGGTGTGTGCCACCATGCCCGGCTACAGATAAAAATTTTCTATCTACTATCAGAATCTTCCACAACCTGCCACATCCTTTCCTCCATCATACATTTATACTGGTACTGGTCCTTATATCATTCCCATATTTTTCACCTTTCCAAAAAAAAGAAAATGTTGCTTTTCAAAAACATACTAGTCCTCCTGGAAACCAGTATACAAAATGGAACCCCCAATTAAGGGGTATGGACAGACCAGACCATAGAAGGTGAAGAAAGCTGAATCCTTGAACCATGAGCTCTGGCTTATGGATCCCAGGACCAAATCTTGGTTGACACTCCAGAGTGAGCAGTTGGCCAGGGTGACCCATGTGATTTCCAAAAGAATGTAAGCCTTTGCCAAGCATTTGGTTACCAGGCAGAGATAAAATGTAAGAGCCTATTGCCAAAGACACCACAGGTTGCCATCTTAGAACACCAAGAGAAAATGTGGGAACTGAAAGGGAAAGTCAGTCCTCACCTGGCAAACCCTCATGGCACTGGACGAAATGGGCTACGGAAGCTACTACATGCCAATGTTCACCAACAGCATGAATAAGCAGGAGACCCTGAAAACCACACAATTTACCAGGTAGATAAGAAGTACACACTTGTGCAATAGTGGCACACAGCCTTTGTAGGTAACCAATTGCCCTCTGATTGGACATGAGGCCCACTCAGTGGGTGAGAACTCATAACTGGTACTGTAAACCAGGTCAGAACCTCATAGCCAGGAAAATTACAAACCTACAGGAAAGCCCCCAGTGTTCCCTGTACAAGTCAAAAATGTAGTCTCATTAAAATGTCTCTCGATGGGCTGGAGAGATGGCTTAGCAGTTAAGCGCTTGCCTGTGAAGCCTAAGAACCCCGGTTCGAGGCTCGGTTCCCCAGGTCCCACGTTAGCCAGATGCACAAGGGGGCGCACGCATCTGGAGTTCGTTTGCAGAGGCTGGAAGCCCTGGCGCTCCCATTCTCTCTCTCTCCCTCTATCTGTCTTTCTCTCTGTGTCTGTCTCTCTCAAATTAAAAAAAAAAAAAAATTAAAAAAAATGTGGCATAAGAAAAGGAAAAATGTTAAAATACCTAAATTAGTTCATTAAATAAATAAACTTTAAAAAAAATAAATAAAGAAAATGTCTCTCGAGCTCCTAGATATATCCCCTTTAATAAAAGCTGCTCTCACTCTTGGTTGGAGAATCTGTTTTATCTTACAGATGGCAGAGAATACTGAAAAGATCCAAGATCCACCCACCCAAGGAAAGATAGCCGAATGCTCACAGGGAGATGTGCCACCTCTATCACATCTACTGGGTTCCAGAATAAAATGCAGAGGAAGCAGTGGCACAAATACTGCTCCCAATAACAGCCCAACATCCACATCCAGATAAATAGTAACAAACATTGTGGTGAACTGAAACACATCAGAATGGAAATACAGAAGCTACAGGGAAGTCAACACTAACTGACAACACACCTACCAAGGCATAGGGACTACTGCACAAGTAAAAGCTACAAGGCAGGTAGAAACAACCTGGGCACAGCTCCCTCCAGAGACAGAGGCCCTAATTACTCCACAGCCAACACCAATAACCCTACTGAGGAAGGCTGGCAGGGAAACGGGGAAGGGGGAGGGGACATACTACAACCTATGTTAGAATAGTAATTAATAAAAAATTAACTTTAAATGTTTAAAAGATAATTTTTTCAGATATTATATTTCAAATATTATTCTAAAGTATGTATAGTAACACTACTGATGAGGTTGGAGGAGGTTTTTATTCTTAGATGGTACAAGATCTCAGTCTAGGATTTTCTAAAATAACACCCTATTATTTTCATTAAGTATTTTCTGGCTATCAGATCAGTCAGGAATTTATAACAAAGATAATTCAAAACAAAGAAATGCAATTAGCACTTTTTTTCTTTCTTTTTATTAATTTTATTTATTTATTTGCAAGCAGAGAGAGATAAAGAGAAGACAGACAGAGAATGAGCATGCCAGGGCCTCTAGCCACTGCAAATAAACACCAGACACATGTGCCCCTTGTGCATCTGGCTTATGTAGGTCCTGGGGAATCGAACCTGGGTCCTTTGGCTTTGCAGGCAAACACCTTAACCGCTAATATATGTCTTCAGCCCGATTAGCACTTTTTATTGTGAGATCTTGTGATATTTAATGTTACTGTCAACTTGACAGGATCTAGAATGACCTAGGCAACATATCTTTGAGCATGTCTTGAGGAAGTCCTAGAATGGGTTAACTGGGGTGAGAAGACCCACCTAACTGTGGGTAGTACCATGCCATGGGCTAGGATCCTTGACTGAATAAAAAGAAAACAGGGAGCTGAGCACCAGCACTCATTTCTCTCTGCTTCCTGATTTAATTGCACTGTAACCAGCTGCTTCATACTTCCTTGCCATCCCCACTGTACTTCCAAGCTATAAGCCAAAACAAACCCTTCCTTCCTTACAAAAAAAAAAAAAAAAAAGTTCTAACCAACCAAAACACTGCTCATCCTTAAGAACTTAAGTGCTCTTGTAAGTAAAGCTTTCTTCTTAGTTCCTGTATTTGTTTCTACTTGTTATTCATTTGTGGATGTGGGGTGGGGTGGGGAGGGGTATGCACACACACCAAGGCTTTCTGCCACTGCAAATGAACACCAGGGACTTGCACCACTTTTTGTATATGGCTTACATGGGTGGCTTCATAACTGAACCCAGACCATCAGACTTTGCAAGCAAGCACCTGTAACCTCAGAGCCATCTTCCCAATGCCTCCATTCTTGGGTTTGTTTGTTTTTTTCCCTCTCCTGTTCTTGTTTTTAATTAGCTCCCTGTACCCAGCAATCCAGGGCTGCTTCTAAGCAGCTTAGCTCTCAGACCGGTTCTGATTAGGCCAATCGGTAGGCTCATCCTGAAGACTATCTGAGTTTAGAAAAACTTGTACAAACATAACTGCAACACGTGTTCACAACTCTAGACATTACTTAAGTCTTCCAACTTCTCACATTTACTGGTATTTTGCAGCCCACCCATATCATGAGTTGGAAAATAGTGAAAAAATTTTAAGACAAGTCAATCCTCTGCCCTTAAGTGGATACTTGGATCTAGTTGAAAGTTGACATTTCTAAATTGTGCAAGTCACAGCTGCTGCTTTATAAAAGAAAATTCATTCACAATTAGATCATGCATTGGCATATTTAGAGGCAGTCATGATGAATGAGTTAAGTCTTCCTCCGTGGTCTTCAGTTCATATTTTGCTGTTTAGTTTTTTTTTAAGATTTTATTTTTATTTATTTATTTATTAGAGACAGAGAGATGGGGAAGAGAGAGAGATAACTGGTACTCCAGGGCCTCTAGCCACTACAAACGAACTTCAGATGCATGTGCCACCATGTGCATCTGGCTTACATGGGACCTGGAGAATTGAACCTGGGTCCTTAGGTTTCACAGGCATGCACTTTAACCACTAAGCCATCTCTCCAGCCCTGCTTAGTTATTTTTTTAACTTTTCTTGCTCATACAATAACAGTGAAACACACTGCATACTTTAAGTTTAATTACATTAGGACTTTTAACATATGGAAAAAAATTTAAGAGAGACTTGGGGAGATAATGCTGAGTGGGTAAATAGCTTGCTTCACAAGCATCAGGTCCTGAAAGGACCTTATTTGCCCTGAGTTCAATTTCCCAGAACACCCACAAACAGCTGGGCATGGCTATCCACACATTTAACCCTAATGCTAAGGGAGGAGAGACTGGAGAATCATTGTGGCTCACTGGTAAGCCACACTGAATTAAAAATGACAGCCCCAGATTGAGTGAGAAACTCTGTCTAAAGAAACAAATAGATGAATGATAGAGGAGTATACCTCTAGCCTCTGCACACACAGGTACATACACCACACAACCAGACACACAGGCAAAAAGAAAACTAACAACAAAAGCTATCCTACTGATGCTCTGAAAATCTTTATCTTAGGGCCTAGAGGGATGGCTTAGCAGTTAAGATGCTTGCCTGTAAAGCCAAAGGATCCTGGTTCAATTCCCCAGGACCCACATAAGCCAAATGCACAAGGTGGTGCATGCATCTGGAGTTCTCCAGCAGTGGCTGGAGGCCCTGGCATATCCATTCTCTCTCTCTCTCTCTCTCTCTCTCTCTCTCTCTCTCTCAATCTCTCTCTCCCTCCCTCCCTCTCAAATAAATAACACTTAGAATAAAATTTTTAAAAAAACTTTATCTTAGGACTGATGACTACTAGTTGCAATTTGGTTTCATCATTTTTCTCACATCTTGCTTTTAGACAATGATGAGAGAAATAAACCTTTTAGCTGTAGCAACTGTTCCTATTTTGTATCATCAGCAGAAGAAAGATGTCACCACTTTACAACCATATCTAGCAGGGCATCTCAGCAATTGTTTTTAAAATCTAGGTTGTAATGTCTTTATCTTTTCCATTCCTTTGGGAAAAAAATGTTAACTATTTTTAAAGATAAAACACATGGCGGTGCACATCTTCAATCCCAGCAATTGGGAGACACAGGTAGGAGACCACATGAGTTCAAGGTCACCCTGAGACTCTATAGTGAATTCCAGATGAGCCTGAGCTAGAGAGAAACCCTACCTTGAAAACAAACAACAACAAAAATAAAACCACTCTGTCTCAGTTTCCAATTCTTTGATTAATTAACAGACATGAATATAGGACTTGGGGTTCCAGGAAGTACTCCAGTCCCCCAAATTTTTCCATATCAGATCCAGGATTCAGGAAGAGGAAAAGGGAGGATAGTGGGAAGGGATCATGATTGAGTTATATGGTCTATATGTATAAACACTGTCAATAAAATATTTAAAAATATCCTCCTTTAAGACCAAATGTATGATAAATGTAATATAATATTATAGTATAACATAGAGAATATTACTGACACAGGAAAAAGTCAATGCACTATTGCCATCAGACAAAGCCCACATATATTTTGAAAATTAATCCATAATGATAACATTTTGTGGCAGTAAGAAGACAGATACTTAAATATGTGTTACCAAGACAAGTGAAAATAATCAATATGAAAGAAAAAGAAAGATAAATTCCTTACTCAATTTTTATAGTGAAATGAATTTAAAATCAATTTAAAATGAAGATATGATAAGAAACTATCAAAAGAAAACATGGCTGAATACTTTCCTTGTATAAGTATAGAGAAAACTTTTTTAAGATAACTCCAATACAAGAAGCAATAAGACTGATATATTACCTTCCTTAAAGGTGAAAAAATGTTGTATAATAAAAAGATAAGTGTGTGTGTTTAAAAGAAAAATGACAAACTGGAAAATAATTACTTGTTATATATACATATGTAGCCAAAAGTACTGTTTAGTAACACTATAAAATCTAATAAAAATAAAAAGTCACATATCCAGTAAAACATTAGCAAAAGATAAAAGCAGAGTACATATATACACACATAAGCAAATGATGAATAAGTAGTTTGTTTTATGCTCAACCTAAATAGAAGAATCAGAAACAAAAACTGAAATACACAAGGAAGTCAAATTAAATATGAAATGGGCTGTATTTTATAAAGGCTATCCAGCATCAGGAAATATATGAAAGTAGTTTATTATGCTAACAGGTCAAATCAAAAAAAATCACTATATGCTATAATTACTATAATAGTAAAAGGACATTTAGTAACTTTCAAGACAGCCCTTCCACTAAAAAAAAAAAAAGTCATTGGAGCTGTGAAGACAGCCCAGGGGTTAAGTACTTGCATAACAAGCATGTATGAATTCAATATGCAACACTGCCAGTGGGGAGTCAACTAGTCATAAAAATAAAGTTATTTAACATAATGAAAAGGAAATTCAAGAGGCTGCCAGGACAAAGGTTTGTTGGTATGTCTGTCTGTATGTATGTATGTAAGTTCCTGGGAGCATGAATTTCCTAGAACATCATTAGAAATGGAGGAAGGGGGCTAGAAAGGTGGCTTAGCAGTTAAGAGCCTTGCCTGCAATGCCTAAGGACCCGAGTTCAATGCCCCAGTAAAGCCAGATGCACAAGGTGGTACATACATCTAGAGTTTGTTTACAGTGGCTAGGCCCTGGCGCATCCATTCACTCTGTCTCTTCCTTTCTCCCTCTCTCTCTCTCTCTCTCTCTCTCTCTCTCCCTCTCTCACACACACACACACACACACACACACACACAAATAAGTTAAATATATTTTTTAAGAAAGAAAATTAGGGGAGGATCTTATGGCCAAAGAAACTTGAAAACAAAATGATATTTAATTTAAAAAGATTTCTGTGAGGCTTAAATATACTATAAACAAAAACCAGATTAAAGGACATAGATAACCATGTGTATGTGCTTGTATTTATCACTGTCATTGGAATCTAAAAGCAAATATGTATGCCTGCACTGAATGGAAGATAGATGGAAAGATAGATGGACAGGTTAGGTAATAAGGAACCATAAAGATGGTGTGGTAGCTTTAAAATGCACATCAAAATTCTGGGCTGGAGAGATGGCTTAGCGGTTAAGTGCTTGCCTGTGAAGCCTAAGGACCCCAGTTCAAGGCTCGGTTCCCCAGGTCCCACGTTAGCTAGATGCACAAGGGGGCGCACGTGTCTGGAGTTCGTTTGCAGAGGCTGGAAGCCCTGGTGCGCCCATTCTCTCTCTCCCTCTATCTGTCTTTCTCTCTGTGTCTGTCGCTCTCAAATAAATAAAATTAAAAAAAAAATTCTTGGATATTCAAAAGACCTAAAAAAAGATCCTAAACTTCTCCTTTCCCAGCCAGGTAGCTATTGAGGTCATTTACTTATGTATTTAGACTGGAACTACAACAAAGACTGAGCCATCTTGAAGTGGTTTTTATTGCCCATTCAGACTGCTCAAGCACCAGAATTAATTGAAAGACAGTCTATCAGTTACTTTCTCATTGCTTAAATAAATCATCCACCTGGCAGCATCTTGGGGAAGAAACGGGTCTAATCCCAGCTTAAAGTTTTGAGGGAAAGTTTCATCATGGTGGGGATATCATGGCAGGAGCAGATAGCCAGGTATAACATTTCCACAGCAGCATAAAGGAAGCAGAGCGAAGAGCTAAGTGCAGTATGTGGAGCTAGGGTATAATACCTCAAGGCTGATGTTCAGCATCATATCTGTTCCAGCAAGGCTCCTCTATCAAGGTTCCACCTCCCAGGGGCTCCATCAGCTGAGGATTTTGTACAAGGTTTACTCACAAACACAGGAGTCAATGTGGGAAATTTTACATTCAATGCACCACAGACAGCAATGATAAAGAGGGGACACTAAGAATGCATAAGCCAGAGATTAGGAAGGAGTGTTTTGGAATGCTATTTTCAGAACATGAAATAGATGTTGCATTCAAACCTGACAATGGCTATTAATACCTGCACAGGATCTACACAATTTAGGCCTATCAACCTTTCATTATGGATGATGGAGGAGGACAAAAAAAAATATATATATATATATATTAGGACATAAAAGTAGAAAGCTGATTCATTGGGAAAAAGAGGGGCTCAGTAGAAAAGGAACAGAGGAGGAGAGACATAAAGGGAGGGTATTATGATCAAACTACCTTATATAATTGTAGTGAAAATGTCAATTAAAATAAAGTAAAATGAATTTTAAAAAACACAGAAATTGGTGGTGAGAAAAAAACACAGAAATTAGTTATAAGACAGGAGGGTCTCAGTCGACGTCAATGCTAAATGGATAAAGCAAAAAGGGAAAATGAGGTCACTTACTTCCCATGAGAAAGTCAAATATCAATGTGGGGGAAAATCTCATTCTGAAACCACTAGAGTAAAAAAGGATTGATAAATGCTGAGTACATGAGGAACAATGTTTTGATGAATAGTAAGATATCAGGACTGAATTAAGTCTCACCTATATTGTCCACAGACATCCTCTAACACCTTCACTGAATGACCAAAATTGAAATCAAGTGTGAGGAGCAGATGGACATCATATCCTTCCAGATATGAAAGCCTGAGGGTAAAATATCAGTGATGTAATATTCTGTTCAGGAATAGATAACCAAAGCCTAAACAAGCAGAAAGATTACACAAATATAACATAAGGGCACTCTACTTTATAAAAAAGAAAATAAAAAGACTTCCACTTAATCAGGGCATGGTGGCACACACCTTTAATCCCAGCACTCACAAGGCAGAGGTTTGGAGGATTGCCGAAAGTTCAAGGCCACCCTGAGACTGCATAGTGAATTCCAGGTCAGCCTGAGCTAGCGTGAGACACTACCTCAGAAAAGAAAAAAAAAAAAAAAGACCTCCACCTAGAAATTCTAGTGTTATAAATATAAAAGGCCAAAGAACTGTGCCAGATTAAGGAACATGAAACCATATGTCAAGTAAATGCAATGTGTGATTATAGTCTTGGGACTGTCCTTGGAATGAAAAGATGTCATACAACAATACCCTTTGGGTCAAATGGCAAAGCAGGAAAATAAACAATACATTAGTTCCAAAGTACTGAATCAATGTTAGATATACTGAAGTCAACAACAGTATGGGGTAAAATAACAGAACATCTTAAATACATACCATCTTATATGCAAGTTACCATCAGTTCACACACAAAAAATTATTTGTATGTGTCTTCCTATGCATCAACACAAACACAAACACATTGGCCAGATAGGTCAATAATAACAAAAGACAATATAGGAGGTAAGTGAATGGATGAGAAGAAGGAAAAGGGCAATGAGAAAAAGCAAGACAGAGAGAGAGAGAATGGGAGAAAAAGACAAAGAAAATGTTAAAGGATATTATGATTTCTGTAGTAGTCTTCAAGTTGAAACTATTTCCAGAAAAAAATTAAAGATATATTAACTTGCATCTACAAGAAAAATCTTCTTTTACCAGTATTTATGCATTTCCTTTAAAGTCTTTCCTAGGGTTGGAGAGATGGCTTAATGGTTAAGCACTTGCCTATGAAGCCTAAGGACTCCAGTTCAAGTCTTGACTCCCCAGTACATGTAACCCAGATGCAGAAGGTAACATGAACATCTGGAGTTTGCAGTGGCTGGAGGCCCTGGTGTGCCCATTCTCTCACTCTGCCTCTTTCTCTCTGTCTCTCTCAAATAAGCAGAATAAAATAAACAAAAATTAAAGCCTTTTGTAGATCATTATTGTTTCCTATGTATTATTTTTTTGCAAGGGAGATAAATGCAAACTTTAATACCCTAAGCCTTACACCAAATCATATGAAATAACATATCAGTACCATTCAAATATATGCTCACTGCAAAAGAGATTACAGGCAAAAACCCACTGGTAGGGCTGGAGAGATGGCTTAGCAGTTAAGCGCTTGCCTGTGAAGCCTAAGGACCCGGGTTCCAGGCTTGGTTCCCGAGGTCCCACGTTAGCCAGATGCACAAGGGGGCGCACGCGTCTGGAGTTCGTTTGCAGAGGCTGGAAGCCCTGGCGCGCCCATTCTCTCTCTCTCCCTCTCTCTGTCTTTCTCTCCGTGTCTGTCGCTCTCAAATAAATAAATAAATAAATAACCCACTGCTAAACTAAAAAGTGAAAACCACTTACAAGTGGTTTAAAGTAGAAATTCAAAAAAAGAAAAATGGATTGTGATAAATATCTGAAGCTGGGCATGGTGGCACACGCCTTTAATCCCAGCCCTTGGGAGGCAGAGGATTGCTGTGAGTTTGAGGCTACCCTGAGACTACGTAGTGAATTCCAGGTCAGCCTGGGCTAGAGTGAGACCCTACTTTGAAAAACCAAAAATAAATATATAAGTATCTGAAATATTTCATTTCACTTAATTCACATCCATCTTTTGAAATAAAGCACTGTCTTTGAAAGTAGTCCAGGAAATCAATTCTCTTTTTTCCTCTGACAATAACTATACCCATAAATAATCATTTATAAATTCCAGTATTAGGTTTCAAAAGAAAAGATTTGAATACACTTCTGCTGACCAGGTGTGGTGAAGCAGGCCTGTACTACCACTGTACACCAGCTGAGCAGGTTGTGGAGGGTGCACTGGCATTCTCTGGTGGGTATTGCCAAATATTCCTATGCTCCCTGTCTGGGGTGCTAGGAGGCACATGCTGGTGGCAGGAAAGTGGAGGGGGTTGGGTTGGTGAGTGGGCCTCCCGGAGACAGGAAACAGGCCTGAAGATGGTCTGAGTAGGTGGAGTAGGTGGCTGGTGGAGGGGGGTTAGGTATGCAGAGGCAGCCAGCATGGCTTGGCACGATCAGAGGAGGTGGCAGAAGTGGGAAAGCTCTGCTAAGGCTGGCAGCATAGGAACTGACCTCAGGGGCCAGCAGCGTGGGGTGGGGCATAAGCACGTGCCCTAGCTTTGGCACCACGGAGACTCACAGGATCAGGGGTTCACAGATAGAACTGACACCATGGGACGCTGCAGAGACCAGCGGCACAGGGACAAGTGGCATGGAGTGGGACAGCAGCACGGGCCCTAGCTCTGGCGGGGCAGGCAGTGCAGAGCGGGGCAGAAGGCTGGGGGCAGGGCAGGGCAGAAGGCTGAGCCCTGACTCCGGCATTGTGGGGACCCAAGGCGTGAAAATTGGTGCGTGGCACATGGGGACAGATGGAGGGCAAGAGCATCAAGGGAACCGGGGCTGGCAGGGTGAATGGCAGATAGGAGCAGGTGGCTGTGTGGAGACACATATAGTGCCATGATCCTCCAGGTGGGCAATGCGGGGATCTGCTGGTGCCCAGGCCAGAGGCATGCAACCATGAACTGGTAGGATTATGTGTTTACAGATTTTATTTATTTATTTTTCTTTAAATTTTATTTATTTATTTCAAAGAAAGAGAGAGAATGGGCACACCAGGGCCTCTATGCAAATGAACCCAAGATACATGTGCCACCTTGTGCATCTGGCTTACTTGCGTACTGGAGAACTGAACCTATGTCCTTGGGCTTCACAGGCAAGCACCTTAACCACTAAGCCATTTCTCCAGCCTGACAAGTCTTGATATAATTGTTTCATTTTTAAAAGCACATAAATATAATGATAGGGATATAGCTCAGTACCCTGGATTCAATCCCCAGTGCTGGAAGGGGAAAAAAAATGGCAAAATGGATTACAATAGACCACACTGGAGAATTTAAACTCTGACTTTGATGCTTATAAAATAAGCCAAAGCATGTATCTTCAAATATGTATACCACAATACAGAATGTATCTTCACAGGATCCAAGAAAGAGACTACATAATTTTTGGAAAACATGCTAATTGTATAGAAAGCCATGCTCTAAAGTATATCCAGGTACAAAACCAGGTTTTGGTTTGCTCCACAAAGTGTCAAACCATGAAAAAATGACTTCTTTTGTCATCTAATTTGGGATCACAATGGTATTTAGAATAGAAACATGTGCCAATAAATATCACCTCTCCTCCACCCATAAAACTCACAAGAACTAAAATCCCAAACACTACAGTGACTGATGGAAATCGCTGCATGTTATGCACATGTAATAAGTGACCCCAAGAAGTGTAACACATTGCACTGCCTTCAGTTAGGAAGAGCCCACAGACAGAGCCTAGTAAATCTGTCCAGTGGACTTTCAATGTTGTAGTAGTCCACTTTACATTGCTGGGATGAACCTCCAAACCAGACACAGTTAATGGGAGGAACGGAATTTATTGAAGCTTAACAGATCAAGGGAAGTTCCATAATGGCTGAAGAAGCTGGCACCTTTCACAGGTCCATGAAGAGAGAAATACCACCAGCAACACCGTAAGTAAGCCCACTCCAGGAACTCCAGGAGGGGCTCAAGCCCTCTGCATCCTTTTAGGCCAGAATTATAGATCCACTCCCCAACATACCTTAGGGCTGGATTCTAGGACCTGCCCACAGTGACATCTCCTCTAGCCAGGCAGCTGGAAATCCAAAAAGCTTTAATAAAACTAAATCTATTAGGAGACATCCATTCAAACTTCCACACATGTACTGTGGGTGAGACAAGACAAACAGAAACTGATTCCGTTATACCTGAGGGTTTCATCTAGCTTGTTCTACATCATGCTTTTTTATTATTCATGCTGTATTTTGTCACTGCAAGCACTGAAGAACTGGGGCTCTTCTATTCTCATTATGTGGCAGATAAGAAATTTAATTATATTAAATATTTGGTATCTTAAGATAACATTCAATAAATTCAGTATTTTTAATTAAATATTAGGAACTGTGTTTAATAAATTAATCTCAAAGAAATTGTCATAAAAGCCATGAAAGATTTAAACTGACTGATGCCTTTCTAATGTCAGTAACTAAAGTAATATTTTGCAATATAAAAACATTCAGCTATATACACAAAAAACTGTCTTATTTAGTGTCCACATTACCACAAAAGTTCTACAAGGTTAAACATATAAACTACAAACATATATTCACACAAATATGTGTATATAATAAAAATATAAAAATGAAAATTGCTGCTGTAAATGAAAAGAAAATATTAATGCTATCAACCCCTCACTATCAATTACAAAAAAATTATTTTAAGGCTGGAGAGATGGCTCAGTAATTCAATCACTTACCCGCAAAGCCTAACAACCCAAGTTTGAATTCTCAGTACCCATGTAAAGCCAGATGCACACAATGGCATATGCATCTGGAGTACATTTGCAGTGGCTAGAAGCCCTGGTGCACCAGGGCACACACCTTTAATCCCAGCACTCAAGAAGCTGAGGCAGGAGGATCTCTTTGAGTTTAGGGCCAGCCTAAGACTACACAGTGAATGCCAGTCAGCCTAGGTTAGAATGAGAGCCTACCTCAAAAAAAAAAAAAAAAAAAATTACTTTCAATCACATTCGCAGCACCAGAAGAAAGATAAGGAAGACGAGAGTTTCTAACAGTCAAGTCTCTTTCTCAGTCAGAAATATCAATCCTCAACACCCTGAGACAATCTCTACATTATAACCCATCATTTTGAAAATTAATTCTTACAGGGGATATTCAACGATTTACACAGAAATCATATAACATAGCTGCACAATGCCAGTAAGATGAATTGATTTGTAAAAAAAGAAAACTATGGGCCGGGCGTGGTGGCGCACGCCTTTAATCCCAGCACTCAGGAGGCAGAAGAAGGAGGATCACCGTGAGTTCAAGACCACCTTGAGACTCCATAGTGAATTCCAAGTCAACCTGGGCTAGAGTGAGACCTACCTAGAAAAACGAAGAAAAGAAAACTATCTGCTCTGATTCATCAAAACCATCAGGATCACTGAAGAGCATTTCTTATGCACTCACAATGCGCACAGCATTTTAAAGAGTAACAAATTATACCAGTTGACTCTATTTTCTCATTCTTTGCAAAATATTACCTATGATACTTTTTTTTAACACAGGATTATGTCATGTAGTTCAGGCTGGCCAGGTACCCAATATGTAGCCCAGGCCAGCCTACAACTCACAACTCAGGTGGCTGTTTCAGCCTGACAAGTGGTAAAATTACAGGCTTGTAACCACACTTACCATATAACACTCTTGTAAAATAAACTGCTTTAAGGACTGGTGCTTTTAGAGGCCCTCAGATGGAATGTCTAGTAAACAATGTTACTAAATGCACTGTGGATAATTTCCACTACAGGCTATTAAGGACACCATATATTACCTATCCAAGTCAGTTATTTATTTTATTAAAATACATAAATAGAAATACTTTGAGTAAATTATAAGGGGAAAAGATGTCAAGAAGAAATAAACTTTTAAATGTTTTGTTTGAGTACATAGCTCAAATTATTTTAATTCAAGTTATAATTTATTAATACATTTTAAAATGACCTCATAATCTCTACACTTCAGTCAATTCAGATTGGACTTCAGTTAATCCCATACCATTAAGATGACAAAAAGTGCTGTTAAACAGTATGGGCTTCGCAAAACATATTTAAACAACAAGTTAGCATTGACCAAAAAGCTGAAAATAATGGTACATTTAAAGAAATCTCATCATACCTGTTCAGCTCACTTTAATAATGTTGGAGGTATAAAATTAACACCACTGTTAGGCCATCCTTAGTTGACTTCAGGAGACAGAACCCCAACACACAACAATACAAAGTCGAATTTCTTCCCCCTTTCTTCTGTTCAAACACTTTGGATCAGGTTCATTTGTTCCTGTGCTAACTGATGTGACTACCTCATCTGCCCAAGCACAAGCCAGGCAACAACTTACACTGTAACTTCTCCTTCCACTGGTCCCTCCACTCAGCCTCATAGCACCCACTACCCTTGTGTCTTGCTGATACTATGGCTTCATTTGATATTCTATAAGCATAAGTGGGCTGCCTTGAAGCTAGTGTCATTCTGTGGCTTTCTTCCATTTTATCCTCATCATCAGCTAATAACCAGAGAAGGGAAGCTCCACCCCTAATCACTTAAACTAATATTTACATTCATCACTGAGACCCAGCTTCTCTGATCCAACTGTTGACTCCACCCAAGAGATGCCTGGATGGCCAGCTGCCTGCCACCCACACAGCAGGCACTAGTGGGCATCTTCTTAACCTATTTCCCTAGCAATCTAAAGAAACAACACTGCCTAAAATAGGGCACCCACAGATACCTGACCTTCCTAATGTTTAATCCCAATTCCCAATACCCACTTCTATTACACAAAGGGTAAGATTCACAAATGTCATGAAAATGGGGGGGGGGGGGAATGCAGTCGTTTTTCGCAGCAAATTAACTTCAGAGGAAACAAGAGTGATTATCCATGCATGGGGCACAGCTGTAGGCTTTCTTCCTCCAGTTCACAAGAAGAAATAACAGCTCCCAGAAAACACATTACGTTTTCTCTACCATCATCTCCAAAAAGTAAAGTGATCCAGTGTTTTCCCCTTTAATGACTACAAATAGGATATCTCTGGATAATGATTAGTAGGTTAGACTTTTGGAAGAGAACTAAAACCATGATTTGAAAAACATCGCTGTTCTTAATTAGTCAAATATCAAGCAGCCTACAACACCCTAAGACTCTGAAATGATTATAGGACTTCAGCAACACAATTTTAAGGCAACTTTGTCTAGAAAAAATGTAAAAATTAATCTGACCCTAACTATTTCAAGCAACTCAAGCTTGTAATGAGTTGTTATAAGGTTCTAGGAATTTATCAATTTGGGGGGAAGGACTGACACAGGAAAATATGCTTCTAATTTGTAACTCTGACTGCTTACACTTGATAACCACAAAGCTCCCCATCTCAAACTGCACAGTACTTGCAATACCAATGGGATCTAAAGAGTAATTTTCTTATTTGCTTCCAAAATAAACAGTACTTTATCAAATTCAGAAGTACATCCTAAAATATTTGCTAAGATTTTAAAATGTTCTATCTCAAGGAAATTGAGAGGATCAAGTTTGCTCCAGTTTACAGCTAGGCCTAAATTTCAGTTTCCCAGAGAGGCAGGCAAGAGTTCTGGGAAAAACCATGAACATGCCTAAGGTAGTGGGCTCTGGGGGCTGATTCAGTTCCTGGAGACATGTCTAAACATACCCAGACATGCCCTTTCGCAACCCTTCACGTTTTCTGCCCCAACCAATCAGAGATGTATGACTGTAACTGCTGCTTGCCTAGCCAATCATTTTAAAAGATTACCTAACCCTCCTGGAATTCCCCTAGCTTAAAAGGAGCCTGAGTGCTCCTCTCAAGGTCACCATTTTGCATGAATGGGTGGCCCCGCATGCTGGCTGACTGCAGAATGCATGCTCTTTGCTTTTACATACTATTTGAGTCTGGGGTCTTTCTTCAGCGATTCTCAGACCCTTGCACTTGAGGGCTTGTCCCCGATGACTGGGAACCCCCAGATTATATATAGTTTAGCGTTTCCAGGAGAGCATTTCGTTCTCCACTGATGATGAGTCAAGGTGCCCCTCTGTACTGTGTGTCTTTGGTCTGAGCTGTTCTTTGTTTCGTTTTCAGTAAATCTGGCATCTGGGCGCAATTTGGAGGCCCATGGAGGTAAGGTTGATGGGCCAGTAATTACCTCAGGGCCAGTGGGGGGGGGGGGGGGTGAGGGGCGGGTTCTGAGAATGCTCCCTTCTGGTGGAGCCGAAGAGCTCTAATTTGGAGGAGCCCATTCCCAGGATAGGCCGCCATCTGGTAGAGCTAGAAAGCTCCAATCTGGCGCAGCCTGAGAGCTCCAGTCTGACTCTGGTCTTGGTAAACGCTGATGGGTCATGCCCATCTGGTAGAGCCCTTTTACGGGATAGGCCACTGTCTGTAGCGTTTTGGTTTCTTTTTCTGCTTCCCGGGAAATTTGTTTTTGTGTCTGTGTTTGTGTCTTGTTCGTCCTTTTTTTTTTTTTCTTTCTTGTGAGACACCATGAGACGAGCGGCAAGCTCCACCCCACTGGACCTAGTCCAGTCACACTTCAAAGATTTCCCACGCCTGGGGGACAATCTGGGTTTAACAGTACAGCCAGGAAAACTAACCATCTTTTGCAGGAATGAATGGCCAACTTTCAATGTGGGATGGCCAGAGGAAGGCACCTTCCACATTCCCACCATTTACCAAGTTAAAGCTTTTGCAGGTGTTCTTCACAACTGAGGATAGAGAACAGGTGCTAACCACAGCCTCAAAGTCAGTTACGGGGCCAAATGGCCAGCTCACGGTGGTCGACATTGATGCAGCTTTTCCCTTGATTCGCCCGAACTGGGACCCTAACGACCCTGCAGGTAAGGAGAAAACTGTTCACCGAGACTCCTCCCGAAAGTCTTCAACTTCCACGCACTCACCCACCCCGGTTGCCGGGGCATCTTTGGGGGACAGCAGCCGGCCTCAGAGCAAGAACTCAGGAACCCACAGCCGGTGCCTGAACAGGGACCCAATGAGACAGACAAGATAGGTGAGTGCTCTCTCAGAGGGACTGGGAGACATCAATCCATGCAGCCTTGTCTCCACGTTTTTGAGGGCTGACAGGTTTCTCTTTTTCCCCCTTTATTTTCATTTTGAGCCATCGCGTGGGACCAGACACGACCGACTGGCAACTGATGTCTCTTGGCCGAGGCCACTCTTCAGTATTGACTGAAGGCCAGCCATCCTCTGCCTGGACCCCAACAACCAATTGGGTGTTGGCAAAAACCCTCTATTTTACACACACACACACACACACACACACACACACACACACACACAATAAAAATAAAAATAAAAATAAATAAATAAAAACAGTAACACATCGACGACCTCTTAAAAGCCTATAGGGCAGGTTGCTGGCCTCTTAAACTTGTGGACGGGCTCACGCCCGGAACTTTGGGGAATCCCCTGTGTGCTACTCAGCCTTCAGGAACATTGCCCTCTGGTCCTGGCATTTCTAATCTTTCTGTCGTGGGTAACATTGCCTCTGGCCAGAAGAAATCTCAAATTCATGGAATAAGATCTCCTGAAAGTTAGGGGAATTAATGTCTCCCAGAGAGAGGCTACCTCCTTTTGGGGGGAAAAAATCCCCCAGGCCACCCCCCGGATGATTTCTGGGTGTCCATGTGGCCCAGACACATGGACCCGCATAGCTTATCTGGCTAAGAAATGAAAAGTTCAGCAAGGAAATTTCCCCTCACTCCCTTTAAGCAGCGAAACTGCAAGCCGGCTTTGCAAGAGCTCCAAAGTGGCTTGAGTTAGTCAGGCAGTGGGCTCACACATGCCTGGACAATGGTGCCTCTGCTCGTGCAGGCACCATGACCCCGCCTCCTCTCCCAGTGGCCCCTGAAGACTCCCTCTTTTCTCAGTGGGCTCCCTCCTTCAGCAGGCTCCCAGCAGTCCTGGAGGACCCCTTTTTTCCCAAAAGTCCCAAGGGGCCCCCTCCCTAATTTCCCCTTTAGGTAGCCGAACTTGAACTCTGGCAGTCATTTCAGCCAGTCTTAGCCATTGCCTCCACGTGTACTAGACCTGACCCCAGGTGAGTGCCTGGAAGCTGGGTGGAACTGATCTAAGGTGTATGCAAGCCCTGCCCAGCAGCCACAGTGCCAGAACCAAGAAGCGGCAAAAAAGTCACATTTAACTAAAGCCTATGGTGAACTGAAGTTTTATGTAAACAATGCCATACTATGTTAGATGATTAGATGATATCATAAATATAATTACTGAGTTATGTCCTAGGTCGACTTCAACTTACACTGAAGATTATTAACTTGTAATTTGTCAGGTATTTTAAAATATTTTTTTAAAAGATTATAATGTCCTGTTACTTAAAAGGAGGAGGCAAGACCTGACTTCTAGGCCAGCCTGCCTCAAGATAGCAACAAAATTTGCCTTAATTACTCCTAACAAAATCATTTCCAAGTGTGTTATTGGTATTAATGACATAAAATTGTCTTTAGGTGACTTGCTTGTTAGTGAGTAATAGGATTAGTCAATTTGGTATAGTTTTTCTTAATAGCCTTATAAGAAAGATGTTTAATAATGGGGTGAGATGAGTTGATTGAAGGAAATGAGAAGGAACTTTTCAATGTTGGGACACAGAATGCTTATTAAAAATGCTTTTTGAGGGCTTGAGAGATGGTTTAGAGGTTAAGGAGCTTGCCTGCAAAGCCAAAGGACACAAGTTCGATTTCCCCCAGGTACCCCGTAAACCAGATGCACAGGGGGCATATGCATCTGTAGTTCATTTGCAATAGCTACAGGCCCTGGCACGCCCATTCTCTCTGTCTCTATTCTTGCACTCTCTCTCACTCTGCTTGCAAATAAAAATAATTTTTTTAAATGCTTTTTTGAGTGGTACATAGATCCAAAGGTTAAAGTATGTGTATAAAGATGTGCATGTGTAGGAAAGAATTTTCAGGCTAAACCTAAACACCATGCCTAAAGTTAGAGATTTTTCAACTGTTTATAAAATCTTATGGAACAAAAAACTAATTTTCAGACTAAAATATGTTGTAATAGAAGTCATGAGTAAAACATAAAATTGTTTTATATTAATAAATTTCTATGGTACATAAAATCAATAGGTATCAACATTAAGCCAAAATCATTGGTTGTCAAATTGTGTCTTTTCTTTCAAAAAAAGATTTATCAAAGGTTATATTAAAATTTAGCTAGCTGTTTTGGTTCAGAAAAGCCCAGATTCTGCTCTATTGTATGTAAAGTAAATGTCTCACTTCTTACATTTAAAGTTCAGTGCTTATAACAAAATTAACTTTTTTGTTGTTTGTTTTTGTTTTTGTTTTTTGAGGTAGGGTCTCGCTCTAGCCCAGGCTGACCTGGAATTCACTATGGAGTCTCAGGGTGGCCTTGAACTCATGGTGATCCTCCTACCTCTGCCTCCTAAGTGCTGGGATTAAAGGCATGCTCCACCACGCCTGGCCAAAATTAAGTCTTAAGACACATTTCCTACTTTAGGGTACAGCCTCATGCTCAAACAATGGTCCTCATCTGAGAAAAATAACATTCAAGCTCTATGGTTCTGTTTCCAATGTTCTCTGGGTAATTGGTACCCACACAGGTATCTGAACTAATCAAAGATGTTTTCAAACACAGGTGCTAAGACTTTACACTGTCTTATTTGTCCTTTTCTGACAATTTCTAGGCTAAATTAATTAGTTTATTAATTAACTGGTATTGTTTTCAAGACTGGTAACAGGTTCTGCCTGTACTTATAACTGTTATTTGTACTATAAGATGTGCCTACTTTCTATACTTCACATATGACTTATGCTGCCACAGTACAACAAAACTGTAAAAGGTTGGACAAAATGATTTTAGAAGCTCTTGTGCCATTACTTAACTAGATCTATTTCAGTAATCAAATGTGCTCTATATGTACATACAGCCAGGCTGGTGTAACTTCCTTTCTAAGTGTGTTAATTACCTATGTAGAAGCAAAGGTCAATTGAAGTCATAGGAGCAAAAAGGGCCAATATTTTGGCCTGTGCGTCCAGGTATTGAGGCCACTGGAGATGATGGGACATTTCTACACTGGCCCCTGGTAGGTCACCTGTCTTCCTGAGCAGGGAGGATACAGAGATGCAAACAAAATTGGTGTACAGTATGAAACAGAGTCACAACTGAGGAGCAATCAGTCCTCCTGACTTCCCAAAGAAGGGAAAAAACTACTTGGCCAGCATGACCCTGACTCATCCTAATAGACAGAAAACCCCAGTAAGCTATAGGGCTACTCCTGGATTCCTAAAGTCTCTTTGGAGAGCCATTAGTGACCTGCAAAATTAATCCTTAATTAAATTTTGGCTATCTATATAGTCTTAAACACTCAGAGAAATGTATAACCAAAGTTAAAAAAAAATACCTTAAATATATGAATGGCCTATTAAGTAATACAACAAGAGCTTTCCAAGAGGGAAAACAAACATTCATTAAGACATCTTTCTCCCATAGTTCTAATTCTATAATAAAGAAAAACAACTATAGGTGTAAAAAGGGTTATTTTCAAATCTAAAATATATAAGTAGTTCTGAGACCAAAAAAATATATTTGTGGGCTGGAGAGATGGCTTAGCAGTTAAGCGCTTGCCTGTGAAGCCAAAGGACCCCGGTTCGAGGCTCGGTTCCCCAGGTCCCACGTTAGCCAGATGCACAAGGGGGCGCACGCGTCTGGAGTTCGTTTGCAGAGGCTGGAAGCCCTGGCGTGCCCATTCTCTCTCTCTCCCTCTGTCTTTCTCTCTATCTGTCGCTCTCAAATAAATAAATAAATTTTTAAAAATATTTGTACAGCCTTTAATGACACCAATGGCTCTCTATTATCAAGGTTAAATGTTGTATATATGTTTCTGATAACTCTGCTAATATCTCATTGTTTTATAAGCCATGTCAAATACTACTGTGTCACTTAATGAGCAGTTCTGGAAGAAAATCTAAGCCCGATCATCCTCAGATGGCCCTCAGACAATCCAAGCCTGTCTACCTGGATTCCCTCATCCTCAAAAAGGACCAGTTTGCTCTGTGCTGACTTCTTATTGACTCCTTACTTTTACTCTTTCTCCCCAGTGTTCTCTTCCAAGACTATCTTCCTACACTTGGGTCCATTAATAGTTCCCCTCTCTGGGAGAGACTCTGTAACTGCAACAAGTCCCCACTTCGTGTCCCATTCAGCAGGAAACAGTAAATGATCTGATGTCTTCAACCCTCGTCCCCTAAAAGCAGTTAGAGTGTCTTCTCATGAGAGGGAGAAGTAAAGGGGGATAGAATTAGGGTGACTGGATCCCTGAAGGTAAAAAGGACAAGAAAAATTTTCTTATCTCTTGCCCAGTTCCAAAGAACTGTTTTTCCATGTGTACTCTGAGTCCCTGGCTCTGCAAAGGACTGGCCTCATCCCCTTTGATACAGGTCTCTCTGACTGCTTAGCTCCAAGATGTCCAGAGCTGAATGTCTGCTCAATATTTCCATAATCAGGAAGAGTGGTGCCAAAACACCTGTTCTCCTTTGGTACAAAAGGAGTAATCACCCATGCATAAATATTTCCTCTCTCATTTATTGTTCCCCAGTCTTGATTGCTTCACAAGTATATCTCTACAAGAAAAAAATCTACAAACTCTGCCTGCACCAACTGATCTCTGCTATAGGTTTGGCCCTTACTGGACCTAATCCTCATGAACACTGCTACAAAGACTATTGTTAATTCCACATCACACTCAGTCCCTATTGAAACTTGGCCCCTTGGCTCACTACCTTCCTTTCAGCAGTAACAGGGCCCCTGATGATACTGCTACTCGCCCTCATCTGTGGGCCCTATATCCTTAACACTCTCATAAGGTTTATCAAAAATTGGGTATTACTGTTCATCTTATATTAAAGTTCCAATATCAACCCCTAGACCCCTCTCAAGGATTTGAGATGGAACCTATCTCAAGGGGGTAATGAGAGGATCAAGTTTTCTCCAGTTTACAGCTAGGCCTAAGTTTCAGTTTCCCAGAGAGGCAGGCAGGACTTCTGGGAGAAACCATGAACAAAGCACATGCCCAGGGTGGTGGGCTGTCGGGGCTGAGTCAGTTCCTGGAGACATGTTCAAACATACCCAGACATGCCCCTTTCATAGCCCTTCATGCCTTTTGCTCCAACCAATCAGAGATGTATAACTGTAACTGCTGCTTTCCTAGCCAATCATTTTAAAAGATTACCTACCTGCCTGGAATTCCCCTAGTTGTGCTTAAATGGGGCCTGCATGCTCCTCTCGAGGTTGCCATTTTGCATGAATGGTTGACCCCCGCATGCTGGCTGACTCTGCAGAATGAACACTCTTTGCTTTTGCATACTATTTGAGTCTTTCTTCAGCAATTGGTAGACCCTTATAGAAATCACTTTTTAAAATGGTAAACTTGCACCTGAGAACATTATTACTTCTTTTCGCAAGATGACAGAAAACCCAAGCACATAAAAAAACTTGATAAGCAACTGAATAAATATGAAGAAAGCATGGGAGGGCTAAGGATTTTGGTGAGGTTTGTGGTCCAGCCCTTTTCTACTCAGATACTGCCTCATTTACAATTGGCCTTTAGCAAATCAGAGCCCACTGCTCCCACTCTCCTCCATTCTCCTATAAGCACAACAAGGCTGTTCCTTCTGCTAGGAATGCTCCTCTCCTGACATCCCCACAGTGCCCTCTCAGTCTGTGGCCATTTGACCAAAATCAGTTTCTTAGGGATGCCTTCCTTGACCACTCCAACAACTTTCATCTCCCTTCACATTTTTTTCTCCTTAGCAACTTACTAGTTAATACACTAAATTGACTACATTGTTTTCATTTCTCTCTTTAGTAAAACATAAACTCAATGGGGGCCAGTATATGTGTCTGAATTGCTTACCACTGCATTTCCATTGCCCAAAGGATCTAATGTGCTCAATAAACCTACATGAAACTCCTCTTAGCTTATTCTCCAGTACACCTTCCTGATAAACTATCATGTCTGCAAATCCCCCTCATGGGACTTCAGCCTGATCAGAAAGTCCTTACTTTCACCCTCCTCTTCTAGTTTCTTTCTTCCATCCTGTGCTTATTATTTTAGGTCTTATTATAAGTGAGCTTTTTAGTCTAGGGAAATAACTCAGTAACTAGAGGCATTTGATTGCAACACCTGCCAACCTGGTTTCAACTCTCCAGCACTCAGGTATAAGTCAAACACAAAAAATGACTCATGCATCTGACATTTGTTTGCAGCAGCAAAACCCTGGTGTGTTCATGCACACACATGCACATGCAGAAACACACACACAAACAAGTTTTGAAAAGGTTTTATATAAATAAAAATAAAATAGCTGGGAGTGGTGGCACACGCCTTTAATCCCAGCACTTGGGAGGCAGAGGTAGGAGGGTTGCCAAGAGTTCAAGGCCACCCTGAGACTCCATAGTGAATTCCAGGTCAGCCTGGGGTAGAATGAGACCCTACCTCGAAAAACCAAAAAATAAATAAAAAGAGTTTTGATTATAAGTGATCTAAAATCATTTATGAACAGATACAAGTAAATTATTCAGTAGAACCTAGTATTTGCCACAAAAGGCTTTTACTGTCTCAGTTTCATAGGATTTTCAACCACTG
The DNA here is from genome assembly GCF_020740685.1 of Jaculus jaculus. Classification (NCBI taxonomy): domain Eukaryota; kingdom Metazoa; phylum Chordata; class Mammalia; order Rodentia; family Dipodidae; genus Jaculus; species Jaculus jaculus. The sequence goes on along the minus strand of NC_059111.1, from coordinate 59,491,848 downwards.
AAACATATTGCTATAAGATTATACTTATATAAAATGTGGAAAGAAGGCTGTGGCTTTTTTAGGCTTCTTTATAGTATCCTGTTTATAATGTGGTTTTTTTTTTTTAAAGAGTACTGAATGAAACCAGAACTCATGCTCTACTTTTTGTACCTAGATATTCACATATTTATTCATATAAATTACATATATGTGAGTTATTTTAATATTAATTTTTGTTTTATACTTATTATCCCCTTGCCTCAGATCCCATTACCCTTCTTACTAGGGTATGGTATTCACTGTAAGCTCATGAAGACCTCAGTCAGTCCCTGTGGGGTAGCTGGGGACCCTGTCTCTGGATATTCCTACCCACTCTATGGCTCTTACAATCTTTCTTCCCCCTCTTCCACAATACTCCCTAAGCCATGGCAGGCCTGATTTAGTGTGAAGTTTTCTGTGAGGCTGATATTAATCCCAGTACTTGGGAGGCAGAGGTAGGAGAACTGCCATGAGTTCAAAGCCACCCTAAGACTACACAGTGAATTCAAAGTCAGCCTGGGCTAGAGCAAGACCCTACCTCTAAAAACAAAACAAAAAGACAGAAAACTGCTGACTTTCATGTCTATCTGCCTTATTGAAAAGAAAAATAAATTATATAGATATATAATATTGGTTCTATTTATGAGTGAAATTCAGGAACTGCTGGTTGAAGCTTAGCATATAAACTCTTAACAGGAGTTCAGTTGGCTGGTTATTTTATAGACCACATCCCTTCCTTGCAACTTCCAAAATACCCAAACTAACTGCTGAGACTTTGCAGTAACTGCCAAATTTATATTTCAACAAAATAAAAGGTTTTACATGAACTACATTTAGGAAGGAAAAGAATTAATTTAATCCAGGCCTTAAAAACAAGGCATTTAAATAGATGAAAGTAGTTAAGTTTGAAACCAGAATGAACTAAAGGCCTAACTATTCACACAAGGTATGGCTACAATAAATGAAACAGCATAGTTTGGGCACAAGACATATGCAAATAAGTGGAAAACAGGGCTTTTAGAAAATTCCTACTATATTTGAAAAAGTTAATGTATGGTTTGAAAAGGGAAGCTAGGACAAGATTCTGAGTTCTTTTCTCCTCAAAACCATTCTGAACCCCAAGCTATCTTTGTACTAACCAGACACAATACTAGTAAACCAGCAAAAAGTTTCCCTCTGCCTCAAGGATGATCCAAACCACATTATGCTCCTCCATGCATACCAGCTGACAGAAAGCTGGAAGAAACCATTCTGCATGCAGTTCAATGGGAGAAAGGGAAATCACCAGTGAAGATACTCAACAGTGGACACTGCAAGCCTTATGTTTGGCCAGCTAGGCCAAATGAGCCAACGGGTGTAATAGTGGCATGTCTATCATGGTGGAAAACAACTGCCCTCTAATTGGACTGGAAGCCTGCTACATGGGAGGGAATACATCCCTGATACTGAAAACTTAAAACAGGGGTAGTCATGAGCCCTAGGGGTGTAATGTCTGCTGCTATCTGGCTAAGTGTATATACTATGCTTATCAAACTGCCCAGTAAGCACTTCTCTTAATGTTCATACCCTTATATTAATGCTCCTCTCACTTGTGGTAGAGAATCTTCTCTTTTCCGATGGCAGTGACCTTGGGATAACTCAGAAGGCATCATGGTGCTGGAAAGAAGTGAACAGAGTGCTCAGTACTGTAATATCTCTATCACACCTTCCAAGGCTCAGGGTCTAATGGAGAAGACGTGGCAGAAAGAATGTAAGAGCCAAAGGAAGGGTAGGACTCTTTGCAATGTGCTCCCCCCAGACACAAAATGACCTGGATATCCATGACCTCACAGTGCCTGACACGACATACACAAGACCATTATAAGAGGAGGTAAAGATGATGATATCAAAATAAAAGAGAGACTGAGATGGGGAGGGGATATGATAGAGAATGGAGTTTCAAAGGGGAAAGTAGGGGGAAAGAGGGTATTATCATGGGATATTTTTTATAATCATGGAAGTTGTTAATAAAAATTTGAAAAAAAATCACATTATGACAATTGGGGGAGACAGGACTACTTAAATCTTCTAAATTATATATCACCATATCTCAGATGGACAGGGATGGGCTCCACCTTCAGGGAGGGATGGAGAAGGGATTAAAGTAACTATTTGATGGGTGCTGAAGGAACCTTGGCCTATTGGGAGACTGAGAGTAGTCAGTATGCAGAATAGAAGATGCCTTGCTCTTCTGAGAGAGACAAGTACAGAACTGTGGTTTCTACTCAATCTTTTTTAAATATACAATATTTTATTAAGTAGAAACTTTGTATGGACACATCATGTGTTGCTACCCTCATTTCCTTCCTCCCTGCCTCTAGCTGTTTTGGGAAAAAGATACTTGCACAAACCATAATTATGCATTTTTTGGTGTTTTAACTTTCATGGAAGAGCATCCTCCCTAAATTTCAAAATTGAAAATACTAAAATTTTTATTTTCCCAATTTTAAATATCATCATGAATGAAAATTAAGCTGCTAAGGTTCATCTATAGCTCCCTCCACTTCTCACTGTGTAGGAGAGATTCCCCCTGCACTCTGCAGGAACTGCCTTTCCTCCGCTAGTCTTTCCAGCTGCCTGGCTTCTCTGGTGATGGCTATGCTCTCCCTCAACAAAGCCTGACAATTCCAAATGGTCTCCAGCCACCTCTACCACAAAGAGACTCCACACTAGACTCCCCTTCTGGCCCTATCCTAGCTGATTCATGGTCCACAAGCTTATACTGGCTTTGTTTCAAAGGCTGTATTATTTTCTTGCTACAGACAACCATAGTTTTTAGAATGATGTTGTTTTAGAACACAGGCCTTCCATAAAATTCATAAAGAACTTCTATACAACTTCATATTCCCCTTATTATGAACAATAGATTGTCTCAAGTTGTAGAATGTTTCCATGACAGTACATTTATCTCAGTGCAATCAGCACAACTGAGTGCTTTATAAAAGCTGCAAGGGTATGTGTAGAGTGATAAGATACTAATTAAGTTTATTAGGTCCTAGATATCTACATAGAAATAAGTCCTAACATAAGTGAATGGATGTCAAAATACTTAAAAATTTATCAATCATACTAATAAATTACCTTAATGACACAGTCAGTAGTAACCACAAAGGCAAAGCAGGTACATGCTGCATAGCAAATGGGAAATGACATAAAAATGTGATTTGTGATTGTGCCTAGGTTTTTCTCAGTAGAAGGATGTATTCCAGTAAGGATCACACTGAAGTCCTTCTTGAGAAAATCTGTTCAAGGCCACTTCCTGTGTCTTGAGACTTACCTAGTTTATGTCCTCTAAGTTGAATAGTTTTTAATACAATAATATAGGTAACTTGATACATCATAAGTAAATAATTTCTGTTCTTTGAACATAAACCTAGGATTTCAGCTGTTATTTGCATGATAAAATATACTGTAATATACTGTTTTGCATGTACTTACGCAAAACCTTTTATTAATTGTAATACTAGAACATTTTTAACTTTAGGAAAACAGTTTTATACTTTAACACTGAATTTTATTTTTCCCCACCTATTTTTCTCCACTAATATTCAGCTGTTCTGTGTCTATGCATGGATAGGAGGGGAAAAAAGTTAAACACAGTATAAATATAAAGTAGCTCAGAGTAATATGCCAACAATAGTTCACAAAAATGTTTAAATGTTGTGCTACTGATAAAGGTTTGTATGCTCAGTATATAAACAAGGGTCATGTTGTTGTTTCCATAATAAACAGTGGTATCATAAAGGAGATAACACAAATATTAATATTCACTAGTAACAAAAAATAATGTGCAAAACTTCAGTAATTTTGTACTGCAAAAAAAAGAAATCCAGGTTCTTGTTCAGTTTTTAAAAGTTCAAATATAAAATATGCCTCACATGTGAAGTGAATTGAAGCTGACACAGAATGAGACATCTCTCCCCTCCGAGTCTTCAGTGCCAAACCCTCTGCAGTGTATCCATGTCTCCTCTAGTTACTGTTCCTCCTTCTCCTGAGTAGGCAGTACAACAGTGCCCTACTACTTTTGGTGGGAAAAACTGATAAACATGTATAAAACAAGCCAAGTGTGGTGGTGCATGCCTTTGTTCCCAGCACTCGGGAGGCAGAAGTAGGAAGATCACCATGAGTTTGAGACCACCCTGAGACTACATAGTGAATTCCATGTCAGCCTGGACTAAAGTGAAACCCTACCTCAAAAAAAAAAAAGTGCAAAATACTATCTTGGTGAATGAGGATAGAACCTGGGTTCAATTCCCCAGTATCCACATAAAGCCATATGCACAAAGTGGCACATGCTTCTGGAGTTTGTTGGTGGCCATACTCACTCTCTTTCTGTCTACTTCTTCTATCGCTCCCTCAAATATAGAAATAAAAAATTTTTTAAATATTTTTTTGTCATTTTTGTTTCTTTATTTGAGAGTGACAAAGAGAGAGGGAAAGAAAGAGGCAGATAGAAAGGGAATGGGCGCACCAGGGCTTCCAGCCACTGCAAACGAACTCCAGATGCGTGCATCTCTTGTGCATTTGGCTAACGTGGGTCCTGGGGAATCGAGCCTCGAACTGGGGTCCTTAGGCTTCACAGGCAAGCGCTTAACCGCTAAGCCATCTCTCCAGCCCTAAAAATATTTTTTTTAAAAAAGGAAAAGGGGCTATAGGGATGGCTCAGCAATTAAGGCACTTGCCTGTAAAACCAAAGGACCCAGGTTCGATTCCCCAGGACCCATGTAAGCCAGACGCATAAGGTGGCACATGCATCTGGAGTTCATTCGCAGTGGCTGTATGCCCTGGTGTGCTATTCTTTCTCTCTCTTCTGCTATCTGCTCCCCCACCGCCCTCTTGCTCTCTAAAATAAGTAAATAAGAGAAAAGAAGATATGAAATGGTACCAAGACTTTACCTAAAGAACAAGGAAACCAAGATTACAGTTCCAGACATCCAGTCTGACTTTGGCCATATTCTTCAGCCTATCTCAGCTACAACTGTTTGTTTGTTTTTTTTCTCTGCTAAATGATGAGTTAAGACCAAATGGCCCAAGTCTACACGGTAAGGTCAACATAAAGCTCCATATTACATTGGACCTTAATAAACACACTGAGAGAACTGGGAAGGTAGGTCAGTGGGGAAAGCTCTTAACTGCATATAAGCCTGAGAAGCCAAGTCTGGATCATCAGAACCCACATAACGCTAGATACTGTAGCTTGTGTCTGTAATCCCAGAACTCCTATAATGAGATGAGAGTTGAAGCCAGGAGAATCCCCAGAAATTTATAGGCCAGCCAGCATGGTGTACACAACACCAAACAAAGAGGCTGTGCCTCAAACAAGGTGAAAGTGAGGACTGATACCCAAGATTATCCTCTTACTTCCATGCGTGTGACGGCATACACATGCTCACACTCACACAACCCAAAAATACACACATAAGCATGTACATGCACACATACATAAATGAAAAAGCACACTACAGCTGGAGAGGTTCAGTGACTAAGGCACTTACCTGCAAAGCTTAACAACCTGGTTTCAATTCGCCAGTACCCACATAAAATCAGATGCACAAAGTGACACATGCATCTGAAGTTTATTTGCAGTGGCTGGAGGCCCTGGTACACCCACTATCCATTCATATTCTCTCTATCTATCGCTGCTTGCAAATAAAAATAAAACACACACACTGAGCCTTTAATCTTAGCACTTGGGAGGCAAAGGTAGGAGGATTGCTGTGAGTTTGAAACCACCCTGAGATACATAGTGAATTCCAGGTCAGCCTTCCCAAGCTGAAATGAGACCGTACCTTGACAAACCAAAAAACACTGAATAAAATAAGGTTCTACTAAATCTTAATACCACTTCCCATAATCATTTTCTGATAGCCTGCTAATAGTTAGTTCCCAAGTGTTCTCCATAGCTGCTGGGGAAGCTCCACAATGCAATCATTCAATAGCCAGTGCCATGGTGGAGTACAGTGTACCTAGTTCAGCTCTTCCATGACAGAAATCAACCACAAAACAGGAACTGTAACTTTTTATGCATGTATGTGTTTATGTGTATGCATATGCACGTGGAACCTAGAGAACCAGCATTCCACCTCAAAAACACTCAACCTTTATTTTGAGATAGGGTTTCTCACTGGCCTTGAGCCTGACAAGTAGGCTAGAATGCTAGACTGGCTAGCAGAAAATCCCTGCGGATCCACGCATCATCACCATTTCAGTGCTGGGTTTACAAACATGAGTTACCTCAACCAGCATTTTTATGTGTGTTCTGGGGATTGAATTCATATTTTCATACTCGCAAGGCAAGCTCCAATTGAGTGAACTCCTCAAAGAATTATGATGTTTTGAAGACTTTTTTGAGCTCCTTCACCTCTCCCCAATAGGTACCTACTCCTTCTCTGTGCTGTCAGGCTATTTCAAACAAATGTCCATTCTTTATTTAAAATATTTTTATTTATTGGGGAGAGCCAAAGAAAGAGGCAGATAGAGAGAGGAAAAGAGTGATTATGGGTATGCCAGGGCCTCCCTCCACTACAAACAACTTTCAGATGCATGTGCCACTTTGTGCATCTGGCTTTACATGAGTTACTGTAGAATTGAACCCAGGCTATTGGGATTTGCAAGCAAGTGCCTTTAACTGCTGAACCATCTCTCCAGCCTCAGATATCCCTTCTTGTGTTTGTCACTCACTTTGTCTTTGTCTTGCTTCCAGGTCCATGAAAACAAAACAATACATACCTATGTCCTGAGCTCCTAGCAACACTCCTAATTCTTTCAGGTGCAAACCTGACAGGAATCTGCAGACTCATGGATATGAAAGGTCCAGAAAGGCACAGCTAGATCCAGCTATTTAACTGCCCATATCCCTCTATCTCCTAGCTTAGTTTTCCCATGTTAGCCTTAGCAGCAGAGAAGTGCCCCATTAAGGTTATAAAATAGGTATATTTCTATGCTGTGCAAGTTTTCTTTCTCACTAATTATGTTATCTCTCTCATTACCCTTTTCTGTGTGTTATTTCTGAGCAACCCACTCCTTGTACAAAATTGGCCTATAAACCACATAGGAGGAAGGGAATTCCACAAGGAGAAAACTAAGTTCCATTTTCAGAAAAGTAGAAAGGGTTGGCAAAGAAGGCAAAAGCAGCAGATGTCCATTATAACTTGGTTGTTTGCTTAATTAAATGTTATCACATTTGTAATGGGAGACTTTATCCTTTTGTAAATTCTAATTGTATTACTACCTACCACACAAATAGATTCCAATAAATTATATCATGACTAGCTAAATATGGAGGAGTTGAAATGGAATGTGGGAATACAAGTGGACAGAGGTAAGTAGAAAAGCTATCTTTCTAGATAACTTTGCAGCTTAAGTAAAACTTTGTTCTTAAGAGTTGGGCCCTTTACTTATAGAATATGCAAAGACCAACTTAATTTGAATCAATGACCTAACTGAGCTAGAACTACAAAATTCTCAGTGAAAAAAAAAAGTGTAAATCTCTTCAGATCTCAGATTAGGCAATAGCATGTCAGATATGACCCAAAACCTGAAAGAACAAAAGAAACTGGACTTGATCAAAATGTAAGCTTCTGAACCTCAAAGCACACCTACAAGAAAAAAAGACAAGTCAAAGAATAAGGAGAAATTTTGCTGCTCAAAAGCACTTGCAAGTCAGTTAAAAATAAATTAATAAAAGACAACCTATGTAAAAGACAGGGAAAAACTTTAATAGACATTTGTCCAAAGAAGACATATGATGGCCAATACCAAAAATGTGCCTGCTCATTAATCATTATAGTAATGCAAACCAAAATGAGACATACTTCCACTAAGATGGCTAGTATCAAACATACAACAGGTATTAGTGAGAAACCTCTGCAATTGCTCTGAAATTGGTGGTGGAAATGTAAAGTGTATACTTGTTTTGGAAAAGTAGTTATACATACAGTTTCTGTATGTCCCAGAAATTCCACGCTTAGTTATATGCACAAGAAACATGAAAATGCTATATCAACACAAAAGTTTGTACACAATTGTTCACAACATTATTTACAACAAACAAAAGTAAGAAACAGCCCAAATGTCTACCATCAGATAGTTGGAAAACAAAGCATGGTATAACATAAATAACTTTTGGAAACATTAAGCTGAAAGAAAGAAGACAGTCACAATGGGACACACAGTGTCCTACAATGAACAAAATCCAGACACAGAAATGATATCAGTAATGGAAGAGATATGATGCTTTGAAGATTTTTTCTAGTTCCTGTATTTTCCCCCCATAGGTACCTACTCCTCCTCTGTGCTGTTAGTGTATTTAATACAAATGTGCATTCTTTTTTTATTTTTTTGTTTTTTATTTATTTATTTGAGAGTGACAGGCAGAGAGAGAAAGAGGCAGATAGAGAGAGAGAGAGATAGAATGGGTGCACCAGGGCCTCCAGCCACTGCAAACAAACTCCAGATGTGAGTGGCCCCTTGTGCAGCTGGCTAACATGGGTCATGGGGAATTGAGCCTTGAGCAGGGGTCCTTAAGCTTCATAGGCTAATGCTTAACTGCTAAGCCATCTCGCCAGCACCTAATGTGCATTCTTTATTTTGAAATATCTTTATTATCACTCCTTTGGTGGGTGGTAAGGATATATTGCAATTAGATAGTGATGGTCACATATCTTTACAGATATATGAAAAACCACTGAATTGCATATTAAAAGAATTCTATTATTTGGTAGGTACAACAATACTTTTGAGGTAAGACAAACAAATGGCACCTTTGGTGAAGACGTTTATGTGACTGGGGGCAGGGTGTCAATGGAAGAACAGGCACATGAGCAGCATAAACAATGCCAGGCTCAATTCTCAGCACTGCTTCAGAAACAATTCACTCTGAAGAGTGTAAGAGTCAAATATGTTTCTCACCGTGCTTTAAAAATAGTTTATCAAAAAAAAGAAAAGAATAAAGAAATAATACTGTACAATCTTAATAGCAGCTCAATCTGAGTAATATACTACTCTCCAGTTTTAAGTGTTTTTGAAATTTTTAAATAAATCATTAAAAGAGAATATCATACAAAATTTTCATTTCTTTTGTTTGGACAATGAAGCAATTAGGCCACACATAGCTTTAAAGAACATCCACTGATGAAGTAAGTATTAAAATACTGAAGCCAAGTCATAGAGTCCACTCAAAGATGGAGTAAATCTGTCTAGTATTTCCATTCTTTCTAGGACATTCCTTTCTAATACATTTCCTCTAATTAATCCAAACCATGCTGCAATGCAACACCAAACAATACACAAAACAGAAACAGATGTTTTCAAACAAAAGTGTTACATGATTAAAGAAGTTTTGAGAAATGCCAGATCCAAGTTTGTTTGTGTGTGTGTGTGTGTGTGTGTGTGTGTGTGTGTGTGTGTATGTGTGTGTGTGTTACAGTAATTCTCAGATCCCTTACTATGTTCAGGTGTGATGAACCATCCAATGCTATACAACATGCTATCTTTGGGAAACATGTGAAACCACTTATCCAGCATATCTATTACACTTAAGAAGTACTTCTTGAAGAGCCACTGAAATGCAACCACAGCATAGTCAGAATTGCTTCCAGAGCCTGGTTGAGTGCAATCCCTCGCCTCTCCTTTCTTCTCTCCTACCTTTCCCTCTTCTTTCTCCTCTCTTCTCCTTCCCTGGCCTCCCCTCTCCCCTCTTTCAAATTAAAACTACTTTGAGCATCTCCACAAGCAGGAATAGCAATCCTCAAGAAGGCAAGAAACAACAAATTCTTAGGAGGAAATGAGGAAACAGGAGCCCTATGACATTGATGGTGGTAATATAACTGATTCAGTCACTACAGAAAAGTAGAGGTTCCTCACAAAAACTAAACATAAAACTACAACAGGGTCTAGCTATATAAATCCTGGGTATATACCCAAAGGACTCCAAGTTATCATTCTACAGAGATATTTGCACATACATGTTTACTTCTGTACTATTCATGATAGCCAAGATATAGATGATGGAAATTTACTCAGCCATAAAGAATATCGAAATCATTACATTTTCAGGAATACACATAGAGCTGAAGATCATCATGTTAAATGAAATTAATCCAGACCCAATAAATCAACATCACATGTTTTCTCTCATATACAAAGTCTAGGTTTAACCTCCCCTCTCCCCGTGTGTGTGTGTGTGTGTGTGTGTGTGTAGAGAAAGCAGAAAGGGATCTCTGAGAAGGGAGACAAAGCACAAACTATAATGATATGCATGCAGTAAAGTACATAAAGCAGCCAATTTATCTTGTATGTGAAAGCAGCCAATTTATCATGTATGTGAACTTTAAAAACTGAAAACTTTATGTAAAACAAAAAATTAAATCCACTAAAAATGAGCAAACTTGGAGACCATACTCAGCGAACTCACACACTCACAGAAATACAAATGCCACACGGTGTCACTTAATGTGCGTTTCCTAACCTGGACCTGCTGAACTCAAGGCCCAGACAATAGGGATGGAAGAAAAGGGATGGAAGGGTTTGGAGGAGAGGAAGGGAGAAAACAAACACAAAATTAAATCCAAAATGTGCTGATACCATAGAAACCTTTATCCTTGAAGATAGCCTAAAAGATATAATCCTCAAAAAAAGTATAAAGGGGGCACCTGAAAAGTAGGGTTCTGATGAGGGTGGGATGAAGCCTAAGCTTAAAAGAATTTTTTTTTTCTGGCTCTGACCAGTAATTCCCAGTACCAGAGACTGGTTGCTACTCACGTAGAGCTGTTGATACATTGCAGAGACCTGAGAGGACCCCAAATGAAGACAGCTTTCTGTCAAAGCACTTGATTACCCGCCTAAGGCAAATGCTAAGACCCTATTGCTGAAGACACCATATGCTGCTGACACCGAGCACAGAGAGACCTGACGAAAGCCAGGCCCAGAGAGTTAGCCTGTCTAGTGCTGGAAAGCACTACATGAGCTACTGAGGGAAAGTGGCCAATAACAGTCTGAGCAGCCAGACGTCTAAGCTACTCTGAAGCAAACACCTTGACACGATGTACACGCCAGTGCAATAGTGGCAAACAGCCTCAGTGGGTAACCAATAGCTTTCTCATTAGCTAAGACATACATGCAGTATAAAGAACCCATATCTGGAATTGTCTACCAGGTCAGAATCCTATGGAGACAAAGATTACGTTCTCCAGTATCAAGCTCTCACTAGTCTATGGCTCAAAGAGGGATTGCATACATCAAATTGTCCCTAAATTAATAATGCTTGTCCCATTTAAACTTTGCTGACTTCACTCTCCAGTGGAGAACCTGTTTTTCAGAAGGTAACAAGACCCAAGGAGATAAAGTAGCCCTTGCACTTCAGCCAAGACAGAGCTGAATCCACAGAGGAATGGGGAGACAAGCATGCGTGCTGCTTTCATGCTGCACCTGATAATCAGCACCAGAGTGAAGGAGACAGACCCTGAGGATCCTTAACAACTACCAAAGTAAACATCCAGAAGCTCCTAAGAGCTCATCACTAACATAGACTTAAAACTCACCAACCACAGTTCAGGGAATTTGGCCAAAGAGGGGGCAGAAAGATTCTAAGAGCCACAGGTTGAGACTTCATGCCCTGAGGCATTCGCTGACACCACCTCCAAAATAACTGACTGCTGCTCCCACAATGTATAAACTACAACTCCCTGGAGAATACCTGAAACCCCACTGAGGAGCATCCCTAATAGAATGGGGACAGGAATGAGGGAAAAGAGGGTACCAACACATGATGTGTCCATACGAAATACGTTGTTAACAATAATAGTAATAATAATAATAATAAACATAAAAAGAAAAAAATGAAAACCCCTAATAAACCAACAGGTTTTTATTTAGCCTAATAAAATGATTTCTCTTTGCTTCAGAATTATTTTTACTTATTTATGTATTTTTTTAATTTGTTTTTGATTTCCAGACTGACCTGGAATTCACTATGTAATCTCAGGGTGGCCTTGAACTCATGGCAATCCTCCTACCTCTGCCTCTTGAGTGCTGGGACTAAAGGTGTGCACCACCATTCCCAGCTGCTTCAGAATTATTTTTTTTTTAAGAATACAAAATAATGGGCTGGAGAGATGGCTGAACAGTTAAGGCATTTGACTGTGAAGACTAAGAACCCATGTTCAATTTTTCAGTACCCACATCAGCCAAATACACAAGGTGGCACATGCATCTGGTGTTTGTTTGTAGTGGTTAAAAGCTCTGGCACACCACTATATCCTCTCTCTCTCTCTCATGTGTGTGTATGTCTGTGTGTGTGTGTGTGTGTGTGTGTGTGTGTATTTTATATTTATATATATAATTTAAAATTTTTAGGCTGGAGGAATGGCTTAGTGGTTGAGGCATTTGCTTGCAAAGCCAAAGGACCCAGGTTGGATTCCCCAGAACCCACATAAGCCAGATAAACAAGGGGCACATGCGTCTAGAGTTTGTTTGCAGAGGCTACAGGCCCTGGCAAGCCCATTCTTTCTGTCTCTCTTCTCTCTACCTGTCTTGCTCTCTGCTTGCAAATAGATAAGTAAAAATAATAAAAAGATTAAAGGTGAGAATACAAAATACTAAATTACTAATAAATATTTCCTGAGGGTTTTTTTATAAAGAAAACAAAATAAATTATTGTTAAGGGGAGGTAATATGATGGAGAGTGGAATTTCAAAGGAGAAAGTGGGGGGGGTATTAACACAGGATTTTTTTTATAATCATGGAAAATGCTAATAAAAATTAAAAAGAAAACAAAATACTTCACACTAGGTGTGGGTATAGTATTCATAGCATCAAGGTAGAAAGTGAGGGGAACTTGAAGTAGCTATTTTGCACACAGATTTTGCATATAAAGAAGGTAGTTTTTCCTGTGAGAACCCATCCTTACTATTATCATATACACACCAAGTGCACAGTACTAGAATACACTTCATCTAGCTGTGTGTGGGGCTGGCAGTTGTCTAATGGAAACAACAGGGAAATCACCTTCTTTGTACTTATAATCTCAAATTGTATAGTGTTGGGCCTTACGAGGCCCAGGCGTGAGGCCTAGTGGAACTTCCTGAGCCTAACTAAAGTTTGGCGTTCTGCCTCGGGCCAGCTACACCTAATGGCTTCTGGCCTGCTACTTCCGCATAGGAGTTGGAATTCCCGCCCGCGAACGTTTGAGACCAATCATCTCAAAGGTTGTGGTTTACTAATGGCCCTTACCCTCCCCCTCTCCTAAAATCCCCTCCTTCTTTCTCAACATTATATAGGCAACTGCTTGTAACAATAAAGGGAGTTCCTGCTTCGACAAGACTCCCAACTCAGTGTGGTTTTTCTCCAGTGACCAGGAGAGGTTCTGAGTCGTCTGACGTTCATCCTTCTTCCTCAACCCCTTGGGAGGAACCAGCGGGCCTGGTCCCTCCTCAGCACTACCTACCCGCCAGGGAGGAGCCTGGCAGGCTTTTTCTTTACCTTTTATTCGTTGCACACAGAAATTCAGCCACTGTTTCAAGGGGTCACATGAATAACAGATATGAAATGGCTGAAGGGAAATGTTTTAAGATCCTTTGATTTCAGAGCCACACTTAAAAGCTTAGAGAAATACATATGGGGTTTGTATGTGTGTGTGTGTATGTGCACATGTGCAAGAATTCCACACCCATGTACACACACGGAGGCTAGAAGAAGACATCAGGTGCCCTCCTCTATCCATTCGTCCACCTTCCTTTTTTTTTTTTTTTATTTATTTATTTGAGAGTGACAGACACAGAGAGAAGGACAGATAGAGGGAGAGAGAGAATGGGCGCGCCAGGGCTTCCAGCCTGTGCAAACGAACTCCAGACGCGTGCGCCCCCTTGTGCATCTGGCTAACGTGGGACCTGGGGAACCAAGCCTCGAACCGGGGTCCTTAGGCTTCACAGGCAAGCGCTTAACACCTAAGCCTTCTCTCCAGCCCACCTTCCTTTTTTTTTTTTTAATTTTTTGTTTATTTTTATTTATTATTTATTTGAGAGTGACAGAGAGAGAGAGAGACAGAGAGAAAATGGGCGCACCAGAGTCTCCAGCCAGTGCAAATAAACTCCAGATGCGTGCACCCCCTTGTGCATCAGGCTAATATGGGTCCTGGGGAATCAAACCTTGAACCGGGGTCCTTAGGCTTCACAGGCAAGCACTTAACCGCTAAGCCATCTCTCCAGCCCCAACCTTCCTTTTTTTTGAGACAGTCTCTCACTGAACCTGGAGCTCCTAGTTGTTTGTTTGTTTGTTTGTTTTGTTTTGTTTTGTTTTGTTTGATTAAACTAGTTACCATGAAGCCCCAGCAATCCTCTTGTCTCTGCCCAACTCAGTGCTAAGATGACAGACATGTGTGGCTATGCCAGGCTTTTCACTTTAAACCTAGGACCTCACACTGATGCCCAGCAACCCCCTTCCTGCTTTTTGTTATTGTTATTGTTGTTGTTTGTTGTTGTTCTGTTTTTTTTGGTTTTACGAGGTAGGGTCTCACTCTAGCCCAGGCTGACCTGGAATTCGCTATGGAGTCTCAGAGTGGCCTCAAACTCACAGTAGTCCTCCTACCTCTGACTTCAGAGTGCTGGGATTAAAAGTGTGCACCACCATGCCTGGCCTATTTATAAACTTTCTTCCACTACATTATAAAACTCATCAGGGTAAAAGCTAAATTGGTGCCATTCACCACTATAGTTCCAAGCCCATCACATTACCTGCCATGCAGAATTCTACATACACACAGTGAATGGATTTTTAAATACTGTTAACAACAACATGAGAAAAGAAACAATTTAGAAAGTTTTTAAGCAGAGAGAAGTAGATATAAGCAAAGTACTATGATGTATCTGTATTATAATATAATTAAACCCATTATTTTGTTTTAAAAAATTAGTTTTTTAGTAAAATATGAAAAAATAGATGCAAAAGTCAGCCTTATAAAATATCATATTTCAAAAGCCTCTAGACTGATGTTGTAAATAATTTTCCATGGCTTTAGATGTTGTAGCTGTAAAATTACTTTTGGTTGTAAAAGTTCTTTTTGCAAAGAAATTTGTGTTCTACAAAGCAAGGGTACTATAAAATGCAGGCAAGGAGCTCTTGAACCATGAAACTGAATAAAAATTTGATTTTGTTTGATTAAACATAAAGGTGACTGAAAGGTACAATGAATTTTGAGGCAGACAATGAATGTAAAAATATGACCAAAAGCTTTAAGCAGAAATTTAGCCAATTACAATTCAATGCCCAAGAATTTTAGTTTCTTCCACAAAAAAAAAAAAAAAAAAAAAATGGAGACAAAGGAACTACAGCTGCTCCTCAGAAATCAAAAGCCTCTAACAGTGAGGGGCTGAGATTCAAAACAGTGATGAGAAGATCCACTGATAAGAAAAGAAGATAGATGACTGCCCACCCCAATACATGTCACATCTACTACATCTGCCAAGGCCCAAGAGAAACTGCAGAGGAAGCAACATCATGAACACTGCTCTTACTAGTAGCCTAACAACCAGTGCCAGGGCAATTTTGACAGACACAGTGATCAATCAAAACCTATCAAAGAATATTTTACAGAGGCTACATTGCTAAATCAGATAGCCAACAGATCTGCCATGGCTCAGGGAAATTTTCAGAAGAGGGGTGTAAAGATTGTAAGAGCTAGAGAATGGGTAGGAGTATCCTGAGGCATGGCTACTCCACTACCCCAGAGGCTTTCATTACTCCACAGTGAATCCAAATACCCCACTGAGGAGGGCCCCAAGGAAATGGGAGCAGGGAAAAAGAAATAAAAGTGTATACCTGTTGATATATACATATGACAGTAATGAAGGGAGGATATAGCTGAAGCGTGGAGGTTCTGAACGCAATGGCAAGAGGAGACCAACTTTGGCAATATCAACAGTTCTCTCCTGAGCACCTCCAACATCCTCAATGCTGGGGAGAGAATGGTCCAGAACATACATAAACAATGCCTTTCCTCAGGAAGTGTTCACTGTCTGAGATTAGGTTAATACATTAAGTGTTGTCAAGTAATTCAAGACAATATACAGGAAGTGATGTATTGAGAAAGAGATTATGAAACTTGGAGAGGAATTTACGAGGAGATTTAGAAGAAACAGAAGTGTGTGTGTGTGTGTGTGTGTGTGTGTGTACGCGCGCACGCACGCGCATGTGCTTCCAGCCTGGTGATAACCAACCCAAAGTGTATTTAGACATTCCACTCTGGAAATGGGGATGAAATTAAAAGCCCCTGTGCACTAAGAAAGCCCAGGTTTCTATCCACCTCCTCTCATCTTTGCAGTGAGGTAAGATCTATAGTCTTAACTCCCTTTCATACAGGAAGGAAGGAATTAGAAGAGCCTAAATTAAAACCCATGATTACTTTGCTAAGTAAGTTGCTGCCCTTTTCATACCCCTTACCTTTTTTTTTTCCAAGTACAAGGATCTCATTGCCATGTCCAAACTGTCCTAAAATTCATGATCTGAAGTAGCTGGGATTACAGGTATATGACCACATGTCTGGTGCCTTGTAAGACCTTACCTTGTCCAAGGTCACAGGTTGATGGCTATTTACACCTTCCTAAAAATAATTCTTCTCTAAAGTAAGAATTAAAGGGCACCTGCAGGGCTGGAGAGATGGCTTAGTGGTTAAGGCGCATGCCAACAAAGCCAAAGGGTGCAGGTTTGATTCCACAGTACCTACATAAAGACAGATGCACAAGATGAAACATGCATCTGGAGTTTGTTTGCAGTCGCTAGAGGCCCTGGCGCACATATTCTCTCTCTTACTCTCAAATAAATAAATAAAGTTTAAAAATAAATATATAAATAAAAGGTACCTATAAACACATAGTCCTACCAGCTCATGGTCTCATGCCACCTGTTCTATGCCAAGCACTGGTGTGAGTACAGGTACTAGCTCACAGCACCTTGCATTTCTGAAGGAAATATATGTGATATGAAGATTAAGAAGCAGCAGCAAAGAGAGGTTAACTGCCCAAAGTCATTTCTCGAATAAGTTACCAGGAATCCAATAAGCACTCTCCCACACCATACCAAAGAAGTGTTTAAATGACAAATAACTTCAACTGCAATGAAGGATTCTTTAAAGTCCTCAAGCAGGTGTACCTTCTCCAAGGATCCCTGACTAATGACAGAATCAAAAATGCAAAGTCAGTCTCACAATTGCTACATGGCGTGGCTGAAGTATCAGTCCTCATCCTCCCACCTATGGATTCCACAAAGTCTCACTAAGTAGCTTCCCAAGGCTTTATTTAGATCTGTCACCTGAGAAGCAAACTCATGACAAATCACATCAGGATTTCTCCCAGTCCTAATTGCCTGTGATGTAAACCATGAGATTACCTTTATTCCAATATTTCCATCCACCAAACATGAAAAAATACAATGGAATATAAATAATTAGTGGTATAACTTACAAATGCATAACAGCCGATATAAATAAATTTATTACCCATGTTACAATCACCCCAAAGTTATAGTTCTTTGGTCCCTCAAAGTTAGATTTACAAGCTAAAAGTAATCTTCTGGGTACCCATAAAGGTGAGTTAAAACCAAAAGTATACTATATAAATTTTTTTCTCCCAAGTAGCCTCATGAAGATTCTGTCATTTCTTACTCCTTTATTGGAATTCAACATTATTTTTTATTTCTTGGAGGAGCTCTAAGGCTCCATCCAGCAAATAGTACATTTCAGCCAAGCAGGAGAGCTCTCCCAGGGCTCCCCATTGAAGTAGCCAGAAACTCTACCCAGAACAGCTAGCAGTGCAGCCAGCTTTACTGTACTCACAGGTTCACTCACAATATCCCAGGCCTTCCACAGATTGCAAGGGGGTCACTCCCAGCAACCATGGCTTCAGTAATACAAGCCAGGTTCAACAGCAAAAAAGTGAGGTTCCTGCACTGAGTCTTAGAAATTCTTTCAGCCAGACACTAGATGACTCACACTGATAAGACAGGTTGCAATAACCTGGATGGGAACAGTGAGATTTTGAGTAACTGCTGCCAGATACAGAAGGCACACAATTAAATATAGGGTTATCGGGCTAGATAGATGGCTTAGCAGTTAGGGCATTTGTCTGCAAAGCCAAAGGACCCCAGTTCAATTCCCCAGGACCTACGTAAGCCAGATGCACAAGGGGGCGCATGCATGTAGAATTTGTTTGCAGTGGCTGGAGGCCCTGGCTTGCTCATTCTCTCTCTCTCTCTCTCTCTCTCTCTCTCTCTCTCTCTCTCTCTCTCTCTCTCTCTCTCTCTCCCTGTGCCTATTTCTCTCTGTTTCTCTGTCTCTCTTTCTCTCTCTCGAAAATAAATAAACAAATAATAAAAATTTAAATATAAGGTTATCTGAACATTGGCAGTTCAAGATCTTCTCCAGTTAAAGACCCAATTTCATCTTTAAAACCAATACATATTCCAAGGAATTTGTCAGATAGGTTCTAAACATATGATAAGGAGCTTAATTCAGGACATGGGCCTCCTGTGTGGTTGCACAGGCTGTGACTTAGTAACTCCAGGGAGTGCAATCTACATTAATTATGAAGCATCTACTTCTGCTGTGGTATGTGGAGTTATATGTAAACACCAATACATGTTGCTTTACTTGCTAGCCTGTTAGGATTCTGGTATCTGAATCACAATCCATGATCTAAAATTATTTTACAGAACCATAGGAACAAAGATAACACTGGCACAAGACCATAAGAACAAAGATAGCACTGGCACAAAAACAGGCAGAATAGAAGAGGACACAGAGATAAATCCACACAGCTATAGTCACCTACATTTCAACAAAGTATCAAAAAAAATAAAAAAACAAAACACAGGATAGTCTGCTCGACAAATGTTGCTGGCAAAACGACATTCACCTGCAGAATGAAATCAGACTCACATCTCTTACCATGCACAAAGACCAATTCAAAATGGATCAGACCTTCATGTGAAGCCATAAACAATGAAATACTATACAAAAACAACGAGAAAATACATGCCTTTACTCTGGGACCCTGGCCAATTTACTCATGATCTTTGGCCTTGGATCTTTTATAATAAAAGAGGATCCAGAGAGTCTTTCTATATAATAAAAATTACCTATTCAGTGGCATGAAGTAAGAAGATGCCCAATAAATTTTTATTTTTAAAAAGTTGCTCTTGAGCTGGCAAAGCTGGCTTAGCAGTTAAGGTGCTTGCCTGTAAAGGCTAACAACCCAAGTTTGATTCCTCAGTACCCACATTAAGCTAGATGCACAAGGTAGCACACACATCTGGAGTTGGTCTACAGTGGTTGTAGGCCCTGGTGCGCCTATTCTCTCTGTCTCTCCCTTCTCCACTTCTCTTTGCTTGCAAATAAATAAAATAAAATAATTTTTTTAAAGTTGTTCTTTAATGACACTCACTCACCACCATGTCTATGCTCAGCCACATAGTCAGCACTGGAGACAAAAGCTCTCATGAACCAGATACAACCTTTGAAGAAGCACGGCGCTCTTCACAAAGAGTGATAAGCAATTTCACTTTAATTTAGAATTAATTCACTAAAATTTAATTTAATTCTAGACTACTGTGAATGAATATTTAGGTAACGATGCCAAAATGAGAAGTTTGGATTTATGATGAAATATTGAATAATAATTAAAATATTCACCATTGCAACTCAGATGCTTTCACACTCAGGATAAATTAGCCTTCTGAAAGAAACCAATGGAGGTCCTGGAAGATAAGGGTGGGCATTTAGCTTTCAAGTGAGTATAGTGTGCCTTAGTCCAGCTGGAGTTTTCCAGTAATTATGCCTGTAAATTGTGCAGTACTTTCCCCCTGAGAACTGTAAAAGCCTTAAAAACATTAGTCATTCCACCTTCCTGAGGTCCCCAAACAGCACAAAGGGGTTGGTATTCTGTGAAACACAAAAAAGTGAAGTGGCTTTCCTGCAGCTACACCACTCAGAGTCGGGTTTTCAAATGAAATATAAGTGCTCTGGCTCAACATCCACTGGCAATGGACCAGAAGATTCAACAGACCACAGGAACTCTAAGGGTGTTTCAACATGAGTCCACTTCTCTGAAGAAAGATTGGCAAACTCCCAAGATGTAAGACCTCTCACTGCCAATTCACTGACGGCCACAGGCAGTCTTGAAAATGTCCCTTTGCCTGCTCAAAAGCAAGAAAGAGCCTCATTAGTGTCCCAGAGATATGCTCACATTCTAGATATGCATCTGTGATATGCTTGGAGTTTTAACTTGGATATAAATTGCTCATGTAAAATTATGAAACAGATAAGTATTTTACACTTAATTTATGTCACATAATCAGTCTATGCTTCAACTCTAATTCTCTGCTTATACATAAGTATGTGATTAATTAATAACTAACAATATATGTGAAGGAAGTCTATCTGCTCACAGCTTTGACTAATTGAAAGAAGCCCCTTTGTCAGGATTAGATAGTGGACAGCTCATTTTAAAAAAGGCAGTTTAAGCCAGGTGTGGTGGTGCACACCCTTTAATCCCAGCACTTGGGAGGCAGAGGTAGGAGGATCGCCATGAGTTCAAGGCCACCCTGAGATGACAGAATGAATTCCAGGTCAGCCTGAGCTAGAGTGAGACCCTACCTCGAAAAGAAAAAAAAAAAGGCAGTTTACTGCAGAAATACTTCCTTTCCCCTGTCACCTTCTGATGTTATATTCTTACCTTCATGTCTAGTCAGCCAAGCCCTTACAATAAGAACTAAACAGTAGAACAAAAACTACAAATTCTCCCTTAAGAACAAAAAGACTGTACTCCTTTACTCCTTTCCAAATTCCACATGCAAAATCCTAGGATGCCAATCCAAAACTCATGTCCACACAAAACTCTGCACAAGGATGTTGACAGCCACTTTATTCATAAATGCCAAATAGCAACTAAGATCTCCATCAAGAGGTGAAAGAATAAACTATGAAACATGGAGACAACAGCCTATTATCTAGCAGTAAAATGAAGTGGGGTGCAAAGCCCAGAAAAAAGACATGGAGGAGGAGCCTTACATGCATAGCACGAAGTGACAGCCACCAGTGTGAAAGGCTGAGATTCTAGGAAAAGTAAAGCTATGGAGACAGCAGGAACATCAGTCTTCAGCAGGGGCTCAGAGGCAAGAGAATGGGATAAAGAATGGATGGAGCATGGGAAATTTTCTAGAGCACTAGAACGATTCTATTTATACTATAGAGATGAATACTTGTCTTGCATTTGTCAAAACCCCTGAGGTAAAGTTTACCTTACCTTACCCTAAGGTAAACTAATTAATGAATCAGTAATGGTTCATTAGTAACAACTGTACCTTATTGAGATATTAGCAACAGTGAGGTGGGAGGAGGACTGATAGAAAACTATGTTTACAACAAAAGAGAGGAACGAGAATCTACGAGGGAAAGACAAAATGAAGCATGCAGGATGAAAGCTAAAGAGCATAAACTGGGGAGAGGGCACAAAGAAGAAGGGAAGATGGAAAGGGGACGGGAAGCACAAATAATTCATAAGAAAAAACACCACAATGGAACCTAAATTCTCTGTAAGCTAATAAAAAAATCTCATTAAAAAAGACACCAAGCCAGGTGTGGTGGTGCACACCTTTAATTCCAGCACTCCAGAGGCAAAGGCAGGAGGATCCCTGTGAGTTCAAGGCCACACAGTAAATTCCAGGTCAGCCTGGGCTAGGAAAGTCTGCCTTGGAAAAATTAAAATAAAAATATTTTTTAAAAGATATCATAAGAGAAGGACTAATCAGAATTAAGATAGAGGGAGGATAAGGATAAGGAGACAACAGAAGATAATAAGGAATTATGGTCAAAATACATTATTTACATGGCTTTAAAAATGTCAAAAATTTCTGAAATTTTTTTCAAATAAAAGCATAGTATATTTAAAAATTATACTAAAAATAAACAATTTTCCTATAAATGTAAAATTGCTCAATTATGTGTATGTTTTTTATTTTAGGGTTCTTTTTTTGTTTGTTTGTTTGTTTCCAAGGTAGGGTCTCACTCTAGCTCAGGCTGACCTGGAATTCACTCTGTAGTCTCAGGGTGGCCTCAAACTCACTGCGATCCTCCTACCTCTGCCTCCCAAGTGCTGGGATTAAAGGTGTGCTCCACCACAACCTGCTCTATTAAACCTGATAAACCATCATGCTAACAGGAAGTGACAGTCAAGTGTTCAACATTATGTGAAACATCTCTATCATAGCCTCCAAGGCTCAGGGTCCATTACAGAAAAGGTGGCAGAAAGAATGTAAAAGCAAAAGGAAGGGGAAGTGCTTACAATGCAATCTTCCATATACAAAATAGCCTCTAATATTCATGACCTCATGGTGCTTGACACTACCTACGCAAAACCTTCATAATAAGAGGGGGGAAAATGATGACATCAAAATAGAAACGACTAATTGGAAAGAAGGGATCCAACGGAGGACATGTTTGAGAGGGGGAAAATGGAGGTAGTAGGAGATAATTACTGTGGTTTTATTCAGTCAGGATGGGCTCCCAAGATGGGAGTCACCAAGGTCAGCTGAATGGTGACAGAGGCATAGGGAAGCGGATTATCCACATTTCTCAAGAAACTACCAGGTCATTATTCCCTCCATGCCTAACAATGCCCCAGGTCATGGTTTCCTGCCCCCTTATCTCATAAGTCACCTGGTCACTGTTCTGATGCCACACCCTAACTATTTTAAATGGCTAAGGCAATGATCTCCCCTAATAGAACTTTTCTATTCAACTTAACAAAAGAGCTCTTTATCCTTGCCCCTACCTCTTTCAGCCCCTCATGCATACCAGAACAGTACCAAACAAAACTTGGCATTATCTGAGGACCACAAGGCTGGGAACTCCTGGGGAAACTCTACTGCTTGCCTGATCTCCAAGCTACTGGCATCCTGACCCACTCACATAATCTATTTCATGTGGGAGCTTGTCCACTACTAAGATTCCTGACCTGCTCCTTTTCCACCCTTGCCTCTCCTCTCTAATCTCTTCGTGACACAGGCTTGCTCACTCTGCACCTAGGCCTCTCCACAAGGAGGAGTCCATCCCCCTCATTTTTACAAACCCCACCAACGCAGGGGCTCACTTCCCAGGGTGGACTGGCAGATAGCTTTTACTCACATGCCTCCTCACAAAAAGACTAAATACCTTCTCGCTATGGTGGATACTTCGGTGAGTTGAAGCTTTTTCTATGACCGGGGAAACTGCAAATATAGTCTCTACAAATATAGTCTCCTCTCACATTCTTGAATCTATTCTGCCCCGCTTTGGCCTTCCCCTTACCATTCAATCAGACAATGGACCAGCCTTCATTGCCAAGGTAACCCAGGAGGTATCCAGAGCCCTGGTGATAAGATTGGAAGTTTCGTATTCCATACAGGCTTCAGTCCTCAGGCAAAGTAGAAAGAGCAAATGCCATTCTCAAAACTCACCTGTCTAAACTGACTTCTGAACTTCACCTAGCCTGGCCCCAGCTCCTCTCACTTGCCTTACCCCGAATCAGAGCTACTCCTCGGGCCCCTTCCTGCCTTAGCCCTTTTTAACTCGTGTATGGGTGCCCCTTATTGTTAAACAACCTTTCCCCCACTACCAGAAACTCCTCTCCACACATATTTATCAACTTTCACTTTTATCCCAAACCTTCTCCAGGAAAATGCTAACTACCTGCTTCCCTAACCATCACAGGGAGTCACAACTTTCTCACTTAACCCTAGAACAAGTCCATCTTAAGCAGTCTTGCCCACAGGGTCTCAAGCCGCTGTGGACTGGACCTCATCTGGTGATGCTAACCACCCCCACAGCTTCAAAGTTTCAGGGCATCCCCAATCAGATCTACCTACACAGCTCAAGAGAGGCAAATCACCTCCGACCTACCCTACCTCATCCAGGGATAAGTTCACCTCCACCCCAATGGGCCCTCTCCAACTTAAACTCCCTCATGTTCTTATTCTTCCCCTGATCCCAAAATATTACTCTTAAATATACTGATACCCCAGCCCTCTATCCCTCACCTGAGTGTTCATCCTCCCCTTGCGCATGGCGTTTAGATGTTGTAACTGTTGATAAGGGTAACAAGCTCCTTTATTCTTCCTTCTGTCCTCTCATGGGACATCTTTCTCACCTCCTCTATAACAGATGTCACCAGTGACTGCCCTGAAGCCATCTCAATACAGAGATGGTACAAGAAAAGTCTCTGTTTCGTTCAGGACTAAGTCATAACAGCTTGCTACATTGGCATTGTCGGAGGGTGTTCACTATCAATCTCACCACTGCCACCCCTAGCCACCATGGAACTGCCTCCTCATCACCTGCCCTGAAAGGAGACCTGTTGACCACATTTTCCAGCCTCTTTCATAATACCTCATCACCCTCTACAGTCGGCATGAGGACACTACAGAAGAGAAATTACCTTCATCCTTTATCATTAACAAAAGGCTGTAATGTTAGGTCAGAATGGGCTCCCAAAATGGAGTCACCAAGGTCAGCAGGATGGTGACAAAGGCTTAGGAAAGTGGATTATCCATATTCTTCAAGAACCTACCAGGTCATTATCTTAACAATGCCCCAGGTCATGGTTTCCTGCCCCTTTATCTCATAAGTCACTGTTCTGATGTCACACCCTAGCTACTTTAATGTAATGATCCCCCTAAAGGAGTTTTCTTTTCCTTTCTCTCCTTCCCCCAACTGAAAAAGCCCTATAAAGCCCACTACCTGAAAATTCAGGTTGGCTGTGCCCCTCTCTTATGAGCCAGTCCTGGCAGCTCATGGTTTTCCCAAATAAAAGCTTTCATCTTTGCCTCAGAGTGGTTTGTGTGGTCTCAGTCACTCCCGAACCTTACAAGTTTGTTGTCTATACTTAAGGAAATTGTCAATAAAAATTTCTAAAACAATGACAAACCTTCCAAACATCATATATATTTTCAGCCCAGGGCACTAATCAGGAATGTTATTTGATGGACATCTCTTATGGTGAACATTTTTTGTTTGTTTGTTTTTCAAGGTAGGGTTTCACTCTAGCCAAGGCTAACCTGGAATTCACTGTGTAGTCCCAAGGTGGCCTCAAACCCTCGGCAATCCTCCTACCTTTGCATCTCAAGTGCTGGATTTAAGGTGTGAGCCACCATGCTAAGCCATGGTGAACATTTTTAGAGAAATGATGAAAACCAAAGTTTCAATGAGACACTTCATTTTAAAAGAATTTATACTCTCTTTGATATTTAACAAGGCTAAACAAAAAAAAATATTTTTTTAAAATTTTGGCCAATAGATAGTTAATATAAATATAGGGAAAAAATAGCAATCAGTCTACAGCTGCTATCTACAGTTCCCTGTAAGTAACTGACCAATTCCACATGCTGGGTTTTGTCTTCTGTCACTCTTTCCTAAATGAGCTACTACTGCTCATTTCCATTATCATAAGCCTATACTATAATTTCCCAAAGAAAAAGACTATTGCTAAGGAATTTCTTAACTTCAATGTCAATCATTCACAGGATGAAGAAGAGAAGAAAAGGGGAAGGAAGAAGGAAAGTACTACAAGAGTTTCCTCATACTAGTCAGTCTCATCAGGAAAACATGACACACTCTAGTTGGTTATGATAAATTCAAATTGAATTTCATTAGGAGCAACTTTTAAAGCGGTAGGCAGTGTCAGAAATAAAACAGAATGATTCTGGAAGGGTCAAAGGATGAGAGGATTCCATAAATGTAAGCAGGGCACAGCTGAGAGGTGACAGGAAGGGGAAAAGGATAAAGTACAGACAGACACAGAGAGGTATGGAGCTCACTCACAAGTGGGAGCTCAGCAGAGAACAGGAAGAAGACACTTCCAATGTTATTATATACTTGTTCTCTGATTTCCTTAATTCTCATTGGTCAACCCTAGCTGGAAGGCAAAGCCTATGGGGGTTTACTGGTGAAGTCCACACAGATCAGCCATCCAGAGAGATCAGCCATCCATAGTTCCAAGCAGAATGCAAAAGAGATCTGGAGACCCAAACAGTAGACATTCAACACATCTCCAGACACACACACACACACACACACACACACACACACATACACATAAACACAGACAGACGCAA
This sequence comes from Jaculus jaculus, assembly GCF_020740685.1. NCBI lineage: Eukaryota > Metazoa > Chordata > Mammalia > Rodentia > Dipodidae > Jaculus > Jaculus jaculus. The sequence goes on along the minus strand of NC_059111.1, from coordinate 59,465,658 downwards.
GACATCTTCAAAGCTACTTATTATCATCTTTAGATGCAGGCCAGCCTAGGGTTCAAATCCTAACTTCTGTCACTCCATTAATGTATTTTTGGGCAAGTGAATTAATTTATATGCATCAGATTCAGCACTTGAAAAATATAGCTAGAATAAGTAGAGTTTTAAGGATTAAAAAAGATTTTATCAAGTGTTCAGAGCTTGTGTACAGAAAGCACCATTACTATCTGCCCCATAGCACATATTAAGGAAAGTTTCTATCACATTACATTTTCTCTTTAATGTATGCCTTTCTCCCCAGCTACATAGTAGTCTTCCAAAGCAGTCGATAAAGTGCTTGTCTAACAAGAACAAAGACCTAAGTATAATTCCCAGTATCTACATAAGATGCCTAGGGTGGGAGCACACTTGTAATTCCAGCACTAGAGAAGCAGAGACAGGAGGATGCTTAGACCTTATTAGCCAGCCAGTTAGCCTAACTAGCCAGTTAGCACACACACACATGAAGAAAAACTGACAGGCAAGAAGAGCTAGGATATTTTACTCTGCTGCTAGATGCCAATGCACCTGCCAGACACAGTACTATGGAAATCTGGCAACAAGTGTCCACTGAAGAAACACATAACCTCTCTGATAAAAGTAAAACAAGAGAACCATTAGTGATATCACTAGCTATTTTCCTTGGTGTATAAAGGGCTCATCTGATTCATAAGGTGATATAATTATACCTCCTCATACAAGAGTTCTCCTTATGTAAAATTAAACTCATTCAGCAGATATACCTTCTCAGCAAGTGCTTAAATTTTTAATATATACAAACTATCAATCATTCCATCTGGGAGTAATATGGGGGAAAAAGAGAATTAGGCTTTGAGAGCAGGAAAGGGAAATAAAGCAGATGGCACAGCAAGAATAAAAGTCTTGGGGAAAATAAAGGAAGATGAGGGGAAGTAGGAGCAAGCTCTGGAGCTGCCCACTGGTGAGCGGGTCTGAGTGGGGCCCCCGTGCTGCCAGCGGGAGGAGGAGGCTTAAGTGGCAGGTGCTCAGGCAGGCAGTGCTGGCAGCACTGAGGCTGCACTAAGCATGCCTCTTGGTACCTGGAGGGAGATTTCTTTTATAAGCACCTGAATTATGTAGATTAATCAATACTGCTCAGCATCATGGAAAACCTGCATTTGGAAATTACTGGAAAAAAGATCCTGGAGGCTGGCTGCATGTGGCCAGACCCATGAAATTAAGTCAGTGGTTAGAAATTAAACTTCAGACCATCCCTAAACATTTGGACAAAGGACCAGATAGAGGAAAGAATGGCCTGTGGAGGTGACTACCTTTCCAAAAAATAAATTTAATTATGAATATGTCACTGTAATTGTAAGGGATGATGTTTCAAGAACTCTTAATACTTGGCTCATTCTGGGGAAATTCAGAAACCTCACACAGTAAGTACTTTAAATGGTGAAGATATGCTGGAGGAAATTGGTTACATGGCTATAGAGATACTGGGAAAACGAAAATGGGTAAAATAACACAATACTAGTAACTCCAGAAGTACAGGGGAAGATGTAGAGTTACAAGATCTACGTGCCCTGACATGGGGAGGAGTGGCAAAACAGAGTACAACTGTTCCCTGCACCTTGGCTTGGTCTCATGCCTGCACTGGTGCAGAAGCACCTAATGAATAAGCTAGCTCTACAGCTGACACAGGAGAGTTGTGTACAGGAGCTCAGCACTGCAGAGATGTCTGCTCTCTGCCTTCCCCTTGTCCTCCTACTTCCCCATCTTCCCAGTACCTCTTACTGCCAGAAGGCCAAGGGAGGAATCCAGCTAAGCAGAGGAATCTTGGAAAGTTAATTTGGTGAGTTCTAGCCACAGTCTCATGAAACAAAGTATTATATGTCAGGTTTAAGCTAAAACCACAAGGAAATAGCCATTACAGTTTAACATCCACATTAAGTTTCAACTTCTTCAACAGAGACCTCTTCAGTATAGGCTTTCCAAGAACCTAAGCCATGGATTTGCAAGCCAGCAAATGTTGTAAAATATTTATGACTAAAAATAAGCTGGAATATTACACTGGGTCTCCATTCCTCTCTCATGATTGTAATCTATTTCCTCTTTACTTAGGCCAGACATTTCACAGGACAGAGCTTAAAGAAATACTTTTATAATTGAGAACAGTACTGAAATATAACAATTTCTTCCAAAAAAAGGAAAATTTTAATAAATTCTTAGTTTCCGAAATGTGTTTATGTATTTCCTGCTTGTCCTACACAGAGCTGGACTCTAACTAGGATGAGATATGGGGTCTTGACAGGAATTGAGTATACCTTTCTGGAAGGTGGGAGGTGGGAGCCTCTGAGGGCAGAAGGATGGTCATTCTCCAAAGAAGCCCTTAGGACCCTTGTTTTCCTGTATTTTCTCAGTATGGGAGTCCTCTCACACACTGAATAAAACCAACCTGTTTAATCAGTAGGACAGTACTAAAATTGCAATCTGTGACTTCAGAGATCATAAAAACCACATAATTTCCATTGTGCTTTACTGGATTACTCTCTGGCAAAAGCCAACTACCACAGGGCGGATACCTGAGCATCCCTACAGAAAATTCCATGTGGCAAAAAATTGTGGGCTTCTGCCCACAGCCACTGGATGAGTCACAGAGGCAGAACTTCTGGCCAATCAATCTTTCAGACAACTACAGCTCTAACTAGCATTTTGACCACACCCTCCTCAAAGACACCAGAGACAGAACCACTGGGCTGGGCACTCCTAACGCATAGGAATTCTGTGAGAGAATATGTGTGTAATGTTGTTTAACAACACTAAGTTCAGGGATAACTTTTATGTAGCAACTGATATATCAAACAGGGAAATACCTGATTATATTCTCTCATTCTTCAGTCACGTGGATTTATCAAATATGAATTGGTCTTTGTCCCCATTTGGACCTGAAAGAATCTTGTAGCTCCATTAATGTGGTTTATTTAAAGAGTCCAGCTGCTTCCACTCTCTTTATCTAATCAACTACTCTTAGCATATCTTGAATTTTCTGTCAACTAAAGCCAACAGGAATTAAATGCCCATGGGATTTTAAGCCCCTTAATACTGGAAGCATTCAAGCAGATGATCAAAGACAAAGTCAAGAGGTTATAAAATACTTCTAACTCAACTGGAAGGTGGATACAGATAACTTTTAAGGCTCCTGTTAAACCTGGAGGGTCTAATACAAGTCTCTAGGTGACTCCATCCACAAAGCTGTGTATTAATTCTCATCAGGTTTAACTAAGTATTAAAAGTAGCCTAGCAGTCACAAGGGAAAAATGAAAAGAATTAAGATGCTTAAAAACAAAAAGGAAAGCTAAGGCTTATTATCAGTATTCACATTTAAAATAACAAGGGAGACTAATTTTCATGTGTCTAATCAGAAATCAGTAAATTACAGAAAAATAGAAGAAAAAAGGCAAAGATGAAAAATGGACATTGTGGTAGGGATATGAATCATGGCATCAGGCAGTTTTGGAAGCATATATGGGCATGCACTGCACCATAACCTTTCAATCAGTGACAGGTCTTCATGTAAACAGTGGTCCTTTAAGACTGTACTGCTCAGTGTTGTCACAGCCATGAGTTTACATACATATACTCTATGATGTTCACATGACAATGAAATTGCTTAACGATGCATTACATTTCTCAGAATGTGTTTCTATCACTAAATGATGCATTACTATATTAAGATGGTCTATTTTTCTCCACCCGCCTCCCCTCACCCCTCCCCTTCTCCCTCCCTCCCTCCCTCTCTCTCTCTGTCTCTCTCTCTCTCTTCCTCAGCCAAATAAAATATTTTTTAAAGTGCTGGAGAAATAGCTAAGTGGTTAATACACTTGCCTGCAAAGTCTAAGGACCAATGTTCAATTCCCCAGTACCCACGAAGTGGTGCATTTGTCTCGAGTTTGTTTGCAGTCGCTGGAGGCCCTGACACTCCCATTCTCTCTCCCCATCTATCTATCTATCTATCTATCTATCTATCTATCTATCTATCTATCTCTTCCCCCCCACCCTCTCCCTCTGTCAAATAAATAAATAAAATATTTTTAAAAGATGGTAAATTTGCTTCACCTCTGACTAGGTATTTTCAGATGTCAGCTCACCTCTATTCCTAAGGACAAAACTTACATAAACCTAATAGTTCACCAACTTTGAAAAATAGATAAACAATTACATGGCAGGCATGGTGGCACATGCCTTAAGCCCAGTACTTGGGAGGCAGAAAAGAGAATCACCATGAGTTTGAGGCTACCCTGAAACTACATACTGAATTCCAGGTCAGCCTGGACCAGAGCAAAACCCTACCTCAAAAAAAAAAAAAAAAAGAAAAGAAAAAGAAAAGAAAAGAAGAGAAAAGAAAGTGCATGATGAATAGTATACAATCTACAAACAGAATGAGTTGGCTTTGTACAGGTTATGATATAAAGTACTTTCAATATATACTGCTAGGAAGAAAAACAAGATGTCTCCCTAGTGTTCAAAAGAAGGAAGGAAAAGCACCTATAAACAAAAATAAATGTCTCGGCAGTGTTTAAAATGCTACAACCACCTTAGGCACCTGTGGGGAGGTGATTGTTTGCTGTTTTATATTACATACACATTTTTTTTAAGTAGAAGGAAAAGCTTTGTGATGAAAATAAAAGAAAAATAAAAGCTTAAGTGCTAGGTAGTCTTGAACTAGTCAATAATGCACCCCATCAAAATACCTAGGGTCTGGCTTTAAGCTTAAGATACTCACAAGCACATTCAAGCATTAAAAGTCACCATTAGAAGAAAAGGGTCCTTCACATTGTCAGCATGTCTCTCACTAATTAAGTATGAAGTGCTTTCTCTTGGCATCTTAATGCAAACCAATAATTCAACAACTAGAGGTGTCCATGAGCTGGGCATTCTCTTGCCCTAAGCCTTGTAAATCATGAATGCGATGGAAGTGCCTTTCTGTGAATATGTAGAGAGAATGGCAAGGTTGAAGAATAAAAAGAAGTCTGATGGGAGTGCCCCAGAAATACCCAAAAGCTGGCTGCTCCAGCCTCCTGACTCCACCCATAAATGTCAGCTGTGATTTTCCTCTCCACTGACCAAATCCTTTCTGAGACCAAGAGAGTACTTCCCAGATCCCCATGCACTGTAAAGAAGTCTAGAGAGTGGCAGCTAATTACACTCAGTGTGCATGACAGAGAAGGGAAATTAAAGGAGGACAACTCGCTTTCAAGAAAGAACATTCTTTTGCTCTTTTAGCCAATGTGTTAAAGATGAGACCTTTCTGGTCTGAAACTGCTTTCATTTAGTATCAAAAGGTGAAACACTATTTTGTCCAACTACCTATAAATAAATTGTAGCTCACTGAAAAATTCATCCTTAAGTGTTATCAAGAACAGGCCACACCTAGTTTTAAAAATAAGAAAATATCCCAAGTTTTCCTTGCAAATTAGATGAAAAACCCTCCCAACAACTTGACAAACACATTCACCCAGCTGCTAAAAGTCTCTTCAATGCAAATGTGGAAAACTCTAAAGTTTTTAAACTGCACTTGAATTACAATGAGAGGACTACATGATTTTCAAGTCATTTAAAAGGAACTCATTATTTTAATAACTAGGAATAAGAGTCATTTGTACACTGAAACACTGTAAGCCAACCATAGGCTCGTTTTCTGCAATCAAAACAACAATGTCAGGCTGGAGAGATTGCTTAGTGGTAAAGGCACTTGCCTGTGAAGCCTAAAGACCCATGCTCAACTCCCCAGATCCCACATAAGCCAGACACACATGCACATGGTCATGCATGTGCAATGTCATGCATGTGCACAAGGTGGCACAGGCATCTAGAGCTTGATTGCAGTACCTGAAGGCCCTAGTGCACCGATTCTCTCTCTCTCTCTCTTCTTTCTCTCTCTCATTAAAAAAAAAGAATAAAAAATACAGCAATGCCTAAAATGAGGACTTAGTTATCAGGAAAATGCCAAAGACTCAAGGGCATACTGTCATACTGTTCAGAAAGAAGTTTCCAAGTATAATAATTTGCAGGTGAATGTGTGTGTGTGTGTGTGTGTGTGTGTGTGCACGCGCGCGCGCTGAAAAGGAAACATACAACCGTCAATGCCCTTATCTCTGTGCATCATTAATTCCATGAAACTTGGAGCCTCATTTTTCCTATGCTACAAAATACATGCTACACTTGGTGTTCACTAAAATCAAAAAAGGTCATTTCTATGCCCCTTCCAGCATTCCAAGGGATCATTTTAGAAGAAGGGGCAGAAAGAATGCAAAAGTGGTAAAATGGGAAGATATTCTCTGAAATGCTGTCTTCCAGACTTGACATAAATATTTCACTCATGATCTCACAATAGCTATGGTTTCCTGCACAAGAACTGCACAAGATTGGGACTGCCAACATTTTGTTTTGGATGGGGGAAGAGTTAATGAGGCCCTACCCCTCTCTGAGAAGCTATTGGCATTTAATGATTGCTGGGGGAGAGACATTTTCATCAGTGGTACAGCCACTGGTAAGTTGTTCATGCTCCTGTAAGCACGCCTAATTAAACTCACTGGTCACAAAAAAAAAACAGAGAACATGAGGAGTAAAGACTTAGCCTGAATCTTCAGGGCAAATGACTGAAGGTGTTCTCCCCTGAGTAGGTGAGCAGGGAAAGAGAATTCATCAGGACAGTGTCAGTGTGTCAGTGTGTGCTTTTGTGATGGTCAAACATGGGGAAGAGCTAGAGCATGAGAACTGTATGCCTCACATACATGTCACAACTCTTCACACCATTTAGGAAAACCACTTTCAACAATGCACACTAATATGATAGTGAGAAACAGACTAAATGAAAAGGTTTTGTCATTAATGTAACAAAGATAACAGCACTACTATTTCTATGGAATTCAAAGAATAGATGCATAGTAACAATAGAAGCAAGGAGGCAAGGGAGGTACCTCAGCTGGTAAAGTGCTTGTCTTATAAGCCTGAAGAACTGGGGTTCAATCCCCCATGTAAAAAAAAAAAAAAAAAAAAAAAAAAAAGGCCAGGCATGGTGACACATACCTTTAATCCCAACATTTGGGAAGAAGAGGTAGGAGGATTGCCCTGTGTTCAAGGATACCCTGAGACTACATAGTGAATTCCAGGTCAGCCTGGGCTAGAGTGAGACCCTACCTCAAAAAAAAAAAAAAAAAAAAAAAAAGAAAAGAAAAGAAACAGGTAGAATGGCACATATAATCCCAGTACTGGGGACCTAGAGACAGATGAATCCCTGAGGTTCACTGGCCACCCAGTCTAGCCGAGCCTAACCTAGCCTAATTGGTACACTCCAGACCAATGAGAGACCCTGTCTCATAAAAAGGGGAGGGGGTGTATGGCTTTCCTAAGGAGCAACACTCAAGGGTTTCCTCTGGCCTCCACATGCACACTCATACATGCACATACATAAACACATATTTTTTGTTGTTGTTAAAGAGAAAAGCAAGCAAGTAAAGACAACTGTATATGTAAGCAGCAGAGCTAGGGAGATGGCTCAGTGAGTAAAGTGCTTACCATGAAGCCCGAGGACTTGTGTTCACATCCTCAACACCCATGTAAAAGTTGGGCTTGGTGATGCATGCCCCTAATCCTAGTGCTGGGGAGGAGGGTGTGACTCCATGGAGCTTGCTGGCTAGCCAGTACAGCTTAATCAGTGAGCTCCAGGTCCAGTGAGAGTCCCTTCTCAAAAAAATATGGTGGAGGAGTCTGGGGAAATGGTTCAGTATTTAAAAGCACTTGCTTGCAAAGCCTGGTGGCTTAGGTTTGATTGCCCAGTGCCCGCAGAATACCACATGCACAGCATGAGCTTGAGCCTGGAGTTTGTTTGCAGTGGCAAGAGGCCCTGATGTGCCTCTACTTACTTATTTAATTTCTCTGTGTGTGTATGTCTCTACCCCCCCCTCCTCCTTTTCTTGCTCTTCCTCCTTTCTTCTCTCTCTCTCTGTCTCTCTCTCTCTCTCTCTCACACACACACACACACACATACACACACATAAAAAATAATTTTTTTAAATATGGTGAAGAGCAATTGAGGAAGACACATGATATGAACCTCTGGCCTTCATATGCACACTCACAAGCATGCAAGTACACCCACACTGACAAATGAATACACACACAAATGTAGAGGCCACAATTCAATGTCTTTTAGTATACTTATAGAGTTGTTCAAACATTAACACAATCAGATTAAGAACCTTTTGATTCCCCTGAAAATGGAACTTAACTCCTCTTGGCTATAAATTCTTCATGTCATCATAGTCTTCCAATAGCCACAAAAAAAAAAAAAAAATGATGGTGGTCTATATGTAAAATGTCTCCCATAGCTCATGTGTTTGAATACTTAATCCATAGCCAGTGAGAGTGTTCTGGAAGATTGTGGAACCTTAAGAAGGTAGAGCTTGCTGGAAGAAGTATATCACTGGGAGGTGAGCCCTGAGGTTACAATTTAGTCCAACACATTGTTCGCTCTCTCTACTTCCTCACTGCTGATGTGATGTAGACTTCTTGCTCCTCTCAGGAAAGACTCTAACCTCTAGAGCTATAAGCCAAATTAAACTCTTTTCCTTCTGTAAGTTGTTTCTGCTTGGATATTTTGTCCCAGCAATAAAATAGGAACTGATACAACGTTCATCTACTTTCTGTCTCTACAGATTGCCTGTTTTGGACATGTAATCATACAGCATGTGGTTCTTTGTACCTGGCTTCTTTCATTTAGCATAATGTTATTAAAGTCCATGTGTTTTAATGAGGGCCTCTCATTTCCTTTTATAAACAATACTCCATTGTACAGATATACCACATTTTGATTTACCATGTACAGGCAATTGAATCATTGCTAACTCTTGGCCATTATGAGCAATGCTACTGTGAACAATCGTGTAGAAGTTTTTGTGTACACCTATGTTTTTATTTCTAAGTATCAATACTGAAGTAATCAGATCATGCCATAATTCAATGTTTAACATTTGAGGGATTACTAACTGTTTTCCAAGACATATGAACCTTTTGCAATCCTGGGGTATGTGACAGTTCCAATTTTTTCTACACACTCACCAACACTTAGCTGCCATCAAAGTGGTTCTCTTGTTAATGTTTTGATTTATACTCTCCTGGTGACTTATGCTATTCAACAGCTTTTTTCATATTGACTGGACATTTGTATATCTTCATTAGAAAAATGTCTACTATATTTTTTTCTAATTTTAAATGGGTTGTCTTACTACTGAGCTTTAACAGTTTTTTATATATTCTGGATGGTAACACCTTATCAAATACATAATTAACACAAAGTTTTCTCATTTTTTTGCCTGAATTTTCATTTCCTTAACATTGTTCCCATGAATGTATTCAGAGAACCCTGAACACTATGCAGATTTCATTCTCACAATAATCAATGTGAAATATATGTAGAAAATATGAGGAAAACACATAGCATAGCTTTTCTTCTCATATTTCACTTCCCCCTTCATAATTTCACTCTAATATAGTATATTTATGCTTAAAAGTCTTTTATGAGTTTATGTTCTTTCATGTTTCTATGCAACAAAAAATTTAACTCACTCAAAAATTTTTAAGGACCTATATTCCTGTGACAATAAAATTCTTAAGCTATGGTAGTTTTGTCTGTATTCACTTAATTAACATAATTATTAACATCATAGAATAAATATAATAATTTCTATGAAACAATAGTCATTAAACATGGAAATTAATTTTTTAGGTAATTAACAGCTCAGTATGATAGACAGGGTAAGAGTTCTGCCGGATATCAAAACTACAAACTGGGGCTGGAGAGATGGCTTAGAAGTTAAGATGCTTGCCTGCAAAGCCTAAGAATCCACATTAAACGCTCCAGATCCCAGGTTAGCCAGATGCACAAAGATGAGGCAAGCACAAGTTTGCACATACCCACTAGGTGGCACAAGCATCTGGAGTTCAATTTCAGTGGCTGAGGCCCTGGTGTACCAATTCTCTCTTTCTCTCTCTCTCTCTCTCTCTCTCTCTCTCTCTCTGTGTGTGTGTGTGTGTGTGTGTATCAGTTTCTCAAAAATAAAAAATAAATTTAAATAAAATAAATTTTAAAAAACTTAAAAACTGAGCCTTGCGTGACCTGGGTGTTGAAACTTTGGGTCAATGTGCAATAGTAAGACTATAAATGGAGAAGAGTGTTTGGAGTCACTTGCATGTTTGTTTGTAAAACAGAACAAGACTGAGGCAAAAGAGAAGATTAAAAACAACGATTCTGCATGATGTCCAAAACATGGATATGTCTTCAGGCAACTCAGTTTCTTTCAAATACAAGACAAGTTGAGGATATGAAGATCATTCTCCCATAACTCAGGCCTGTAATAACTCTTAGAAGGTCTTCTTGCTCTCCTCTGTACTTATGTGTGCCCTGGCTGGAAGAGATGTGCTTAGGAGGATGCTAGAGGTCTTTATGCTATCTTTAAAGGCTATGAGTGATAAGTTCCTCAGATTTTACATGGTCTCTCTTTACTAGAACCTCATTTTATATAGAACAAAGTGGCAACTTAGAGAAAAAACTAACTTTTCCTAACATTTCATAATCAAATAAAACAGAAGGGGCAATTCATCAAATAGCCAAAAAGAGTTGTTTTCAATAAGTGGTGAGAATAGACCCAAATGTTGATAAATTTTATGTCACTTCTATTTATCACTCTGAATATTTGATGGCTTCAAATCACTTGATACATTAGACAGTGATATCCAAATAAGTTTAAAATAGCTACTTTAAAAATCAGACCTAAGCTTGACAGGAGATTATGACTGGATTAATATTGCTTATAGTCATCTAAATGTCGCTTTGACAAACTCAATGTTTGTCTTGATGACATCTCCCCCTAGGCATATGGTGCTTCCATTAACACCATCATTATCTCTGTAGCAGAAGAAGATGCCTCATGCCTCATTGTCTTCAGAATATTTATAATTTACAAGGCAACTCTTTGGTCATGATTGATAATTACTCATAACACTGAGGGGAAAGATCCCTGCACAGATGTTATCCAAGGTGGAGAAGGTTTTCTTTTTAATTGCTATTAATTTCAAAGAACAAAATGTTCTCTTTGAAGCAAACATTTAACTGCCATGACCCAAATTTATATTAAAAGTTACTGCATAAAATATAACATAAAAAAGATACTGGACTAAATTCTATAATAACAACATTGGATAACTCAGAGACATGCTGCAAAGGCCAAATCATGGAGGACAATTCAGCAGTGTCATTCCACATGCACTTATTAAAAATATGCCTTACTTGCCGGGTATGGTGGTGCACGCCTTTAATCCGAGCACTCAGGAGGCAGAGGTAGGAGGATCGCCATGAGTTCAAGGCCACCCTGAGAATACAGAGTTAATTCCAGGTCAGCCTAGACCCAGAGTGAGACCCTACCTCGAAAAACCAATATATATATATATATATGCCTTACTTACAACCTGTGATATAAAAAGTAGATAATAAGCATATATTAGTCATTGAAAAAAGGTTCTGCTCACTACAAAATAAAAACAAAAATCTGAGAGTTATGAGGGAATGTATGACCTAAATATTTATCCCTAAATGTGGGTTGTCATAATCTAAAAATACTCCTTAAGACACTTACTACTTCCAAAATCAGTTCGACACACATTCTTCCCTATATGCCCAGTCCTCTCTGTCAATGGCATGAGACACAAAGCTCTACAATCTTGAAAAACATAATAGTTCATAAGACTAAGAAAAATTATTTTGGAATGGAATCTCAAAGAGGAAAGTGCGGGGGGGGGATTATTACCATGGGATATTTTTTATAATCATGGAAAATGTTAATAAAAAAAAGTGAAAAGATAAAAAAAAAAAGAAAAATTATTTTGGAAAACTGCTCAAATCATATAAAATATCACAGGAAATAAGAATCTCAAGATCCTCTTTATAACTAATGATTAAAGGGGAAAATTCACAGCTATAAGAATGCTTTTAAAGAGAACAGAACACACATAAAATGGTTTAAAAAAATACTTTTCATATATTGTGTTATATACTGTTTATGAGATAGTGTTCCCAAAGTAATAATATTTCTCTATGAATTACCATATAATTGTAAGTAAAAATTAGAATGTGCATTATTTTCACACTATAGGCTATCTTTTACTAAAAAAACCCAATTACAATAAAACTTTCCAAACATATTAGCTATGAAATTTTGATCTCCAGTCTAAATTAATTCATCTAAGTGACCTCTTTCTAGTCACCCTTGAGCCTCCTGTGTTCTTCTAGTTCCAATTAATGATCAAGATTTTGGATAGATCTAAGCAGACTAAAATTATTTGTGCTTGAAAGGATTTTCTCAGCTGGAAGATGGCTCAACAGTTAAAGGCACTTGCTTACAAATCCTGCTGGCCAGGATTCAATTCCACAGTACCCACATACAGCCAGATGCACAAAATGGTTCCATATATACATATATATATATATATATATATATATATATATATGTTTATATATATATATATATATATATATTTTGTATATATACATATGTATATATATGTATATTTAACAAAAACAGAAAAGACTTTCTTCTGTGAAATCCCATTAAGATTTATCCTCAGCTCATCTCTAAGAGATTTTCCTGGCACAGAAAATATACACAATGCATACTATTTTAATCTTTGAAATTTTTGGCCCATCCTAAGGCAAACACACCTACAGAGATCTCTCTCCAGTCCTAAGATCTGTTGTTAATCACGCATAACAGAAAACATGGAACTTTTTGCAACACAAGTCCCTTGTCTAAGGATCTCAACTTCTTTCTAGGAAGCTCAAACACACACTAATCTTTTAATTAGTATTAACCTTTAACTCGTTAATACTGCCTCTTCAACACTAACAGGACTCCACAGCAGGTCATACCTCTACATTAGCCAAAACTCTTCCTCCATGATGGTCTGTCTCCACTACTGGAAAATGCAGTGAAGTACAACATGAAGCCTAAGTGAGTAACTTGTTTTTCAAAGGTGTACCAGCAATGGCCAAGCAAGCCACAGCAAGTCCCACAGGTCCATGCATGAAATATCTCTTATAATTTTTACCCAATGTCTTGTTTACTGATCAGTAATATTGTGGATGATCTAGCAAATAGTGAGTAGCCTGCATAAGTAACCTGCAGCAAGAACTTAACAAATGCTGATGTCAAGGTACTTCCATAGGAAGATTCATCTTTTTGCGGGGTGGCTGGAGGGAATTGAGCTAGGGTTTCACTCTAGTCATGTCTGACCTGGAATTCACTATGTAGTCTCAGCATAGCCTAGAACTCACATTACTCCTCCTACCTCTGCCTCCCCAGTGCTGAGATTAAGGTGTGTGCCACCACTCCCGGCTGATCTGTCTCTTGATAACACTGTTTGTGATGTACAGAGACAGTGCATATACAATGTGGTTGTTTAAATGTAAAATGACTCCATAGCCTCATGTGTCTGAATATGTAATCCCCAGTTAGTGGCGCTTCTAGGGAAGGTTATGGAACGTTTAGGAGGTGAAGCTTTGCCAGAGGAAGTGTGTCTGAGGCTTGGCCTTGAGGTATTATAGCCAGGCCTCTTTCTCTCTATATCATCCCTGCTGATGTGATGATGGGACACCAACTTCCTGCTCCTGCCATGCTCTTCCAAACATGATACCATCTGGAATTGTAAACTGAAATAAACTCTTTCCTTTCCTAAGCTACTTCTATAGGGGAATTTTGTCCAGCTATGAAAGTAACTGACATACACAAGAGTAGAGAAACAATAAAAAGCCTAAAGTACCACATAAATGCAAAACAAAGAGCATAGGTGCTATCCTTCATATGCATAAATTGTATAAACACATACACATGTGAAGATGAAAATGCGGGGGGGGGGGGGGGGGGGGGGCTAACTACATTCAATGATTTAATGATGTGGTAAAGATGTTTTCAATTATTTTTAAAGTTAAGTGGATAATACTGTGCCCAGAACCGCAGGTTGTTATAGAAAAATCCCTGTGTCAGACATCAGATACCTCTTAGTAAGATGTTGGTCAGGAAGGTTCCTGAGGCCCCTAGAATAATACAGGCTATTGACAAGTCTCTTGTTGGTCCACCAGATGGCACGAGATAGTAAGCACTTACTGCTAAAGATACCACATACTTTGGTTGTAGCACATAGACAAATCAAGCTGGAACTGGGTTGGAAGCCTCCACCCTGCTGACTAGCTGTCAACAGAGGACCATGTGAGCTCCACACCTGGCCAGCCAGTTAAGATGTGTCCAATAGTGCAATAGTGGCATGATTTATGGGGGTAATCAACTGCTAATTGGATTTGAGGCCTGCTTCATGGAAAAGTTTTAGTTCAAGGGGGAGTTGGGGACAAAAGAACATAATGGGAGGGGATTATGATCACATATGTATATGTGTGAAAATTGTGCAATTAAAAATTGACTGAAGAGTGAAATCCCACTTCAAAAACACAAAAAAAAAGACTAAAAAGTTTAAATTTTAGCATGGTGGCATACACCTTTAATCCCAGCACTTAGGAGGCAGAGGTAGGAGGATCACTGTGAGTTCAAGGCCACCCTGAGACTACCAAGTGAATTCCAGGTCAGCCTGGACTTGAGTGAGAGCCTGCCTCAAAATATCAAAAAAAAAAAAAAAAAAAAAAGTTTGAATTTTAAAGGAATATAAATACATTTATTTGAGTATTTCAGGATCTACTGAAACTGGGGGCATGTGTGTGTACATGCACATACAAACACACATACACACAAAAAAGGTTAGCCTTGCATGTTAAATAGAATAAAGTTTGGCCTAGGTAATTTGAGGTAAGCTTTCACCAACTGAATGTCCAACAGAAACATCATTTGAAGGAGTTGTAATGTGCTGAAACTAAGTCTTTATTTGGTTGGCTATTCTGCACACTATAAAACATCTAGCCCCTTCTCTAACTCCTGTATCAAGCACCCAGTAGCACCCTGCATTCTTTGGGACAACCAGTTAGATACCACAATTTCCACACACTCCACAAGCAGGCAGTGCAACTCCCTATCAATAATGTTTTGACTGGGAGCCACCAGGAGCTAGTATACCTACACTGAGGACAAAGTGATTTTTAAAGTGGGGGAGGGAGTAGGGATAGAGCTAGTGAAGAAAGTGACACTAAACAACTACCCAAATAATATCAATATTACATAGGCCTTGAGAGAAGAGTATAAATATACTGCTAATTTAGATGATAGAATTATATCAGACTCTAGAACTATGCAAACCAATAAACTAATTTTCTGTCATTAACTTAGAAACATGAAGTATTCTTCTGAATTTTGACAGGAAAGGTCATTTTAAAAGATAATAATTAGCCGGGGGTGGTGGTACACACCTTTAATCCAAACACTCAGGAGGCAGAGGTAGGAGGGTTGCTGTGAGTTTGAGGCTACCCTGAGACTCCATAGTGAATTCCAGGGAAAGCTGGGCTACAGTGAGACCTTACCTTGAACCCCCCCCCCAAAAAAAAGGTATAATAATAGTAACAAGGCAAAAAGAAAATTATATTTAAATTTTTAAAAAGATATAAAACAACTAATCTGGTTTCTCTTCAGATCGTACAAAACATACAAAACAAGGGTACTTTCAGCTTGGAAGGAAATCTCACTATGTTATTAGTCTTCTCATTTTACTTTTTAATTTTTTATTAACAGCTTCCATAATTATAGACAATAAACCATGATAATGCCCTCCCCACCCTCACTTACTCCTCACAAATCTATCCTCTGCTACACACACCCCCAGTTAGTCTTTTATTTTGATGGCATCATCTTTACCTCCTATTATGAAGGTCTTGTGTACACTGAGAGACCATGGATATGCAGGCCATTTTGTGACTGGAAGAGTGAATTAAATGTAGTCCTACCCTTTCTTTAGCTCTTATACTTACACCGTGGACCCAGAATCACTTTACTCTTATGCTGCATGTTTACAAAAACTTCCAAGGCCTGGAAATTTGTCACTATGGCACCAGATCTTTGTGGACCCAGGTACAGACCATGGACCAGGCAGCTTCAGCACCACCTGAAAGTCTATGGCTAAAGCAAACTGTCAAGCTTCACCTCACACCCAGTGCATCAAAACTCATTTTATCCAGATCCCCAGGAGAGTCATATCCACATTGAAGTCTGAGAAGCACTGTCCTAGAAAAGATCACATGAATTCTCCAATGGCTGAAATTCATCTACCACCACCTACACAGAGAATTCCAGTAATGACCTTCAGCACTTCAGAACCATTTTCCAAAGAAGGTGATTGAAGGAACCTGGGACAGAGTGCAAGAAAGAGACAAGGCAGACAAGCGGAGTAGCTTAAACATCAATCCTGTTCCAGAAGTTAAAATTGCATGACCCTTAGAAGTAATTGGGGAGAAAAATACAACAAAATGCCAATCACAAACACATAAAAATTCACGGCTTTGTGGTGACTTCAAGGCTTCCAGGTGAGTAAATATATCTGGGACTCTCTTCTACTGACTCCCAGCCCTTCCACAGACTAGCGCATTTTATCAGGGTCAGTTGAGAAGTCAGCCCACAGTTTCAGGGATTCCACATACGCAATGTGAATTCATATCTAGTGATCTTTCAATGCATAATTAACTTTCTAACAAGAAAATCTCCTTACATACATATGGATATGCATGTACATAGTCATGCCTCTTTCTGAACCACTGTGATAGAAAATAACTGCTGGCGTAATGCAATGCATTCTCTTCCAGGCAAAAGAAAAGTCATAGCCTAGATCTTTGTGGACCTATAGGTATCCAAAACCGTGTGTGCCGAATGAGCACTTAAAGCATCACTACTCCAAAATAAGATGGGCTATGAGAATAAAGTATGTATGCAGGCAGCATTTTGGAGACTCAGGGTGGGGGGGATAACCTGTAACATATGTTTTAAAAATTGCTACATTCATTTTATGTATAATTATTATATTTGGGATTAAGAATATACAGGGCAAAGGGTATAGTTCCATGGTATAGTGAGTGCATGTGCAAGACCCTGGGGTTGATACCTATCATTGAAAAATAAAAAATAAGTTTATCAGTTTATATACATATTTGATATATATCTATATATATATCAAATAAAAATTTTTTAAGTATAGGTAGGTGGCATTATATGGAGTCTGAAAGCTCATCAGAATCATGCTTATATCAACCTCCAGTGTAAAACACAGAAGAGGTGTTTGGCATCAATCTCCTGACTATAGCAAGTGCTAAGTAACAAAACCCATTCTGAAATGTCTACATGGGGAGAGGGGGAGTCTCTGAATTTATACCTAAAGTATAGACAGACATGAAGGCTAAAATAAAGCAAGCAAAGGGGCTGACACAGCCTCAGAGCAATGCCTCACAGGGATGGCCAGTTCTCTCACAGTCTAGGAATGTAGGAGTGGAAAAGATAAACAGATTCCATTGACAACAGCCAATCATTCCCTGGCCTAAGTCATTCAAGTGGCTTAAGCTTCCCACTTCTCAGTAAAAAGAGGAAAGTAAAAACACTGGCCTCCCATCAGGAAAGTTGTCCCATGTGGAAACACCAACACGCCATCCAAAGCTCACTGCCTTCTGTGGGGATTGAACTATAGCTTTAAACTAACTCACAGTTCTTCTGTGGTTCAAAGAAAAACCGAGATGTTTTCTTGAAATTTAAAAGAATTTTTCCAGTTTTAAAATAGCATGTACCAAACTAGAAAGGGGTGCTTGGTTAGGGTCAGTTATGGAAGAAGGCTGTAAACTGAAAGACAGCAAAGTAGCTCAAACCATCTTCAATCTGGGCGGATTCCTCTCATTCCTGGCCGGAACAATCCCATCAGTTAGGAAACTGGAGCTATGCCAACAGAGGCTTCTGCAGCCTGTGGGGGATGGGCGAAGAGGATGGAAATGTCTGGGCAGCTGGCTTTTGTCACAAAGCCTTCTCTCTTAGAAAGGCTTATAATGAGTTTCCTAGACATGATATGACAATGCTTTAGTGACTAATAGGGCAAAAAATCCGAGGTGTAAAAGGCCTATGAGCACATCAATTAAATCTGCAAATATTAAAATATAATATTCTAGTCATTTTTCCAATTGTTTTCATTAGGCTAACTATCATGCCAATATGCAAGGGAAAGACAGTAATATACTGAGAGCTAAATATACACACCAGGTCACTTACACCGCCCACTACTAACTTTTAAGAAGCACTGGAGCCTGGCTAAGGCTGCAAATTATGACCCCAGGTAGGTCAGCTGCAGCACTCTGACTCTAGGCACTGGACAGCTGTCACTCTTAGATGGAAATACTGAGTTTTAGAGTGGCTCAGTGTTGGGAAGTAAGAAAGATACCAGATGTAAATACACACATGTGCTCAATTGTGTGCATAAATGGCTTCCTGTGATCACAGAATTTTGTTTGGCTTGGAATGCTATCAGAAGCACTGTATTTTCTCCTCTCCTCACAGAGATGATAGCTAGCCTATTCCCCTTCCTTTCCTCTTAGCCAAACTAGCAATACTCCCACTAGTTTGAACTGTTGGCTCTTCAGGCAGCTAAAGAGTACACCATGGGCTTTATGCTTTCCAAACTATGAAAAAACTAGGGATTCAGGACCACAAATCTGGAACACAGGAACAGAAATAACACAATTGCCTGAATGGACAAATTATGTGTCATTAATATTATATCAGAGAAACAACTAACATTCTAAAATCTACATTACAAGGGTTTCTAGGTCATAAACTTCCCTCACCTGATGCTAACTGACAGCCTTGAAATTCTGACCATCCCAGGAAAAGCAGAGTAAGGGCATAAGGATGAGAGAGCAAGAAATGTAGATTCTAGACAAAACTCTACTATGAAAACAGAAACCTGGTACCTGGGCACATCATTCACCTTCTCAACAGGCAATTTCCTGCTCTGCAAAACAGAGATGAAAATAGAGGTCCAATATTTCACACAGCCATTACAAGAATTCACTGGAAAAAAAAATGACACTGCTTTGTAAACCCCAAAGCCCTATAAAATCTGTGATAATTATATAGTGACAATTTTACCTGATGTTAGCCATAAACAAAGATGGATTTTGGCACCTCTAACGATGACAAGGAAGACAGCTGTGTGTCCCTCTAATCCCATACATCTGATAATTCACCCTTATAGATAAAATCATCACTGGATTTGAAGGTGCTGGAGCTGTATTTCAAAGGACAATGAGAGATAACAAGCTCTGATTTAAATAAAAGGTTCAAGAACTATAGGATGGCATTACTGTCATTGCAACTCCTTCCTAATCAAGTCCTCCAGGGATGGCTGAGGGAGTGCTAATTGCAAGACTCTGATCAAGTGTGAGATGGGGAAACTACCATAACATGACTTGAAATGAAATTACAGGCACAAGGCTCAACTATTCTACTTTTGTTTTTTTAAAAAAAAGCATATTTAAAAAAATACAATTTAAGGAAACAAACCCAATACCTTAAAGTCTAGTGCTCAGAACCATTCAAATTTTCACTTTCAGGTATGCTTTTTTTTCTTCATTTTATATGATTGTCATGCCAATATCTCACTCTACCATCATCTTTGTCACAGCAATACGATGTCTAAGTACATGGGGAATGGTTCTTAAAAGAGCCAAACAACCAAAGGTCTCCAAGCTTGAGAAGAGAAATAACTACCTGCCTCATTAAAGAGAACAATCCAGCTAAATCCTCACTAGGGTACAGAGCCACTCTCACCCCATAGCAGAAATCTCTATAAGTTATATGTCACTCTGTTTAGTGCAGTTTTAAGACAACACATATATATATCTATTAGAAGAAGGAAAAATCACATTATCATAAACTCTAGAAAGAGAATGACAAAAACTAAAACAAAAAGTCAATAAATAAAATTTTAAGAAAAGAAAGCCATTGAGCTGAAAAGTAGCCTATGAATACACTAACATTGAAACTATGAATACTAATTACACAATCGTCATAAATAGAAGGGATGAGAGACTGAGTAGATGGGGCAAAAACTTTAAAGCAGAAAGCTTTACTAAAAGGATACAAGGAGGGCTGGAGGAATGGCTTATCATTTAAGGCATTTGCCTGCAAAACCAAAGGACCCAGATTCAATTCCCCAAGACCCACATTAGCCAGATGCACAAGGAGGTGCAAGCATCTGGAGTTCACCTGCACTGGCTGGAGGCCCTGGCGCACCCATTCTCTCCCTCTCTCCCTCTCTCCCTCTCTCCCTTTCTCCCTCCCTCCCTCCCCCCCGCCCTCTCTCTCTCTCTCCATCTTTCTCTGTTAAATAAATAAATAAACAAATATTTTTTTTTTTTTTTTTTGGTTTTTCGAGGTAGGGTCTCACTCTGGTCCAGGCTGACCTGAAATTAACTCTGTAGTCTCAGGGTGGCCTTGAACTCATGGCAATCCTTCTACCTCTGCCTCCCGAGTGCTGGGATTAAAGGCGTGCGCCACCACGCCCGGCGAAATATTTTTTAAAAAATAAAAAAGGACACAAGGACAATGCAGCTCAGAAGGACAGTGCTTAGTCAGCACACCAAGAGCCTGGATTCAATCCCCACCATCACAAAATAAAACTTAGTATCATAATAAACTAAAAAAAAAATTGTTAAAAAGAAAGAAAGGAGAGCACGAAAATTCAGACAATACTGTTTAAATAAGAGCCCCTGAGTGAAAACTTTGATCTAAGATAGACAGGGTGATAAAGAAGGAATTTCCTTACACAAGGTCAAAAAATAAATAGCATAAAGTACTCAGAATGACAGGAAGAGCTTTCAGTAAAAACATTTTGGGTAGTGTTTGTCTAGGGTGTTTTGAATATGGATAATATACTTCCCAAATCACTAATAAGGTTAATTTGCCTGGCCCTCCCCTCCCTCACCCTGATTCTGCACTTAGCAGAAAAGGGAGCACCAGATAGAAGTCTCATGTACTAGAATGCAATGTCTAATGCCTAACTTTTACACATCTTGGAAACAAAGAAGAAAAATCAGATACAAGTGATACGGATAAGGAGCAAGGTAGCCTTCTTTCTTGACAGGTAGTGGGCTAAGGATGGGCCCAAAGAAACATAGATACCACCTTGCCTGCCCTGGCAGGACTAGAAGTAGCATGATAACATCTCATCCAAAATGGCTAAAGGCAACAGTTCCTTAGAATCAGTTTCCTGTTTCCAGGAAGGGCTGACCCTTCCTGAGAGCCTCTGGGCCTGCCAGCCAATCAGACTGGTTCCTTCCTACATACCGGAGCCTGGTGATGAGGCTCACTCTAAGTAGATATCTGATTCTTTATACAAATGGACCTGAGCCTTGTGTGTGAGCACTTTCCCCAGAGGCTTCTTCCCCAGAGAGAGACTTTTCCCTATGAGGGAGATTTTTCTCAGTCTCTTCTCCCTTTTGCCAGCCAAAATTTCCAGAACTTCTCTTTTCTTGGGCACTATTATTGCTTCATTTTCTCTCTTATCTTAACTCTCCTTGAAATAGATCTCATAATTTACTCTTCTTTTGAGTGCATATTCTCAATTCTTTGCTAATGTGGATAAGAACCCCGGATTTGGCTAGGTGTGAGAGTGCATGCCTTTGATCCCAGCACTGGGAAGGTAAAAGTAAGAGGATCACTGTGAGTTTGAGGCCAGCCTAGAGCTACAGAGTGAGTTCAAGGTCAGCCTAGACTAACAATGAGACCCTGCCTTGAAAAAAAAAAAAAAAGTAAAGGAAAAGAATCCCAGATTTAAGAGCTGCTGACATAGGAGTTCTTTCTAATCCCACAGAGGTCTCTCCCACCTTCCATGTAGAATTAACTCCCCAATATGTGGTCAGGAATCCAAGCATTTTAATGCAGTTACAAGATGAGTGCTTCTTAGGAAGGTTACCACACTGGATTTTCAATTTTTCTAGAAGTTTCAAGATCAGTACAAAAAAAAAAAAAAAGCCATAAACTAAAGATACATACTACCAACAAGTGGACAGTCATCATGTGGGTTTTTAAAATGTGACCAGATTATTGTTTCCAAACAAACACTAGGACTTAAAATGCCTTTGATACTGAATTCTTGGCAATGCAGAACATCTGGCCTGTATTTTTTAATTAGATAAGAAAGTCTCCTTAAGGCAAATGCCACCAAATTTATTGTAAGTATCTACTCTAAGTAGGAAAATCAATTTGTTTGCAGCACTTTCATTTTGTACTTTGTTTCCCAATTAGTTCTACAGCCAAGGGCTCCCTAATTCACTCTAAGCATTAATTTGCAACTTAAAAGTTAAATTCAATAGTAAGTGTAATTCAACCATCAGAGCAAGTAACTTTCAGTGTGCCTTTTCTAAAGCCAATATCCCAGCAAGCCTCTCTCATCTGCAACTGAGCCAGGGCTTGCCAAGATCAAACCTTCCTAAACTTTTTCCACTCATAATCTCTTCACACAAGAAATTTTTTATGTTACCTCAGTTATATAGTCATATAAAATAGGAATACAAACCATTTACTGACAATAAACCATAAGTAAAACAATCATTTAGCATATATCTAATTTTACATTATATTATAGAGGAAAGCAAAATGTTATAGTGATGAGATGGATATACTTATTTATTTTCACATAAAGAATTAAATCCTGGCTGAATAGTGTGCTGCCTCTCCCTCAGGAACCTCAGTCTTGCAAGGGAAGGAGAGATAATTTAAGGATGTGAATATCTACCCAAACAAAGGCCCCACAGTCTTGACTCTCAGTGTGTATAACAGGGAAACATCCTGATGGAGAATATGGCCCAATTAACTCAATTCATGGACACGAGGCAAACAGACTTCCTAGACAATGTGTCCCAGCAAAAATATCAGCCACCAAAAAAACAGAATCAAGTATGATCAGTGTCACCCACCAGGGAGGCACTAGCCCAGAAGAGGGATGGAGGACCTTCAAAAGGTTCTTCCTCCCTCTCTGTGTAGGATAATCATCACTGAGCTTTCTGAAATTCTTATCTACCAGGTGCATGCTGTGGATATGATAGTATGTGAGTAGAAATTCCACCTACCAAAACCAACCTGGTAGACATTTCTTGTTGCCATATCCAGTCAGCACATGAAAGGCCATGCAGCGTCAAGGGATGACAGCAATAACAGGAAAGTGCCCAAACTTGGGATCTTACAGCTTCCGTTTCCTCATCTTTAAAATGGGGCAGTTCCTCCGGATACCAGCACAAGGGGCAAGGAGACACAGAGAAAAATCAACGCCTACCAAATCAGAGAGTCACAGCCCCAGAGGCCCCCCAATACCTCATCACTGAAACAGGCCAAAAATGAACCCAACATGGCTCAGGGAAATTTTGCGGAAGAGTGGGACAGAAAGAATGTCAGAGCCACATGTTGGGTCATGATATGCAGAGACATTTATCGTACCAATAACTGTGGGCTAACTCCACAATGCATGACCCATATACCTCAACAAGGAGGGGCCAATGGGGAGGGGGTAGGTCATGGATGAGCCTAATAATGGTACCAAACTGCCTGTACTTGCATAATAGAAAGCTAATTAAAAAGAAAAAAAAATGGGGCAGTTCCTAAAATCAGATCACTAGTGTCTGTGTGAAGCTGGGCAGGCACTGTGTGCCTCAGAGCCTGTGCCCATAGATGTGAGGGCTCACAAATGTCACACGCATACCTTGCTGAGTGTGACAGATGCTGTTTTAGAAAGTGACAGTGCTGGTTCTGTTCCAAGACCTTTTAAAGGATTTACAAGCATTGTTATCTCTCTTACTGCTCCTCACAACTTTGCCAGGCAGAGATTATTATCCTGATTGTGCAGGTAAGGACAGGGAGGATCCCAGAATGCATCACAGAGAAGCTGGAAGAAGAGAAGAGCAAGGGCTTTCCAGTGAGCCCCCAACCTGGACAGCACATATAGATAAAACCAGAGCTGCAGGTACCAACCTATGCATGGACCACAAGTCAATGTCAAAGGAAAATATCTGCCCTGACTGCTACATCCATAATCCCTAGAGCCATCTCTCCCTCACAGATCCTCAGAACGATAGCATATGTCACAAAGCTTTCTCGGGTTTCCAGTAAAACATACATACCTGGCTGGAAGCAAAAGACTGTAGGACAATCATTACAAATGAATTTACCAGTGCACATTCTTTTAAGAGCAGAGTGATGACTAAAGAACAGGCATAGATAGATTTCTCTGACATAATAAGAAGTCCTCACAACAGCCTTCAAATCATTAAAACACAGTTAGCAGTTCTCTAATACAACATGCTTCAAAAATCATCCACAGAACTATGAAATGTATCTGAAGACCTTTTGGTTACAACCTTATTTCTATTAATAGCCAGGGATTCATTTGTAATGCAAAGATGTACAATTATTAGATTTTAAATAATAAAAAGATACCATAATTTCCATATATATTCTTTCTGTATTCAGGTTATAGCTAAAATCAAATACCCAGTTTCCTTAAACCCTTTCACAACAGCCAAACTGGTTATCAGAAGTTAAAAATGGGAGGCATATGAAATATTATTTGACCAAGACTGTGCAGAGAAAAGAGCAACAGGAAGGCTTATTTCAGCTTCAGTTCTTCCTTGGGAGAAAAAGAAGCCAATGTCACAACTGGGATGATGACACCGTAGGAACCTCCAGCTGCCACTCAAGGGGCCTGGTGGAAGCACACACTGTTGTGGGGCTCTGTCATTGCTGTTAAATTTTTTGCCAAACAGCAAGAGGAGCTGGCAAATGCATTCACCTTAAAAGTAAATATTAACTTAATGAGCCTGGTGACTAGAAAACTGATCCTTCCCTCTTGAAATTTTCACTGCCCTACTCCTTCTCATCCAAAAGAAAAAATATATAAATATATGTGAATAAGGAACAAATTCTCCTAGATCGGAATCTAAATGGTACCCAAGAAAAATCTGAAATCATTCTCCATGTGGTCACCCTCATATCTCCCAACTCAATTAGTGGTTAACAGCAGAAGACAAGCAGTTAAAGTGAGGTACATACTGGAGCCAATCCCCAGTGCAGCAGGGACCATAAGGAGGTCCAGATCTGTTGTCAGAAACTGAAACTTCTTCCTTCTTTCCTGGCCTGCATCCATCACCCAAAAACTACTACATCTGTCTCACTGAAAGGATGGCACTAAAAGGTCACTAAATTTACCAGACTGTGTGTCTGGCCTGTAAAAGGGATCAGGACAGAGAAAGCTTTTGGCTGGCAGCTGCACCATTTGCCACTGATGAGACAGAGCTCTCTGTTTCCACCCAAACCGTGCAGTATTCAGAACAAAAGGAAAGAAAATCCAGTCAAATAGAACCACAAAGAAAAGGACAAGAAGGAGGACAGAAAGAAAAAACAATGGTGTACTTCTTTTCTCAGCAACCATGCTACCAAAAAAACAAGTACAAAAAGTTATTCATGTCTCCTCTTTGCTTACTAACGTCTTTCATCTTTCTAAATGTACATGCTACATAATATATCCTCAATTTTTCTATACTTTTACCATCACAACTATTCCTGTTGTCCCAATATGAAATAAATATGAAGGTAAAGTCCTTTCCCATGCATAAGCTAATAATCAACTGTACTTATTCAAGCCTCAAAGAAAAATATGTTCATTATTAGACATTTTGGCTTTTCAATGCAAGCAATTTACACCCAACATAAGATGTCCTAAAGATTCTCTTGGAACTTGACAGTTAAAGCATGCACCAACATCTTCCCCATCATTCCTCCCTGCTTGATCCAGTCTGTGGTTCACGCAGCTGCCATCCAATAGTTAACCTTCCATACCCCACATTGGCTGCACAGCCCTAATGTCCAGCCAGAGAGATTATTAAATAAATTATGACTAAACAGATCAAACACATATCCCATCCAATAATCCTATGCAATCCATATGCAAATCTCGATACAAACACCAACACAGTTTAAAATATCCTTGAAACTGGAATCTGAAATGTAGAGTCAGTTAGGAACGAGACCCTTTTGATTTCATAATAATTAGTCAACCACATTCTCTTCAATGTTGTTTTTATTAATCTAATTATTTCATCTCCTTAGGCCTTGATTTCCTCTCAGTAAAACGAGTGTAACTTGGCTCAAAAATGTCCTATGCTATCGTGGGAATTTGGGGGTTCATTTAGTATCATGCCATATGAGGAAAAAGTGTCCAATTGCTAGGATTACTAATAAACACAGGTTACATCCCTATAAGAACTCTGGGTGGGTCTATATGGTATATACCATGGTACCTATGGTGTTTATTTTGAGAGGTTGCCAAGTAAAATGTTACTCAGGAAGCAGACTTCAAACAATGTAATAAGGAAAATAAAGAGGATGCTGAAAATAGTTAAACTGGGGTCATGCAATTAATTACTATTATCTTCCAATAACTATACCAGAACTAACATACATTACACTGTACAATTTACAGTGGACTTTGCGAAGCATGTGTTTATTTCTTTTTAAGGTTAAAGCATCTTTTGTCATGCATCTAAGATATCATTTAGACCCAAGTCAAGCAAACCTCCTGGGGAAAGTTCTGAACTCAATTAAGGCACCTTGGGACAGGCCATATGTTACCAAGCCTTTTACACACCTGAACCCCAATATCTAATAACAAGAATCCTCACGCATAAGACTAAACAGTCTGACCTTTAAGAGGGTAGAGTCTAGTACTGCAGGACAGTCTCCATCATCTCAGTTAAAAACAATGTAAAGAGGGCTGAAGACATAAAATAAATGAGCACAAAGAATTTGAACTCATGCCTTGAATGACAATTAGTTTTATCTCATTAATATTTCTTCTTTATCTCTAACTCATTTTTAAATTAATGAAAAGTGTTTTCATTTAAAAATTGGTGATTCATTTTTATTTGTCTCTGTCACAGGAGAATGTTTACTTACTCTTTGTTAAAAATCTCCGAAAGTGGGCTGGAGAGATGGTTTAGCAGTTAAGGTACTTGCAAAGCCTAAGGACCCATGTTCTCCGGATCCCACATTAGCCAGATGCACAAAGGTAAGGCAAGCACAAGGTTGCACACGCCCACTAGGTGGTACAAGCATCTGGAGTTCAACTGCAGTGGCTAAAGGCCCTGACATGCCTATATTCATTCATTCTCTATCTATCTATCTCTCTCGCTTTCTCTCTCTTTCCCTCTCTCAAGTAAATAAATGAATTTTTTTTTTTTAAATCTCTGAATGAAGCCAGGTGTTGTGGCACATACCTTTAACTCCAGCACTAGGAGGCAGAGGTAGGAGGACCACTGTGAGTTCGAGGCCATCCTGAGACTACATACACAGTGAATTCCAGGACAGTATGGGCTAGAGTGAAATCCTACCTTGAAAAAAGAAAAACACTCTCTAAACACTCTTAGTTTTCCTTTTGATTAAAATATCTTCACTATTAATTTGATATTGTGTGCTATTATAAAATTAATGGCACTCTTATTTTTTAATCAATATGAATTCATGTACTAAAAATCAAACTATTTAAAAATGTTCAGACTGCATGTAATTGTACCAATATCCATCTTCAATTCCTTTTTAATACTTCAGAAGTAGATCTTTTGTAAAACAGACCTCCCAATCATTTTTATTATCTAAACACATTGCACATATCCCAAAATTAAGCCTACTACCTCTAGCAGCAGAATATGAAAGTGTGTAAGTGTGTGGAAGAGACCTGCACCCAAGTTCTCGTGGAGTGTTAGAAAACATCTCCCTCCCCACAGTCATCCCTTGTTCTCAGCATTGATGTCAGATGCTTTCATTTCCAAAAATATTTAAAATAGCACAAATAATGCCCAAAGACAAGTAAATTATACTTATATCCTGGCCTTAAACAAGACCAACTCTAGAGGGTCACATTTTAATTTGTTTCATTTCACCCTTGGCACAGTCCCTTGAGAAAATTCTGAGATAGAACCAATTCCTGAAATTCTAACTATAACTCTGTCCCTTTCATGCTACTTCCAGAAAATTATCATAATACAATTGAGAGACTAACATCAATCTGTCCTTCTTTAATTAGTTGCATACTTCAGTGTTTCAGCTAATTGGAACAGAGTTGTATAACATGCTTGAAGCGTGGCACACTAGAATGGTAATTCCCAAAGTCTGACTATGAAAATGCCTTCCGAATATCACATCCTACAGACCCCTCACATGAGGGTACCCATAGACTGAAAAATCACAACAAAACACAGAAAATTGGAGATGCCAAAACTCCTTAGGTTCTCTAATTCCATGTCTCCTTTAATACTTACAAGTGAATTTTGTAAGGCACAGTTTTAAAATACAGTTTTTAAAGCTGAGTGTGGTGGTTCATGCCTGTGGTCCCAACACTAATGAAGCTGAAGCAGGAGAAATGCTGTGTTTGAGGCCAGCTTGGGCTACCTAGTGAAAGAAAAGAGGGGAAGGGAGGGGAAGGGAAGGGAAGGGAAGGGAAGGGAAGGGAAGGGAGGGGAAGGGAAGGGAGGGGAGGGGAGGGAAGGGAGGGGAGGGGAAGGGAGGGGAAGGGAAGGGGAGGGGAGGGGAGGGAGGGGAGGGGAGGGAGGGGAGGGGAGGGGAAGGGAGGGGAGGGGAGGGGAAGGGAGGGAAAAGGTGAGGGAAAGGGTGAGGGAAAGGGTGAGGGAAAGGGTGAGGGAAAGGGTGAGGGAAAGGGTGAGGGAAAGGGAAAGGGAGAAAAAGAAAGAAAGGGAGGGTAGAAGGAAGAGAAGGGAGATGGGAGGGAGGGAAGGAGGCAGGCTGGCAGGCTGGCTCAGTGGTTAAAAGCTCTTGCTTGTCTATGTTTGCTTTCCCCCAGTACCCACGTAAAGCCAAATGCACAAACTGATGCATGCATCTGGAGTTTATTGGCAGTGAGGCCCTGGCACACCACTCTTTCTCTTTTTCTCTTTCTCCCTCCCATTCTCTCTCTGCTTTCAAGTAAATAAATAAAAATATTTTTGTAAAAAAGAAAGAAAGAGCTGGGCATGGTGGTGCACGCCTTTAATCCCAGCACTTGGGAGGCAGAGGTACCAGGATTGCTAAGAATTCAAGGCCACCCTGAGACTACACAGTGAATTCCAGGGCAGAATGGGTTAGAATGAGACTATACCTCAAAAAAATTAAAAAAAAAAAGAAAGAAAGAAAGAAAGAAAGGAAGGAAGGAAGAGGAAGGGAAGGGAAGGGAAAAGAAAGGAGGAAGGAAGGAAAGAGGGAGGGAAAGACAATGAAAGAAAAACATAAAGAGGGAAAGGAAGAAAGAGAGGAAGGGAAGGAAGGAGAGGGGGAAGGATGGGTATTTTTATCATTAAGCAGTCAAGCATATACTTTTCTGGGAATATAATTATATGTTGAAACTTTTATTTTCCATTTTAACTATCTGGACTTAGAATCAGAAAAAGATTTTTAACACATTCCATATATATGGAATACATACACATACCACACATATATAAAAATAATATGGAGTAATTTCAAAAAACATATAAAGGAAATTCTCAATCTCCTTACTTAAAAATTTCCTTCTAATGGTCTGGAGAAATGGTTTTTAGTGGCTAAGGCACTTGCCTGCAAAGCCAAAGGACCCAGGTTCTATTCCCCAGGACCCACAAAGTCAGATGCACAGATGGTGCATATGTCTGGAGTTCATTCGCAGTGGCTTGAGGCCCTGGTGTGCCCATTCTCTCTCTCTCTCTCCCACTCTCTCTCTCTGCCTCTCTCCCTCTCTCTCTCTCCCCCCATCTCTCTCCCTCTTTCTCTCAAATAAATAAATAAATATTTTTTTAAAAAATCCTTATAATAGGAGCTAGTAAGATGGCTTACTGGTTAAGGCACATGCCTGCGAAGTCTAAGGACCCAAATTCGATTCTCCAGGTCCCATGTAAGCCAGATGCACATGGTGGCACATACATCTGGAGTTCGTTTGCAAGGGCTAGAGGCCCTAGCTCGCTCGTTCGTGTGCGTGCGCTCTCGCTCTCTCGCTCTCTCTCTCTCTCTCTCTCTCTCTCTCTGTGTCTCTAATAAATAAATAAATAAATAGATCTTCAAAAAAATCCTTCTAATAAATACTACTACTATAGTTTCATGTCACTAAAAAAAATAAAGAAAATCCCCAGGTTCGTGTACTTAAAAAAAAAAAAAGATGTTCAATTTTAAAAAATAATAAAACTAAACACTGTAAAGAAAAAATAAAAATTTAAACCCAAATAATTAAAATAACCAGAAGCAATTTTGTGTGTTAAGAATAAAATAAATTCAGAAAATAAAACAGATTCAGAAAAATGAGGATTGTTCCAAGTATTGTCATTAAAAGGTAAAACTACTTCAATAAACTTAACAGCACTCAAGTTTGCAAAATTGAAAGGACCTTCTGGTTCAAATAGTTTATATTTACACTATTTGTAAATTATGTAAAACTCAAAATAAGAAAAGACACATTTGTTTGGTCTATAAATTAAAATTAATTATAGACCAGATTCTAGTCCTTAGAAAATGCCCCTCCTTCAATCAGCTGTTATCAGTTATCTTTATGGTTGCTAGTAACAGACCATCTCAGCCACAACCAAGGATTAATAAATTAGTTACTCAAACCGCAGGTGTAGACAAAAATCATAAGTGCTTAGGCTGTATAGAAACATCTCCTATATCAAAGGTCAGCTTTCTACAATTGATTTCACCTACAGAAATCAAGGCAAGCCCAGGAGGGGCCTCACCTCTCACAGGAGAGACTTCCCACAGCCTGAGGAGCCTGCTGTCGTGATGCCGGTGCTCGGTGCTCGCAGCACAAAGAGGACGCCACTTCTACTTTCAGTTTCTGAGAACACTCCTGCCTTCTCAGAATGAGGAATAGAAGGTGACTAATTCTCCCAAATGTCATGTGTTTTTTTGTGACATGTACTTCCTCGCTGACTCTTTATACAGCACTACCTAGACATTCCAGCCACTGTCTGGGACTAGACATAATGATGGTAATTATACTACCATAATAAGGGAGATGGCAACTTTGATCAAACATTTATAGAACGAAAAGACCAAAATGCACAGAATCTTAGGCATACAAAAATTTAAAGTAAAGAGAAATAAGAGGAACTGAGGTTCTTCTTCAAATCATCCAAAACACTGAACCTAAAATATAATGAGTTACTGGATGCTTGCCATAATCAAAACCAGTCTGTAAATTTCTGTAGCTCATGGCATCTAGGGTATGTAACATGACCACAGTGAACATGAAAAAATATACAAGACAGTGTAAGGGCTTCTGTAAGACAAAGTAAGGCTGAATTAAAACTCCATGAGCACCATGGCCAGCCTTATGAAAAACCCATCAGGGACTTCCATGAGTCTGACTAAATCAAGAATCAGGTGGATGGCATATTGGAGCTGACACAAAACAATCAACAGCAAGTACTTGATGCATCAATCATTAAATAGGGAGGCTCATGGCAAAACGATGCTTAAGGCAGGCTGGAGTGGAGGAGTGAGGTACAGCAGTGACCAGCAGCTTGTTGAGACAGGGCAGGTAGAAGTGAAAAAGCCCTGAACACACATGGCAGTAGCTATAATAACATGAGGCACAAAAGGGAACACTGATAGGACTGGTGAGGCAGGCATGAAGAAAATCAGCAAAGCTATAAAAGCCAAAACAAGAGACTACACTTGAATTTGAGGTTAACAGGGTCCTTAAAAGTCTCAAGCATGAGAACACAGTTGGTACTTCATCCAATTGGAATGGGAGAGAAGCAGCCATTGGCAAAGACAGAAGACTAAGGCTAGGCAGGAGATGGCAAGGCTGCGTGTACACATGAGTGTTGGGAGCAGCACGGAAGAAAATCCAAGCCAGTGTCTCCATGAGGGGTTTGAAGAGTTTAGGACAGGGGCAGGTTTCTGCCTTAGAAAATCACATGGTTGGAAGAGCCATTTCTCATCATAAGGAAGTGGGAAGTTTTAAATTTGGAGAAAACATCAATTACTAATGTTTTGTTTGTCCTGAGACAACAGTGACTAGGACATGCATCTAAGTGGGCAACTGGACATCTCAGGGTAGAGTCTGTGATAGAAAACTGAGTCAGCCACACTGTTAGGAGTGAAGGTAGCCAAAAGCAAGGGGCAGATAAAATGCCCAATAAGAATAGGGAAAAAAATGATCTTGGGAGACAGAGGCTGCAGTTATGTGGGAAGAGATGGCAGCAGAAGCGTGGTCACAGCCAGCCTATAGTAAAAGTCCTACAAAACGGAAGAGAGAAAATATAGACAGGCATCAATTAAGTGAGCTTCTGGAATAAAACAAGTGAGGTTGAGGGAGAAGGAAGAAAAAAACAGGCCTGAAATAGGAGAAAAACACACTGTCCTCTGAAACCAGGCAAAAGGGAGGAAAATGGTGCAAAGGAAGGTGCATGCATGCACAGGGGACTGACACCTAATAGGACTGAGCATCCTAAGAGGAACAGTGAAAGCTTGAACTGTGTCCACACATTCAATGAATCCATGTCTTAACCTCCAGTATCTCCAACACAATGGAGTTTTACTCAGCTGTAAAGAAAAATGAAGTTTACTAGGCATGGTGGTGCACACCTTTAATCCTAGAACTCAGCACTCAGGAGGCAGTGGTAGGAGGATCGCCGTGAGTTTGAGGCCACCCTGAGAATAGAAAGTGAATTCCAAGTCAGCCTTGGCTAGAGTGAGACCCTACCTCAAAAAAAAAGAAGAAAGAAAGAAAGAAAGAAAGAAGAAAGAAAGAAAGAAAGAAAGAAAGAAAGAAAGAAGAGAAAATGAAGTTATAAAATTTGCAAGGAAATTGATGAACCTGGAAAGAATCATATATACTAAAGTACCCAAAACCAGAAAGACAAAAATCACATGTTCTGGGATACAATGGTTGCAAAACCAAAGGACCCAGGTTCAACCCCGCAGGATCCCACTTACACCAGATGTACAAGGTGGCATATGTATCTTGAGTTTGTTTGCAGCAGCTGGAGGCCCTGGTGCACACATGCTCTCGCTCTCTGTCTCTCTCCCTCCTTCTTTCTCTCTCAAATAAATACATTAAAATAAAATATTAGGGCTGGAGAGATGGGTTAGTGGTAAAGGCACTTGCCTGTGAAGCCTAAGGACCCATGGTCGACTCCCCAAATCCCATGTAAGCCAGACACACAAGGTGACACACAGGAAAGGTTGTGCATGAACACAAGGTAACGCACACATCTGGAATTTAGTTGCAGTGGCTGCAGGCCCTGACATGCCAATTCTCTCTCTCTAATAAAAAGTTAAAAAACAATGGCTGGGCATGGTGGCACACAACTTGAAGCCCAGCACTTGGGAGCCAGAGGCAGGAGGATTGTTGTGAGTTTGAGGCCAGCCCAAAAATACATAGTAAATAAAAATACATAGCAAATTTTTTTTTTAATTTTTTTGGTTTATTTTATTTATTTGAGAGCAACAGACAGAAAGAAAGAGGCAGAGAGAGCGAGAAAGAGAGAATGGGCATGCCAGGGCTTCCAGCCAATGCAAACGAACTCCAGATGCATGCACCCCCTTGTACATCTGGCTAACGTGGGTCCTGGGGAATTGAGCCTCAAACTGGAGTCCTTAGGCTTCACAGGCAAGCATGTAACTGCTAAGCCATCTCTCCAGCCCAGCATAGTAAATTCTAGGTCAGCCTGGGGCTTGAGTGGAGGGAGATACTACCTCTAAAAACCAAAAAAAAGTAAAATTTTAAAAGTAAAAAATTAAAATCTTTTTTTTCAATCACATGTTCTTTCTCATACATAGACTTTTTAGTGTTTGCATGTATGTAAATAAGGAGATGTGAAAATGAGTATGGGCTATGATTTGAGACCATGAGAAGGAAACAAGAGGTGATGAAAAGGGGGGAAAGGACAAAAGAAAACATGTAATATAAAAACAGATAAGAGGCTAAGCTTGGGGGAAGCCCCAAAGTGAGAGGGAGAAGAGGGAAAGGAACAACAACAAAAAATTTGAAAAACACCACACTGAAACTTAATTTTTTAATATATTTTACTTATTTATTTGAGAGACTGAAAGAGGGAGAGAAAGAGAGAGGGAGAGAATGGGTGCATCAGGGCCTCCTGCCACTGGCAAATGAACTCCAGATGTATGCACCCCCTTGTGCATCTGGCTTACATGGGTTATGGGGAATCGAACCAGGATCCTTTGGCTTTGCAGGCAAATGCCCAAGCTGCTAAGCCATCTCTCCAGCCCGGAAACTTATTTTTTATATGCTAGTAAAAATTAATTTTTAGCTGGGCATGGTGGCACATACCTTTAGTCATAGCACTCTGGAGGCTAAGGGAAGATCACAGTGCATTTGAGGTCAGCCTGGAGCTACAGAGTGAGTCCCAGGTCAGCCAGGGCTACAGTGAGACCCTACCTCGAAAAAACAAAAACATAGTTGTTGTTTTTTTTTGGTTTTTCGAGGTAGGGTCTTACTCTAGCTCAGGCTAACCTGGAATTCACTATGTAGTCTCAGGGTGGCCTTGAACTCATGGTGATCCTCCTACCTCTGCCTCCTGAGTGCTGGGCTTAAAGGAGTGTGCCACCACGCCCAGCTAAAATAAAACTTTTTAAAAGTGATCTTGGAAGGCTGGGAACATGGCTCAGTGGGTAAAGACGCTTGCAAAGCCTATTGGCTTGGGTTCAATGCCCAAACAACCATGTAAACAAAATGCAAAATAATGGCACAAGTGACTAGAATTCATTTGCAGTGGTAAGAGGTCCTGGCATGCATGTGAGCATGCACACACACATGCACATAAATATTTACAAATGCTCTCACATGGAAAAGGGTTTTGTTAATGTAAGAGTTAAATAAAGATGAGGACATACTGAAATGGGGTGAATACTTAATACAATCTGACAAGCATCCTAATAAAGTAAAGAAATTTAATCCCAGCACCTATGAGACAAAGGTAGAAAAGAATCTTGAATCTGAGACAACCTGTTCTATATAGCAAGTGCCTGTGTAAATAAATAAACAAAATCTGGGCTGGGGTGATGGTTCAGTGGATAAAAGTGTTTGCTATACAATGCTGAACCTAAGTTCAAGACCCCACCATAAAAGCTGGAAGCTGTGGCGGGCTTCTGTAATCCCAGCGTGCCTATGGCAAAAAGGGAGGCAGACACATGAAGAACTCCCAGGAGCTCCCGAGTGGTGGCTAATGAGAGATTTGGCCTCAAAACTGAGGCAAAAGGCAAAGATGATCCAAAAGTTGTCCTTTGTTTGTTTATTTTTTCTTTTTCTTTCACTTTCTTCCTCTCTTCTCCCTCTCTCTCTCACTCCCTCGCTCCCTCCCTCCCTCTCTCTCTCTCTCTCTCTCTCTCTCTCTCTCTCTCTCTCTCTCTCTCTCTCTCATACATACATACCACACACACCCCAAATAATAAATGAAATATGCATAAACAGATAAACATTGAGGCAAGAAGCCACAGAAACAGGAAGAAGGCAGACATCTGCAAGGCAAGGGGAAGACTGGAGCAGATCCTTCCCTCACAGACCAAGAAAAAAATAATTTTGCCTACACTCTGACTTCAGACTTGTAGTCTTCAGAACTGTATAGCAATAAAAACTTCTGTCATTGAAGCCAGCAAGTTTGCAGTGCTTTGTTCAGATGGTCTAGAAAATGAAAACAGAGGGAACATTATCTACGAAAGAGGCGGAGTACAGGCATGTCTGCAAAAGGCGGGAAGGGTTCAGCAGGACACCGCAATTCATTCAAATACTGGCTATCCAAGTGGCCTGAGGTTCCAGCTAAGGCTGGAAATGATAAACCTATTTACAGAGTAATTTTATCAGGCAGTTCCTAGCAGCTATTACAAACTAGGAAAGGAAAAGATGACAGGTCAAAATCCAGAGCTGGCAGAGTGAATGACAGATGATGTACCAAGGGGTAAGCCATTGAGGGTACTGGCAAGAGAGAGTGCTCTGCCCTGACTGAATGGTAAGCAAGCACACTGGGTTGGGAGAGTAGGATAGAGCAGACAGGGACCTCATAGTATGGAAGCTAGCAAAGACACAGGGAGAAATACAGGAATGAAAGAATCAAAAGAAAGGATTCTAACTAAAATGCAATATTTCAGGTTTCTTACAGTTCAGTGAATGACCCAGTTCTCCCAGAACTGAGTGTGCATAAGGAAGTCAGGAAACTCAGGCTGGACTGCTACATACAATGTGCAAATCATCTGTGTAGTCACTGACACACTTCATTACAGAGGTAGAAGCATAATGAAGAGAAAATAATGTCTATGAATATGCCCAAATCACCTTTGCCTGTGAGTACCCCAGTCTCTTCTCACAAAACCACCGTATTCATCATCTCGATTATTATATCATCACACAAAATCATGAGACACACGCTCTAGAAGCTAAGATGGGTACACCCTTGCCCCATCTAACAAGATTATTATATTAAACCTAATATGTAAGTTTGCCTATACCATGTACTTTCAGCAATCATAAATCATA
The DNA here is from genome assembly GCF_020740685.1 of Jaculus jaculus. Taxonomy (NCBI): domain Eukaryota; kingdom Metazoa; phylum Chordata; class Mammalia; order Rodentia; family Dipodidae; genus Jaculus; species Jaculus jaculus. Next base: position 59,429,085 of record NC_059111.1, on the reverse strand, counting down.
TTAAAAAATTAAGATTTTTATTTGTTTTGTATATATTTCCTTGGGATTCAAAAAGTAAAATAGGAGGAAATGCCAAATAAGGGCCAACAGCTCCTTTTGCATCACAAACATGAAGAACTGACCACAGCATGACATAATTAGAAAAATCATAAATTATGTGGCTGTTTTACCTACACAAACAGATGCTTAATTATCTAGATTTACCCTCATACTCAATTCAAACACTTTATACTTCAAAGGCTTGTTTCAATTGCAAAAGTGTTTGTACTTCACATGACAAAGCCAAGGAGAATCAATATTTTGTGTTTCAGTACATAAACATTTTGTAACTTCATCATATTCCATCCTGTTATCATCTTCTGTCCCTCCTCCCCAACCCTATTCCATTGAAGACTCCCCTTGTGCTAAGTAGTCCATCCTGCTTTGCTTCTCCTTCCTTTTCTCTTTTGTAAACTTTCTTATTTAAAAAATATTTTTCATTTATCTATTTGCAAGAAAGAGAGTGCAAGAGCGTTCCAGAACCTCTTGCAACTGCAAATAAACTCCAGACATAACTTCATGTTGGTACTGGGGGATCAAACCCAGGCTGGCAGGCTTTCCAAACAAGCACCATTAGCCCCTGAACCATCTTCTCAGCCCTCAGCCCTTTTCTTTAACAGAAGCATAAAACAAAACCATACAACTGAACTTGCACTTTAGTCAATAATGACTTATGAATTTCTGTAGCTTTTGAGATTTCCGACTTTTTATATGTATATTTACTGTGGCTTTTGTCTCTAAAGCCTGATAAATACTGTATGTGGTAATGTTATGATAGTGAAGACATTTTTTCACCTTTTAAATGCTGAGTATCATTATTATTCTAAGATAAATCATTAAATCAAAAAATGAAGGCTAAAGTGAAACACTACCTTGAAAGGAAAAAAGAAAAAAAATTGGGGTCTGGAGAGATGGAGTGATTAAGGCACTTGCCTGCAAAGCCAACGGACCCAGGTTTGATTCCCTGGGGTCCACATAAGCCAGATGCACAAGGTGGTGCATGCATTTGGAATTCGTTTGCAGCAGCTGGAGGTCCTGGTGAGCCCATTCTCTCTCAAATAAATAAATAAAATATTTTTTCAAATGGAGGCTGGAGAAATTGCTTAGTGGTTAAGGCACTTAACCTGCAAAGCCTAAGGACTGAGGTTTGTTTCTCCAGTACCCACATAAGCCAGATGCACAAGGTGGCATATGTCTGGAATTTATTTACAGTGGCTGGAGGCCCTGGCATGCCTCTCTCTCTGTGTCTGTCTGTCTGTCTCTCCCTCTCTCTCTCTCTCTCTCTCTCTCTCTCTCAAAGTTAAAAAAAAATTTTTTTTTTGAAATAAAAAAGGGATTTGGTGATTTACCTAAAGGCATAGGTAGGTTCACAATGTAGGTTTGCAAAACAAGGTGGAAACTGAGGGAATATCAGCAAGGCAGTTACCAGTGAGAAACTGCTAAAAGGATATTGAGAAATCTCTGCAGGAGTGACACAGACACGACTTGGTAGAGGCATCATCACAGTGTCAGCAATAACACTGTGCCCAGACAAAATGATGTCATGAGAAACCAACTTTCTTTTACCATCTAGGTAGCCCATTTATTCCCCCATTGTTTACTTATTTAGCCTCTTCACTCTAACCAAGTGTTGGACCAAACCCTGAGGATCTAAACATTGGGAAGTGAGGAAGGTAGGCCCAAAACTAAAACAAAACAACAAAAATTCTTAGGTTAGCTTTATCACTGAATAATACATCCAAGCCAAAAGTATAGACTTACCCCACAGAACATAAACTGGCTTACCTTTCAGTCATGGCTGAAATAAACAATATGAAGTATGAAAACTGTCATTTTTAAAACGTCCTTTCTCCAACTGTGATGAGCTACAGGCACATGTCCTATCATTCCTTTGTCCTTGCAAACGTTTGAAAGCCTCAATGTTTAATCTCAAACTGACCATGTACAAAAAAAGACACACATCTATATATGTCCTACTTTGCACCCAGCATTAGCACCCAATTCCTGAATACAATTCCAGACTATTTTCAATACCAGAAAAGTATTTCAGCCAAAGAATAAGTAAATAACTAAATGTATATTTATTTTTCTCGTCTGTTCAAGGTATGTGAGTCAGGGAGCAGCAGCCATACTCTATCCCAGGTACCTTCTAGAAGAGTCACTCCTCAGGGTAAGGATCCTGCAGCCCATGAACAGTGATTAAGAAGAGGGCTGCCACACCTTGCTGCATAGCTAAGACACTGACCCAGGCCTCAAGTGTCAAAACTGCAATCTGAATTCCAACAGTCTAAGGACAGTGGATTTCAGTTCCAAGAGAGGAATAGTGGAAAACCATACATAACAGTATAACCTGAAAATGACCCTTGATGAACTCAGTTGCTTCCTATTTACTTATTTGCGTATATGTGTATATATGTGATGCATGTGCATGTGTGTGAGAGTGTGGGCACCAGTGTGCCACAGTGCATGCACATGTGAATATCAGAGGACAACTTTCAGAAGTCAGTTCTCACTTTTCTACTTTGAGAAGGGTTGAGGCAGAGTTTCTCATTCTGATTGTTCAGCTGTATTCCCCAGGCTTCTGGTTCCCTGTGGGCCATACTCAGTGGGGTTATGGCATTAACTGTAGGGACATGAAGGCTTCATGCAGTCTCTGTGAGGAAGTGGGTACAGGGTATTCCTGCCCACTCTATACTGTAGCCCTAATTCTTAATTTCTTGAATACTTTCTTCTTCTTTGTAGCTCTTCTAACTATGGAAGGTGGGTATTACAGTTAGAACATCATGATGATGAAGACAATAAAGGAAGAAGAGGAGAAGAGAAGAAAGCAATGAAGATGACAATACCAATTGTGACATTTACTGAATGGGAGCTATTACTGTGAATTCTTTTCTTAGGTCTTTTTAATTCTCTCAAGCGCACTAAGAGGGACACAGTATTAAGATATCTATTTTACAAAACGTGTAGAGTGAGCAAGTCAATTGCTCAATCTAAGGGTGAGTGCATGAGGGTTTACCCCCCCCCCCCGCCCCCAGGCACCTCTGTGCTGCTACTATCTCCCAGGTCTTCATCCTGAGATTTCCTTGATTGGCTGAAAAACACTCTGCCCCTCTGTATCTTAATTTTTCCATCTGTGGAATGACATCATTCTTCTGGGCCTAGCTTTCTGTGCTTTACTGATTTACATTATTTAAATAATCACTGTGCTGTAAAGGGAGAATTTTGCTGTGCAAAGGTTGAAAATAATTTTGCTCCAAATGTCAAAACAGACTTGTGACTCTCCAGAGGTTTCAGAATAAAATAAGGTTAGAGGTGTAGTTACCAGCTTGATGCATCTTTATATATTCTTATCCTTCATTGGCTCCAGTCTCAGTTCAGATGCTTGTTTGTTTAAACACAGGTACATACAGCCACAGGAAGACTAACTCACATCCAACAGTGGTGTTTAAAAAAGAAAAAAGGTTTACAAAGCCTCTAAGAATGATTAATATGAGTTTGTAAAACCGTGGGGAAATACTAGGTCATAGTTTAAAGTAAAATACAGAATACAACAATAGGCTATGGTTATAAAGCATGGGGAAATGAGCAAGAACTTTGAATAGCAGTGATATCTGGGTAACAGGATTTAGAAGAGCATTTCTTCCTCCCTTCTTTATTCAGTGCTTTTTCAGTTACCTCTATAATTAGAGAGGAGATCTTTCTTTATAAAAAGAGAAAAGGTGTCCAATATTCTCATGCTGATTTCGCCTTAGAAGAAAGAAGATATTCTCCTGAAAAATCTCAGTAACAACAGAGTGGAAAGTCCAGAAATACAGGTTTGGAAGAAACACCATTATCACCTACTACAGGTGGGAAAGGAAAAAACTCTTCTCTTGTTTCGGGTGTGGAAGAATGGAGGGTTGGAGGATGGTCCAGCAAAGCTGGCAGGGGAAGTCACTCTGAAGTCCAGTGGTAGCTTTGCAGAGCTCAGCCCAGGGAACAGAACAGGTGCAGCAGATGAGGCAGCAGACCATGACAGACAACGGATGCTGATGCTGGCCCCATCCAGAAAACCCAGCCTGGAGCAGGCTCTTCCAGAGTGGACCATGCAGTTCCACATGGCCTAGGGGACTTTCCAGGAGCACACCTGCCCTTCCCTCACTGCAGCAGAGGAAGGACAGATAGCATAGTTCACAAAATTTGCAACTATTAAATCAACCAAAACCAAGTAATCCGTGTATTTATTAGGCCATAAGCACAAGGCATAGATACATCTCTGTTCACATGTAAGTATGTAAACTGCACCTACAGAAGTAACCAGTTTATAACACAGACCAAAAACACTTCACTCTGGAACACCCTGAAAACACTTAGCAGCAGGAACTCAAGAAAGTAAAAAGCACATTCTGAATGCTGTTGCCTACATACAAACCCTCTGCCTTAGTTCCGTAGATGGTTTTGCTACTTTCTGGCAAGTGCACAAAGATGCATCTGATACACAAAGGATAAAACTGGAACAGGAAAGTCAGCTCTTCCTTCAGGAGACTAGTGGACAATGTGTGACATCAACACCACATCACAGCCTGATTCAGGTGAGGTCTGCAAGGGAGCCCTGGGGTCGGACTTACCAACAGCTCTGGACTCACCCCAAGCACTCCCACCCTGTGGGTTTCTCAGGCACCACCATCAGCAAGAACACAAAGGCCTGCACCTGTGTGTTCATTAATCTGCATACTCATTTTAAAAAAGAAAAAACATGTTTCTGACAATTACATAATTCATCTAAAGGGCTATTTGAAATCTGAAAATAATATAACATAATTAAGCAACCAATGTTCTTTCTTATTTGTTTCTTAAGACTTTTTTTCCCATTTCTAAGTGAGAAGTTGGCACCTATCGACTTTACCTAGCAGTAATTAAATACACTGAAGGTTAGATAAAGAAGTTTAGCCTACCTCATCAAAGGTGGTATCATCTTTCTTCAAAGCTATAAAATGAAAAGAAAGGAAAGAGTTACTGTGAGACACTCCAACGAGATCAAGTATCTAAGTTCTAGAAAACAGGAAAAAAACAAAGCAGTATGGTGTTTTCATTTCAGAAAGTGAAATTGTACCCCAACCTGAATAACAATGTTGTGATACAAGTACAAAAACTGCAAATGAGAGAGGGAATTGCACAGCATGCATCTCTGAGAAACACTTTTCATAAATATGCAAATGCAACTATGCTCCCAAGGAGGGAAAAGAAGCATGTGCGTCATTCCCTTATCTCCTGTTTAGCTGAACATGTTTGAATGGAAGCCTAACGGAAGCACCAAATCATCCTACAGAAATATCCCGTAAGTGCCTGGTTTTTCAGCATGTATCTTTCTATGTGTTGTATGGGCCTCCCAAACCATTGTTAGGTTAGTCATCACACTGATTCTGCATAGTACTGCAAACAACATCTACATGCTATGGAAAGGTTGAATATGGTGCTAAAAGACCAGACATGTATGATAAAATATTTTCAAAGAAAATAATACATTCAAAATGTCTTATAGGAACTAACAAATATTTCGAACTTTTTTTTATTAATGTAGTTATTTGAGAACAGAGCAACAGGGAGATGGAAAATGGGCATGCCAGGGCCTCTTGCCACTGCAAATAAACACCAGATGCACATGCCACTTTGTGCATGAGTACTAGGGAATCAAACCCAAGCCATCAGGCTTTCCAAGCAAGCGTCTTTAATCACTGAGCCATCTCTCCAGCCCTAAAATTTATTTTAAATACATGTAACTTTGGAATTGGAATTTTATCGCTCCAAAGAGAAGTAAAAGAATGAAACTTACAGTTGGCAAACATCTAGTTCATTAAGCCCCATAATTACTTACAATGTTTAATAGTAAAAGCAATGAAAAATAGCTATTTATATGAGATTACTAGTTGTGAAAATGTTTAAAATTTATCAAACTTTGGGTGTTTACTAATTTTTACTACTTAGTCCTAGCCTGGACAGAATGACATTGGTATTTGTAACCTGAAAAGCTACCTTCTAATAAAGGGAAGGGAAAGCAAATTATGTTGGTAATTAAGATCAATGTATCTAAAGAGCTGGGCATGGTGGTACACACCTTTAATCCCAACACTAGGGAGGCAGAGGTAGGAGGATCACCATGAGTTCAAGGCCAGCCTGAGACTACATAATGAATTCCGGGTCATCTTGAGCTACAGTGAGACCCTACCTCAAAAAAAAAAAAAAAAGAAGAAGAAAGTAAGAAAGAGAGAGAGAAAGAAGATTAATGCACCTGAATGGGAAAAAAAAAAATCATATAAAAGCTTCTACACTCTAGCAATCTTTTTTTTGAGATTTTTTTTTTAATTTATTTATTTGAGAGTGACAGACACAGAGAGAAAGACAGATAGAGGGAGAGAGAGAGAATGGGCGCGCCAGGGCTTCCAGCCTCTGCAAACGAACTCCAGACGCGTGCGCCCCCTTGTGCATCTGGCTAACGTGGGACCTGGGGAACCGAGCCTCGAACCGGGGTCCTTAGGCTTCACAGGCAAGCGCTTAACCGCTAAGCCATCTCTCCAGCCCTTGAGATTTTTTTTAATTTTACTTATTTATTTATTTGAGAGTGACAGAGAGAAAGAAACAAAGAGACTGAGAGAGAGAGATTGAGAATGGACGCTCTAGGGCTTCCAGCCACTGCAAACGAACTCCAGATGCATGCGCCCCCTTGTGCATCTGGCTAAAGTGGGTCCTGGGGAAACGAGCCTCGAACAAGGGTCCTTAGGCCTCACAGGCAAGCACTTAACCACTAAGCCATCTCTCCAGCCCTCTAGCAATCTTTTGTGTTGAGTTTTGTTTTTATATGAGAGAGTCTTACTCTAGCCCAGGCTGGCTTCAAACAATCTGTAATCCTGCTTCATGTGCTGGGATTATAGACCTTCACTCCTGGCTTTCTAGTAATCCTGAAAAAGTGATTCTCTCTGCTTTCGATCACGAAGTTGTCTTTCAAAAACAATCAAAGCCAGGCATGGTGGCGCATGTCTTTAATCCCAGCACTTGGGAGGCAGAGGTAGGAGGAGTACTGTGAGTTCGAGGCCATGCTGAGACCACATAGTGAATTCCAGGTTAACCTGAGCCAGAGTGAGACCCTACCTTGAAAAACCAGAAGAAAAAAAAAATCAAGAAATATGTAATCACAGAGGTAGGTCACAGTGATACAGGCTGATTGATGAGATAAGCCACTTCTTAATGCTTAGTCTTGCCCTTTTTGCCTAGGTCAATGATCTGCTTTCCTCTTTAGAGAACAATTTACTTTGAATGGAATGTTAAAAGACAGTTTTTTTCCAATCTCAGATAGCTAACCCTGCATTCAATGGCTCACACATGTCACACTACACAGTTAGCTTACATTAAATCTAAACATATTTTGGCAAAAAAAAAAAAAAAATGCTTAAGATCCCAGCTGATTCCTACTAGCTAATTTTTCATTAGAATTTATTTTTTAATCTAGACTTTCTTTCAATCCCAGTCAACAATGTTGTATCTTTTAATTAACATACTTGCTTAGTGAGTCCTTTACAAAATCTTAGTGACATAATTCTAAATACAGACAAGTTGCTCCATTTCAGAAAAACTAATTTTTACGAATAAGAAGTGAGTATCTCATTGATTTCAAACACAAAATAGCCTATGAGCAAATAATGTTACAGTCTCATCCACTTGCTGACTTTACAAAGATGAATGGACCCAATACTTCATGACTGCCATGCAAGGCACATGGCTACAACAATAAGTTTATGGTTTAAAACACAAGCTTTTAAACATTCTCTCTGCTTTAGACATTCTAAAAGTTGTACAAATTTAGCCATATTTTCTTAAGCAACGCTAAACTCCAGCTGATAACATCCCTTTGGGAACTGCAAGCACAGAATGAAAATCAAGTTGAGAAATAAAAGAGGGGCTGGAGAGATGGCTTAGCGGTTAAGCGCTCGCCTGTAAAGCCTATGGACCCCAGTTCGAGGCTCGGTTCCCCAGGTCCCACGTTAGCCAGATGCACAAGGGGGCGCACGCGTCTGGAGTTCGTTTGCAGAGGCTGGAAGCCCTGGCGCGCCCATTCTCTCTCTCTCCCTCTATCTGTCTTTCTCTCTGTGTCTGTTGCTCTCAAATAAATAAATAAATAATGAACAAAAAATATTAACAAAAAAAAAGCTAAACTAAAAGAGAAGGAAAATACCCACCCCCCCACACACACATACAAGAATGTCTGAAACATCCACAACACCTAAATTGCCTCCAAACTTCTGACAGTTTTCTACCACCTCAGATAGAGAGGTGGGATCTGAGTTTAGCAAGAAAGGAAAAATTAAAAAGAAAAATGCAGGTGCATTTACTAGGATACAAGGAATAGAAGACAGATTCTCTCCATGACACAGTAGTCTTCATTCCTGAGTACCACAGGGAAGACTAAGAAAGCCCATTTCTTAACTGAAATCTTTCCTTGATAGATAGACATCTGAACTGGTTTCTTCTAAATACAGAATCCTTGCCCTAAATAGCAGTTAATAGTGACAACAAAGACATTAAAGGTGTCCTTGTCAGATATTTATCAGGTCACTGATGAATAAACTCAGACCCACACATATAAACACTTTTTATTGATTAAATTCCCTGATTGTCATTAATCATTTATGGAAATGTAAGACCACAATTGTCTTTAAAGATATCATAGAACAACAAGAAGACTGCTATTCTGGCTTTAAAAAATGGGGGACATATTAAGCCATTTATTATAATCAGATATTCCATTTGGGCCTTTAGTCAGACACAACTCCATCTAGAAATGCTTCCAATGACCTCAAGCTCAAAGCCACGTATTCTCCAATGGCAACTTTCAATGATCATCATGGCAGAATGCATCACTTTATGACCATTAAAATCCTTGAGGTGAGGTATCAGCCACACTGGTCACCAAATATGAGTTCTTAAACAATATCCAGCACATGGAGTACACATGACAATAATTTCTTGAATTAATAAGTCCAACCTCAATGGCAAAAAGCAGCACCTCACATTCTAATATCTGCTAAACTTTTGGCATATGAAAACTATACATCTTTCCCCTGTAAAAGAACCATAGACACAGATGACATAGAAGTAAGATCTTTCTTTTTCTCAATGCTAGGGGTAGAAATTCATGGCCTTATGCATGCTGACAAGAACTTATCACTGAGCTATACTTCCAGCCCAAATGAAAACCTTCTTGGCTGCTTTGGGAAAGAATATAGTATAATAGTTAATTTGGTATCTGAATCTTTAACTTTACATATCTCTGTTGAAAGAATGGACTCATTAAATGACAACTGGACTCTAGAATTACACATCTACAGCGGAAAGTAACAAACCCACAAAACATTATAATCACAGTCTCTTTTTTAAATTGGGTTCTCTCACAGAAAGCATCCTTTAAATAAATAGTATGCATAGGTTCATTTCAAATATCACAAAGCATAAACTTCCTTTCTCTAGGAGAGAATCAGGATATGTGTTAAGAAATGCATTCAAATGAAAATAAAGAAATGTCAAGGTGACCTTAATTATACACTGGGTATAACACAGATCCACTTATGTCCAAAACTACCATTCAAAAATAGAAAAGACACAAAGAAAGAAATGAGCTTTAATACACTTAAGCTAGTTAACAATTAAGTTTCTACTTGTCTTTGCTAGTCTAAAAGTTAAAAGAAAAAAAGGCATGAGAAAACTCCAACAATTTCTAAATGACCACACAGACACTATTTAGCAAGAAACCATAAATATTCACTGCAGAAATTGATGGCTGACTTTAAAATTCAATTACATCCACCTTATAAAAGAAATATGGCTATATTATAGTCACTCCATGGCAGATGTCGTAAATTACAGCACTGTGGTTTGAAAGTCGGTGTGTTTTATTAGATCTTTTGTACTGTAGTAATTTCAGACCAGCTATTTTGAAGATGATTAATAAAGTTAACATTATGTCTGATGTGTGAACAAATTAAACAGTCCTACTTTTTGTATTTGGGATGATTTTTTTAATGACAAGCATTGTTTGACCATCACATGTTCTCACACATTCATTTTCTATAGGTAACTAGTGGTTTTTTATGGCTAAATAATGACATTGTACATTTCACTGTATTAATAATCTATACTTTTGAATCATACTAAAAAAAGCAAAATAAAGTCAAAGTGTGTGTCTAAAAATCCATCTTAGATTGATCAATGGAAAGGAATCCAATATAATGTTGGACTGTTCAACAGGAATAAACCAGTTTTTCTTTGATCTCCTCAAGAACTACCAATGAAGGAAAGAGGGCAACAGGGGAGAAACAGAAAAGCTGGAAGGAACCACAACAGCCTCCAGCACTGACTGACCTTCACCATGTGATAAATGGCGCATCAGATAATTTTAGAGTTCTATCTGATTTAATCTTCACAACAGACAACTTAGTGAATTACTGGTTGCCCAAGACACACTGTAAGCAAGGAAAATTCAGTCCAAAGAACCACCTAACTCTAAAATCCATCCCATTTTTAGGTTGCTACCCTGTAAATCTGTGACAACTTCTTCCCACTTCTCTTGCTATCTACCTGCAATGTCGGTCAAGTGGGATGATAGGATAGTCCATAATGACAACACAGTGCAAACATGTATTCACTGTGCAAACCACAGAAGACATGCACCAAAACTTAGTTGAATGTGAAAAGCTGAGATTTATAAAAATTGAGGGACCTACCCAATATCACTGAACTAGGACTGACAGCACCATGGACCACATTCCTAGCTCATATACATGAACCCATTCTGAAGACTCAATTCAACAGCCTCTTGCACCCCAAAAATCCTTCAATCATCAAAATGAGTTCACTTCTGATTATGAAGAAATAAGTAGGTAAGAAAGGCTTGTGTTTCTGTAATGCAAATAACTAGCCTGGGCTTGGTACACATACAACAACAAAACTACTTAAAACTCCAATGTCTCCTTTCACAGTATTCTACAGTAAGATCAGCCCTTCCGGAATCACGGTCTTCCTTCAGGACAAGAAATGACCAGCTATGTTCACTGTACTGCACTGATCCCAAGGGAGTTTCATAAGAGATGGTGTACAAGCCACTAGATTCTAGAAGGCATTTGTAAAGAAAGTGGAACTCAAAAGGAGTCCCACCTAGCTAAATCTCAGTAAGCTAGAGAATCCAATGAACTACAATGCCCCATTTGCCAGCACTACACTTAACCCAACTTTTACTGATTGTCCATCAAAAACCTTGAAATTATTTAAATATATGGAATTTTTATATTAATGTCCTTGGTGTCTTACTGAAATTCAACTGTAATGAATTATTTAACACAAAACTGGAGGGGCTCCAACAGAGTCATTAGCATTAGTAAATATGCAGTTAATGTGCTTTATAACAGGGCTTAATGGACTCCAGAACCCGCCTGTGTGATGGTTTGGGTCCAGCCTGAAACATCCTTGTTAATAATGCACAGGACTCCACACCTACTCTCTCACACTTCTTGGCTTCATACTTCATTTGAAGGTAGGGATTCTCCACAGCATACCTAATATGGAAGAATGACATTGTGAATGTCCAACAAATGTCATAACTAAAACCAGCAGTACCTGTTGGCTTCATGACATAACTTACGAAACCCTAGGAAAGAATTTGTATACCAACACAAAATTTTTAATCACACACAAGAGACCAAAAAAAAAAAAAAAAAAAAAAAAAAAAACTGTTGAAATTTTGGTCCATGCTCTCTCTCACTTGAAGAAAGTTTGTACATATGACAATAAATGCATGTAAACATACTGTTAACAATTACTGACACTCCAGGGGTATACTTTAAAGCAGCAGCATGTTTATGATTAATTTCCATTAGCACCTTCATTATCATGTGGACATGTGAATCAAGAACTAGAAGGTATTCTTGAACAGTGATGGATTGACTCCCTGACTGAGCTCAAGTTACCTGTATAAATGAAAGTTATGACAGTTGTATGGGCAGCTACACCTTTCAGGTTAAAAGGGATTTTCTATGGCCAACACTCAAAATTGAACAAACTCATTCCACACGATGCTGTTGTCAACCCCTGACATGAATTTAGTATCCTCCATCGGTTTTTGTTAGTCATTTGGGTTGGCTGATTTAAAGACAATAGCTCCCGCACGCTACTAAATGAACAAGTTCGTGAGATGTATTCATAAACGTCCAGACAACTGTAGGGCTCGCAGCTGGAGGGTTCGGACACCTCGGTTCTGAACACCCAAATCTCTCTTTCTAGGACCTGAAGTACAGAACAAAAGGTCCCAAGGTATCTGTCCCACTTCCTTTAGGATGGATATATTAAACAATACCAGGGCACAAACCGACGTTCCAACAATTTCCAAGGCTAAATTCACCCAATACTAAAGCCTGGTGCTTTAAAAATAACAAATGACCTGAGTGGCCTTTACAGCCCTGTGGGCGGTGGGGGTCGGGTGTCCCCTCGCTCGTCCCCTGCGGGCGCGAAAGATAAAGCGCCAGTAGCGAGGAGGAGGGACCCAAATTTGAAGGCTTGAGATAAGATAGTCCACGCATGAACCCCAGATCCTGGGGCACAGGGGTGACTCTCCTGTGGGTCCTGATGCTCCCCGCGGTTCCCTCCGCCCGGAGTCCGCAGCTCGGGCCGGGCGGCAGCTGCCCCGAGCGCGGCGGGGGCGCGGGGCCGAGGGCGCGGGCGCCGAGCTTTCCGGGCCGGGTGCGGGGGACCGCTGGTCACACTCACCAATGCGGCTGAAACTCTCCGACAAAGTTCTCCGCAACTTCTTCATCTTGCCGATCTTCTCGGCCGGCTGCGGCTCAATGAGGTCGCACATCTGGGCGACGCGGGGCCCGGACAACTTCCCCAAACTGGTCCAGAGCGGAGCGCAGACAACGGCGAGGGCGCGCGGCGCGGGGAAGGCGGCGCCTCCGCGGCTCCCGCTCGGGCTCCTCCGCCTCCTCGCGGCCGGAGGCGGGCGACGCGCGGCGCTCGGGCGGTGCGGGCGGCGGGCCCGGCTCGCGGCCTGGCCGAGCGGGGCGCGCGGGGGCGCCTTACGTGGTACCGGGGGCGGCGGCGCTCGCCGCAGCCGAGGTGGCCTCGCGCCGCGCCGCCCGCCTCATTTTCCCTCCTTTGTAACCGCGAGCCGCGGCGCCGGCAGGGGGAGGGGAGTGGCGCGGCCGAGGAGGAGGGGCGGGGGAGGCGGGCGGCCGGGGGACGATGCCCGGGTCCGCGCGGACCGCCAAGTTCCCGGCCGGGGCGAGGCTGTGCACAGAGAGCCGCGACGCCGACCGGCCGCCTCCCGGGCCTCCCCTCGGCGCGACCCCGCGCCCGGCCCCGCGGAGCCCGGGCGGCGCCCCCTCCCGGCCGGCCGGCCGCGCTCCGCCCGCGCGCTCCAGCTCCGAGGCGGCCGAGGGCGGCGCAGGGCCGGACGGCCCGCGGCTCGGCGCTGGGCACCCACCCTGGCCCCAGGGCTGCCCGCTTTGTCCACCGACGCGTGAGCAAAGCTCGCGGGTTTGGGTCAGGCAGTCCCGGACGGGTGCGGGGACACGTGCAAGCTTAGTAGGCTTGATGGTCTTTTTTTTTAATTTTTGCAGACAAACTGACGTGAAAGATCCGAAGAGAAAGTTAGGCCCGAATACTGGGATCAGATAACCCCACCGCAAGACAGGGCTCCTGGGGTGCCCCGCAGCCTTGTCTCTCGAATGGGTGACAGGAATGTCGATGCAGGTGGTTTCTTATAGGATTGCCTTGTTCTGCAATAAATAGCAAAATGAAGTCCTTAGTCTGCATCCCAGTTTGACAGTGTATTTCTGAAGTGAAAGTCCTTAGAGGCTAAACATTCTCTCATTCTTTTCCCCACCTTAAGTAATGAACTTGAAGAAAGAGTAAGGGTGACTCTCTAAAACCCCAAGAGAAACACTTCCGGCTCCACACACAGTCTTTATTCTCATAAACTTGTTCTTCAGTCTCCCGGGGGAGAGAGAAGGAACAAGAGGGAGGGCTTAGTCTGCTGATTTGGGGCCAGCGAATTTCTTATGAATAGAATGTTAGTAATCTTGAGACATCTGGCTGTGTAAGTAATAGGACCTTATGAGAGTGTGACAATGCTGTTTGGTCTAAAGGAAGTTTTGGAGAACTTGTGTTTTGTTAAAGATTCTTATCTTAAAACAAAAGCTAACCCCCTGCCTTCCTTAAATTGTGAGGTAGAACACTGATTTGTTCTGCCCTGCACAGAGCACATTACTGGGTTTTGATACATTATCGCTGATAAAAGGCAGGAAGTCAAGCCAAGTGTGGATCAGAGGAGAACCAGGAATTCACAAAGAAAGTCAGGATGACTTAAAACTGAAGGAGGTTGGGTCCTGACTGCTGGCTAATTACAAACACCACCAAATGTGGCCTCATACAGGAAAAAATTTTTACTTTTACCACTTCCTATGATTGGTCAGCGAGAAAGTTATCAGCAGTAACAAATGAACAAAGGAGGGGGAAACAAGCTAAAGAAAAAAAAAAAAACACATAGATAGACTCATCAGTCAACAAAGGTAAAGGAATGGTCACTAATTTAATAAGCTTAGACGACAATATGTTCACTTTGACAAAGTCTCTTTCAAATGTATTATGTAGGCCCAGTAGTGAGTAATTGTCATTAAATACTATGTATGTATTATTTCCATTTTACCTCTCCAGTGTTCGGGAGTTTAAAATATTTATTTATTTGAGAGAGAGAGAGAAGGGGTGTGCCAGGGTCTCTCACAACTGCACACAAGCTCCAGACACATGTGCCACTTGTGCATCTGGATTAAGTGGATACTAGGGACTGGAACCTCCCAGGCAAGTGCCTTAACAGCTAAACCATCTCTCCAGCCCAGAATTTATTTATTTGTTTTTCAAGATAGGGTTTCACTATGGCTCAGGCTGACCTGGAATTCACTATGTAGTCTCAGAGTGGCCTGGTGTGATCCTCCTACCTCTGCCTCCTGAGTGCTGTATTAAAGTTGTGAACCACCACACCCAGCTCCTGATTTTTTTAAATTAATAATTTATTTAAATGTGCCCTCTATATACAAAGCTATAGGATGTGTATGTTCAAGGTCAGTGAAGAAAAGCATATTTAATAGTAAAATATGGCCAAAAAAACATATGTATATATACATATATATAGTATGATATAAATTTTCTGGAAACAAAGATTTTTTAAAAACTAAGAATACTAGATGAGTGAGAACTTTGGCCTGTGTGCATCACACCTATAAGTATGATTTGAGTATTTTATCCAGAGAATACCTTTTTTTTATGGTAAAAGTACTTACAATGTAATGGATATTGATTTCCTTTTTTCCTACTTGACCTCAAAACTTTAGCTCACTCAACACCAAAAGTTTTCACTAAAGTACACCTGCCAGGAGAAACTGGTGTTGTATGGCAGGTGAGTTATGAATCCATACCTATCCATGATTTGTTTATGTTCTTCCTTTCTCGGTCATATGCTAAGCTGGCAAATTGTGCAAGAAACTACATTGCAAAGGAGATTGACTTCATGCTTTTAAGAAATATACTTTCATTTAAGGACTCAACTCTTTGTGTAGTTACCTTCATCTTGGATTGTAAATTCCCTTAAGGACAAGGACCTAACATGGGAAAAGCACAGTGCCTGTTTCATCAAAGACATTAAATGATTATCCAATGACTGTTGAGTAGACTGCTGTCACTAAGAAATGATAGTGTTGTTTTGAAGCATACAGGTTATCCAGCATCTGTGTGGCAGGTGTGTTTTCAGTGGGAAGACAGATCTGTGCCAGTCTCCCACCTGAACTTCTACTTCAGAAGGTTCGAGTTTGAGATGGCCTAGACCTGTGGCATTGGAGTTCAGCAATGAGTTTGTCTAGGAGCTAACCCACCATGTGATGGCACTTACCAAATTCATCAATGAAAATATACAAGTATATTCAGCTTGAGGAAGGGTCTGGGAAACCAGTACTCATGAGTTCTAGTCCTTACTCTACCACCGAGTGCTATGTAGTGTTAAAGAAGTAGCCTATTTATTCTCTATAAGGTGAAAGGTTTGAACTGGATGACCTCTAGTCATTCATAGCTACAAAAATCAGATGCAAAATGTAATGGCAAAATTTTTCCTCTCCCAGTTTACCACAGGTAGATCTATCAATACAGAGTAATTCATGTAAATTTTAAAAAGATCTGTTGACGAAAATTATGTGAAATTTAAGTTACATCATTTCTAGTCACATGGAACATAAATTGTGCTTTGTTATAAAATATGATTGGCCTTTTTATGAGCCCTTCCCATTACCAGAGAAGTAACAGGATAATATGCTGCCAGGAGATATTAAGGGAAAGAATACTAATCCAAATAAGCTGTAATATAGAGAATTTGATTAGAGTACAAGTATCAGCAAAAACAGTAGCAGGTTCACTCACCCAAAACAAAAATGGAAAGATACCATCAGAGAACAGATGTCCATAAAACAAGGAGGTCAATGATATATAAAACAGAGTTAGAAAATGAACTTTACATTTTTAATGTAAAGTTTCAGAATTTAGTCTAAGTATAAAGATGAATATCCAGTCATAGCATAATGATTAAAATGGTGGAGATTTATATAATTAAATAGTCTCTTAGATATAAAATAGACCACTAGTTAATTAATCTTAGGATCAAATATCCATGTTTGAATAAGTTCAGAACTGAAGAAGTACAAGTTTTAAATGATTTGTACAGTTTTTCAGTGAGTCATTAGTGAAATTGGTTCATGGAATCCAGAACTCTTGACTCATCACTGTCTCTTGTATTCCAACTGACAGACAGTCCATTCTTAAAAATGTCTTTTCTTTTTTTCTTGTCAAGGACCAAATTTAAATCAGAAAGAGGAGGAACATGGCAGATTGTAGAAGCCAGCATAGTCCCCCATATCTTTCCCCTGCACCCTTCACCCATCAAGTGTCCATTCATTCCTCATTCATATTGTTTTTACATTTACAGAAATCATTCTCTCCCAATACAAACCTCAAGCCTTTTTCAGAAATAAGAGCTACATTTGCCTAATTGTTTTATAGGCAATCCCGAGTTTTTTTCATCATACATTTGAAAAATCCCAGTGACCTAAGTAAGCTGATCTATTTTCAAGTGACTGTAGGAAGAACAAAGAAGTTGCAAAAACACCCAAATGGTGTCACACGTAAGCTAGCTCAGAATAATTTTTAAGATAAACAACCAAAGTCAAAGCAGTAAACCTAGTAAGTTCCCTCCCTTCTTCTATAAAACTGTGCTTAAAGATTCAAATAGCATCCTGTGGGTTTTTAGTTGTTTTACAATTTGTGCTACATAAATTAATATGAGAAAATGTCCAACATTATTTCTAACTAAGATACACTTTGCTTAATTATCTCCTTTGGTGTTAGAGGTGTGTGTGTGTTGCAGAGGTATTATTAACTAAGGATCCTCATTTATAAATGCATCAATTTTCATGTTTCACATTGTGTTCATCAGAATTTACCTCAGTAACCAATTACATAATTGAACCCTGAACATAGTTATGAAAGTGGTCAGAAGCTAATATCTTACAAAACTAAACCCTTAAGCCTTCTGATCAGTACAGACAAGTCCTGCTAGGAGCAATTAAATTAAAGCCAGGCATGGTAACACATGCCTTTAATCCTAGCACTCAGGAGGCAGAGCTAGGAGGATTGCTGTGAGTTCAAGGCCACCCTGAGACTACATAGTGAATTTCAAGTCAGCCTGGGCTACAGCAAGACCCTACCTCAAAAAAACAAACAAACTATACACACACACACACACACACACACACACACACAGAGAGCTCTTGGGCTGGAGAGATGGTTTAGTGGTTAAAGAGCTTGCCTGTGAAGCCTAAGGACCCAGATTCAACTCCCCAGAATCCACATAAACCAAATTCACATCGTGGTATATGCTGGAGTTCCTTTGCAGTGGCTAAGAGGCACTGGTGTGCTCATTCTCCCCCCCCCCCCCGCCTCTTTGCCCTTCTCCCTCTCTCTCTCTCTCTCTCTCAAATAAATAGATAAAATATTTTTATAAAAAGAAATACAACTCTTCTATCAACAACATCCTCATCTTTCCTTCCAAACCTGGACAGCTCAGCTGCCCAGATATTCACATGTCTTTTCTAATCAAGTACTTACAAGTCAGAGGTACCTATGGAATACATACCAATAGTGTCAGTGCCACCTAGCTTAAATTACTATTTGTAATTTAAAATGTAACTAATTTGTGATTTTATAACAGACTATGAATTGATAAACTTATTTGTTTAAACCCACAGTACTCCTAGAAACAATAGCATTATCACCATGTTACACAGAGAATGGAGCTAAGAGGTACCAAAACAATGTGCCCATGGTTATCATGTAGTCTTTGATTAAGACACATTTTTAGTTACAAAAAGGGGTTTAAAATGAGCCATCTTTGTAGCTTGATGTATCTCATTTCCTTTTATTTGTATATGCCTTGAGTACAACTGTGGTTATCCTTATACAGAATGACAAGAAGATTCAAGAAACTAACCAAACTCAAAAACTTTAATGAGGGCCAAGTGTGGTGGTACATGCCTTTAATCCCAGCACTTGAGAAGCAGAGGTAGGAGGAGCACTGTTAGTTCAAGGCCAGCCTGGGACTACAGAGTGAGTTCCAGATCAGCCTGGGCTAGAGTGAGACCCTACCTCAAAAAAGAAAAAAAAAAAAAGTTTTATGAACAAGTCAAAATTTCTACATTCTAACCATGTGCTTTTTGCATTTCTCACTGTTCTGGAGACTTGGTAGTCCAAGATGAGAGTGCAGGCAGATTTAGTGTCTGGTGAAGGACTGTTTCTCATAGATGGCACCTCCATGCATCATTCTCACATGGTGTAGACGATCAAGTTACCTTGGGCTCACCTAGTAGGGCATTGTCCCACTTATGACAAATCCTCTCCATCTCATCACCTCCTAAAGGCCCCACCTGTTATCATGTTCAGGATGCAGAGTCAACATTTGAATCTGGGCTTGGCAGGGCCAGGAACATGCACCATAACACAATACTCCTTCAAGATGTTCTACAGAATTCATTCACAACGGAGGAATTGTTGTCACATCCATACCTAAATGATCAAATGCAGCTTTAACAACAGGAGACAATCAACCCCATATAAAGCACCATGATAAAAAGCAGTAAGTAATGTTTTGCAGTAGTTTTGCCAAAAAAAAAAAAGTTCAATGAACCAGTAGACAAAACTAGAATGTGAGACTTTCTACATGATTACTGATCTGAACTTTTCAAAGTGTTCAGTATTCATGATTGCTCAAGAAAAACAAGAGGTGGCTTAGTGGTTAAGCGTTTGCCTGTGAAGCCTAAGGACCCCAGTTCAAGACAGGACCCATGTAAGCCAGATGCACAGTGTGGCGCATGCATCTGGAGTTCTTTTGCAGTGGCTGGACACCCTGGCGTGCCCATTTTCTCTATATATCTGCCTCTTTCTGTCTCTCTGTTGCTGTCAGTCAAATAAATAAATAAAAGTAATCAAACAAACAAATAAAAGCTTGGGATGTAGTTTCTTTCAGAGAGTATTTGGCTAGCATACCTGAAGCCCTGAGTTCGGTCATCAATACCACTCAGACCCGGAGTGATAGTGAAGGATTGCAATCCCAGACATTCAGGAAGCAAGGCAAAAGATGGAAGTTTAAGGTTATACTCAGCAATATAGCAAGCTCAACAACAGCCTGGGCCATATAAGACCCGGTGGTGCTTTGATTCAGGTGTCCCCATTAACTTAGGTGCTGTGAATGCTAGGTCCCCAGCTGATGGATATTTGGGAATTAATGCCTCTTGGAGGGAGTGTATTGTTGGGGGCGGGCTTATGGGCTTTATAGCCAGTTTCCCCATGCCAGTGTTTGGCACACTCTCCTGTTGCTGTGGTCCACCTTATGTTGGCCAGGGGGTGATGTCCACCCTCTGCTCATGTCATTGTTTTCCCTGCCATCGTGGAGCTTCTCCTCAAGCCTGTAAGCCAAAATAAACCTCTTTTTTTCCCAGAAGCTGCTCTTGGTTGGGTGATTTCTACCAGCAATGCGAACTGGACTACAACAGTAAAGTGGTACCAAGGAGTGGGATTGCTGCTAGACACCTGACTATGTGGCTTTGGCCTTTTGGAGCTGATTTTCAAGAGGAATGTGAAAGGAGTTGAAACCTTGGCCTAAGAGATGCCTTGCAGTGTTGTAAGAACTATGGACTGTGAGGTTTGGCTTATGAGGGTGAGAAAGAG
Organism: Jaculus jaculus; assembly: GCF_020740685.1. NCBI lineage: Eukaryota > Metazoa > Chordata > Mammalia > Rodentia > Dipodidae > Jaculus > Jaculus jaculus. The sequence continues at coordinate 59,408,709 of NC_059111.1, read as the reverse complement.
CTTTGCCTAGACTAGGCTAGCAGTTTGTGAGAGAAGCTTGCTCTTATGCCCATGTCCTGAGAAACTGTGCAGGGTTGCTTTGTGTAGAAATGAACTGGTGTGAGCAGAGGGATATGGCACAGAAAGAAAAGCCTGTGGGTGAACTGTTGCCCATTCAGCTGCAACTGAGAGATTACAACCTTTGAGACAGGGCTAGCTGACCTGTGCTGGGGTAACAGGAAGAATGTAGACTCTTTTGAAGGGGCCTGAGTGCTCAAGAAGTGGCCTGTTCTTCAAAGTCTACTTTATTCTCCCCTGGATTAACAAATTGGCACCCTACCTGGTATTGTGGAGTATAAGAAATGCTGGAAAGAGGGTCATTGAGTTTGCAACGCGGTCTTGTGGTTTGGAAATGGCCATGGGCAGTGTGAAGCGGGTTTGCTGGTTGCCTGCATAGAGACCCCATGGGGCCATGAGGACGAACCGTGGCTTGCAGTGGAGACCCACTGGAGATGCCAGGACCATGAGATGGCTGTCAAGGAGAGCTTCCGGCCCTGATGAAGTTTCCCAAGACTGTGAGTAGCCTAGCTGGAGGGGCGGAATTGGAATGCAAGATACTTGTTGCTGGTTAGAATTATCGGACTTGAAGATTTGTCACTGGCTAGAGTTGCTGGACTTGAAGCTAGAGTTTGATGTTTGCCCTGGTTGTTTTAAATCTTGTATTGATTGAATGTTTCTTTGCTATGCCCAATATTGCAGTGTGAATATTTATTCTGTGCCATTATGTGTTTTTTGAGGTTACTTTTTGGTATTATGGCTCAGTTAAAAGATCTTGAACTATGGGGATGTATGAACATCATTGGAATTGATTAAAAACTATGGGGACTTTTAAAGTCAGACTGAATGCATTGTATTTTACATCATGTACAGATATCAGTTTATAGGGGCCAGGGGTGGAATGTGGTGGTTTTATTCAGGTGTTCCCCATAAACTTAGGTATTTTGAATGCTAGGTTCCCAACTGATGGATATTTGGGAATTAATGCCTCCTGGAGGGAGTGTATTGTTGGGGGCGGGCTTATGAGTGTTATAGCTAGTTTTCCCTTGCCAGTGTTTGGCATAGCCTCCTGTTGCTGAGGTCCACCTTATGTTGGCCAGGGGGTGATGTCCACCCTCTGCTCATGCCATCGTTTTCCCCTGCCATCGTGGAGCTTCCCCTCAAGCCTGTAAGCCAAAATAAACCCCTTTTTCCAAGAAGCTGCTCTTGGTTGGGTGATTTCTACCAGCAATGTGAACTGGACTGCAACAGACCCCATCTCAAAAAACATACATCACCAAATTGAGCAAACAAATATATCTGGTTTCTTTTAATCGCAAGACCAATAAAAAAAAGAAAAAAACAGATTGGCAAGTACAATAACAGAAAAGACTGAGAGAATCTATTTCTATATTTTTGTGCTATCTCCCTTTCTCGTCATAAACCAGTAATTTCATATCTCTTCATTAATTTCATTGACTGAGCACCTGTTGTGTTCCTGGAACAGTGCCTAGAGTTGAATATACTGTAATGAATGTGACATAGTAAGGTCGCTGGTGTACAGTCTGCCCTCACAGAGCTTACAGATTAATGAGAGGTGGATCAGTGATTAAGAGCATTGGCTGCATAAACATGGAGACCTTAGTTTGATCCCTAATACCCATGTAAAAAGCCAGGCATGGTGGTACACACCATGATGCTGAGGGAGGCAGAGACAGGAGCATCACTGTAATCTAATCAAATAAATAGTGCAGACTCTACAATGCCCTGACTCAAAGGAATAAGGCAGAAGAATGATAGAAGACAGGGTGTGAACATTTGCATGTATATGCATGCACACGTGCGCGCACACACACACACACACACAATCAACATACTACACTCACAAAAACACAAGAAACCGTTGTATATTGAAAAATGACCCATTTTAAAATAAGAAAGTGGGCTACAGAGATGGCTTAGCAGTTATGGCACTTGCCTGCAAAGCCAAAGGACCCAGGTTTGATTCTCCAGGGACCACATAAGTTGGTTGCACAAGATAGCTCACACACATCTGAGTTCAGTTGCAGGGGCTGGAGGTGAGCCCCTTCTTCTTCTTCTTCTTCTTCTTCTTCTTCTTCTTCTTCTTCTTCTTCTTCTTCTTCTTCTTCTTCTTCTTCTTCTTCTTCTTCTTCTTTTTTGGTTTCTCAAGGTAGGTGGTCCAGGCTGACCTGGAATTAACTATGTAGTCTCACAGTGGCCTTGAGCTCACAACAATTCTCCTACCTTGGCCTCCAAACTGCTGGGCTTAAAGATATGCACCACCATGCTTGGTTGATTTTTAAATAATTTTATTTATGTATTTGTAGGCAGAGAAAGTGTGTGTGTGTGTGTGTGTGTGTGCACGCGCGTGCACGTATGCACCCGCACTCATGCACACCAGGGCCTCTACTACAAGCAAACTCCATATGCATACACCACTTTGTGCGTCTGGCTTTATGTGGGTACTAGGAAATTGAACCTAGGCCTTCAGGTTTTGCAACCACACACCTTTAACCACTGAGCCATATCCACAGCCTTTATTTTCTTTTTCAAACAGTCTCACTATGTAGTCATGCCTGGGCTAGAACTATATAGAACTATATAGACCATGATGACCTTGAACTTGCAGTGATCATTCATCTTCCTCTGAAGTGCTAAGATTTCAAGAGTGCATCACAAGTGCTCAGCCTGTGACTAAATTTCAGTCTAAAAATACACAGATAATGAAAGAGAAAACATCAATAACACAATTTTGGAAGCTGTAAAAATTATAGTTCTATAATAACTGACTTGTTCTAAGAAAGTTCCCAAGAAAGCTGAATTCCAAGCTAGCCATTGGCAAGAATGACAAGTTTATAACTGACGGTTAAGAACCCTGACCATCTTTCCTCATTCCTCCCCTATATGTGCTTTGCAGGCACAACCACAGCAATCAACCTTCGCAAAACTGTTCACTGCCTCCCTCCTGGATATGGGCAGCAAGCCAAGAATCTCCACATAGTTGATCGACTATTCTAACGAGAAACAGCTCCAAACAAACTAATATAAAAAAGCAACCAAGCCTGGCATGGTGTTGCACACCTTTAATCGCAGCACACAGGAGGCAGTGTTAGGAAGATCACTGAGAGTTCAAGGCCACCCTGAGACTACATACTAAATTTCAGATCAGTAAGAACCTACCTCAAAAAACAAGAAAATGCTGGAGAGATGGCTTAGTAGTTAAGGTACTTTCCTGCAAAGCCTAAGGATCCAGGTTCAATTCCCCATTACCCACGTGAGCCAAATGCACATGGTGGCACATATGTCTGGCATTATATTTGCAATGGCTAGAGGCCCTGGCACACCCACATTCTCTCTCTATCTCTCGCTAATAAATAAATGAAAATAAAATATAAGGGTCAAGATGGCATCTGCCTAGCCACAGCACAACTCCTGGGGAAGGAAATACAAGACATTGAGGGTCCATTAGGTCTTCTAGGGGTGAACAGACTCTAACAGACCTCCAGTGGGAGGGTGCAGAAGAGCAAAAATAAAGGGGGGAAGAAATCCACTGTTTTCCACAATCTCTGGTAGCGCACCAGTCCTCCAATCCCCTCAAGCAGCCACCCTAGCCACAGTCCCAACTACAGGTTCATCCTGCACTAACATCAGGCAAGGGGACCCAGGCTCCACACCTCCAAGCTCAGGAATGCCATCCCAGTCAACTCTGACCTTCATGCCCCACTCCTCAACATAGTTTCCTGCATGATACCACTAGAAGTTAACAACAAAAAATGTACCAGGAATCTCATCAGCTCCTAAAAAGTGAGCAACATAAACATACTTTTAAACAATAAATGGGGAAGTGGATGAAATAAAAAACAAAATTGTAACAGTTCTAGAAATGAATTACAATGAGAACACATCATACCAAAACTTAGGGAACACAATGAAGGTGGCCCTCAGGGGAAAATTCATAGCACTAAATGTTTTCATAACAAAGACAGAGAAATCCCAAATCGGTAATTTAACCATCCACCTAAAGGCACTGAAAAAGCAAGAAGAATCCAACCCACAAAGCTCCAGACAGAAATAAACAATTAAGATGAGAGCAGAAATTAATGAATTGGATACTAAGAAAATTGATGAAATAAAGAGCTAGTTCTTTAAAAAATAAACAAGAACAATAAACCCCTGGCCAATTTAATCAAGCAAAAAAAAAAAGCTTCAAATTTACAAAATTAGAGATGAAAAAGAACAGATCGCAACAGACATAAGTGAAATTGGAAGAATCATCAGGACTTACTTCAGAAATCTCTACTCCACAAAACTGAATAATATGGAGGAAAATAGATGAATTACTGGACATACACCATCTACTAAAGCTATGATCAGAGCAATTGAGCTCCTAATCATACTTAACACACCCATCAAGACTGAAAAGGTAACCAAAAGACTCCCATAAAAGAAGAGTCCAGGACCAAATGACTTCTCAACTGAGTTCTATCAAACCTTCATGGAAGAACTGAAACCAATTTTTCTCCAACTATGCCACACACAAAAAAAGCTCCCCAAGTCCTTCTATGAAGCTACTATCATCCTAGTACCAAACCCAGGAAGAAATGCCACAAGAAAATAAAACTACTGGCTTATTTCCCAAATGAACTCAGACGCAAAGAACCTGAACAAAACCACACATACCGAATTCAACAACGTATCAAAAGCATTATCCACCTTGATCAAGTAGGATTCATCCCAGGAATTCAGGGACGGTTCAACATAGGGAAATCTGTCAATGTAACACACCACATAAATAAGCTTAAACACAAAAACCACATGATCATTTCAATAGATGCAGAAAAAGCCTTTGACAAAATACAGTACCACTTTGTGACCAAAACATTGGAGAGAATAGGCATGGGTGATTTATATCGCAACATAATAAAGGATATACATAAAGCTCCTAAAGCCCAAATGATACTTAATGGAGAGAGACTGAAGGAATTCCCATTGAGATCAGGAACAAGACAGGGCTGTCCACTCTCACCTCTGCTCTTGCACATAATACTGGAAGTCCTAGCTTAAGCAATAACAAGAGAAAAAAAGGTATATAAATTGGAAAGAAAGAAGTTAAATTAGCCCTATTCACAGATGACATGATTCTATATATAACAGACCTGAGAACCTCCATCTCAAAACTCTTAAAGGTGATTAACTCCTTCAGGAAGTAGCAGGATACAAAATCAATGCCCCAAAATCAGTAGACTTTCTATATGCAAAAGACAAAGATACAGAGAATGAAATAAGCGACATTGTCCCATTTCTGATAGCAACAAAAATAAAATAAAATACCTTGAAAGAACAATAACCAAGGATGTTAAAGACCTATACAATGAAAACATAAAAATATTCAACAAAGAAATGAGGACTTGGGAAAATGGAAAGACCTCCCATGCTCCTGGATAGGCAGAACTAACTTTGTGACAATGGCAATCTTACTAAAGGCAATATACAGATTTAATGCAATACCAATAAATCTCCCAAGATTGTTCTTCACAGACATAGAAAAAGTAATCTCAAAATTCATATGGAATGACAGAAGGCCTGGGATATCCAAGCTTATCCTCAGCAAAAGAAAAGAAACACATCTGAAGGCATCACCATACCTAATCTAAAGTTATATTACAAAGCCACAGTAATAAAAAACAGCATGGTACTGGCATAAAAACAGGATTATAGACCAATGGGACAGAACCGAGGACCCAGACTTTGGGTCAAGTACCTACAGCTACTTTATATTTGACAAAGGCCCTAATAACGTAGGCTGGAAAAAAACCAGCATCTTCAACAAATGGTGCTTGACAAACTGGATAACCATATGCAAGAAAATGAAACTTGATCCATGCTTCTCACCAAGCACAAAATCAAGTCCAAATGGATCAAAACCTCAATATAAGACCAGAAACTTGGCTACTGCTGGAAGAAAAAATAGAAGGAACTTTCCATGATATAGGAATGGGAAAAGATTTCCTGAATAAAACCCCATAAGCTCAGAAACTTAAACAATCATTCAACCATAAGGATCTCATGAAGCTGAAAATTTTCTTCACAAACATACAATAAGCAGAGCCAATAGATTACCGACAAAAAGGATAAATTTGTTTGCTGCCTATCATTTAGAGACCTGGTTTCCAGAATCTACAAAGAACTCAAAAACCTAAACAATAAACAGTGAAACAACCCACTCACAAAATGGGGCAAAGAAATGGACAGGCAGTTCTCAGAGGAAGAAATACAAATGGCAAACACACACTTAAGAAAATGTTCATCATCCCTAATCATTAGGGAAATGCATATTAAAACAACTATGAGATTCCACCTTAGCCCAGTATAAATAGCAAAAATTAAAATATTGAACGAGCGCTGGAGGAATGGTTTATTGGTTAAGGTGTTCTCCTGCAAAGCCAAAGGACCCAGGTTTGATTCCCTAGGTTCCACACTGGCCAGACACACAAGGAGTTGCACATGTCCAAAGTTCGTTTGCAGTGGCTGGAGGAACTGGTGTGCCCATTCTCTCTCTCCATCTCCCTCTTTTTCTGTCAAATAAATAAATAAATAAAATGCTTTTAAAAATCAAATGAAAACAAATGCTGGTGAGCATGTGGAGAAATAGAAACCCTCATTCACTGTTGGTGGGACTGTAAGATGGTACAACCACTTTTAAAAGCAATATGGAGACTCCTAAAATGATTGACTAAAGAGTTACCAACAGACTCAGCTATTTCTTACTGGGCATTTATCCTAAAGTCTCTACACCTCAGTTCAGAGAGATTGGTTCAACCATGTCTAAAGCTGCTCAATTCATAATAGCTAAGAGCTGGGATCAACCCAGATGTCCATCATGATAAAGGGTTGACCAAGATGTGGTATATCTACACGATGGAATTCTACACAACAGTAAGGAAAAATGACACAATGAAATCTGAAGAAAAATGGTTGAACCTGGACCATATCATTCTAAATGAACTCACCCAATAACAGAAAGATATTCAGCATATGGTCTCACTCATCTGTGGCTCCTAACCTGAAATGGTCCAAGATGTTGACATACCTAATAAGTATCTCAAGGACCAGACAATAGGGAGGGTGGGGCAGGGGGCGGGTAGAGGTGGAGGTGGTGTACATAAAACTGGACTCAAATGGCAATGGTACCATAAAATTCTATATCCTTAAAGACAGACTAAGTGAGTGAATCTTCATCAGGTCCTTAGAGGGAACACCTGAATCATAGGGCCCTGGAGAGGGTAAGATGAAGACTAGTCTTAATCTTCTCTCCCTCTCTCTCTCTCTCTCTCTCTCTCTCTCTCTCTCTCTCTCTCTCTCTCTCCTTTTTATTACCTATCTTTTTCTTCTCTCTTTTCCTTGGTGCTGGACTATAACTCCCAGTACCAGCATGTGTTTAACATCCACAATGAGCTGTTGATCAGAGAGTTCTACGAGGTTTCCCAAAAGTAGAAAGATTTCTGTCAGAGTACTTGATGACCCATCACAGGTTAGTTGTATGACCCTCCTGCTGAAGACATCATATGCCACTGGTACAGAACATGGAGTGACCTGGCTGGAATCTGGAAGAGAGTCAGTCCCCAGACATTTAGCTTGTCTAGCTAGTGCCAGAAGGTGCTACATGACCAACAGGGGGAAATTGACCAACATCTGTCCAAGCAATTCGTGGTCTAAGCTACCCAGCAGCAACAACCTAACATGATGCTCACACAAGTACAATAGTAGCAAACATCCATGGTGGGTAACCAACTGCTTTTGATTTGGCTAATTGATCTACTCAATGGAATAAAAATCATGGGTGGATCTGGGAAACAAGTCAGAACCATATCCCAAAAATGATCCCACTTTCCACTATCAAGCTCCCACCAATTGTTGCCTACAAGGGAGCCTACAGCTATTAAATTCTCTCTAAAAGAGTAATAGTTATCCAAAATATCTGGTGCTGGCTTCACTCTCTGTTGAAGAATTTGCTTCTTTTTTTTTCAGATGGACTCAGAGCCTGAGAAGAGAACCACCTATCACACCTCAACAGGTACCAAGCTGAAACCAAGAGTAATGGGGGAAATGAACAAGAGTGCTGCTTTTTTGGTGAACCTAGTACCAGCTCAAGGGTGAAGCATATAGACAAAGAACACTTAACTCCTACCAAACCAGATATCCAGAGACACAGAGGCTCCCAAGACCTCATCACTGAAGTATACCTAAAATGAACTCAACATGGCTCAGAAGAGAGAGCACGGAAAGATTGTTAGAGCTACAAGTTGGGTCATTATACACAGAGACACTGCCTCATATGCATAACTGATGGCTAACCCCACAATGCACAACCCACATTCCCTAATAAGGAGGGTCCCTATGGGGGTGGGTCAGGGAGGAGGCTAACAATAGTACCAACATGACTGAATACACACTGTGTACATAACTAATAAATTTTTTTTTTAAATAAAGTGTAAAACAAGAAAAAAGCAACCAAAGAAGCAATAAAGACTGCAGGATGGTTAAAAAGAAAAAAGAAAGAAAAATTATTACTACCTTTAAAGATTTAAGGAGTTTGAGATGGTATAAATATTGCAGTTATTAAATGTGATAGATACTATAAATTTTCTAATTTTACTATAAATTTTGACTAATAAACTAATAGTTAGAAGGTAAAAATAAACTTACATATTAGATATATCATAATTTTAAAGAACACCTCAGATGAAAGCTTAAAATGTAAAGTTGATAAAATCTCCCATATAGAAAGGTAAGAAGGTAAAGATATAGAAAAATGAAAGGAATAAAAGACAAGAGATGTACAGGAAGTTCAATTTCTGAATAATGGAAGTTCCAGAAAGAAAACAGAGAAAGTAGAAGAAGCAAAATTATCAAAGAAACAATTCAAGAAAATTTCCTGGAATGAAAGGACGTGATTTTTTCCACCTGAATGGGGCTATTGATTTGCAAGACAATGGAGGAGAATAAAGCCACACTGAGGCATATCATTATGAAATCACAGAAGCCTATGGACAAGGAGGATATTCTAAAAAGCTTTCAGAATAGTAAGACAAGAGTCCAAATAGAATCAGAATGGCATTAGAAATTCTCAGCAGCTACAGGAGATACTAGAGAATCAGGAAAGGGAATGATGATCTGTCTAGAATTCTATTTTCAGCCACATTGTTTACTGTATAAGAGTGGAACATAGCTGTTTTCAGACACCAGAAACCAAAAGAAGTTACCTCTCAGGTTTATTTTTGAGGAGTTAGCAGATTTGTTGAGCCAAAAGAAGGGGAAAAAATGTAATACAGGAAATAGGATTGTGATATTTGAAAAGGCAGATGACAGTAACAGAAGAACCCAGGTCCACAGCACTGAAAGACACTGGCCAAATACTGGAGCAGAGTGGATGACCTTAGTAAAGAGCTCACCAAGAAAAATATGACATTTATAGAATGACTTGTATTTAAAGCATACTGGGAAAGACTTAGAAACTAGAGGTGGGGACAATGTAGAGACATAGTACTAGGAAGCTGTTTGATCCATCTACCTGAAGTGGGTATAATGAATGATGCACTCAGAAATTTATTTAGATGGCCAGATAACCTGTTGCATTCACCAGTGAGTATGCATGAAGTATACTTAGTTCCTACAAGGGTCGGGGTTCCTAGCATGAAAGGTGCTCAGGCTCATGTGAAGGTGGGCAAAGAGACAAGCTGCTCTTTTATTGTGATGAAAATGTCAGCATGGGTTGAAACTCTCCAACCATGGGCCAGAGTACAGTTTGAAATTTCCACTGGTTCTTATACACAAAGCCTGCAAAGCTCTTTTATCTTGGTTGCTCAGATATGGGGGAAGACAGGAAAGAAACCTGGAGAATGCAAGTTGTCCATACTCAAAACAATAAATAAGGAGCCAGCCTCTTCATCATAAATGCCAAGTAACAGAGGAGGAAAAAATTAATGACATAAAAAATAGTGTGCAAGAAAGGAATAGTATTCATATACAGAAAGTTTTATGGATCAGGTGTGAATAAAACAAAGTTGTATCAGTGTAAATAATGAGAGCAATGTTAAGTCATGGCCATATTGAGAAGAATAAGAGAGATGTGTATATGCAGGTACTATATAGTTTGGTGAAAATGAGCTAAATATTTCTTTCTAAAGTTAAAAGCCAATTTTGTATGTTTCTTTAGTAGCAATATGATCAAGTTAGTTAAAATATAGAAATAGGGGTGAGAGAGATGGCTCAGCAGTTAAGGCACTTGCCTGCAAAGTCTAAGAACTCAAGTTCAATTCCCTAGTACCTATGTAAAGCCAGATGCACAAATAGTACATGCATCTGCAGTTTGTTTGCAGTGGCTACAGGTTCTGGCATACCCATTCTCATTCTCTATTTCTCTCAAATAAATAAATTAAATATTTTTAAAATATGGAAATCTTCCAAAGTAATCAGGTAGACAGTTGCAAGCTACTGCTCATAGTGAACTATAGGATAAGATATGATAGTGATGTGAGAGGCAGTGTGTTGAAGGATTGTCAGGTTGTTTGGACATATATTTACATATACTAACAGATATGTTTTAACTAAATGTTAATTTACACTTCTCCAATTAAACCTACTTTCCTCCTTGGAATTAAAAGCATTAAAGCGCCAGGCATGGTGGAGCATGCCTTTAATCCCAGCACTCGGGAGGCAGAGGTAGAAGGATCACCGTGAGTTCGAGGCCACCCTGAGAATCCATAGTGAATTCCAGGTTAGCCTGGGCTAGAGTGAGACCCTACCTCGAAAAACAAAAAACAAAAAACAAACAAACAAAAAAAAGCATTAAAGCTCTATCATGTAGCATAATTATATTTGCATTTTGCTCAGCTTACTCTAGTAAAATTATGAAAAATTCAAGGGAGGAAAGAATGGATGGAGAAGTGACTACTCCTAGCCAGAAGCCTAGGATATAGGCAGGAAGTGGCACTGGTCTGGATTCAAGTGGGTTGCCAGTGTACATAATAAAGATATATTAGGGAGTGAATTTACCATGGGATGGAAGAGAGAGGACTCAAGGCTGACACTGTATGATCAGGCTTGGACAATGGGTAGGTGCGCATGCCATTCACCTAGACAAGAAATATTGAAAGGAATATGGAAGAAATGAGTTGATTATACATTATTGATTGAGTTGATTATACATCCAAGTGGGACTGCTAGAAGGCCACTGAAAATATGAAACAGAGGCTCAGGAGAGAAAGCTGTTTTAGACATGTAGATTAAGAATTAACAGGCTGGGCGTGGTGGCACACGCCTTTAATCCCAGCACTCGGGAGGCAGAGGTAGGAGGATCGCCATGAGTTCAAGGCCACCCTGAGACTACAGAGTTAATTCCAGGTCAGCCTGGACCAGAGTGAGACCCTACCTCGAAAAAAAAAAAAAAAAAAAAAAAAAGAATTAACAGGAGGACTTCCGGTTAAGATGGCAGTTTAGGTACCACACCAAAGCAGCCTGGGGGGAAAAAGACCAAAAAAACTCAGCAGAATACACACTTTTACTAAAAAGTGAGGTGTATAGGAAATCGAAATAGCAGTAGAGAAGTAGAAGAGATCCAGAGCCCGCACAGGCCGGCAAAAGCGGCCCCGGCAGGTCCGCCAACCACTGTGGTGGCAGCGCACCAGAAAGCCGCCAGGCTCAGCTCCAGCCACAGGAAAAGCCAGGTTCTGGGAGCTTCCACTCACACTGGAGCTCTCCGCAACTCAAGAAACATGAAGGGAGAGCAGCAGTGAACAACGGAGGAGCAGATCACGAGGTAGAAGAACACATGGAACAGCGAGAGAACCAGAGCAGCTGAGGCTCCCTCCCCTCCCCCACCGCCTGTGCCCAGTTCCAGCAAACAGAGCAGAGGTCCTGGGACCCGGCCACGCCAACTTAAGCAAACAGTGGGACCCAAGCAGGAGCAGGGACCCACAGCAACATCAGCGGCTCCAGCACCAGCAGCAGCAGTGGCCCCAGCAGTGGCAGATCCAGTAGCAGCAGCACCAGCAGATCCAGCAGCAGCAGCTTCAGAGGCAGCAGTCACAGATCCAGCAGCAGAGGATCCAGCAGTGGCAGCAGCAGCAGCAGCAGCGGCAGCAGAGGCAGTGGACTCAGCAGAGATGACAGACCCAGCAGCGGCAGCTTTAGCAGCAGAGACGGTTCCAGAAGCAGGGGTGCTGATATTCAGGGCCACAGTTGCTAGGCTCGGTTTGCCCTGCAGGAAAAGCCAGTGCCCAGCTACAGAAATCAGAACAGCAGCGCAACGACCCAGCCATCAACTTGGCTGAGACCCAAATCATCCAAAAAGGTAACTGGGATTGATTGCACCAGGGAAGGGTCTCACTTGGTCACAAGCTGACTTGGATCCCTCAACAGACCAGAAATCTTAACCTCTTTGTTGGTAGAGTATCTGGTTGTTATAATAACTACTCTTGCATACATACTCAGTGCTGTTTTTGATTGAATGTGTACAGTGTTTAGTTAAATTTTAGAATCTACCTGTATTTTATTCCACTCAGCCTACTTGAATACTCCCATAGCAGGGAAATTCAACCCCTAGGAACACCTTTGTAAGATACTCTGAGAGCCTTAAGAGCCACACTAACACCTTAAGCTCCTACCCTGAAAATATATAACATCAAATCAATTGATACAGCTAAGAATACCTAGCTAGCTAGAAAATCCAAGCATTAACTTAATCCAAGATGCAAAAATATATACATTATAACACAAGAAACACTAAAAAGCAAGACAATATAAATCCACCTAACAGTATTAATGATCAGAAATGACCTCCAATGAGAACGAGTTAGAGGAAATGCCTGAAAAAGATTTCAAAAGGATGATTGTAAATATGTTCAAAGAAGTCAGAGAACAAATCAAAGTCATCTAAGAGGAAATCAAAGGAATCAAAGAAGTTGCAGGATACCAATTTAATGAAATAAAGAAGGCAATACAAGACATAAATAAGGAAATAGAAATAATAAAGAAAAACCAGTCAGAATTATTAGCAATGAGGAACACAGTTAATGAAATAAAAAACTCTGTAGAAAATCTCACCAGTAGAATGGATGAAGGTGAGGACAGAATATCTAAGCTAGAAGACCAGATGGCAGATCTAATACAGTCCAAAAAAGAGAAAGACAAACTTATAGAAAAGTATGAGTGGGAATTTCAAGATATTCAAGACACTATGAAAAGATCAAATATAAGAATTCAGGGCATATTAGAAGGAGAAGAATTCCATGCCAAAGGCATAGTAGGCGTCTTCAACAAAATCATACAAGAAAACTTCCCCCATATTGGGAAAGAGATGCCAATGCAGATACAGGAAGCCTTTAGAACCCCAGCCAGACAAATCCTGGAAAGAACCTCTCCTCATCATTATAATCAAACTACCAAACACACAAACCAAGGAAAAAATATTGAAAGCAGTTAGAGAGAAAAACCAAGTTACCTACAAAGGCAAGCCCATCAGGATTACAGCAGATTATTCAACACAAACTTTAAAAGCCAGAAGGGTTTGGAGTGATGTATTCCAAGTTCTGAAAGATAACAACTGTCAACCAAGGTTACTTTATCCTGCAAAGCTATCCATTCAAATAAATGGAGAAATAAGGACATTCCATGACAAAAGCAGGTTTAAGGAGTATTTGAAGACAAAACCAGCTCTATAGAAAATACTTGATAGGATCCTCCATGCTGAAGAAAAGGAAAAGCACACATATAAGGAACCTGGAAAAAACAAGCAATACTCAAATACTAGTTAATACAAGAAAGCAAAGGTAGAACCAGAACTACAAAAAAAAAAAAAAAAAAAAAAAAAAAAAAAAAAAAAAGGCAAACATAAATACACACCTTTCAATAATATCTCTTAATATCAATGGCCTCAATGCCCCAACCAAAAGACATAGGTTTGCAGACTGGCTTAAAAAGCAGGACCTTACAATTTTTTGTCTCCAAGAAACTCACCTTTCTACAAAGGATAGACATTATTTTAGGATGAAAGTTGGAAAACGGTGTTTCAAGCAAATGGGCCTAGAAAACAAGCAGGGGTTGCTATCCTAATATCTGACAAGGTAGACTTCAGTCCAACATTGGTCAAGAAAGATAAGGAAGGTCACTTTATATTGATTAAGGGCACACTCCAACAGGAGGACATTACAATCCTAAACATATATGCACCTAAGAATTAACAGGGCCGGGTGTGGTGGCACATGCCTTTAATCCCAGCACTCAGGAGGCAGAGATAGGAGGATCACCGTGAATTTGAGGCCACCCTGAGACTACATAGTGAATTACAGGTCAGCTTGGGCTACAGTGAGACCCTACTTCGAAAAAACCAAGCAAATAAACAACAAAAACAGCAAAAAGAATTAACAATAAAAATGACACCTGAACTCAAAGGAGAGGATGATTTTGCTTAGGAAGTCATTCAAAGAGTCATCATTGTATAGAAATACATCTCCCCCCCCCCAGAATTGGAACTAGGGTCTCAGAGAGATTGTTGTTCACAACAGCATTTTCTACAATTTTTAAAACATGGAAGTAACCGAGGTCCATTCATATATGAAATCATAAGCAACAGGTAGTAAACATACACAATGGAAAATTATTTAGCCTTGAAAAGAAAGGAAGCTCTGACACATGCTACAGTATGACTGATCCTTGAAGACTATGGTAGTTTGCATGTCCCCCAATAGACTCAGGTGCTTTTGTATTTGGTTTTTATATTAAGTAGAAACTTTGTATGGACACATGATATGTTGATATCATCATTTCCCTCCTCCTTGCCCCCATTCCAATGAGGGCCCATCTCATTGGGATGGCTGATATTCATCATGTGGTCATAGGTAATTTTTATTGAAAAGCTTGTCTCCAGGCCGGGCATGGTGGTGCACACCTTTAATCCCAGAAGAAGGGAGGCAGAAATAGGAGTATCACTATGAGTTTGTGCTCACTCTGAGATTATATAGCAAATTCTAGGTCAACCTGGGCTAGATTGAAACTCTACCTTGAAAAACAACACAAGACAAAAAAAAAAAAGAAAAAAATCTCCAGCTGCCTGATTGGAGGAGGTGTGCCTGCCTGGGGTTTCCTGATGTTTGTGGGAATGTGCTTACTTTTGGTGGTGCTGGTGGTGGTTTTTCTCTCTCTACTTGGATCTGTGAAAGAAAGCCAGCCTTTTTTGCCATTATGGAACTTCCCCTGGATCTATAAGCTTCAAATAAATTCCTTCCTCCCATAAACTGTGTCTGTTTGGAAGTTTATCCCAGCAGTGTGGAGCTGACTATGATAAGGACTTTATGCTAATTGCAACAAATGAGTCAGAACAAGACAAATACTTTAAATTCCACTTATATGAGGTACTTAGTCAAAATTATAAAAGACAAATGGTAGAACTGTGGTTCCAGCATTTAATAGAAGGGAGCAATGGTTAATGGTTACTTAATTGATATATATTTTCACTTTTATAACAGGAAGTGTTACAAAGATGGCTGATTATGGTTGCATAGCATTATATTTAGTACTGCTAAATTCTACTTAGTTATGATGATAAATTTGATGCTCTATGCATTTTATTTAATTAAATATAGAAACTGGGGGTTGGGTTGGTAGAAAATCCAGTGGCCAAGACAGAGCATGAAGGAATATGAACAAAAGAAGAGGAAGAAAGACCCACAGAAAACAGTGAGAGGGATAAGGAGGGGAAATAGTAGGAATGACTATACACAGTGGAAACCAGGGGAGACAATGCTTATGGTCTACGATGGTACAAAAGGTACCTGAGATGGGAATGGGACTATGTGGAGATGCAAAAAGAAATGGCTTATGGAACCTTGGCCTGAAGTCTTATGGTTGGCTGAGTATGTTAAAGCAGAAATATCCCTTCCAAACAGACACAAGTGGAATTTTTTCTCAAGGACCTCTTACAAGGTAGACATTAGATTAAATGCATACTTCATCTCATTGAATCTGCAAAGTAATATCACCTTCAAAAAGCAGAGCAATTACTAATAGCTACATTTTTTCAGATAAGGAAAGTGAGATAGAAGGAAGTTCAGCAATTATTGGTAGGAATACAGCTAGGCAGATGTGCTAGAATTTGAAGTAGAGTCCAACTCCATAGGGCAAACTAAAATGTTACACTGTACCCTCACACTGATCTGCCCAAAATAATATGATTCACTCATTCACTTAGCAAGCTTACTATGTGTCAGGCCCTGTTCCAAATGCTGGTAATTCAACAACGTACAAAGCAAACCCCTTGACCTCATGGGACTCACTTTCTAGGGGAAGGGACAGATAGTAAACAAACTTTGAAATGTGGGTGTGTTTTCTTTTGTTGTTGTTGTTAAATTCTTACATTTATTCAGGGAAGCATGGAGCCAAAGGAAGGGAAATGGATGCACCCACGTGGTCTGAGAGCCCATGTGGGAAATGGGTATAGATCTGGAAGAAACATGTAAAGAGGTTTAGAGAAGAAAGAAAAAAGTACAGAGAGCTCCTGCCATGTGATAGGCAGGAGGAGGTAGAGAGCCCATGTGGGAGTAGAGGTCGGGGTCTACCCTTGTCTCAACCTGCCTGTCCTGCCAGGACAGGAACTTAGTTAAGAAGAGAAGAAGTGCCAACAAAAGTGTGTACTTTCTGTACTTGCTACAGTGAGCACTAAGAAAGCACAGTAGTATCTGGAAAGTAGTTAGAAAAGAATGTTATTTTAGATCAGTGGCTTTTTAAAATGTTGTTTTAGACAAAACCTGAATTAAATGCAAAGTCTGTGTCATGAGAAAGATGCACTGCAATGGAAGTGCCTTGACCCCGACGAGGGAATAAACTGAACTCAGCAACAAGAATGCCTGGGGCAGGGGAACAGAGGGAAAATTTGTTAGACAGTGAAATCAGCAGGAGGCTGAGGCCTATGACTCACATTCTATGAGCTGTGGTGGAAGAGCCGAGGCTTTTCATCCTGTAACAATCTCCCTTTCCTTGATTCTCTAGAGCTGTGCTGCAGAGCATTTGAAATGTCACCCGTCCAAATTGAAGTGTGCTTTAAGTGTCAAATGCACACTAAAATTTAAAGACAGTGCAACAAAATAATGTGATCAACTTCATCAATGGTTAGTTGTTTCTACTTATTGCACAATGAAATGATGACATTTTGCCAAAGTCATGTAAAATATAATTTTCAATTAATTTCACCTTTTTCATTTTTCCTATTTCAAAACAATATAGGTACTAGAAAAGTTAGAATGAAATATGTGACTAGTTTTATTTCTATTGGACAACTGGTCTGGACAACTTCCCTTGAGCAGAGCGGCCTTGAGCCTCAGAACACTATGAAGATAAATATGTGTAGGGTGGTTGAGTCGTTTCAAAGAATCATACCATGTAAAAAGATGAATTATTGAGATGAGTCACCCAAAAATGTACTGGTTCTTTAGGGGCCAAAGATAATGTTATGGTCTAGGTTGTGGTTTGGTGGTGTTGCTCCTACGGGATAATGAGTTTGCACAGAGTCATCTGGGATGTGTTCCTCCCCTCCCCTCCCCTCCACCTTCTCCCTGTTCTCTCTCTCATGTCCCGCACAGCACAGTTTTGAAATACCTGGCCCAAGTTAAGAATGCAGTACTCTAACCATGGAATTTTTTTTCTCCCTGTAAAGCTCTCAGCTCTCAGTTATGAATCTCAGACTATTTGACATGATATTGCAATTATTTGGTCTACTCAAGCAAGCAGATTCCAAATGTCAGTAATTATATCTGCAATTATAATTATAGAATACTCTTGGTTCTCCTATTTAATCCTAAATGTGGTTGATTAGAATGTACTTGTATTTTTAATTTTTAGATACATATTCTAAGCTAGAATTTTATTTTTCTTTGTAAATTTATGACAAGTCTTCCAATGTTATAAATTAGGACATTTTGATTTACTTATAATAGCATTTTTTTTAAAAAAAATATAAGACTTTGGACTTATTTGGAGTGATATGGTTATATTACTGTATCCTAGCAGTGAGGAAATCAAAGCATCAGATGGATCCACCTTTATACTCTTTGCCTGCTTACCTTCTGTCCTGCAAAGCACCCAACAGGCCCATGTTCTCAATGGCAATCTCTATCTTTGTTGTTCTCAATTGCCTCCATCCTTCTCTCCCGGACCCTTGGGAGTGACTTCACTATTCTCTTTCTACATGTCACCACTGCCCATCCTCCTGGGTCTTCATGAGCAAATGAACAACTACAAGATCTCCTATCTTTCAACACGAAAATATATACCATGCTCAAACCCATCTGTTCATAGCTGCTGCTCATTCTTATTATTCTTAATCATCTCCTTCTATGTGTTTGTTTTTGCTGAAACATGGTTTCATGCAGCCTGGCTTGGCTTTGACCTCCTGATCCTCCTTCCTCTACCTCCTAAGTGCTGAGATTGCAGACTTGTGCCACCAAACTAGCCTGTTTATTTTTCAATAGATTCCATAGTCTCTTTCACAAAAAAATATTTCAAGAGTGTCCTACACTCTGTTTCCACTTCTTTGCCTCCTATTGATTCATTTTTCATTTAAATTGTTATTTTTTTTGCATAAGGCTTGTATTCTATTTAATTTTAAATAAATTTATTTCATATTTAAAATTTTTCTAATGACTTTAGATGATAACTGAAAATTATGTATACTTATGGTGTACAAAATGTTTCACAATATGTATGTACTATGGAATGGCTACAGCTAATTATCACATCTGCACCATATACTGACCAGTGGTGAGAACACTTGGTGCTTTTTCAAGTGCACAATAAATTGTTGTTAACTATAGTCACTAACTCCTGTCAAACTGATATTTTGTATTCATTACCCAGAAATTCCTCAGCTTTCTTCCTCCAGCTTGTGGTGACCATTATTTTACTTCTTAGTTCAAATATATATTTTTTGTTTTGTTTTTTAGATTTCACATGAACACAGGAGTAAGAGCATTCAGATTTGTCTTATTGCACTTGGCTTATTCACTTAGCATAATTTGTTATGAAAATTTTCAGGATTTCTTCCTAAGGCTATACAGTATTCTACTCAGTACATGTACCATATTTATTTTATTTATTCATGTGCTGATAGACACTTAGATTGATTCTGTATCTTAGCTATTGTGGACAATGCTTCATGAACATGCAAAAATAGCTACATATTATCTTTTTCTTTTTAAATATTTATACCCACAAGTGGAATTGCTAGATCATATGAAAGTTCTATTTTCAAAATGTCTGAGGGACCTTTTTATTATTTTCCATGACAGCTATACTCATTTGCATTCCCACCAACAGTGAACAAATGTCTTCTCTACATCCTCGCCAATGCTGTTATCTTTTGCATTTTTTGTAACGACTATTGTAACAGGTTGAGGTGATTCTTCTTTGTGGTTTCCTTGGTGGTTGGTGATGTGAGGCATTTTCATAAACCTGATAGTCATCTGTATATCCTCTTTTCATAAATGTTTAGGTCTTTTGCACATTTTTAAATTTTTATTTGTTTTTTGGTAATGAGTTGAGTTTCTTATATATCTGGACTTATATATATGATTTGCAAATATTTTCTTCAATTCTGTGGGTTGTATTTTGTATTGATGGATTTCTTTGCTGTGTGTAAGCTTTTTAGTTTAATGTAATCTCATTTTCCTATTTTTATTGCTGCCTATATATTGGTGATCATACCCCAAAAAATTATTTCCCAAGGTTACATAGTTTCCCTAGTTTTTCTTCTAGTATCTTTACAGTTTCAGATCTTATGCTTAAATCTTTAAAATATTTTGAGTTGATTTTCATATGGACATATATGAGTCTATTTTCATTCTTCTACAAATAGATATCTAGTTTTCCCCAAACTATTTAATAAGACTATCCTTTCCTCTCCCATCCAATATTCATATTGAAATTAGCTTCCTCTTCTCTGCTTTTGTCAAGGGCACACTAAGACATCCATGTGGCAAAATTCAGACATCTCTACCATCATCTCTCAGTGGTTTCCAGTGCTTGTGATACACTTGACCACCCCCTCCTTTGAAATACTATTCTCTTGACTTGCATTATGTCATTCTCTGTTACTCTATCTACCTAGTTGGCTACTCTTTGTCAACACCTTCATGCCCCTTTTGATTCTAGCAGACCTTTATACACTGGCTATCTTCTGATCCCTTGGGCTTTCTCTTCATCCATTCTCTCCCTAAGAGCTCTTGCCCTTTCCTGTGATTTTAAATGTCATCTAACTACTGGCTGGTTCCCAAATATGTCTCTCCAAACTAAGTATATATTTCATAGCCTATTATAGCCCAGCCTATTTGCATTGATGAATTTTAACTATATATCTCAAACTTAGCATGTCTACAAATGGAGCATCAATGTACTCTTCCTATAAGACTACTGAGACTACTAGTAAGTCAAAGAAGAGGAGGAGGATGAGAAGCAAGCAAGGAAGGAAGGAAAGAGAGGAAGAGGATAAGTAGGTGTTGAAATATAAAATCATAGCAAATTTGAAGACCTAATAGCTTTTTATTTGGAATTCTAGACTCAGAGAATGGGTTCTCCAGGGCCTTCAGCTGCTGCAAACAAACTCCAGATGCATGCACCACTTTGTGCATCTGGCTTTATATGGATACTGGGGGAAAAAATCCAGGTTGTTAAGCTTTGCATGCAAGTGCTTTAAGTACTGAGCCATCTCTCCAGCCACTCCTCTCATATTTCAATACCAGGTCCTTTGAATCCTTCAAATTTAGGCTTAAATGTTATTGTACAGCCTTTCCTATTATTTATTTTTTTTTAATGGATGCATGTGTGCACGTGTATGTGCATGCCCATGTGGGGGGGGTGCATGCATGTGTGTACATATGGAGGCCAGGGAACATGCTTGGTTGTCCTTCCTTTACTTGACACAGGTGATAAGCAGAAACTTGGGGCATTTAAGATTAATCCTGGAACCCCAAACCCTAAGTTCCTATCTGTAATTTAACCAAAGAATTAGATAAGCCAGACTGAGAAGAATGATTTTTCAACCACCACATTTTATTCAAACATCCTAGGGATCCAAGGGAGAGGAAAGGCCAGGGTTCCTGAGGAGGAAAGTGGCTGGGGACAAGGAGAATACGCCATGTGGTCCAGGAGCCCATGTGGAAGAATGAACATGGTCCTGGAAACAAAAACGTGCAAGGGGGTTTTTCTAAAAAAAAAAAAAACAAAACAAAACAAAGTGTGAATTTCCAAAGAGATCAAACAGCTATAAAAACAGTAATAAAGAAAATCCCGGGCTGAAGAGATGGCTTAGTGGTTAAGTACTTGCCTGTGCAGCCTAAGGACCCCAGTTCAAGGCTCAATTCCCTAGGACCCATGTTAGCCAGATGCACAAGGGGGCACACGCATCTGGAGTTCATTTGCAGTGGCTGGAAGCCCTGGCACGCTCATATTCTCTCTCTCTCTCTCTCTCTCTCTCTCTCTCTCTCTCGCTCTCTCTCGCTCTCTCTCGCTCTCTCTCGCTCTCAAATAAATAAATAAAAACCAAAAAAAAAAAAAATTAAAAAAGAAAAGAAAATCCCTTCCACCCTGGCAACCAGAGGGAGAGACATCATCTTACCAACTCAGGGACCCAGGTTTGGAGCTGTGAGCAGCCCAATAGCCAGTGGGAAAGGAAGATGTTTTCTCATGGGCTCAAGTAAGATACCTTTTGGAGTCCGTGTGTCAGCAAATCAGCTTAGGCTCACTAGCAGAGGGTGTGTGTGTGTGTGTGTGTGTGTGTGTGTGTGTGTGTCTGAGAGAGAGAGATTGAAATCTGATTGGGTGAGGCATGGGAAGGGTATGATGTAAGGTTCCTCACTTAAGAACCTGATCCCTGTCTGCCTGGACCAAAAGGTGTATCTGCCTAGCCTAGCCCCTCTCACATGGTCTCCAGGCTTAGAGCTCACCAAGTAGGCTAGAGTTGCTTGCCAGCCCCAGAGATATGCCTGTCTCTATCTCTCCAGTGCAGGGATTACCAGAAAGTGGTTGTGTTGTGTGGTTTCTGGGTTGATGGAACTCTGGTCCTCATGCTTTGAAGGCAAGCATTTCACTGTCTGAGCTATCTCCCTAACTCCACATGGCCCTTTTTAAAACAGCCTTTGTTGATAGAGGATCTGGTCATTACAATAACTACTCTTGCATACATACTTGGGGCTATTTTTGATTGAATGTGTACAGTGTTTAGTTAAATTTTAGAATCTACCTGTAATTTATTCCACTCAGCCTACTTGAATACTCCCATAGTAGGGAAACTCAACCCCTAGGAACACCTTTGTAGATGCTCTGAGAGTCTTAAGAGCCACACCTAACACCTTAAGCTCCTACCCTGAAAATATATAACATCAAATCAATTGAAACAGCTAAGAATACCCAGCTAGCTAGAAAATCCAAGCATTAACTTAATCCAAGATGCAAAAATATATTCATTATAACACAAGAAACACTAAAAAGCAAGACGATATAAATCCACCTAAAAGTATTAATGCATCAGAAATGTACTCCAGTGAGAACGAGTTAGAGGAAATGCCTGAGAAAGAGTTCAAAAGAATGATTAAAACAGCCTTACCCATTTATTTATTTATTTGCTTCAGTCCTAGTATTTGCTACAATTATAATGCTATATTTTTGTATTTTCACTCATATTTGTCTTATTCCAGGTAAAAAGAGTAACACACTGTTAGAATAAAGCAGTGGGTGCTGTGGCCATACCTCTGCCTTCTCCTGTCTCCTCTCCCTTTGGCCTGTCTGTGGATGAAGCATCTGCGCACGCTGTCTAGAGAACAGACCTGCGCTGGCTCGGTACTACCTGTGGCTGGACACTGGAGTATTGGGTCTGAAGTAGTGGGAAGCACACTGCTGACACATCTGATTCCTGATGGAAGGAAGCAGCACCATTAGTAAAAGTGCTGGCAGTGAGCTGGAGCACTATAACTTTGGAGCTCAGGTAAGAAAAGAGAGGTGCTCTGTGTGCCTCCTGTGTGCACCAGTGGTTTTTTCTCTAACAGGAATGGAGATCTAGGTACTGAATCTTTGCAGTGTAACTAGAAACCATAATCAAGAAAAATATTAAAATAAATGCAGAGACATTTCCATTACAATGGGTTATTGTAATTTACCACTGTTTCCACAAGTAAAAAGAGTCCAACTCAAACTGACAGACAGCAAGAAAAAAAATTTTTTTTAGTAGAAGCTGCTAAGTAAAAATGACAAGAGGTCATTGTTTTGAACCAAGACACTACATTAGGCCCAAATCCAAACAGAATCATTCATCCTAATTTTCCCTTGAAGCTGCTATCTGGCCTGCTGTGCAATCAGGTTTAGAGACCTATCAACCACCTTTGCCAAAAAGGCCACTTTCAATTGGCACGATAATAAAGTTCCCTTACCATAATCCTTTCACAAAAAAAGCATAAGCAGGGTTGGGCAGGCGTGATGGCACACATCTTTAACCCCAGCACTCAGAGGCAGAGGGAGGAGCATCATCATGCATTCAACACTGGATAGTGAATTCTAGGTCAGCCTGGACTAGAGTGAAACCCTACCTCCAAAAACAAACAAACAAACACAAAGCACAAACAGAAAAGTTAACGCTAAAGTGAACTGAGGCTAACCAGTCTGTTGTTTTTCCTATTGTTCTATCTCTCTGCCCTTGCCTGAAAGGGGGAGCAACTTTGAAATATCGACCTGCCTTTTAGTTTGTTGTTTCTGCTCTTCACCTCTTTTCTGTGTATAAAACAAACCCCTCTGATCCTTGAAACACTTGCCCTGTTCGCTGAAATGAAGGGCTACTCAATTCTAGCATTAAAATGAAAAGACAATTAGGATTGCTACACTAAATGCCCTTTGTTCTTCAGTTTGCCTCATTTGACTTATCCGATGATATGGCGATTATGACCAGAAGAGTGATCATGGGGGTGGGGAGAATGGCATGTCCAGGGCTTCTTGCCAAATGAACTGCAGACATGTGCTTCACATTGTGGATCTGGCTTTATGTAGATACTGAGGGATCAAACCTGGGCTTTTTGGGTTTGCAAGTGATGCAAGATATTTGGGGATCAGTATGGGCCCCCAAAACTTTGAACCCCAATATTCAGTTCTTGTCCTATTATTAACAAAGGATTGAGAAAATAGATTCAAGAAGGCTAAGTCATGAATTATTGAGTTTATTTAGGGAGAAATTATAATTTCTGAGGTTTATTTAGGGAAACTGGTATCTAGGGAAAAGCTGGGACAGTTCCACATATACGTGAGAAATTGAACATAGAAGCCTTTTCAAATCACAGACCAGAGAGCATTAAGAAATTGTGAAAGACTCAGAGCTCCAAGATAAATCTTACATATAATCAAAGTGAGAGAGAATCCCACCCAAAATATGACATAGATAGAAAACGAAAAAAAAAAAAAAAAACCACTCAATCCAAGGAAGTATTTCCCCCAGCCCAGTCTGGCTGGTCCCAACCTGGATGGTCCCAGCAATGTTGGTACAGCCAGGCTGGGAAGGAGGTTGAGGCCAGATCACAGAAGAAAAAGAAGAGAGCACAACGAGGAGGTTGAGGAAGCCAGCTCACCGGGCTCTGTGGGTAGCCTCTTTCATAGGGTTCAGACATCCAATCAGGGTGAGCCTCATCATCAGGCTCAGGTGTATAAGCAGAGATATGATTGATTCAGCTCAAGAAAGGGGCCAAGATCTGATTGGTTTGTGCACTCAGAGGGCTGATCCAGGGAAGCTGAGCTGAAGTAGAAGCAGGAAATTTCTGCTGGGCCTGTCACTGGCAGCCATCTTAGAGAAACAGGAGCAGACCCAGGTTATAGTTTTGCCAAGATGGACAGAATGTCATGTCCTTGTTCCCTTGTTTCCTCTTTGGGCTTCTGACCCTAACTAACCGCCTGAAAGAAGGAAGATAGCTTTCTCGTATTTCTGCTTCACAAGCACCTGTAACTACTTAGCCATCTCTCCAGACTGAGTTTAGTTTATTTTGTTTTAATTATTATTTTTTAAGCAGAGAGATATATACAAACACACACATACAATATGTGTGTATGGTGAACCAGCTCTAACCACTGCAAAACAAACTCCAGATGCATGTGCCACTTTGCATCTAGCGTTATGTGGGTACTGGGGAATCAAACCCCAGTCATTTGCCTTTGTAGGCAAGCACCTTAACCACTGAAACTTCTCACCAGTACCCACCCCACACATACTTTATTTTTATTTCTTGGCACTGCCAAAAGCTGTGAGAAACTCAAGATGGAAAAATAAATAACAATACATATAGCTTTGTGCTTTTAAAAAATATTTAATTGATTTGCAATCAGAGAGAGATGGAGGGAGAGATAGAGAGAGAATGGGCATGCCAGGCCTCCAGCCACTGCAAATGAACTCCAGATGCATGCACCACTTTGTACATCTGGCTTATGTGGGTACTGGGGAATCGAACCCAGGTCATTAGGCTTTGTAAGCAAGCACCTTAAACACTGAGTCATCTCTCCAGCACATATCTGTTTTTAATATGCATCTTTCTGCCCTCATGGTTGCAAGATGGTAAATAGAGGCTACTACTACCACCCATCCCATTCATATCCAGCAGTAAAGAAATCATCTCCCACAGTGCATCTGCCAAAAAAGAAAAACATGTTTTCTTTCTGCCCAGAAGTGACACCACAATCTCTTGGATTAGATTATGTGCTAACTTGAACTAACCAATTCCTTTAGTGGAGAGGTATGAAATTGACTTAGATAGTTAGACCAACTAGATCTCAATCCCAGAGCTGAGATAGGCTCCCTCACCAATGACACATTATTGAGGATGATCTAGGAGTATTCTTCATCTATTATCTACCTATCCATCTATCATCTATCTATGGTCTATCATCCATCATCTTTCTACATCTACCTCTCTCTTCCCCCATTGGATTGGCTAGGGTACTTAAACACGTGTGCCCACATTGGTGTCTTACTTATAAGGCACTGGCAGAGCTTTCGTTAAAGAGTTAGTTACAGAACATCTGTGCTAAAGAAGGGGAGTTGGGGAGACCATCCCATAGGACAATGCAAAAAATTAATCTGTTCCAGAATGCTAAGCAGCATACTGAAAAAGCAAATGTTAGAGATCAGAAGTCTTCAAGCAGGAAGGGGGAGTTCATGAAGCCTTTCCAAGAGTAAGTGGTCTTGGCTGGTTCCAGATAATCTTTCATACAATGTGGTCAAGATAACCAGAAACACATACCCTTAGGGATTTTGGCTTTATAAGACTATCTGTTTTAATCCCCATACTTGCATACTCCGTGCTGATTTTTATTGAATGTGTGTATTGCTCAGTTGAAGTTTATAATTTGCCAGTAAATTGTTCTACCCAGCACACTATAACACTTGAATAGCAGGCAAACTCAACACCTAGAATTATTTCTGCAGTTATACTGGGGTAGAAGAGCTACATTGGCACCTTAAACTCATATCCTGAAGGTTATGCTGGAGGTTATGAAGCTGGATCTCTATATCTAAGAACACTGCAGATAATTTGAAAACCCAAGTATCAAATCAACTCAGGATGCAAAAGTTGCTATATTATAATACATGAAACACAAAGAATCAAGACAATACAATCCCACCAAAAATTATAAATCTATCAGAAATGGCCCCCAGTGAGATAGTTTTAGATAAAATGCCTGACGAGGATTTCAAAAAAAAAATGATTTTATTTATACTCAAATAAATCATGGGCTGGAAAGATGGCTTAGTGGTTAAACACTTGCCTGTGAAGCCTAAGCACTCTGGATTGAGGCTGGATTCCCTAGTACCCACATAAGCCAGTTGCACAAGGTGGCATATGCTTCTGGAGTTCATTTACAGTGGCTGGAGGCCCTGATGCGCACATTCTCTCTCTCTCTCTCTCTCTCTCTCTCTCCCCCGTTTCTCTCTGTCTGTCACTCTCAAATAAATAAAAATAATCAAAAAAGTTTAAAAAAATAAAATAAATCAAAGAAGAAAAAGGAATCAAAGAAGAAAACCAACTCTTGAAAGAGAACACAGGAAACCAGCTTAATGAAATTAGGAAGTCATTACAAGACATGAGTAAAAAAACAGAAATACTGAAGAAAAACCAGGCAGAAATTCTACCACTGCAAAGAATAGTTAGTGAAATTTAAAAAAAAAGAAAACCTCTGTGGAAAGTCTCACCAGTAGAATGGATGAAGGATAAAACAGAACATCTAAACCAGAAGACTGAAGACCAGGTGCCAGATCTAATACAGTTCAACAAAGGGAAAGGTAAGCTAATAGGAAGGTATTAATGGTAATTTCAAGATATTTAGGACACTATGAAAATATCAAACCTAAGAATTCAGGGTATAGTAAAAGGAAAAAAATTTCACTCCAAAGGCATAGTAGGTGTTTTTAACCAAATTATACAAGGAAAAATTTCCCAAATTGGGAAGGAAATGCCAGTGCAGATACTGGAAGCTTTTAGAATACCACACAGACATAGCCTGGAAAGAACCTATCCTTCCCATGTTATAATTAAACTACTAAACACACAAACCAAAGAAAATATATTGAAAGCAGTTAGAGAGAGAAAACAAGTCACCTACAAAAGCAAGCCCATCAGAATAACAGCAGATTACTCAACACAAACTTTAAAAGCCACAAGGGCTTGGAATGATGTATTCCAAGTTTTGAAGGATAACAACTGTCAACCAAGATTACTTTATTCTGCAAAGTTATCTATCCAAATAGATGGAGAAATATGGACATTCCACAACAAACACAGGCTAAAGGAATTTATAACAACTAAACGAGATTTATAGAAAATACTTGTAGGAATCCTTTAAGTTGAAGATAAAGCAAAAACCCACAGGAGGAAATAAGAAAAAATAAACAATACTCAAATAACAGTTAAATAAGTAGGACTGGGGAAATAACTTAGTGGCTGCATTTGTCTGTGAAGCTTAAGGAACCCAGTTCGATTCCCCAGGATCCACGTAAGCCAGATGCACAAGGGGGCATATGTGTCTGGAGTTCATTTTCAGTGGCTGGAGGCCTGGCACACCATTCTCTCTTTCTTGCTGCCTCTTCCCCCCACCCTTTCTAAAACAAACAAACAAAACAAAAAGTGAGTAAAGGAAAAACAACAGGAAGCAATACAAAATAAGAAGAATGGAGAGAATAAACACAAACCTTTCAATAACAACTCAATATCAATGGCCTCAATGCTCCAACCAAAAGACACAGGCTTACAGACTGAGTTAAAAGGCAAGATCCTGCCATTTGTTGCCTACAGGAAACTTATCTCTTAATAGACACTGTCTTAGGGTAAAAGGATGGAAAATGGTATTTTGGGCAAATGAGCCTAGGAAACAAGCAGGGGTTGCTATCCTAATATCTGACAAGGTATACTTCAAACCAACATTAGTGAGGAAAGATAAACAAGGTTACTTTATACTGATTAAAGGAACACTCCAACAGGAGGACAATACAATCCTAAAAGTATATGCACCTAACATGGGGGCTCCCAATTTCATCAAACAAACACTATTAGACTTAAGATCACAGATAGCACCAAACACAATTGTAGTAGGTGGCTTTCATACCCTACTCTCATCAGTTGATGGGTCATCCCCGCAAAAAAAACAGAGACATCTGGATTAAATCATGTCATTGGAACAAATTGACATAATGGATATCTACAGAACATTCCATCCAAATGCTTCAGAATATACATTTTCCTAAGCAGCACATGGAACATTCTCTAAATTAGACAATATATTAGGACACAAAGCAAATATTAACAAATACAGGAAAATTGAAATAATCCCTTATACTCTATCTGACCACAATGGAATTAAAGTACAAATCAGCAACAATAAAAACTACAGAGCATACAGAAATTCATTAAGACTAATCAGTACACTATTGAATGATGAATGGGTCATTGAAGAAATCAAAAAGGAAATCAATAAGTTCATAGAATCAAATGATATAAGAATACAACATACAAAAACCTTTGGGACACAATGAAGGCAGTCCTAAAAGGGAAAAGTACAGCTCCTTCTACAACACCACCAAATCAATAAATGTAATACATATATAAATGGACTGAAGGACAAAAGTCACATGGTCATCTCAACAGATAAAGAAAAGG
This sequence comes from Jaculus jaculus, assembly GCF_020740685.1. Taxonomy (NCBI): domain Eukaryota; kingdom Metazoa; phylum Chordata; class Mammalia; order Rodentia; family Dipodidae; genus Jaculus; species Jaculus jaculus. Next base: position 59,379,454 of record NC_059111.1, on the reverse strand, counting down.
CATTTGACAATATCCAACATCCCTTCATGGTAAAAGTCCTATAGAAACTGGGAATAGAAGGAACATATCTCAATACAATAAAAGCTATTTATGACTAACTTACAGCCAACATAATACTAAATGAGGAAAAACTTGAAGCTTTTCCACTAAATACAGGAACAAGACAAGGGTGTCCAGTGTCCCCAGTTTTATAGTATAGTACTGGAAGTGCTAGTTGTAGTAATAAGACAAGAGACATACATAAAAGGGAAACAAATTGGAAAGAAAAAGATCAAAGTATAATTATTTGCAGATGATATGATTCTATACATAAAGGACCTTAAAAAGTCTACCAGAAAACTGCTAGAGTTGATAAACACTTTTTAGCAACATAGCAGGATAGAAAATAAACACAAAAAATCAGTAGCTTTCCTATACACTAACAACAAACATGTGGAGGATAAAATCAGGGAATCTCTCCCATTCACAATTTCCTCAAAATAAATAAATAAATAAATAAATAAAGAACCTCGGAATAAACCTAACCAAGTAAATGAAGGATATCTACAATGAGAACTTTAAAACACTCAAGTGAGAAATTGAAGAAGACACTAGAAAATGGAAAGACATCCCATGTTCATGTATTGGAAGAATCAATATTATGAAAATGTAAATCTTACCAAAAGCAATCTATACATTTAATGCAATCCCCATTAAAATTTCCATGGTATTCTTAACAGGAAGAGAAAAAGCAAATTGAAAATTCATTTGGAAGCACAAAAACCCCTCAAATATCCAAAACAAATTTGAGCAACAAAAATTATGGCTGACAGTGTCACCATACCCAATTTTAAGCTTATATTACGAAGCCATGGTAATAAAAACAGCATGGTACTGGCACAAAGACAGACACGTAGATGAATGGAACAGGATAGAGAACCAAAATATTAATCCAGGAAGCTACAGCCATCTGATTTTTGACAAAAATGCCCAAAGTATTCCTTGAAGAAAAGGCAGCCTTTCAACAAGTGTTGCTGTGAAAACTGGATATCTATATGTAGAAGGATGGAAATACATGCTTGACTTTCTCCATGCATAAGAATCAAGTCCAAATGTATCAAGGACCTTAATAGCAGACCTGAAACTCTGAAACTGCTACAGGAAAAGGTAGGGGAAACCCTTCAACATATTGGCATAGGCAATGACTTTCTGAATATAACCCCAATTGCTCAAGAAATAAAGCCACTAATCTACCACTGGGATTTCATGAAATTACAAAGCCTTTCTACAGCAAATGATACTGTAAATAGACTGTAAAGAGACAACCTACAGAATGGGACAAAATCTTTGCCAGCTATACTTCTGACAGAGGATTAATAGCCAGAATATACAAAAAAACTCAAAAAACAAAACTAAGAAATCAAACAACCCAATTAAAAAAATGGGCAATGGAACTAAATAGAGAATTCTCATCAGAAGAAATACAAATGGCATATAAACATCTGAAAAAGTGTTCTACATTCTTAGCCATCAGGAAATGTAAATTAGAACTATTTTGAGATCCCATCTCACTCCTGTCAGAATGGCTACCATCAAGAAAACAAATGACAGGGCTAGAGAGATGGCTTAGCGGTTAAGCACTTGCCTGTGAAGCCTAAGGACCCCGGTTCAAGGCTCGATTCCCCAGGACCCACGTTAGCCAGATGCACAAGGGGACACATGCATCTGGGATTCGTTTGCAGTGGCTGGAAGCCCTGGCGTGCCCATTCTCTCTCTCTCTTTCTGCCTCTTTCTCTCTCTGTTGCTCTCAAATAAATAAATAAAAATAAGCAAAAAAATATTTAAAAAAAGAAAACAAATGATGAATGTTGGCAAGGATGTGGAAGACAGGAATCCTTCTACACTATTGATGGGAATGTAATCTGGCACAGTCATTGTGGAAATCAGTGTGAAGGTTCTTGAGACAGCTAAAAATAGATTTACCATATAATCCAGATATAGCACTCCTAGGCATATATCCTAATGACTTTTCTCACTACCTTACAGATACTTGCACAACCATGTTTATTGCTGCTCTATTCACAATAGCTAGAAATAGAACCAGCCTAGATGTCCCTCAAAAGATGAATGGATTATAAAGATGTGGTACATTTACACAATGGAGTTCTATTCAGTGGTAAAGAAAGATGAAATTTGCAGGGAAATGGATGGACCTGGAAAGATTTATACTAAGCAAGGTAACCTAGGCCCAGAAAGCCAAATGTTGCACGTTCTTTCTTATTTGTGGATCCTAGCTACAAAGTTTGAGCCTTGTATGTGAGCTGGAACCAAAAATTGGTAGCAGAGGCCAGTAAACTCAAAAAAGGCTATAAAGGGAGGGAGGAGAAGGAAAGCTTTTAAGGGATGGTATTGTATATACATAAGTAGAAGAACAGATTACAGGTAGTTGAAGTGGCGTAAGTGAGGCCAGGGGAAGAGTTTGAGTAAGAGAAGGGTGGTGGGGAGAGTCAATCAAAATTCAAAATATTCTGAATAAGATATATGAAAGCCTACTTCTTTGGATAATGGCACACCCAGAGCCATAGATTGCTACTAGAAAATTTTCTGTGCCAACTTCTAGTTGTTGATCAGGGTGTTACCTGTTGTCTCCAAAACATTACAGGCTATTGACAAGGCCCTCAGTTTCCCATGAGTAACAGTACCCTATTGCTGAAAACTTCACATGCCTAGGCAGTAAGGTCACTGAAAAATCAAGCTGAGTTGAAAACCTACTCCCTGTAGACCAGCCAACTGAAATTTGGAAAAAGCTTCACTTCATGCAGTCCTATGGGAGACAGAAGTCATTAGTGGTGATAACAGTGGATACTGGAAGCCTCAAGTTTGACCAGACAGGCCAAATGACCAAACGGGTGCATTAGTGGCATGTCTGCTCTGGGTGAAACTAACTGCTCTCTAATTGGACTAGAGGCCTACTATTCCCTGTATGGGAGGGAATACATGCCTGGTACTGAAAACCTAATCAAAACCTTATGGAAGTTGAGGTCATGAGCCATAGGGGTATAAAGCCTGCTCTTATATGTCTAAACATGTATATTATTCTCACCAAACTGCCTTGAAAGCACTGCACTTAATGTTCATATTCATATATTAATGCTACTCTCACTTTTGGTTAGAGAAGCTTCTCTTCAGATGGCAGTGACCACTGGGATGACCCAAAGGCACCATAGTGCTGAGAAGAAGTGATGGAGGGGTGGCCAGCAGAAACTTCTTTATCACACCCTCAAATTCTCAAGGTTCATTGCAGAAGAGGTGGCAGAAAGAATGTAAGAGCCAAAGGAAGGGTACCACTCCTTACAGTGCAACTGTCTCGACAGAAATTGGCCTCAATATTCATGACCTCTCAGTGCCAAGCAATACCTTCACAAGACCCTCGTAATAGGAGAAAAGAACAATGACGTCAAAATTAAAGAGAGACTAATGGAGAGAGGAAGGGTATATGATAAAGAATGGAGTTGTGAAGATGAAAGAGGGGGAGAGAAGGGAAATAAATAATAGGAAGTGTAATGGAAATATAATTTCAAGAAGAAAATTTCTTACAGATAAAGAAGCACTTACACATATTCTTTAAATGCATAATATACAGTATAAGGATCATAGTTAATAATATATTGTATACAGACACTTTGCTAAAAGGATAAATTTAAGAAGCCCTTATCAAATATGCAGCCATAATTGATAGATAATTTAATTTGCTAATTGTAGTAAAAATTTCATTAAATGTATACCAAATATATTTAATAAATCATATCTAATAAGATTATAGGTCATATAATTGTTATACTATTTAAATTAGATTTTACTGATATTAACTAGTAATGTGATTATTATTTTAAAATATAATTTGTAAATATTAGAAGTTAAATATGCTTATCAGTATAAACATATCCACAACTCTTTCACTATACAAAAAAAAAATTAAGGATCAGTTTTAATATATAAACAGGAATGTGCTGCTACCTTAGGACTATTTTGAAGACATTTGGAGACAATGCAAAGGGAAAATTATACTAGAAAAGCAAACAAGGAAGGAAAGAGCAGGCCCACTGAGGAGACTGTGCTACATAGGGTGGTGGCAAAGGGCGTGCCTGCTCACATTTGCTTTTGGATCCTTTATCAAAGAGAAGATCTTCTAAAAATTATTGAATGGGCACGGGTAAAGGGAAAGGATAGCTGAAGATGGAAAAAGAAATTGTGCCAGCCATTTCCCTTGGGAACCAGAGATAGACAGGAGGTGGAGGGAGGGAGAGAGCAGCAAGAATAGTAAGGACTACAGTCAGACAGGACTGACTCAGTGTTGATTGTCAGTTATCATCGGTGTGACCAGAGATAAGATGCTGAACTCGGGCTGGAGAGATGGCTTAGTGGTTAAGCGCTTGCCTGTGAAGCCTAAGGACCCCGGTTCGAGGCTCGGTTCCCCAGGTCCCACGTTAGCCAGATGCACAAGGGGGCGCACGCGTCTGGAGTTCGTTTGCAGAGGCTGGAAGCCCTGGCGCGCCCATTCTCCCTCTCTCTCCCTCTATCTGTCTTTCTCTCTGTGTCTGTCGCTCTCAAATAAATAAATAAATAAAAATTCTTAAAAAATTTAAAAAAAAGATGCTGAACTCAGCTCATCTGTATGATGGGCATAATGTGATTTACCATACAGAGTTAATTTTATAATGGAAATGAATTTCTTTATATAGAGTAAAGCATTTAAAAATGCCTATAGTGGTTACTGTAATGATATAATGGTAGGCCTAGAGCCATTCATCCTCCTTGTTTTGCTTTCTTCCTCCATAACACAGAATTATAACCTCTCTACATCCTGGGGTAGCTGGGACTATTAAATTAATAATAAACAGAGTACCAGGAACACAAAGAAGGCAATGATTATTAGTTCTCTCCCAATACCTCCTTCCTTTATCTTCTTGTTGATTTGAACAATTCTGTCATACCCTGATGGGGCAGGATGGAAAAGAGTATTGTTCCAAATACATACTTATACAGTAGAATATTACTTTTATTGGATTTACTAATAAAAACTAAATAAGAAATATTTTTATTAGTTTTATACTCAGTGAATACAGTCAAGTTGGTACCATTGTTAGCCTCCTCCATGACTGGCCCCCTCCGCAGGGACCCTCCTTGTTGTGGAATATGGGTCATGCATTGTGGGGTTAGACATCAATTATGAGTAGGAGGTAATGTCTCTGTGTATCATGACCCAATGTGTGGCTCTGACATTCTTTCCATCTCCTCTTCTGCAAATTTCCCTGAGCCATGTTGGAGTCATTTTAGGTTGGCTTCAGTGATGAGGTTTTGGGAGCCTCTGTGTCTCTGGATGTCTGGAGCAAAGAACAAAACATTTCTTATTTATCTCCAGCACAACGGTGAAGGAGATAAATAAGAAATATTTTGTTTTTTGCTGACAAAAGAGACCAGGGTCTTATGTTATTAAATGACTGTATCCTTGTGGATAAGACCTGTATGCTCTACTAGCAAGCCTCATCAATGACAAAACTATTTTCATGAAATTGTGGAAGACAAGTGTTCCTGATCTATGACCATATAATCAATCCTCTCACAAAGAGAACCTCCTCACAAAGACAATCATTTCTGTCAAGTATTCCCTTTTCTCTTTTGAGTGAAAAGATAAAGCATTTCTAAATCTCTGGGAATAAATGCTCTTGATTAATGTGATTCACTTACTTTAGATGGTATGAAGTGTGCCCTCTCCTTGAAGCTTTGTGTTGGGAACAAAGCATGGTTTAAGATGACTCGGTACTCAGGATGCACCAAGCACCTCTGGTGGGTTAATGGGTATTAATTTCTTTGCAGAAATAGGCTGCCAATTTGTGGCTTCCTGTTAAGGACAGGTGTCTAGTAACCCCCAGTAATCATAAGACTATTCCAGCCCTCCCAAAATATCCCAGCAGGAAATAAATAGTACTCTCCAAAGAGGACTTGAAGAATTATTGCTGAACCTTGGTAATGGGTACATAGGCATTTGTTATACTATTTCTCTATGTTTGAATAGTCTGTGGTAAACTATCAAGAAGGGTAGGAGGACAGAAAAGAGGCTCATAAAAGGACTAATAAGGAAAATGACCTTCCTCTGACACTGACACCAGCCCTCCCTCCCAACCGCCCCACAGCTGGAGACAGTGGGAAGTGCTTTCAGGCCAGGCTTGAAGGCACAGGGAAAGAGATAACTCTGGAACATAAGAAGCTGTCAGAGAGGGTCTGCCAACAGGAATTGTGGCTATGAAGGAGGCCCCCTACCTAACTGATAAAGCCCACAGTACAAATTTAAAAAAAAGAAAAAAAAAGGATAACTGGTCAAGACACAGAGATTAAAAAAAAAAACAAAAAACTTGTTCATGCCTTCCATAATCTCCCTCCTCTCTTCCCCCCTTTTTCTTTCTTCCTTTCCTTTTTTTCTTCTCCTGTCTTTTCCTTGTCATGTGTTGTGGGGGTGGGTGGGTATGGTGTGTGTGGTATGATGTGACATCCTATATACTCCCCTGTAGCAGGGGGCACTCATCTAAGGTAGGAACATCAGGTGTTGCACTCCATCACTATTCTTCCCAGACTTGTTTTGAATTGGTCTTTTAAAATTTTTCATTAATTTTTTATTGACAACTTCCATAATTGTAAACAATATCCCATGGTAATTCCCTCCCCGCACTTTCCCCTTTGAAACTTCACTCTCCATCATATCCCATCCCCCTCTCAATCGGTCTCTCTTTTATTTTGATGTCATGATCTTTTCCTCCTCTTGTGATGGCCTTGTGTAGGTAGTGTCAGGCACTGTGAGGTCATGGATATGTAGGCCATTTTGTGTCTGGAGGTGCATGTTGTAAGGAGTCCTACACTTCCTTTGGCTCTTCCATTCTTTCCGCCACCTCTTCTGCAATGGACCCTGAGCCTTGCAAGGTGTGATAGAGATATTTCAGGGATGAGTACTCCTCTGTCACTTCTTCTCAGCACCATTCTGCCTTCTGAGTCATCTCAAGGTCACCATCATCTGAAAAGAGAAGCTTCTCTAGCCAAAAGTGAGAGTAGCATTAATATATGGGTATGGACATTGAAAGAAGTACTTACTGGTTTCAGAGCTTACTGGTCCATAATAATTCTTGGGTCTCTGCTCTGGGCAAGACTGTGTTAGAGATGCAAGTCATCATGCCCAACTATTTAAGTGGGATTTGGAAATTGGAACTCTAGTGGTCTCAGGCCCCCTCTGGCCTTCACGCTTGTGCAGGATATGCACTTAAAGACTTAATTGCTGAGCCATCTCTTCAGCCCCTTGTCATGTTTTTAAAAATATTTTATTTATTTATTTGAGAGAGGGAGAGACAGAGAGAGGAAGAGGCAGATAGATGATTGATTGATAGATTAATGATAGATAGATAAAGATAGATAGATGACAGATAGGTAGGTGTGTCCGAAGGAAGGAAGAAAGGAAGGAAGGAAGGAAGGAAGGAAGGAAGGAAGGAAGGAAGGAAGGAAGGAAGGAAGGAAGGAAGGAAGGGCATGCCAGGACTTTCAACCACTGCAAAATGAACTCCAGACAAAGGCACCACCTTGTGCATCTGGCTTATGTGAGTACTAGGGAATCAAACCTGAGTCCTCAGGTTTCCCAAGCAAGCACCTTAACTGTTATACTATTTCTCTAGCCCATGTCATGTTTTTAAAAGTTCCAAAATAGCCCATTCTAAGTAAAGAAAACATAAAAATTTAAATTATTAGCATAAGTTTTGCTTAACATTGTGCAATGCCAGCTTTAGATATATTGCAAGAACATTTAACTCCTCTGCATAATCACACAATTACAGAACATATTTCATAGATTGTACACGTGTGTATGTTTTCTTATGGGAGCAGTGGCAATATTGCACAAAACTAGTTTGACTATTTTATTTCACATCTTTACACATTTTACACATTTTACACACACACACACACACACACACACACACACACACCCCATACCAATACTCTTGCCTTTGGCTTACTGACAGGTAAAGGAAGTACTGAAAGGAAAAGGAACTGTGGCTTGCCCTAGACTTCCCTTCTATGGTATCATTTTTAGTGGAAGCCACTGGTTAATAAAGGGAAGTAACACAAATAAGGAAGGGGAAGGTAGGGTTTCTTGGTTGTTGGTGTTTCTTAGAAGAGTAGGGCTTCCTTTCTTCTGAATTTGAAGCATGTTTTAGTGGAAATAGAAAACCTAACATCTCCAGGCTCAATCAGCTGTAGCTGTGATGGATTTACCTTGCCCTTGCTTTGAATCTGTTTAGTTCTAATGCAGCATACCTAGATGCTCAGGAATTCTGCTGTCATGGAGAACCTGAAATGTTATATTGAAATGGGGCAAGCAGAAATAGCAGGCACACATATGATTTGTAAAACTTTGATTCACATATATGTTCCATTCTCCCATCAGATTTCATTTATAAAGAATAAATTTAAATAGAGTATTATGAGTAATCCCAACACTGTAAAGCATGAAACCAAGAGCGGGGCTTTCTGAGTATGAGACCCTATTGACTACAAAGTTTGCACACACATTAAACCAAATCTGTTGCCACCCACTCTTAGCTAGGAAGGAGCCAGAACAATCAATGCACTTTCCTCCAGGTCTTCATTTCCTGCAGACAAGCCCACTGGGAGTTTCCAGCTTTATGGAAAGACAGCCAAGGCCACACCCACAGAGAGTACTAGCTTCCTGGGTTAGTGACTAGAGGGGAGAGAGGCAGAGGGTGAGTTGGAAAGAACAAATTAAATATCCAGCCTGACTTCAAACCTCCATCCAACACAAGTCATTCTTTGTAATTGAACTAGGATAACAGAGCAGGCAAGCCACAGATGTGATTCCAAATTGTTGTTAGGGTCATGAGCAATTTTATGAGTCCCCTACCAAAAACAAAGTAACAAAATGACAAATATTAGATACAAAATTGGCTATTACTTTAGAATTTAGAATGAACAAAGAAATCAGTTAGTTATTTTCTTCTGAAGATAGCAGGATATTCACCAGAAGTGTCTATAAAGATCTGTTTCCTAATCCCATGTTGGCTTCATTTCTCCACATGGAACATTCTAGAGCTCCAGTGAATTCTACCACTCATGGAGGCCTGGAGATCCAGGAGTGCTTTAACCTTTTTTTTTTTTTATCTTTATAGTACATTCCTCTATAGATCCCAACACTCATAATATATAATTTAGAAACTATAGAACTTTGGGCATTTCTTTACAGGCTAAAAGACCTAGAGCTATAACTAGCACCCTGTCCCCAGCACACATTGAACTCCTATAATCTAATGCTTGTTACCATGGTAAGGAATTCCACTGAACTCCAGGTCCACTATGTAGTGACCAGGGAGGCCATGGATATTCACAGTAACTCCAGTGCGTACTTGATTTCATGCCTCTTTGTATTGCTATTCTGCTGGGTTGTAATGAACCATAGGGAATGAAACCTTACGAGTCATTATTCTCCCTAACCTTCAAATCTGCTTAGATATACTCTAGCCTACTCAACAGGTGACTGTTAGACATCATTTGCCTTACCTCTTAACAAAGTTCAGGAAGAATTTAAACTCAAGGGTGTGGTGGTTTGATTCAGTTGTTCCCTATAAACTTAGGTGTTCTGAATGCTAGCTCCCCAGCTGATGGAGATTTGGGAATTAATGCCTTCTGGAGGCAGTTGGGGGTTGGGCTTATGGGTATTATAACTAGCTTCCCCTTGCCAGGGTTTGGCACACTCTCCTGTTGCTATTGTCCACCTCATGTTAGCCAGGGAGTGATGTCCACCTTCTGCTCATGTCATCATTTTCCTTCACATCATGGAGCTTCCCCTCAAGTCTCTAAGCCAAAATAAACCCCGTTTTCCCCCAAAAGCTGCTCTTGGTCAGGTGATTTCTGCCAGCAACATGAACCTGACTGCAACAGTATTGTTGATTCTGAGGAGTGGTGTAATTTGCTGCTAGACACCTGACTATGTGGCTTTGGCCTTTTGGAGCTGATTTTCAAGAGGAACGTGGATGAATTTGGAACCTTGACCTAAGAGACACCTTGCAGTGCTGTAAGTACAGCTTGATGGACTATTCTAGTCAGAGTTGAAAGACCTGAATGCAGTGAGAACTATGGACTGTGAGGTTTGGCTTATGAGGGTGAGAAAGAGCTTTGCTTGGACTGAGCTAGCAGTTTGTGTGAGAAGCTTGCTGTTATGCCCATGTCCTGAGAAGCTGTGCAAGGTTGCTTTGCATAAAAATGAACTGGTGTGAGCAGAGGGATATGGCACAGGAAAAAAAAAAATCTTTGGGTGAACTGCTGCCTGTCCAGTTGCAATTGAGAGATTACGTTTGAGATTGGGCCAGCTGACCTGAACTGGGGCAACAGGTAGAATGTAAACTCTTTTGAGGGAGCCTGGATGCTGAAGGAGTGTTCTATTCTTCAAATTCTGCCTTATCCCCCTGCTCTCAAGATAGCAAATTGGCACCCTACCTGGTATTATGGAGTATAAGAAAGGCAGGAAAGAGAGGGTCATTGAATTTGCAACATGGTCTTGTGTTTTGGAAATGGCCGTGGGCAGTATGAAGCAGGTTTGCTGGGTGCCTGCATGGAGACCCAATGGAGCCATGGGGAAGAACCATGGGTTACAGTGAAGACCCAGTAGGAAAGCTGCTGCCCCTGGATGAAGTTTTGCAGGACTGTGAGTAGCCTAGCTGGAGAGTCAGAATGACTAGATTTAGTGGACTTGGAGCTAGAGTTTGATGTTTGCTCTAGTTGTTTTATCTTGTATTGGTTGAATATTTCTTTGTTATGCTCAATGCCATCTTTTGCAGTGTGAATGTTTATGCTGTGCCATTATGGGTTTTTTTTTGGGGGGGGGATTTTTTCTTTTGGTATTATGGCTCAGTTAAAAGATCTTGAATTATGGGAGTGTTTGAACATCATTAGGATTCATAAAATCTATGGGGACTGAATGCATTGCATTTTACATCATGGATGGTTATCAGTTTACAGAGACCAGGGGTGGAATGTGGTGGTTTTATTCAAGTGTCCCCATAAACTTAGATGTTCTGAATTCTAGGTTCCCAGCTGACGGAGATTTGAGAATTAACACTTTCTGGAGGCAGTGTATTGTTGGGCAGGCTTACAGGTGTCATAGGTGGTTTCCTCTTGCCAGTGTTTGGCACACTCTCCTGTTGCTAATGTTGACCTTATGTTGGCCAGGGGTTAATGTCCACCATCTGCTCATGCCATCATTTTTCTCTGCCACCATGGAGCTTCCCCTCAAGTCTGTAAGCCAAAATATATCCTTTGTTCCCAAAAGCTGGTCTTGGTTGGACAATTTCTGCCAGTAATGTGAACCTGACTGCAACAGAAGGAAGGAAAGGAAGAAAGAAAGAAAAAAAGAAAGAAAGAACCAGTTAGTTAGATGGAAGAAATGTCCTCTACAGGGCACCAGAGAGCCTCAGTGCCATGGGAAGAGAAAAAAGGCTGGACAAAGAACCAGAAAAAAATAAGAATGACAGAAAGATGTCAAAATTTCCTCAAGACTCTAGTAAAGATGAATTGCTATTTGCTTTTGATAAATATGGGGAAACTGCTTGTTGCAACCACTACATTCCACCCCTGGCCTCCATAAACTAATAATTATCTATGGAGTAAAATACAATGCATTTAGTTTACCTTTAAAAGTCCCCATAGTTTTTGTCAATCCTCATGGTGTTCATATATTCCTATAGTCCAAGATCTTTTAACTGAGCCATAGTACCAAAAAATCCTCCAAAAAATCCCATAATGACACAGAATAAACACTCACACTGCAAAAGATGGCACTGGGCATAGCAAAGAAATATTCAACCAATACAAAATTTAAACAGGGCAAACATCAAATTCTGTAGCTCCAAGTTTAGCAACTCTAGTCAGTGACAAATCTCCAAGTCCAATAATTCTAACCACAACAAATCTCTTACCTTTTTCGGGTGGGGGGTTCAAAGTAGGATATAATTCTAAACCAAGCTGACTTGGAACCAGGCCTCCTCAAACTCACAATAATCCTCCTACCTCTACCTCCCAAGTGTTGGGATTAAAGGCATGTGCTACTATGGCCAGCAACCATAGTTCTTTTAAGATAAAGAACTTGATAAAGAAACTCATTTTTGGTCTGCAGAGTTGGCTCAATGGTTAAGGTGTTTATCTGTGAAGCCTAAGGACACTGGGTTTGATTCTCCAGGACCCAGGTAAGCCAGATGCACAAGGTGGCACATGTATCTGGAATTCATTTGCAGTGGCTAGAGTCCCTGGTGCATCCATTCTCTCTCACTACCTCTTTCTTTCTCCCTCTCTCTTAAATAAATAATTAGTTAAATAAATTTTTTAAAAAGAGAATGTCTAATGGAGAGATGGCTTGCAGTTAAGCGCTTGCCTGTGGAGCCTAAGGACCCCAGTTCGAGGCTCCATTCCCCAGGACTCACGTTAGCCAGATGCACAAGGGGGCGCACACGTCTGGAGTTCATTTGCAGTGGCTGGAAGCCCTGGTGTGCCCATTCTCTCTCTCTCTCTCTCTCTGCCTCTTTCTCTGTCTGTCGCTCTAAAATAAATAATAACAACAACAAAATTTAAAAAAAAAAAACAAGAGAATGTCTAAAAAGAAACTCATTCTCAAGCCAGACTTGGTGGTGCACACCTCTAATCCTAGCACTAGGGAGGCAGAGGTTGGAAGACTGCCATGAATTTGAGGCCACCCTAAAACTACATAGTGAAGTCCAAGTCATCCTGGGCTAGAGCAAGACCCTACCTTGAAAAACTAAAAAAAGAAACTCTTTCTGTACTGCAATTTCCTCATATATAAAATGTAGGTGTTTAGGGGCTGCAGAAATGGCTTAATGGTTAAGGCACTTGCCTGCATAAGCCTAGGGAGCCAGGTTCAATTCCCCATAAGCCCATGCAAGCCAGATGCACAAGGTAATGCATGTTCTTGGAGTTGGTTTGCAGTGGCTGGAGAGCCTGGCACATGCGCCCCCCCCTCAAGCATTAAAAAAAAAAAATTGACGTTCCTAAAATGTAGGTGGTTATATTATTTTATATTATATCATACTACAATATATCATATCACACTGTTACAGTACATTATATAGGTATGTTTACTTCACCTTGCGTGACAAATAAGTTAATACTTTTGAGCCACTTATTATAGTTTTTGGTATATTTTAGTGCTCAACCAAAGGGAGAAAAACTATCCAGGCATGATGCTCATACTTTTAATCCCAGTATTTGGGTGACAGAGATAGAGGATCACCATGAGTTTGAGGACAGCTTGGGACTACAGAGTGAATTCCAAGTCAACCTCAGCTAGAGTGAAACTTTATCTTGGAAAACCAAAACAAAAAATTTTAAAGTAATAAATCACTGTTGTGGTAGTTTGAATGTATGACCCCATAGACTCAGGCATTCTTGGTTTAACTTCCTACTTGAGCCCCTAGCAGGCAGATCCCTGGTGTAGGGGGCATGTCACCAGGAGCAGATCGTGGAGTCCAGCCCTGAGGGGCATTTGGGGGAAGATCTTAAATCTAACCCTAAGGTGTGTTCAGAGAAGTTTGAGCTCTGGTGGTTTGTGTTTTGCTGGCTGTCGATGGTGTCTGTCTGCTTGTATCTATGAAAGGAAGCCAGCTACTTCTGCCATTGATGGTGTTTCCCTGGACTCTATAAGCCTGAAAGAAACCCTTTTCTGCCCATAAGCTGTGTCTGGTTGGATGTTTGTACAGTAGTGAGAAACTGACTACAACAACCATTAAGAAAATATCTCTAGCCAGGTGTGGTGGTGCATGCCTTTAATCCCAGCATGCAGGAGGCAGAGGTAGGAGAATCTCTATGAGTTTGAGGCCACCCTGAGACTACATAGTATATACCAGGTCAGTCTGGACCAGAGTGAGACTCTACCTTGAAAAATTTTTTAAAAAATCTCCAAATGCAGCATGAGGCAATATTTAAACCACTCAAATTGTCACAATGGATGAAGACTCTGATCCATTTGTCCTTTTTATATAATTTTCATATATTATTTTGAATGAGTAGACATTTTCATGTTTAATTTCTAGCCAAATATAAGTCTTACAAATTTTTTTAAGCAAAACAAAACCTTTGACCTTTCTTTACCAAAAAGCAGAGATTCATTTTAGTTTTTAGTCCTTATAGGTAAATTGAATTATTATCTCCAAACAATGAGAAAAGATTTCATTTTCTTTAACCTTGGTCAAATAAATCTAAAAACCTTGTAAAAATGAGGATAGATATAATCCTAGACCCTACTAAGCAGAGCTAAGTGAGATTTATTCCTTATAAAAGGTAACTTCAGATGTGAAGCCTAAAGACCCCAGTTCCAGGCTTGATTCCCCAGGGTCCACATAAACCAGATACACAAGATGGCCCATGCATCTGGACATCATTTGCAGTGACTGGAGGCCCTGACATGCCCATTCTCTCTCCATCTGCCTCTTTCTCTCTCTGTCTGTAGGTCTCAAATAAATAAAAATAAATAAGCCAGGCATGCTGGTGCACACCTTTAATCCCATCACTTGGGAGGCAGAGGTAGGAGGATCACCATGAGTTCGAGGTCACCCTGAGACTACAGAGTGTATTCCAGGTCAGCCTGGGCCAAAGTGAGACCCTACCTCAAAAAACCAAAACTAAATAAAATAAAATAGTTTATCTGGATGCACACCTTTAATCCTAGCACTGGGGGCTGAGGTAGAAGGATCACTGTGAGGTCAAGGCCAGTCTGGAGCTATAGGGTGAGTTCCAGGTCAGCCTGGGCTAGAGTGAGACTCTACCTTAATAAATAAATAAAATACACTATTTAGAAAGTGTTTTTTAAAGCTTAATTATTAGCCAGGTGTGGTGGCACATGCCTTTAATCCTAGCACTCGGTAGGAGGATCACCATGAGTTTGAGACTACCCTGGGACTACATACAGAATTCCAGGTCAGCCTAAGCTAAAGTGAGACCCTACCTCAAAAAACCAAAAAAAAAAAAAAAAAAAAAAAAAAAAAAAAAAAAAAGAAAGAAAGAAAGAAAGAAAGAAAGAAAAAACTTAATTATCAGTGTGTTTACTTCTGGAGGCAAAGTTGAAATATGAATAGAAATATTTTGCTTATCTGTGCACCTCTAAGCAAGCACATTGATATCACCTGCCTGGCAAGCATGTACTCATCTCAGAAGAACCTTGGGGAAAGAGATGCCCCAACTCGGAAGAGTACTGAGAGTTAAAGTGTGTTTGTGTGTGTGTGTGTGCGTACGCGCGCATGTGTGCGTCTAAAGATCATCCAAAGAGAGGGTGATTCACTCTACCAATGAAAAAAGAATTCACTCAAGTAACTTTCTCCTTAACGGTTTCTTTTCTCTCCGCCATTCAACAGCAGGTAGATTGGCTTGTCTGCCAGGAGCAATAGTCCTGAATGAATCCCATTCACATCTTTGAAGTGCTCTTACCCACATCTGAAAAAAAAAATCTTCACACTTAATTAATCAATTGGAGTTCTCTAATGTTGGTGATAAACAGAAGGTACTCTGGCAATAGTACGAACTCAATAAATGTTTTGAATGAATTAGGAAGTGCTATAATTTAAAATGCTTGGCAATATTCCACTTCCAAGGCCTGTAAAAGTCAAAACAATGGCTAAACAGCATACTTACTAGGGAAACACAATTTTCATGAGGATTTGACTAATAACAAAAGGCAGAACCTAGTGGTAAATGCTCTTCTGGAAGAACCCACAGTTATGGTCACTGTGTCATATGGATGGCATACTTTAACACTTCTATGAATTAAAAAGGTGCAAACACATGAAGATGTCATTAAACTCTTCCTTGTATCATATTTTAGCATAATACTGACCAAAAGTGCGTACATATTTCATGAATTCTGTGATGAGACAAAATGTTTGTACTGTACACAGCACAAAACAGTTCCTGAGGGGCATGTGAAGGCAAAATAAATTTTACTATATTGAAGACCTAGAAAATCAGCAAGGGAGGCATCTTAGAGTCAAAATAAAATTATGTCTTTAAATTTTGGATAATTTGGGAAAGGAAAATATTTCTTTCTTAAGTCTTAACAGAGGCTTTCTTCTGCCATCTGTCTTTCTTCAACCTTTGTCCTTATATTTTGCATGTCATCCCCCCAGCAGCCTTAGAAGTTCCCTTAATATTTTAAGGACCAAGCAAACCTGGGAATTATGTAGAAAGAATTTTGTGAATTAGCCAATAGAAGCAGAATTGGGGTATTATTAAAGATATTTTATAAACTTTTAAAGAGGAAGATAGGTTTTCTGAAAGACTGTTCTTTGTAGCCAAGACAAGGTACATTTGGGTATTTAAAATATTCATTTTATTATGTATGTGCTCTAAGTTCAGGAAAAATGATCCATTTTTTGAAATGCAAATATTTAGGCATTTGAAGGCCTTCTGTGTGCCTAATCTTGTGTGACTCACAGCACAGAAAAGAGCACTTACAAAATGAAGGAACCAGTGTATTTTAAGCTGTTGCATCATCACAGCTTGACAGGAGGCAAATGCTTCACTAGTTATTAAAATGGAATTGAAAGTTGTGTTGGCTGCAGGGGGAAATAAATCTTCACTGAGAAAATGGACTGGAGACTGTGATGGATTGACAGTACCTCCATGGAGTAATGTGTTGAAAACATTTACTTCAAATTGGAAAATAAATGTGAATAAAAACACATAAGGGGATTATGTGTTAGTTATAAGCATTGATAGAATGGAGTTTGAATATCAATAGTTTTCTAAAACAAATATACAGGTGTTCCAGTTAAATATAGAAGCTAAATGTGTAACTGTATTACCAAAATCATATTTATAATAATTTTACACAATTAAATTAAATTAAATATAAGTTAGCTACTCTCTATTACCACTGAATCATTAATAGATGAGTAAGGATCAGTGGACCAAAGGCTATTTACAAACCTAACCAAATGTTTCAAGCTGCTCACTTAAAAAGTACAGAATTTTTTTTTTTTTTTTGCAAGGAAGAAAATGTTCAGATCCTGAGTACAAATTGTTTCAGTTTTGACACCTATGCACTTTCACCCTGATAAAGATATAGAACATGTTATCATGGCACTGAGGCCTCCAAGCCCCCTTTTAACCATTTCCCCTATGCAACTAATATTCTGATTTGTATATGTATAGATTACTTTTGCCTGTTCTTGAACTTCTTATAAAAGTGCATGTTGGCACTGAAATCAGTGTAGTGCTTTAAGTTTAATTAAAATAACTAACTATGGGCTGGAGAGATAGTTTAGCAGCTAAGTTTAGCAGCTAAGTGCTTGCCTGTGAAGCCTAAGAACCCCAGTTCGAGGCTCGATTCCCCAGGACCCACGTTAGCCAGATGCACAAGGGGGCACACACATCTGGAGTTCGTTTGCAGTGGCTGGAGGCCCTGGCATACCCATTCTCTCCCTCTCTCTCTCTCTCTCTCTCTCTCTCTCTCTCTCTCCTTCTTTCTCTGTCACTTTCAAATAAATAAATAAATAAACATTAAAAAAAAAAAACCCCAAATAGCTAACTACGGGGATAGAGAGAGGGCTCAGCAGTTAAGACACTTACTTGTGAAGTCTAGTGACCCAAATTTGATCCCCAGTACCCAGGTAAAGCTAGATATACAAAATTGTGCATACATATTCTCCCCTGCCCTCTGCTTGCAAATAAGCACATAAAATATTTTTTAAAACTATGAGGTTTTTGCTGTTTCTCTCTCTCTCTCTCTCACACACACACACATACACACACCCTGCACAAGCATTTGGTTACATTATGTATTGCAAAATCATTACATATTCTCCTAGCCTGTGGCTGTATTCATTTTCTTAACTGTGAGTGATTTTAATTTTGATTAAATCCAAGTTACCTACCTTTTTATTTTAGCAGTTGACACTTTCTGAGTTTTTCTTAAGAAATCTTTATCTAACCAAGGATGCAGAGATATTTTTATATGGTTTCTTTTAGGGGGATCATAGTTTTGGCTCTTCTGTTTTGGTCTATATCCATCTCTAATCACTATTTGTAAGCAATGTAAAGTTTGAGTTGAAGGAAATTTTTTCACCATGTAAATATCTAATTGCATCGGCACTTTCTGAAAAGAATGACTTTGTTGTAAGTTAATTTCATTGACATTATGTCAAGAAAAAGGAAATTTTTGAGTTATTCCAAAAGGAAATTGGAATTAAAAGGGTACTTGACTCATACTGAGTCACTCTTTGCACTAACACAGCAAATGACTAGTAAGACTTACAAAATCAGTCAGTACACATATGAATTTCTTTTTTGTTTGTTAATTTGTTTTTATTATATATAGACATACCTAGTATGTAAACAACACATGTTGCTACCATCCTTCCCTCCTCTCTGCCCCTTTTCTGAAGAGGCTTCCTCACTGGGGATGCAGGTCAACCCCATGGGGATTGTGGGTCATGCATTGTGGGAGTAGCAATGAGTTATTGGGGAAAGGCAATGTCTCTGTGCATAATGTCCTAACTTTTGACTCTAACAATTTTTCTGACCCCTTCTTCCCCCAAATTCCCTGAGCCATGTTGGGTACATTTTAAGTCTACTTCAGTGACTTAGGAGCCTCTGGATCTCTGCTTTGGTAGGTGTTGAGGATCCTCAGTGTCTATCTCCTTCACCCTTGTGCTGATACTAGATTCACCAAGAAAGTAGTACTCTAGCTCATTTTCCCAGTTCCTCTGTGGCTTCAGCTAGGGCCAGGGTGGAGTGTACTGGGTCATTTATCCTCAGGTCCTGCTCCCTTCTGAAAAAGAGGAGAAGATTCTCCAACAGAGAGTGAAGTTGGCACAGGTTAAATGGGAGAACCATTATTAATTTAGAGAGAATTTAAAGGGTGTAGACCCTCTTATAACCCAAGATTAGTGAGAGCTTGACAATGAAAAGAAAAATCATGATCTGGATGGATATTATTATGACTTGTTTCCCAGTTCCAGATATGGTTTCCTTTCCACTGAGCATATCTGTTGGTCAATCCAAGAGCAGTTGGTTACCCACCATGGCTGTGTGTCACTATTGCACTATGTGAACATCACATCAGGTTGTTTGCTTCTGAAATGCTTAGACTTTGAGTTGCTCAGACAGATGTTGGCCACTTTACCCCCAGTAGCTCATGTGGCGCCATCCAGTACTAGATGGGCTAATTGTCTGGGGACTGGCTCTCTTCTGGATCCCAACCAGGTCTTCTCCATGGTCCATGTTGACAGCATATGGTGTCTTCAGCAGTAGAGTCTTACCATTAATCTCTGGTGGGTAATCAAGTACTCTGACAAAAGTCTGTCTTGTTTGTTTTGGGAGCCTTGTAGGTTTCTCATCAACAGCTCATTGTGGGTGTTAACCACACACACCCTAGTACAGGAAATTACAGGCTAGTGGCAAAGGAAAAGAAAAAGACGGGGTGGGGGGGGGACAGGAGAAATTTAAGGTTAAATTTCATTTCACCTTCTCCAGAGCCCTTCTATTCTGGTGCTCCTCCTAAGGTCCTCTTGAAGATTCTAACTTCCAGGATATAAGTTTCTATGGTACCAGTTCAATTTGGGTTCACTTTTGTGTTCCCTCCACTCACTCTTCCCCTTCACCCAAGCCCTACCCTCTGTACTGTCCAAGCCTCAAAATGCCATTCAGGTATGTCAGCAGCTCAGGCTGACCCAGGTTAGGAACTGCAGATGAGTGAGACCATGGAGAGATTGTCTTTCTATGATTGTATGTGTTTGTTTAGTATGATCTGTTCCAATATTGACCATTTTTTCCACAAATTTTATTGTATCATTTTTTTCTTACTGCTGAGTAGAATTCTATCATGTAGATATACCACATTTTGGTTATCCATTTGCACCTGGGTTAACTCCAATCCTTAGCTATTATGAATTGAGCAGCTATAAACATGGTTGGGCAAATATCTCTGAACTGAGATATGGAGCTTTTAGGGTAAATGCCTAGTAAGGGAATAACTGGGTCTCTTGATGACTCTATATTCATCCTTTTCAGGAGTTTCCATATTGGCTTATATAGTGGTTGTACGAGTTTATATTCCCACCACTAATGAATGAGTGTTCCTATTTCTCCACATCCTCACCAGCATTTGTTTCCATTTGATTTTTTTTTTTTTTTTTTTTTTTTTTTTTTTTTTTTTTTTGGTTTTTCGAGGTAGGGTCTCACTCTAGCCCAGGCTGACCTGGAATTCACTATGTAGTCTCAGGGTGGCCTCGAACTCACGGTGATACTCCTACCTCTGCCTCCCGAGTGCTGGGATTAAAGGCGTGCGCCACCACGCCCGGCTCTCATTTGATTTTTAATGTTTGCTATCTTTACTGGGGGAAGGAAGAATCTCATAGTTGTTTTTATTTGCATTTCCCTAATGGTTAGTGATGCTGAACATTTTCTTAAGTATGTACTAGCCATTTGTAATTCTTCCTCTGAGAACTCCCTATTCATTTCTCTGCCCCACTTTGGAGTGGGTTGTTTGATGTTTTCATTGTTTAGTTTTTGGAGTTCTTTGTAGATTCTAGATATTAGATTCTGTCAGTGGTATAGCTGACAAAGATTTTCTCCCATTCAGTGAGTAATGTATTGGCTCTGCTTATGGTATGTTTGTCTGTGCAAAAGCTTTTTACCTTCATGAGATCCCATTGGTTGAGTGCTTGTTTAATTTTCTGGGCTACTGGGGTTTTGTTCAGGAAGTCTTTTCCTAGTCCTGTATTGTGGATCGTGGCTTCTATTTTTTTCTTTCAGTAGTTGGAAAGTTTCAGGTCTTATATTAAGCTCTTTAATCCATTTGGACTTGATTTTTGTTTATGGAGAAACAAGTGGGTCTAATTTCATTTGTGTACAATAGTAGACCATAGTCATCCAAATTGTCCAACACCATTTGTTGAAGATGCTGTCTTTTCTCCCATCTACGTTATTGGCACCTTTGTCAAAGATCAAGTAGCTGTAGTTACTTAACCTAAGGTTTGGGTCTTCATTTCTGTTCTATTGGTCTATATTTCTGTTTTTATTCCAGTACTATGCTTTTTTTTTTGTCACTACGGCTTTGTAATATAGCTTTAGATCAGGTATTGTGATACCTCCAGAGGGTATTTTTTTTTTTGTCTTTTTTGATGAGTATAAGTTTGGATATCTGAGGCCTGCTCTCATTACATATGAATTTTGAGATCATGTTTTTCATCTCCATGAAGAATTATGCTCGTATCTTTATTGGTATTGCATTAAATCTGTATATTGCTTTTGGTAGAATTTCCATTTTCACAATATTAATTCTAGCTATCCAGGAGACTGGTAGATCTTTCCATCTTCTCAAGTCCTCCTCAATTTGTTTTTTGAGTTTTTTTTTAATGTTTTAATTATATAGATCTTTCATATCCTTGGTTAGTGTTATTCCAAGGTATTTAGTTTTTTATTTTTTTCTTTTGATGTTGCTATTGAAAATGGGACAGCCTCACTGATTTACTTCTATGTATGTTTGTCCTTTTCATATAGAAAAGCTATTAATTTTTGTGCATTGATTTTATATCCTGCCACTTTACTGAAGGAATTAATCACCTTTAGAACTTTTGAGCTGGAGACTTTGGAGTCACTTATATATAGGATCATGTCATCTGCATATAGGGCTAACTTGACTTCTTCCTTTCCAGCCTTCCTGTCTTATTGCTTGGACTAGTATTTCTAGTACTATGTTGAAGAGCAGTGGTGAGAATAGGCATTCCTGTCTTGTTCCTGATCTCAGTGGAAACTCCTTGAGTCTTCCCCCATTAAGTATTATTTGGACTTTAGATGCTTTATATACAGCCTTTTGTGTGTGTGTGTTGAGATATAGACCCTCCATGCCTATTCTTTTCAGTGTTTTGATCATGAAGTGTTGTTGTATTTTGTCAAAGGCATTGGTTCTTTGATGGCTTGCTTCTAGTTCAGTGATTCTTTTGATCAGGGTCTCATTGCTTGCTGTGTTTTCATTGTGGGAATAAATTTGTTGATTTCTCTATGATTTCATTGAAGGCATTCTTGTAGAACTAGGCATCCTTGGTGGAGATCTCTCAGTTTTCTGACTTTCCTTGGCTTTTTGACATTGTGGTTTACCCATTCTTGGGACATTCTTTATTTTATTGAGGAAGAAGCAAGTTTTTGTCCTTTGCTCTCTACACCCTCTGGTTCAGGTGAACAGGGATGTTGGTACCCAGTGGCCAGTCAGGATACCAGAACAAAAGGCCTGCTTTCACAGCCCACACAGGGGCAAGGCCTCCCCAAGCAAGGCACAGTGGGGCCTACAGGGACCATGGAACTGGGAGGAGCCAGAAAACAAGGATCGGGCCTACTCACTCCATGCTGTACTCACCCACACACCGTCCAGCACAGGGAACCTGGACCAGGGAACCAGGAATTTGTTATACATTAATTTTGTTTGTTTGTTTTTCAGAGTAGGGTCTCACCCTAGCCTAGGCTGACTTGGAATTCACTATGTAGTCTCAGTGTGCCCTCAAATCCATGATAATCCTCCTACCTCTGCCTCCTGAGTGCTGGATTAAAGGCGTATACTACCATGTCTGACACAGATATGAATTTCTTACTGCAAGTTCTATTATCTGAATGAACAGAACTCTTACAAAGAGTGCTCTATCTACTTTAGAACTCTACTTAAAAAGTAGAGACATGGGCTGGAGAGATGGCTTAGCGGTTAAGCACTAGCCTGTGAAGCCTAAGGACCCCGGTTCGAGGCTTGGTTCCCCAGGTCCCACGTTAACCAGATGCACAAGGGGGCGCACGCGTCTGGAGTTCGTTTGCAGAGGCTGGAAGCCCTGGCACGCCCATTCTCTCTCTCTCTCTCCCTCTATCTGTCTTTCTCTCTGTGTCTGTCACTCTCAAATAAATAAATAAATAATCTTTAAAAAAAAGTAGAGACATGGCCTCAACCACAGAATCTGCTTCCAAGTTTTCCGACAATGGTCATTGCTGGTATTCAGCTTTTGACAGGCTGTTACACAGAAGGACTCCATTGCCTGAGAGCTGTCTGCAAGACACCTTCCTAGGGAAGTTCACAACATGGCTGGCTTCTTTCAGAGCAGGCAATAAAAGCAAGAGAGATCTTTCAACACAGGCAAGAGACCTAGAAGACTCTCCAAACAGAATCTACAATCTTTCTATAGCCATCCATCAGTGAATTCTGCCACTTTTGCTATATTCTATTAGAAACAACTCACTATGTCTAACCCTTCTTCAAGAGGAGGGGATTATACCAGGGTAAGAATGTATGTACCTTCTAACAGGTACCTATTGCAGAGTGAAAAGCTGAGGCAGATGGGAGGCTCTTCTGTGGTATTAGGAAGGGAGAGGAGAGAGTTAGGTCTGACTTAGAGTAGTTTTGTGTGATTAGAATACATACTCTTCAGATGGCTTCTAGTTTCTATAGAAAGTAAAAAAGTCTGAAAGTGAACAAGGGTTGAAGTGGTTTGAGGTTTTATAATTAAGCGACAGTGGTATGAACGTAATAGAGAAATTTTGAAAAAAAAACATTCTGTTGAGACTAAGAGACCTGTGAGTTGGGAAGCAGGACTATCTGGGAACATTTGGGTCCAGCTGAAGCAGATATGTGATATTTACAGTGCTACCAGCATGCCTCACTGAGTGATTTTTCTCCAGTCGCAGTTAGCAATAAGCAAGAGAGGGCCTCCATGACTACTTCCTAACAATTGCCTCTTGCCTTGGGGAAATGGAACGTGTGAAAGGTTGCTAAGTCTAATTCCAAAATTCATGTAACCATAAAAAAATCTAACAGAGCTGCCAGTTTTATAGTCTAAAAAGGTAGCCTGTCATATAGAGGTTCATATGTTGCAAAGAATCCCAGGGAGTCGAGCTAGCTAGAATAGTCAGGCTGCTGAGTTCCACACCATAATGTTTTCCAGTTAGCCTTCTCTGGAATGTGTTCACTGACGAAGTAAAGCTCATCAATCTCAAAAGAACATTAGGCTTTTTTTTATTATTATTATTGAGTACAATGGAAAGAATACCTCTTGGGGGAGGGTTAGTGTATTTTTTTTGTATATGTGGGAGTGAAAATTTGTACAAGTGTGTACATGTCAGTGACCTCAGTCACACCCCACCTTATTTTCACTAAAGCTAAAGTTCACTGATTGTGCTACACTAGCTAGACAATAAGCCCTACAGATCTGCCTGTCTCTGCCTCCCCAAGGTTGAGTTCACCGGTGTGCAGCAGCATGGCCAGAATTTTACACCAGTACTGGAAGTCCAAACTCTTTCTTTTTTTTTCTCAATTTTTATTAACATGTTCCATGATTATAAAAACTATCCCATAGTAATAACCTCTCCCCCACACACTTTCCCCTTTGAAATTCCATTCTTCATCATATCCCCTCCCCATTTCAGTCTCTCTTTCATTTTGATGTCATGGTCTTTTCCTTCTCTTATGATGGTCTTGTGTAGGTAGTATCAGACACTATGAGGTCATGGATATCCAGGCCATTTTATGTCTGGAGGGAGTATGTTGTAAGGAGTCCACCCTTCCTTTGGCTCTTACATTCTTTCCGCCACCTCTTCTGCATTAGACCCTGAGCCTTGGAAGGTGTGATTGAGATGTTACTCAGTACTCCAGTCACTTCTTTCCAGCACTATGATACCTTCTGAGTCATCCCAAAGTCACTGCCATCCGAAAAGAGAAGATTCTCTACCCAAAGTGAGAGTAGCATTAATATAAGGGTATAAATATTAAGAGAAGTGTTTACTAGGCAGTTTGATAAGCATAGTATATACAATTTTCCAGACATCAGCAGATGTTACACCCCTTGGGCTCATGACTACCCCTGTTTCAAGTTTTCAGAATCAGGGATGTGTTTCCCCCCTTGGAGCAGGCCTCCAGTCCAATTGGAGGGCAGTTGGTTTCCACCATGACAGATGTGCCACTATTGTACCCGTTGGCTCATTTGGGATGGCTGGCCAATTATAAGGCTTGCAGTGTCCACTGTTGAGTATCTTCACTGTTGGTATCTCTTTCTCCCACTGAACTACAGGTAGAATGGCTTCTTCCAGCTTTCTGTCAGCTAGTCTACATGGAGGAGGTTATCAGTTCCAGCAAAATTTCTCAGTGGCCTTGCAGCCCGAGTGTATGGAGTCTTCAGCAATAGGGACTTATCATCTATTCCTGGTGGGAAACCAAGGGCCTCAGCAATGGCCTATGTTTTGGGGGCATCAGGGACCTCCCTGGCCAACAACTCACTGGAGGTATCCCATCCCTGGCACTGAAAATTTTTTAACAATTATCTATGGCTCCTGAGTGTTCCATTGTCTGAAACCAGAGGATTCCATATGATTTATTTGCATCCTCTTAGATTTTGATTAGCCCTCCCTCCACCTTTCCTTTACTCAATTTCTTCCCCTGACCTTATTTTGGGCCTTTTCACCCCCATTAATCTATTATTCTACTTACATATACACAATAGCAACCTATTAAGTACCCTCCTTCCTTCCTTTCTCTTCCATTTATGTCTCCTTTTTAACTTACTGGCCTCTGCTAGTGAGTTTTTTCCTTCTCACACAGAAGCCCAATCATCTGTGGCTAGGATCCACATATGAGGGAGAACATGTGGCACTTGGCTTTCTGGGCCTGGGTTACCTCACTTAGTGTAATCCTTTCCAGATCCATCCATTTTCCTGCAAATTTTATAACTTCATTTTTCTTTACCACTGAGTAGAACTCCATTGTATAAATGTGCCACATCTTCATTATCCACTCATCAGTTGAGAGACATCTAGGCTTGTTCCATTTCCCAGCTATTATGAATTGAGCAGCAATAAACATGGTTGACCATGTACTTATAAGGTAATGGGATGAGTCCTTAGGCTATATGCCTAGGAGTGCTATAGCTGGGTCATAAGGTAGATCAAATTTAGCTGTCTTAGGAACCTCACCACTGATTTCCACAATGGCTGGACCAGATTGTATTCCCACCAACAGTGTAGAAGGGTTCTTCTTTTTCCACATCCTTGACATCATTTATGGTCATTTGTTTTCATGATGGTAGCCAGTCTGACAGGAGTGAGATGGAATCTCAATGTAGTTTTAATCTGTATTTCCCTGATGACTAGGGATGTAGAACATTTTTTAGATGCTTATACGCCATCCATATTTCTTCTCTTGAGAACTCTATTTAGCTCCATAGCTCATTTTTTAATTGGCTTGTTTGACTTCTTATTATTTAAATTTTTGAGTTCTGGGCTGGAGAGATGGCTTAGCGGTTAAGCGCTTGCCTGTGAAGCCTAAGGACCCTGGTTCGAGGCTCGGTTCCCCAGGTCCCACGTTAGCCAGATGCACAAGGGGGCACACGCGTCTGGAGTTCGTTTGCAGAGGCTGGAAGCCCTAGCACGCCCATTCTCTCTCTCTCCCTCTATCTGTCTTTCTCTCTGTCTGTCACTCTCAAATAAATAAATAAATAATGAACAAAAAATATTGCCAAATAAATAAAAAATGAACAAAAATATTGCCAAGACCAGTATGTTGAAGGGTTTCTACTACTTTTTCCTCTAGCAATTTCAGAGTTTCAGGTCTGACATTAAGGTCTTTAGTCCATTTGGATTTAATTCTTGTGCATGGAGAGAGAGAAGAGTCTATTTTTATCCTTCTACAGATACATATCCAGTTTTCCCAGCACCATTTGCTGAAGAGGCTTTCTTTTCTCCAATAAGTATTTTTGGCATTTTTATTGAATATCATGTGGCTATAGGTACCTGGACTTATATCTGGGTCCTCTATTCTGTTCCATTGATCTACATATCTGCTTTTGTGCCAGTACCATGCTGTTTTTGTTACTATGGCTCTGTAGTATAGATTAAAATTAAGTATGGTAAAACTCTTTCTTTTTTAAGGCCACACAAAACATATTTATTTGGAAAACATTTCAAAATTATCTCCAAATCTCAGAATCCACAGACTAGTATAGATATCCAAAGTAAACAAGGGAGTCCTTCGCATAATAAACTGAATCTGAGCAGTGCTTTTCCATCTTTCTGTAATAAGAAGTGCTTTATGAATGCAGCTTCCCTGGAGATTAGTCCTATCACTTATATTCAGGATGAAATGCCTCCAGATGACTAACAAATCCAAGGAAGTTTGGGAACCACTAACATAGAATTTGAGTTCTCCTTCTCTTTGCAGTTCTTAAATCTTGAGCTACTGACCTTAGAATGACTCACTGGAAAGTCTTATTTTCAGTTTTAGGGAAGGAAAGGAAGGCATATTTTCTTGTTGGGAAGCACTACACAGCCTGTATTTTGGTTTTCCCCACTTCTGGCCCAGTTCTTTCACATCACGTTTTTCTTGAAGGGACTACCTCTTTGAGGTCTAGTAATCCAGCCAGATCATTTTTAACTTCATATTGACCACCCCATCTGTGCCAGCCTCAATTTCATAATTTTCCTTAACTGGCCAAACTCCTTTAGGTTTCCGGTCAAGATGAGATCTCCTTCTTCCATTGTCATTATCTTAGAAACAATGAGGTGGGGGATGGGAAAGATCATGGAGACTATTTTGCCTCCTTGAGCCACAGTCTCAGGTTATGAGGGTCAAGGATCTTCTCTTTGGGTACCAAGGCACTGACTGGGCAGAAGGCTGTGAAGCAGGTCCAGGCAGCCCTTTCTTTTTGCACTCTTCCTGCACATCCTTGTGGTCATGTCTAGGCACAGATTGTTGCAGACCATGGCAGTGGCCTGGGCTTAGCGCGTCCTCTCCCGCCTGGGAGCACAGCTCCTACTCATGGTGCAGACTGAGGCAGTAAATGTGGACACCAGCAAGGGCTAGCCTGCGGGGGTGCCCGCAGTGGACAGCTTCAGAAAGAGCCCTGGCTCTAGGCAAGGCACTGCACATCTCCTTGATGTGCTCTGCATAGCTACTCTCCACGAACACCATGACCCCCTCCCCCACAAATCCCCCTCACCCCCCCCCCACCCGTGCTCCCAGAAGCGGGACAGCACATTGGGGACAGACATGGTGCCAGTGCCACTCTGCCCAGGTCGAACTCTTTACTCAGGGAAACTTATCCTGGAAAAGGTATATTCTGAAATGTTCCCAAAATTAATTTTGGAGAAATAGGTCCCCATGTTTCTTGCACCTTCTGAATAAAATCTAGTTAAAATTCCATTTTGATGTTTTTATTTGTTATACATAAAATGTTTCCTTTTTTCAAGGAGACAGCTTCCCCAGACTAAAAACCTGGCTAGTGACAAGTGGCTGGTTTTATCTCTTCTCTGTTGCTGTCAGATAAAGTTATCATCACATCTGGTCCTGGGACGATGCTTACATAGTTCAATGGAGAAACACCTGGACATACTTAAATGGTACCCTCTCCCACCTTTGTGTGTATGTGTTGTTGGATTGGGGAAGTCAAAATAAAAAGTGTAGCTGAACTTTACTTAGCCTTATTTATTCAAGGGCATCCAAAAATTAGAACATTAAAAGGCACAGTGAGATAAAAAGTTTTACATATCCTGACAGCTTAAAATCAGGGCACATCCTGTGAAGAAAATAGGAAGATATACTTCTTCATAGCTGAAAGATTTTCTTAGGTTTTGAAGGACAGAAAATTAAAGAAAGTTAGATTCAACCAGTGAGAGTGACTGACACATTAGTCATGATAGGACAGGGCATGAAGACAGGAGGTGGTGTGAGATGTGGAGAAAGCAATTGTCACTAAGGGTATTTGTGTGTGTGTGTGTGTGTGTGTGTGTGTGTGTGTGTGTGTGACAGACAACGCAGACCAGAGGCACTCAGAATGATAGAAGCCCTAAGCTTTGAAGGGAGGTTGTTGTGACCTAAAGCTGAGTTTGATTTTATGATTTCTGAGTTTTTAATGGGTCTTAGCTTGTTATTATGGGCAAATGGCTATACATGGCATGATTTATATTAGAGAATTCTTTCCAGCTTCCTGTATTTTTATAAACATTGAATTCACAACTCTTGCAGAATGGAACCTCTCATTTAGATCTTACAAATATTGATTTCCTCCCCCATTAGGTCAATTTGTTGTTGTAAGTTTAGTATAGCTTTATGGAGGTGAGCATTGATTAGATTTTGGATTTCCAGGTGTTTGGATGTGGTGTCAGCTATAGTATTTAAAGCCTTTGCTGTAGTGGCGGTTTGAGTTAAAACTACAGCTGCCACTGAGGCGACAGCATGGCGTTTCCACCAGGATACTGGGGAGGGAGACCAGATGTGGCAGCCAGGGGATGAGGCTGGGACAGGCGTGGGAGCTTAGCAGGAGGCACTGCATTAGATGTATCGTCCCCCTCCTCATCAGAGGACTGTGTGTGTGGGGGGATCTTCTGTGGCCCTGGTAGCGGACGGTGGTGGGATGATGGAAAGGTTGACACTAGCCTGAGCCTGCTCTTGATAATGTTTATTATGGGCAGCTATGACTTCTTCAGAAGAAGACTTCAAACTTGCTATGATGGAAGGAGAATAGGGAAAAAGAGGCAGAGGGAGCAATCCACGAGCCAACTTCGCTCTTCTTGGAGAGGAAGAGAAACCTCATGCATAAGTCTGGGTCCCACATGTTCTCGGGAGAGATCCAAGGTGTCAGTATCGCAGCCTCATTCCAAAAATCCTCCAACTCTGCAGGCTTAACCTTAAGTCCCCGAGTTACAAGAAGGGATTTGAGTGCCCTGACCTGGGGCTCCTTGTAGTGAGATGGCAGGTTGCCCATCTCATAGGCAAAGCAAAAGCAGAAGAGACAAGAAGTGTGTCGGACCTGAGTGTCCTGGGCTTAGTGGGGGACTACCGTGGTTCATTAGGCAATGGCAGTATGCCCACACGTGTCTATGGTTGAGGGGGCCCAGTCGGGTGACCACTCCGGGGTTACGTCTCCTGGGGGGTCAGCCCTTGTCTGGAGATGCTGGCAAACCAAGCATGAAGAATGTACCTCCCTAACATTCAGATGGACAAACACGGAGAGAAAAACAGAGAGGTTGCCTTGCTCACCTTCAAGGGGCAAAGAACACGGAACACGAACGGGGCCAACTTACCGAGAAAACACCGAGTAGGCGGCGCCATGTCCCACTGCAAGAGAGGAAGGGCGTCTGCGAGGTTGCCAGCGGGAGAAAACAAAGTATAGCCAGCGCAAGGGAGTAAAAATCAGGACCCAAGACGCGAGGTCAGAAGCCGTGCTCGCACGGGTAAGGAGCGCCGCATTGGGTGCCAGTGTTGCTGGATCCCCGAACAGCCCCTTGGATATGGGGGTAAGAAGACGCAGAGTCAACGACACAGACTCCGGGAGCCAGGTGAGAAGCTGAAAGCCGACTCCTTTACTGAGGAAAACAGACATCGCTATATACCCCTTCCCCACTTCCCATTGGTCCTTTCCTAGTTTGACATTGCGGTGTCCCTTTTTCATTGGCTCATTTCCTGCGTCAGCGGTGTCCGGGTGTTTAGGCGGATGGCTCACAGGGGAAGTAGCAGTGCACATGTGCTGTAATCTCAGGGCCTCGTCCTGGGACCCCCTGGCTATGCCTCTCCTACATGTATGAAACATTTATTTTTGTCAAAGACAGAAAAACAGGCTAGAATCACCGTAACATGGAGACTAATAAAACTAAGAGGTCAAATTTAATATTTCCTCACATGCACATCAATGCAGTGTGGACTTTCATAATTGATTACAAATCAAAATACAGGGGGAAAATCTCTATTTTTAAAATCTCAAGATCATAGCAAATTGGACCACTCCTTTAACCTACAGTCAAGATACCTGTGTTAAATGGAACTTTGTTATGTAACAGAAGAGCAAATTCTTGTTCAAATAACAGTAATCATAGAATTTTGGGGTACACATAGACACAAAAAAGTTACTCCTTTAAAGTATAATGGGCTAAAATCCTTGATTGTACAAATTAGAAGATAGACTTTATGAAGGTATGTATTTTCTTTAAGAAATTCTGGGTTTTTGTTTTATTTATTTTGGTTTTCGGGGTAGGGTCTCAGGCTGACCCGGAATTCACTATGGAGTCTCAGGGTGGCCTAGAACTCATGGCGATCCTCCTACCTCTGCCTCCCGGGTGCTGGGATTAAAGGCGTGCGCCACCACACCCGGCTAAGAAATTCTATTTATGATAGCAAAATTTTACTTAGACATATAATGGAGTAAAAGCAACATTGTTTATTGGGAAGATAAGAGAAGTCTGTCTCAAAACCCATGGGCAGGAAGGTGGGCCTTTAGTGCAAGAGGCTGGTCCCAGGAACCAGAAAGTGGATCATCAGCCATCTTGTCTGCTTTGTATGCAAGCTTCTCTTCTCAGAGGCATCATAGTCTCTCACTTCTTTCCTTGGCCCCTTAGTTTTATTCCTGCCACACCCATCTTTCCTCTCACTTTCTCTTCTTGGCTAAAGAAACAGGAGTGGTGACCAGGTGAATTGTAAACACAGAGCTAATGCAATTTCTATCCTCAGCAGTGGGGAAGTCATTTATGAGCAGAACTGGGAAGACTTGTAGTTTAGCCAATACCCTGAAATGTTTTCTATCTTTACTTTAAAATATCCACATAAGGGCCTGAAGAGATGGCTCAGTGATTAAAGGTGCTTGCCTGCAAAACCTGACAACCTGTGTTGAATTCTGCAATATTCAAGTAAATCCAGATGCACAAAATGGCACATACATTTGGAATGGTTTGCAGTGACAGGAGGTCCTGGCACATCCACATAAACTCTCTGTCTCTTGCTCAAATAAAAATTTTTAAAAAGATCCATATAGGGCTGGAGAGATGGTTTAGCGGTTAAGTGCTTGCCTGTGAAGCCTAAGGACCCCGGTTCGAGGCTCGGTTCCCCAGGTCCCACGTTAGCCAGATGCACAAGGGGGTGCACGTGTCTGGAGTTCGTTTGCAGAGGCTGGAAGCCCTGGCGCGACCATTCTCTCTCTCCCTCTTATCTGTCTTTCTCTCTGTGTCTGTCACTCTCAAATAAATAAATAAAGTTAAAAAAAAAAGATCCATATAAACTGTCTTAATTTCTATCTTCAAAACATTAGTTATCAAAAAAGCACACCTTGAGTGGGGCATGGTGGTGCACATTTTAATGCCAGCACTCAGGAGCAGAGGTAGGAGGATTGCTGTGATTTCAAGGCCACACTGAGACTACACAGTGAATTCCAGATCAGCCTGGGCTAGAGTGGGACACTACCTAGAAAAAACAAAAAAGAGCACACCTTTTTAAATTTATTTTTATTTTTTATTAGATATAGACATATTTTGTATGTAAACATCACATGTTGGTACCATCCTTTCCCTCTTCCCTGGCCCTTTTCTGAAGAGGCCTTCCTCATTGGGGATGAAGGTCAACCCCATGAGTATTGTGGGTCATACATTATGGAGCAGCAGTCAGTTATGGGGGAGAGGCAATGTCTCTGTATAAATGTTCCAACTTGTGGCTCTAAAAATCTTTCTGCTCCTCTTCCACAAAATTCCCTAAGCCATGCTGGGAACATTTTAAGTCTACTTCACTGATGGGCACTTAGGAACATCTAGATGTCTGGTTTGGTAGGTGTTGAGTGTCCTCAGTATCTTTCTCCATCACCCTTGAAAAGCACAGCTTAAAAAAAATATTTGTAGGGCTGGAGAGATGGCTTAGCGGTTAAGTGCTTGCCTGTGAAGCCTAAGGACCCCGGTTCGAGGCTCGGTTCCCCAGGTCCTACGTTAGCCAGATGCACAAGGGGGCGCACGCGTCTGTAGTTCGTTTGCAGAGGCTGGAAGCCCTGGCGCGCCCATTCTCTCTCTCTCCCTCTATCTGTCTTTCTCTCTGTGTCTGTCACTCTCAAATAAATAAATAAATAAATATTTTAAAAAAATATTTGTAAATAGAGAGAGAGAAAATGAGAGATGGGGCAGGGTGGGGGAATAGGTACACCAGGGCCACTTGCCACTGCAAATTAACTCCAGATACATGCACCACTTTGTACAACTGACTTTATGTGGGTACTGGGGAATTACACCCAGGCCATAAGTTTTTGGCAAGCAAGTGCCTTAACAACTAAGCTATATCTCCATCCCAAAAGTCACACATTTAAATGAGGCATAATTTTGTAGTGAAAATTGTAATATACCAATTAAAACAAAGCATGATATACTTTTCCATTTATCATCAAAAGTTTAAAGAATCAGAATTCTGAATTAAATTATTAGCTGGTACTAAAATCAGACAGGCCACTGGGGGTGTGAAGTAACAAAAATATTGGAACACATATGTACCTCTTGAATTTTGAAGGCAACATGCCAAAAAACAGAATCATCAATTTCTAAAGTAGAAGTATTTGTTTCTTTCCTGTATGTTTGAATTGACCTTGTTGAAAAACATAATAAAGTGTGGCTTTCAAGACTATAGAATTCCTAAGTTATTTTTGTCTTTCCTTGGTTTTATCACATTATGTCATATTTTAAATTGGTTCAATTGTTTGCTAGTGTAAGTTTAACAGCACTTTTAAGAGAGGATTACTGGTTGACAGTTGATAACTCTTTCCTTTTGTAAGCCAGGAGTGGGTAGCTATAAGGCTGGTTGGTACCTGGGACTGCCAAGCAAGAGATATCTCTGTGGACATGGACCATCTTCTTGAAGATAAAAAGGAAGGGAAGCTCATTTGTAGGGCTTGGTTAAATCAAGGGCAATCTCAGTGTTAAGAATCAGTGCACCCTAAATAAATATTCACACCGCAGGTCAATAAGCCTATTAGACATGATTCTTTCAGCCTACAGATGACAGTGATCTTTCCTAAAGTTGAAATTCGATTATGCAACTGGAAGGTTCAGCAAGAGGGTTGGTATGAAATGTGACTTACATGGAGACTCACATGATTGAATCACACCCCAGGACTACCCATGTCTTGCTTTGGCTCTGTTCTCCTCTTGGGTGTTGGGTTTATTTAACACAGGTCCAACCCTCAAAATTCTCAGATGGGGGCTGGAGAGATGGCTTAGTGGTTAAGCGCTTGCCTGTGAAGCCTAAGGACCCCGGTTTGAGGCTCGGTTCCCCAGGTCCCACGTTAGCCAGATGCACAAGGGGGCACACGCGTCTGGAGTTCGTTTGCAGAGGCTGGAAGCCCTGGCACGCCCATTCTCTCTCCCTCTCCCTCTATCTGTCTTTCTCTCTGTGTCTGTCGCTCTCAAATAAATAAATAAATAAAAATTAAAAAAAAATTCTCAGATGGATGTTGTGGCTAAGTACTGCTGTATGTCTAGACAAAACGGCCTTTTCTCTGGACCCTGAGCTGTGGAGAGCTCTTCACTGGTACTCTTCCAGCCTCATGGAGCACTAGAGAGAACCAATGAAATATATTCCCCTGAAAACTTTTTACATCTTTCTAGACCACATTCTAGTACCACTGGCCTGAGTTCCCACCCAAAGTGTCCAAGCTATTTCTTGGACCTCTATGGGCCTCTTCAAGTCTATTCTCTCAAAGGTGAACCAGATAGCCACTTATTATATCTCACAGTCTAAGCATTAACTATTTGCAGAATATGGGGATGGAATTTTGATAAGTAGCCTGGGGTGTTCATACATTTATGACTTTGATCATGGTGCAGAATTGAAATGAGTGAGAAGAGGCAGCTGGGAAGATTGTCCAGGGGTAAAGGCACTTGCTTGCATAGCTTTTCAGCCTGGGTTTGATTCCCTAGGGTCCATACCAAGCCAAATGCACAAAGTGGCACATGTGTCTGGAGATCACTTGCAGTGGCAAAAGCCCTGGCCTGCCCATATTCTCATATTCTGTCTCTCTCTCCTCCAAATAAATTAATAATTTTCTTAGGGCTGGGAAGAAAGCTTAGTAGTTAAAGGTATTTATTACAAAGTCTGCTGGCCCAGGTTCAATTCTCCAGTACCCATATAAAGCCAGATGCATAAAGTAGCACATGCATCGAGAGTTCATTTGCAGTGGCAAGAGGTCCTGGTGTGCCCATAATCTCTCTCTGTGTGTCTGTCTCTCCTCTTCTCTCATACACACACACACACACACACACACACACACACATTTCTCTCCCCCCCCCCCTTGAAAATGAATAGTATTTACAATTATATATTTTTTGTAAAGTGAGAACAGGAGGATGTGGGCCAAAGTATGCACATTATTAGAACAGAAATCTGAGAAGTCTGAGAATTTGAATCTTTCCAGGTTACTATGAAAGATTTGTCCAAATAAGAAAGGAAAACTTTCAGTTAACCTTCCACTTGATTTTACAATCTTCATATATTTAGGCACAGGGCTCTATGATGTTTAGAACACAGGCCTTGTTTACTTTCCCTGTAGCCTGCAAATGTTAGGGTAAAACTTGCTTTTGTTATTACAGCTTCTTAGGTTTTAAATCAAAGAACAGCAAGCAAGTATTATGGAACTTACTTATATCAAGAAGCCTTGATATTTTCTCTGATGGGGTGATTTAAGGTCATGTTCTCACCTCCAAATAAATTGCAGAGGGAACATAACATCCTAAACTCAAATCCTAAGACTTCTAGGTCTTCTAGGTCGACTCTACACAGGGCTTTCCAACCTTTTGACATTGTAATATGGCACAGCTCTAATTAGCCCAGAGACTAGTCAGCCTATTCAGATGAATTCAGATGGGATAGAGTATAGCCCAAGCAACAGCTGGAAAGTAAATGAATATATCTTTAGACAAGCATACCAAGAACAACACTGGAGAGTTTTGTGTCACACTAAAAGATTTGTTTTGTGGAATGGCCTAGAAGGACCTGTTTGATCCTAAAAGGACGGGCAGCAATGCTAGGTAAGGAAAGTGGGACTACAGACAGGGAGACTGAGACAGATGTTATCTCCATAGACAAGTCAATTGAGGAAAAGAGGAGAGAGGAGAAAGAACAGTATAGCTCAGGAATGTCCAGACATCCAAGTCATATCATGGATTTTAGGCTTGTAGGAAATAGACATTTGAAGGAAAGGGTCATAAATCCAGGTCCAATATGATGAGTTAATTCTGAAAACCTGAGTGAATTATGTCTGGGGGAAAGGCAAATGCAGAGGAATGATGGAGGCTGGCTTCTCTCATATTGCCCCCAAGCTACCTGCTGCTTGGAAGAGCAGCTCTCCTGATTGTGGTGCTCACCCTGCTAGAAACATTATGACTGAAAGAGCACACACAGGATTTATAACACAGTAGGTGAGAATAGTAGTAGTTTTGTTAGAGTATCCTTGAGAATATTATTTGTATTTGTTCAACCATGATTAATGAAATTCTAAGCCTTATGCAAGCATTTTTATTAATAGTTCAAAACACTTAATTTCCAGGGATTCTGTAGATGGGGAACTAAGGTACAGTGTAACTAAGCCATAAATAATTCCCATCATTTTCAACTCCATCTCTATCATTTAC
The DNA here is from genome assembly GCF_020740685.1 of Jaculus jaculus. NCBI lineage: Eukaryota > Metazoa > Chordata > Mammalia > Rodentia > Dipodidae > Jaculus > Jaculus jaculus. The sequence goes on along the minus strand of NC_059111.1, from coordinate 59,342,980 downwards.
TTTTCTTTGTCTAGATGTTTGAGGGAGATGTTTAACATTTCTGTATGCTATTTGATGGTTGTAACTTTTAAATTTTTGTATGAATTGGGCTTCTGCATGAGAATGAAAATACTTAGTAGCAGAGGCCAGTAAGGTAAAAAGGAGACATAAAGGGTAGAGAAAGGAAGGGAGGAGGATACTTAATAGGTTGATATTGTATATATGTAATTACAATGATTGTAATGGGGAGGTAATATGATGGAGAATGGAATTTCAAATGGGAAAGTGTGGGGGTGGGAAGGGAGGGAATTACCATGGGATATATTTTAAATCATGGAACATGTTAATAAAAATTAAAAAATAAATAAATAAATAAATACCACTAGGCCCCCCCCAAAACAATTTGTATGAAATAGAAGCATAGTGACTTGTATATCATAATGTAATCATGAAAATAATATATGAAAATAAAACAGACTTTGCAAATTTCCTAATGCAGATCATTTTGACTGACAGATATGTGAACCTGCAAAAATATTTGAAGAATTCTCTTGGCCATGTTTTTCTCTAGTTGCCAGAAAGTTCTATCCCAGAGGGCGGTCATTGCCTTATGTGGGAATTTCAAACACAGGTGCTGGTAATATTGAAGAACATCCCAGGTCCTGTGAAAGTTACTGCTTTCTCCCTTATCTTCTCAGAGGGATTCCATAGATTAAAACTAAAGAATTTCTTTTCCCCTCCTCTTTCCTCCTTCCCCTTTTTTCTCTTCACCCATTCTTTTTTCTCCTTGTCCTTTTTTTTTTTCTTAATTTTTTTCTTTCTTCTTTCACTCTTTGTACTAGATTGAATCTAGGATTTTGTACAGGCAAACCATTCACACTGCTACTGAGCTATATTCTCAGCCAAAGAAATTCCTTTTCTATGAGTATCTTGGAAGCACTGTTCTCAGGAATGCTCACATGTGAATCTGGCCTTGTATATTCTTTAGTTTATAATCTCATTTGGTTCAAGAATATCCTCTGTCTTCTTTTTGGTCTTGGAAACAGTGTCAGTAAACTCTTAAAAGGCTCAGCAATTCTAAAACTTGCTAAAAACCTAGACAAGGACAAATGGCTTTAAATCATTGGAAGTAGGTTAACAGGTAGTAACAGTAGCACAATGGAAAGTGAAAAAGAGAATAGATCTGTGTACCCTCCAGGCACAAAGAACAATTCTGTTTCATTTAAGCTAAAACGTCAAAGTTGCAGAACCATAATATTATGAAATTCTCTAACTCAGGAAGTACCTCAACTTGCAAGCATAACAGCTCAAAGAAGAATGTGTGAGGTGAAGTTACCTGGACCAGCCCATCATGATAGTGACACTGGGAATTTCAGGCCTAAACTTGGCTGATTGCTATCTGCTCTAGCCTTTTACCAACTATTTCTCACATTCCAACAATGCCAGGCACATATCACCTTGTGATACTTGAAATGCCTGGGCCTCTTCTAATAGTTTGGTCTTAAGTAACTTTTAGGACCCTTTTCCTAGAAGAAGTGCTGAAAAGATTAGGACAGGTCACAGAACGATGCATTCTCTTTCACCAGCAGCAACAGCTCAGTGGCTTCACTGAAATAATTTGCAGATTGTAAGAACCACAAAAAAAAAAACAGTAGAACTCAAGTGCCGCAGGTAGATCAAGTGAAGAAATTATCTTCATCTTAAAGCTGGGGAAACTGAGACTTGGACCAATCCCTCAAGGCTATATTGCTGGTTAGGAATAGTTCCACAGTTGAGCAATTTACTAACTCATCAAGTTCTTTCCATTTTCAGTTCCATCCTTCTCAAGGTATCAGTTTCCCCCCACCCCCAAAAAAACATGATAGAAACTAACTGAAGAAGCTTCAGTAATTACAACTAAAGAAAACAACACCCCACTGAAGAGTGCATCTTCTGTGTATCTTACCTAAAAGTGAAACAATCTTTCCTAGAATATTCCAGTTCTGATCGGCCAGAATTGGGTTATATATCCCTTTTGAGTCATTCATTCACTTGTGTGTGTGTGTGTGTGTGTGTGTGTGTGTGTGTGTGTGTGTGTATCCATGTGCACACGCACCAGGACCTCTTGCCACTGCAAATCAACGCCAGCTGCTTGTGCCACTTTTCATGTCTGGCTTATGTGGGTGGCTTGCAAATTCAACCCATGCTTACAGGCTTTGCAAGCAAGCACATTTAACCACCTAGCCATCTTCCCAGCCTCCAATATATGTGTCCTTTCTAAAACAATCACCTGCAGGTGGTAAGAATGCTATAAACCAATTAGAATTGATTGGGAATCAGGCCAACTTCCTTTGAATACATGTCCAGACAAGGATGCTATGTGAACAAAATCAGTGTATTTTAGCACATGTCTATAGGAATATGCATATTGGGTGGCAACCAAGAAAATCTTCTACACTTTATAAAGAACAGAACCCCCAAATAACAGCTGAAGATCACTGGGCATGATGTTTCAGAAATGCATAGAACATTTTCATTTGCCACTTGCTCTATAGCCATATTTCTCCTTTTCTTCCCTGCTCATCTTACCACTTTCTCCATTTCTCTTCTCCCAGTGAACTGAAACTAGGCCATGTCACTTTGAGGTCTCCTGCATTCAAAGCATCATGCTAATATAACCTTTAAATTTTTAGAGTGTTTATTAAAAATAAATGATGTTATTACTTAAAAGTCAGTCTTATTATTTGATAAATTAGTTGTGTGACTAAGTTGCTATTTAACATCAAAGGCTCATTTGCTTTTTTCTTTTTACCCTGATAATAATAATCCAAAGAAAAAATACCTTCCTCTGAGTCACTGCCACTAAAATACAATAAGTAATCCCAAGAATACATTGATTTGTTCTTTTTAAGTGTTCATTATTGCTTAAAATGCTGTTGCATACATTATTTTATTCTACTAGTCACTCCATTTTATAATAATTGCTATTTTTTTTTCTAGCAATGGAAGGTTTTTTGCTTTCAGAAATCATGCTTCTTTTTCAATTCTTTGTCCCTAAAACATATTGGTACCATGTGGAATGACCAACAAAACTCAGCTGCTCTGTGTCCAATAACTTGCTATGACTACTAAAATGAGTCTAATTCATAGCTTTGAAGGAATCTGATATTAGTTATTATGAATGATGGTATAAACATGGAAAGAATGGCAGTAAAGGAAAAAACATGATTATTTATTAACATAATCTTCATTGGCCAGTTCTTTCAGTGACCTGAAAAATCATAAGAATGCACATAGATTATTTGAAACCAGCTGAAGTCACTACTGAAATGTCTATTTTTTCAAGCTGTTTCTAACCCTCCTTAGGAAAAAAGAGAAAGAAAACAGAGAACTGCCTTATAATTTACTGTGTAACAAAAACACTTTCTGCATATCCCTGTTTTGGTGGGGGGGTGGAGTTATTAAATGTTACACACTTACAGAAAGGTACAGGTACTACACGCATATTTTCACCAATTAATTCTATAAAACAAACACCTATATTTAAAAAAAAAACAAACTCTATTAAACCAGCTTCCAAAGGAAAAAAAAAAACACAATATATTACCAACTTTAAAACAGATAGTTCTGAGTTTGAAAAAGTAGAATTTGTTTGTTTGAGGTAGGGTCTCACTGTAGCCCAGGCTGACCTGAAATTCACTATGTAGTCTCAGGGTAGCCTCAAACTCATGGCAATCCTCCTAACTCTGCCTCCCAAGTGCTGGGATTAAAGGCTTGTGCCACCACACCTGGTTGAACTATTTTTTAACAGCCTAATTGAGATACAAGTGATATATAATAAAGAATGTATATTACAGACTGATGAGCTCTGACATGTTGCAAAATTATTGGCGCCATCAAGATGATAAGTTTTTTCACACCTTTTTGCAATCTCTTCTTTCATTCCCCTTTCCTAATGCCAGGAAGCCAGTGATCTGATTTTTATTACCATGGTTTCCATATTCTAGAATTTTGTACTATGTTTTTTTTCATTGGTTTCATTCACATAATTATTCTTACACAGTTGGTATAAAATAGTGTGTTTCTACTTATTTCTAAGTAGTATTCCATTGTATAGATATACCATAATTTATTCTTTCTTGTTGATGGATATTTGGGGGTTATTATAAATAAAGCTGTTATGAAGATTCATGTAAAAGTAAGGGTTATCTCATTTTTCCTGATGCTAACTTACTCTCCATTGGAGAATCTGCTCTTCTTTTTCAGATAGATGTAGATCCTAAGGAGAGAGCCACCCCATCATACCTCAAAAGGGCCCCGGCTGAAACTAAGAAAAGTTGGTGAAACAAGCAAGGGTGCTGTTTTCCTGGTGAACCAGGTACCAGCACAAGGGTGAAGGAGATCAACACAGAGAAAAATCAACTCCTACCAAATCACAGAACTAGAGATCCAGAGGCTCCCAACACCTCATCACTGAAGCAGACCAAAAATGAACCCAACATGTCCCAGGGAAATTTTGTGGAAGAGGGGGCAGAAAGAATGTCAGGGCCACATGTTGGGTCATGATATGCAGAGACATTTATCCTACCCATAACTGGGGTCTAACTCCACAATGCATGACCCAGATACCTCAACAAGGAGGAGCCAAGGGGAGGGATAGGTCACGGATGAGCCTAATAACGGTACCAAACTGACTGTATTTGCTGAATACAAAACTAGTTAATAAAAAAATTAATAAAAAAAGTTTTGATGTGGTCATTGGTATTCATTATTCTTGTAAATACCTAGAAATTAAGGTGCTAGATTGGTATGATAGACGCCTTTAAGTTGTTTAAAACACAAATAAAGCCAGGTGTGGTGGCGCACACCTTTAATCTCAGTACTTGGGAGGCAGAAGTAGGAGGATCGCCGTGAGTTCGAGGCCACCCTGAGACTACAGAGTTAATTCCAGGTCAGCCTGGACCAGAGTGAGACTCTACCTCGAAAAACAAAACAAAACAAAACAAACAACAACAACAAAAAAACCCCACAAATAATTTTCTAAAGTGGTTGCAACAATTTATATTTTTTATGGCTCTGTAAAAGTTATAGTTTATCCATATCCTTACCAAGAATTTAACTAGTCAGTGCTTTCATTTTGTTTTGCTTTGTTGAGACAGTCTCTAGCCCTGGCTTGCTGAGAGGGCCTATGAAAATGAGAAGAGAGAAGTAAAAAAGGGAGACAGAGAGAAGTAACGCATACACCTGGGAGCAGGAACACCAAAAGAGTCATGATCAGTATTTTTAAAATAAATTTATTTTATTTATTTATTTGTCAGAAAGGAGAGAGAGAGAATGGGCACGCCATGGCCTCTAGCCACTACAAACAAACTCCAGATGCATGTGCCACCTTGTCCATCTAGCTTATGTGGGTACTGGGGAATTAAACCTGGGTTATTAGGCTTCATAAGCAAGTACCTTGACCACTAAGCCATCTCTCCATCCCAAGAGCCATGGTCAGTATTTTTTTTCATTTTTATTTTTTTGGTTTTTTGAGGTAGGGTCTCACTCTAGCCCAGACTGACCTGGAATTCACTAAGGAGTCTCAGGGTGGCCTCAAACTCACAGTGATCCTCCTACCTCTGCCTCCCAAGTGCTGGGATTAAAGGCGTGTGCCACCATGCCTGGCTTTGGTCAGTATTTTTTTTTTTAAATATGGAACGCTTCATGAATTTGCGTGTCATCCTTGTGCAGGGGACACGATAATCTTTGTATCGTTCCAATTTTAGTATATGTGCTGCTGAAGCGAGCACTTTGGTCAGTATTTTTTTTTGTTTGTTTGTTTTTTGAGGTAGGGTCTCACTCTGGTCCAGGCTGGCCTGGAATTAACTCTGTCATCTCAGGGTGGCCTTGAACTCATGGCAATCCTCCTACCTCTGCCTCCCGAGTGCTGGGATTAAAGGCGTGCGCCACCACGCCTGGCTTCAAGGTCAGTATTTTTTAATGTTAGTTATTCTAGTCAGTATGCTATTTGGTTTTTCACTTTCCTAATGACTAATGATGGTGGATATGATTTCATGTGATTATTTGATTTGGGCACTAGTTGTAATTACATCAAGACAATTGGTATAAATTGGGATAGTCTTGGGTAAAGTAACAAAAGAGGGAATGAAGAATGAGGAAGAAAGATATGGGAAAAGAAAAAGGCCTATCTGGACCGGAGAGATGGCTTTGAGGTTAAGGCACTTGCTTGCAAAGCCAAAAGATCCAGGTTTGATTCCATAGTACACAAATAAAGGCAGATACACAAGGTGGCATGTGCACTGGAGTTCGTTTCCAATGGCTAGAGGTCCTGGCATGCCCATCCTCTCTCTCTCTCTCTCTCTCTCTCACTCTCTCTCTCTCTCTACACAAACACACACACACACACACACACACACACACACATATATATTCTCTCTCTAGCAAATAAAAGAAAAAAGAAAAAGGGGCCAGGTGTGGTGGCACACTCCTTTAATCCTAGTACTGGGAAGAAGAGGTAGGAGGACCATCATGAGTTTGAGGCCACCCTGAGACTACAGAGTGAACTCCAGGTCAGCCTGGGCCAGAGCTTATACCCTTGGGTTAGGTTATTGTGACAATGCATTTCAGCATAAAGTTATGTAGCATTTTATTCTTCTTACTACACCAACTAAAAACAATAATGTTTATATGTTATATAAAAGTTAGAACAATGAATTAATATATGCCAACTATCTTTATAATCAAACAAATTATATATACTAAATAATATGAAAAACTGTACACTGAATAATACAACATGATAACTATCTGGCAGCACTATATTTCAAATGACTCCATTTTATAAAACATTGTAAATGGTTCTACTATCTAACCAAATCCCTTCATTTTGCTCTTACATCAGCAAATTGGTAAAATATGCAATCTCATAGGCTGCTGAAGATACTCAGCCAGGCATCCTTGAGAAGAAATTATACAGAATCAAAGATGCCTGATAAAACGTTCCGAACATAGGTGTTTTGTCCTTGGCTCTCATTTCATAAAAAGAAATATTGGTTTGGAGAAATTTATGAATAATCCACTGACATTCTTCTGCTATAACTTTCTTCTTAAAATAACCGCAGAGATGGAGGGATGGTTTGTGATCAAGGCGTTTGCCCTGCAAAGCCAAAAGATCCAGGTCTGATTCCCCAGGAACCACATTAGCCAGATGCACAAGGGGGCACACATGTCTGGAGTTCGTTTGCAGTAGCTGGAGGCCCTGGAGGGGCCATTTTCTCTCTCTCTCTCTCTCTCTCTCTCTCTTTCTCTCTCTCTCTCTCTCTCTCTCTCTTTCTCTGTCAAATAAATAAATAAATAATAAAATATTTTGAAAAATGTTTTTAAAATAACCTCGGTCTATACACTAGAGCAGTAAATACAAGAGGGCATGGAAATATCCTTCCTATGAGATAGACTCTATCCAGTAAACCACAGTGTTACATAATGTTGTATAGGTAATATTGTTACTGCAATTTTCTGAACAACTTAGAACATTTTGTACACAGTAGACTCTGAAATACTGTTAGGACTAAACACTGGACATGAAAGCACTCAAATGGCAAATGGCACCAGATTCCCTAGGGCTTTGGTATTTGATTTCCAGCTGACTAGAAGACTGCCTTTAATACCATCTTATGTTCTATGGGATTTTCTGTGAACAAAGTAAACATTTGAGCTGGAAATCAGTGGAAGAATTTGAACCAAATAAAGGGTAATAAAAAGTAAACCTTTCCTTAACTCTAAAGCCAAGTGTGGCTTTTTCTGGTTGATCAGACACAATTGAGAAAGTATTTTCCTCCAGAACTGTTCTGCTTTGTTTACAAGGAAGTCTTTCCTATCACAATAGCCTTTTAAATATTATTCCTTTTTTTGGGTTTTCAAGATAGGGTCTCACTGTAGCCCAGGCTGACCTGGAATTCATTCTGTAGTCCAGGCAGACCTTGAACTCACAGGGATCCTCCTACCACTGCCTCCCAAATGCTGGAATTAAAGGTGTGTGTCACCATGACTGACCACAATAGCTTTTTTTGGAGTGATTAGTTTTCAAGTTTAAAAGATGAAATTGAGAAGTTATGTCCCAAAGCAGCAGCTTCCTATAAGACAAAAGCTGTGTGTGTCAAATTCTAGCTCTACCTCTTAAAACCACGTGGTCTTGAGTAATTTGTTTTGGCTTGGCTCTCTTTTCTTTTAAAATTCTTTATCTATAAAATAGGGGCTCTAAAGAAAAAAAAGAAAGAAAGAAAAAAGAAAATAGGGGCTCTAGTGTTTGCGAACCTCAAAGGATTCATTTAGGAAGTGAGAAAACCACCATTTTATCTAAGTCATTTACCAAGATCACCAACAAATTAGTGTCTGGGCTGAGCTAAGGTGATCTCTCTTAAGTCTAAAACTTGGTCTTCTATTCCAAGCCTATCACTCAAGACATGAAGGCTGTGTAATTAATATGTGAATATGAAGCATCAGCTACTAGCTGACATTAAGCTGCTCATTTCTGATAGTTCACCAGATTTTTTCTTCCAGTGTGTAAACTGTCCAGAGTTCTGGTCTGTCAAAAGCTGGTATTTCCTGGAGCCTTCTTGCTAAAGTGTTGTTTATGCAAGACAAGAATTCTCAGAAACTCAACAAAGCTACTCTGTCTCCCCACTAAGAATAGAATAAAGTGGGGGAATGAGGTTTCAGCAAAACTGGTGCAAGGTAAAGGGAAGGGCCTGCGGGAGAACTAATAAGATGCAGTTTTAACTTACATGCTGTTCTCTTTAAATCCCAATGTGAATTAAATGAAACAGAAATAGAAATGAAAAGCTATAAAACCACAGTACTTCATGGGTTTCCAGGAGTTTCAAATGACTGCATTTCTTTCCAAACAGTCACTATGACAGGCACTGTGCACTTTTCACCAATTCCTAAAATCATTTTAGAGTGTTTCTGTTCAAGTTGCTATCATTGATAGCTGGGTACCCCCTTTTCTAACAAGTTCTTTACAGTGTATCCCTGACTTTAAACAAAACTGGATTGCCTGAAACAATCAGTTTACCTGTTCATCACATATGATGGTTGTCTTTCCTATGCTTCAAAAAACAAATTTTTGCCCCTGTTTCTCAGTCATTCTCAAAAACTGATGACCTAAACCACCAAATATTTCTGTACTTGAAACATCCTGTAGCTTTCTGAGGGCATTTCAAAGGGAGCAAGTCCTGGACAATTTAAGTATCAATAGCATTGAAATAAGTGGATAATTCCCAGTAGTGACTGCTCTCAAGGAAGAAAATTGCTTTTGGTACTTCATTTTAGAATATTTCCTAAATGATGAGTCAAATTAAGATACAGTATACTTTCTGTTTGCATATGCTTAATGTATGTGTTTAGGTGTATATACTCTTAAGGTTTCTTGCATATTGTTAAAAGGGAAATTAAAATTAAAAGATAGTAGAAGCAGAAAAAAACAGCATGTGAAAAACAAATAGCCATGGGAAAACAGAAATGAAAAAGAGATTTGACAGGCTTCCTTACCCAGGAAAGCAATAATATTCAGAAATAAAATTATTGTGAAAAGAAGTTGCATATACATACGTGTATATATGTATATATGCATACATATATATGCAAACTTTCCTGACTGAGTCATATCTCTAGCTCTTGAATTTATTTTAACATTTTAAATTTTAGCACTTTGTGATATGAATTCTTAAAAATAAAACAATATATTTTAACTTGATAGTTATAATCTTATAATCAAAACAAGTCACCTTCTAATTATTATCATTAATATTTACTTATTTACAAGAAAGAAAGGGAGAGAGAAAAGGTACACCAGGGCCAATAGCCACTGGAAATGAACTCCAGATGCATGAACCACCTTGTGCATCTGGATTTACATGGGTACTGGGGAATCAAACCTGGGTCCTGTGGCTTTGCAAGGCAAGTGCCTTAACCACTAAGCCATCTCTCTAGCCCTCATTAATTTTGTACATATAAACATCTTGCCTTCACACAGAATTTTCAGAATAAAGTACAAGTCCATGGAAAGTTTAATAAAACTCGAATTTCTTGCATTCTGTCTGTTCAGTGTGTCTTGTGTTAACTAACACCATATTTACAAGTGAAAAATAAGTCTGATTTGATTTGTGCCACAGGGATAAACTCTAGGAGAGCTTCTACATAATCACTGAAGAAACCACAGAGGCAAGTTGAAAGTCCTACAAAATCCTCCTTTCACAGTGAAATTCAGCATCTACTCTACAGTGAGCTCAGTCATTAGAATACAACTCAAGTGCAAAGAAATAATCAGGCCTGAAAGAGATTCTCTGCTTGACTAGATGGCCTCTTCATGGGGCACAGGAAGCTGTGAGATTCTGAGGCAACAAATGAGCACACTTACTTCCACATTGTTGTTTCAGCTCTTTAACCCATACCAAAGCTTCTGCTGTTACAATTTGGATCTTGAGGGTGCCCCGACAGGCCAGTGTGTGAAAGGTGTGGTCACCATCCTGTGGTGCTACTAAGAGATGGTGAAATCTCTAGGGGTGAAGCCTAGTGGAAGTTAGATCACTGGGGAGTGGGAATACTGCTTTAGCCATTGTGAGGAGATTGTCTACTCTACCACATACTTCCCACCATGATGTCCTGCCTATGGTCACATGACCACTGACTGGCCTTTCCTCTTAAGTTGATTGTGTCAGGATTTTTGTGACAGCAATCGAAAGTTGATTAGCATAGTGCCTAAAACAGAAGTCAGTCTTTATTTCTATGTAAATAATGTCTTGCTGGAGATATAGTCACCTTGATTAGACAAAATTAGTTTTCCCTAGTTTAAGTAATCTAGCTTCAAGTTGGAGGGAAATTTCTAAACATATTCAAAATCAAACTTCATTCACCCCTCCTATGACAGTGATAACTCCCCCTTCACATAATTTTGATATTTTTGCTATGGCATTCTCCATACCTTTAAGGTCAGCTGATGCCATGTTAATTTTATAATGAAGTACCACTGCAAGTAGAAACAATGTAAAATATTATCTAATTTTGTCTAATGGGTAGAAAGAAAAGAGTTGGTGCTTCCAATCATAGTTTCACGTTTCTGGTCATGGGTAACCATGGTGAAAAAGTGGTGAGTCTTGGTCATGGTAATTATGGCAGCAGGAACAATAGAATGTTGGCTACCAGGATACTTGGCCTAGTGGGAAAGTGAACTGTATCACTTCAGTGTGTGTACAAGCACATGAGGTGTTCTGAAGAGTCACAACTATGCTCTCCCCAGATACATCCATGTCAATGACTGCCCTTTCCCCGTGTGACCTATGTCAAACACATATTTGCTAGGCAGGAGGTCCTGATGGAAGAGGAGAGGACCTCCTGAAATAGCTGAGCTAAGCATGAGAGAGTGGAGCTGAAGCACATTTAGTTCAGTGAGAGCTCTGCTGAGATGACCAGGGACATCAACACCTGGAGGTGGCTGTGGGCACAAATTCTTCATGGGCCTCATTGCCCTACTCTCATCTCAGGGAAGTTCTATGTGTTCAGCCCACCCTCACACTTTTGACAAGAGTGAGTGGTCATGAAGACCAAAAGAATGTCATACATGAACATCAGCCAAGCCCAGGACTGCCCTGCCCAGTGGGATTAATGCATGAGTTAAGTGAAAAAAGTCAGAATGGCTGCTCCATAAGCCATCACCTGGAAACCAACTGCTATCAAACTGTAGCAAGGCTAATTGCTGACCAGCTTCTGTGTGAAAAAGTGGGTGAGGGAGTTATTAATGAATATATTGGAGCATTACTGAATTTTAACTGAGAAACTATTTGGTATTGAAACAAGGCTAGTATAATTTTATCCTATTAAAAATCCTCTTATTCTGGTTAAATTATAAAGAACCTTTGACTCTTTTACTTGGGAAACAGAAATTTCTACTTATTTTTATAACATATTACCATTGATTTTACCAAAATTTCAAGGTTCAATAATACCAATCACTTCAAATTTCCTTGTGGGGGGGGGGTTTAAAAGCCAAGAATTTTTATAATAATAATTGTAAACAAAATTAGAATTAGAGTCTTTACGTGTTGTCACTGTAACCACTATAAGAATATAGTCTGACATAATCAGAAAGTAGAGCCCCCAATCCTCAAGCCATAAATAAGCATATATGTCAGGTGTTTGAATATTCTATATGTATACCACTTTCTGCCCAAAAAGAAGAATGCAGACTATGAAACTATGTAGAAAGGAGATTACTCAAAACTTTAAAAAAAATTAACCAACCATAAAATCTTGCTTAAAAGCTTTCTCAACCCATGTAATCTCAAATTACAAATAAATAAATAAATAAATAAAAATAAATCACAATGTGTAAGCAATGAAATACTCTACAAAAATGTTTTGCAGAATTTAAATTTTAAGGGGATTCAGACATTCAATAATTCTCAAAGCATCTTTAAGGTTGATTAAAATCCCAGCGGAAGCCTGAAAGGGAAAAGGACATAGCCATTACTGGACATACAATACAATGTTAACTCTTAAATTTTATATTCAGATCTGAAAGCTTAAGTTCAAGGTGACACACCAATTTATAAAAATGTAGTACTTTCCAACTTAGGTTTCATCCCTTGAAAAGCTGTCCATGGCAATAATGATTATAAACTCAAATTAGTCACATATGCCAGGGAAAAAAAGAAAATGAAAAGCTTCTTTAATTGCCCAAACGAACATAAATAATTTATTTTCCCTCTACTGACATGAAAGAGAACTAATAGAATGTTTGTAAAGGTTAGAGTTTACCCAGCACAAGTGTTCCCAGAAAAGGTTCACTGGGGCAGGAAGAAAAGCATTGATTTCAGAGGTTGCCCACAAGTCCAGCTTTCCACTGCTGGGAGAAAGGTCAGATCAAAGGCATCACTGAAACACCCAGTCTTCCCGTACTTTCTCCCAGCTGAACAGGTCCTCAGCCTCATGGACCATTTTCTATCTCCAAACAATCCCATGACTACTTTTCCATGTCAAATGTCTGCTGTCAAATATTTCTCTGCATCTTACATAGGTAAGTCCATCTGAAAATCCACACCCTTCAGTCAGGTCTAGAGCAATCTCAGCTCTTACCCACCTATCCATCCTGACATGATCTGATGCTTGCCTGTCTCCAGCCACCGACCCCCGACAGGCTTCCTTACTTTAAGCTCTGCTGGCCCTCAGAGTTGTCAAAGGTGACTCCCTAGCATATTTTTTTTCATTGCTATCCATTAGTTGTACAAAATAACAGGCTTCATTGTGATATTTTTTTCATACAGGCAAAGGCATACAACGTACTTTGGTCACGTTCGCTCTTTCTTATTCCCATCCTCCTTCCCACTACTCTCCAAATAGTCTCAGATCTACTTTCATGTCTTTTACAAATAATCTGGATTCCTCACATGACAGAAAATATGTGGCATGATATTTTTGGGTCTTTGAATAGATCCCACTCTGGGAGGCCCTTCCTCTTCATCTCAGATAGGTCACTCACTTGGTTTCCTCCACTTCCAGTCCCTCTTTTTCTTTCAAGAGTGTCAGATTTTCATTATTTCCTTCTGCTCCTAACTTTTCTGTAACCATATTGGAAAATATATACTCCCTAAGGGCAGTGCTCTTCACTCATCTTGTCCACATTGTATCCCCAAAACTTAAAAAAGATGTTTATTCCTTCAATTCTATCCTACCCTGATATAGCCCATTCTAACTTCCCTTATTCCTATCAATTCTGAGGAAAATCAAACTTGCCATCTAGTCACCTTTGTGCATGTATGTGTGTAGTAGGTATGATGTGGCATATGTGTGTGGTATATGCACATGTGTGTGAAGATGTGCTACCCTCTGTGCATACCTTGAGTGTTGACCTTCCATCACTCATCCACTTACCTCCTTGAGACAGTCCATTTTCTGCTCCCCCAGGACTAGGGTTATAGGCATGCATGGAAAGCTCAGCTGTCTAAGTAGGTGCTTGGGAATCAAATTCAGTGGTCTCAGGCCCCTCAGTCCCTCATGACTGTGCAAAAAGCATTCCTAACCACTGAACCATCTCTCCAGCTCTATCTACACAATTGTATCATTAGTCAAATCAGTGTGTGTGTATTACATGCCAGGAGGAACAGGAAGGTACTAATATTGCAGCTACTATGTGCTGTGTGTTTCTCATGTGATAAGTACTATTATTAATCCTTTGTGTATGTTATCATATTGTACTACCACAACTGTGTGCAGATGCAACTATTTTAACCCTATTTCACAGTCAAGGAAACTGAGACCCAGAAATGTTAATGATGTACCCAGGACATCACAAACAGTGAGGATTCTATAGTCTATGGAGTAAAACACAATTTCCAGCTTCCCGTAAGTATCAAGAGAGAGGAAAGTAAAGTGAATTGTAAATACATGAAAAAATAACTTGGGCTGGAGAGATGTCTTAGCAGTTAAGCGCTTGCCTGTGAAGCCTAAAGACCCCGGTTCGATGCTCGGTTCCCCAGGTCCCACGTTAGCCAGATGCACAAGGGGGCGCACGTGTCTGGAGTTCGTTTGCAGAGGCTGGAAGCCCTGGTGCGCCCATTCTCTCTCTCTCCCTCTATCTGTCTTTCTCTGTGTGTCTGTTGCTCTCAAATAAATAAATAAATAAAAATTATTTAAAAAAATAATAACTTGTGCTTAAGAGAGGCCAGGATCATTTGTTTGGAGATAACAGTTAAGCTTTGAAGAACAAAGGAGGGAAGTTAATGAATGAGTACAAGGAATAAGTATGAGAAGCCTTTATTCACAAGTAAATATTGAAGGTGGGGAGATGGCTCAGCAGTTAAGGCTGCTTTCTTGCAAAGCCCACCAGCCCAAGTTTGATTCCCCAGTATCCATGTAAAGCCAGATACACAAAGTGGTACATATGCCTGGAGTTCGTTTATAATGTCAAGAGGCCCTGGCGTGCACATATATTCTCTCTCTCTCAAATATATAAATGATTTTTTTAAAAAGTAAATATTTAGAACAAAGCTAAGGTAAAAAAGATACCAAGTGCATAGGAAATAGAAAATGCACAGTTATCATGTCATACCATCTCTTTAGCCCACATGTCCAAGGTCCTTGCCCAGCTCACTAAAGAACAGATTTGGGACCATAAAAGGAATACAAATGAAGTTAAGGTTTATAATTGTGATAATTACTAAGGATCCATTTCCTAAGTTACTAGTATCATCTCCTTGTTCATTATCTGTTTCTGGTGACCACCCTCAACACTAGATTTTAGATTTTCTGATTGAAGGCACTGTCAAAATCTTGTACTTTCACTGAAGATATAGGTCATTTGGTAGAGTACTTGCTCCAGCACAGCACACACCAGGTGAGAGGATGTGTGCCTGTACTTCCAGCACTCAGGAGGTGAGTTCTGGAGGATCAGAAATGTAATGTCATTCTCAGCTACACAGCAAGTTTGAGGCCAGCCTGAGATACATGAGACCTTGTATTTAAAACGTCTTTGGGAATTAGTTAGTTGGTTAGAGGATAGTTGTGAGTTCAAGGCCAGCCTGGTACTACAGAGTGAGTGCCAGGTCAGCCTGGTCTATAGTGAGACCCTACATCAAAAAACCCAAACCCACAGGGAGAGGCAGTACATGCCTTTAATCCCAGCACTTGGCAGGCTGAGGTGGAAGGATTGTTGTGAGTTTTAGGCCAAGCTGAGTGAATTCCAAGTCAGCCTGGGCTAGAGTGAGACCCAGACCCTACATCAACTCCCTTCCACAAAACCTAACCTCCCCCCGCCCCATAAAAAGGAAAGTCAAAAAACTTATACTTTCAGAAGAAGAGTTATGAAAATAGTCTCTCAGAATGTCAGTGGGCATGGAGAAAAGCCAGAGGAGACCATAGGAAGGTCAAATATTGACCAGCCGATGCCAATGATAGTGATAGATGATAGCCCTCAGTGGGTTTATAGTCTGACACAGAAATTATGACTGCTGTAAATTGTTACAGTGGGGTCAATATGTTAGAGGAAAATGCAGGTTTACAGCTCACAAAGTTTGAACAGCACAAATCATTTAAAATTTAATTCCACCAGGTATGGTGGGGCAAGCCTTTAATCCCCACACTTAGGAGGCTGATATAGGATGATACCAAGAGTTCAAGGCCAATCTGTGGCTACAGAGTGAGTTCCACGTCCTCTTAGGCTAGAGTGAAACCCTGACTTGAAAAAAAAAAAACAGGAGTAATTTGCCTTACAGTGGTATTTTCAAAACTTTTCAAACTAAAATTAGTGCCAGGTTGATCCTTGTGGTTCATCATAAAATTGCAGGCCTTTGCCAAGGACTTGGTTACTAGACAGAGCTGAAAGTAAGACCCTAATGCTGAAGACACCACTGGCTGTCATTTCAGAACATCAAGAGACAACATAGGAACTGAGAGGAAAAATAGTCCTCTCCTGGTAAACCCTTATGGCGCTGGAAAGTGCTATGGGAGTTACTGGGTGACAATGGTCACTGACGGCATAAATAGACAGACGACTCTGCAAGCCACACAATCCACCAGCTGGATAAGAACTATGATGTGCAATAGTGGCCTATGGCCTTTGTGGACAACTAATTGCCCTCCAATTGGACATAAGGTCCACTCAATGGGAGAAAATTCATAACTGGTACTGGGAACCAAGTCAGTGCCCCATGGTAAGGAAAATCACACTACCCAGAGAGAAGTTGCCAGTGTTCCCAGTTCCCTGAACAAATCAAGTGGGTAGCCTTCTCAAAATGTCTCTCAAGTTCTGAAGTATATCCCCTTTAGTCAAGGCTACCCTTAACCTTGGTTGGGCAATCTGTTTTATCTTTCAGATGGCAGAGAATACTGGGGAGATCTAAGATCCATCAACACAAGAAAAGACAGCCAAATGCTCTCAAGAAAATGAGCCACCTCTACCACATTTACCAGGGTCCAGAAGAAACTGCAGAGGAAGCAGTGACACAGATATTGCTCCCAATACTAGCCTGACATCCACATCCAGGAAAATAGCATCAAACATTGTGGTGGACAGAAACAGCATAAGAGAAATACAGAGGCTACAGAAGGCTGCCAAGACTCAGGGACCGTTGTGAAAGAGGAGGACAGGATGATTTCAAGAGCCATAGGGAGGATAGAAACAACCTGAGGCAGAGCTTTCCCAGAGACAAAGGCCCTAACTACCCCACAGTGACCCCTACTGAAGAGGGCCCTGAGGGAAAGGTGTAGGGGATGAGGACATACTACAACCGATGTTAAAAATTAATTAATAATAAAAGAAGACAAAACCTAGAACAAGTAGATTTCTGTGATGAGTACTTACAAAGCAAAAGCTGATATGTATTTGTATGAAATATGGAGAGGCTCATTTAAACTTATTAAAGTGGCTACAAAGAATCCCTCATTGAATATTCCCACTCAGCTTCACCATTCATATTCCCTGCCTGGAGCTTTCTGTAATAATAAAAGTTTTGAGCTCAGAAAAAGAACCTTTTCTTCTGTTAGTAAGAAGAAATTACCTTTAATTTTCCTTCCATGTTAAACACACACACACACACACACACACACACACACACACACTTCAAGCTTTTATTAGAAAAGGTATAGTTTAAGGTGTATCCATGATTCTCCCTTATTTATCCTATCAAAGACACATGTGTTTTATTTCTTCATCCATCCATCCTAGAAAGCTTGACATTCATTTCATGGATCTGGGCGTCTCTCTTTTTCAAATATTATAATAAGCAAGGTGTGATAACCCTATAACTGTAGAGTACAAGTAGTGCTTTCAAAAGCACCAAAGGTGGGCCAGGAAAATAGCTCGGTCAATGAAGTGCTGGCCTTGCAAGCATGAGGATCTGAGATTGATCACTAGAACCCATGTAAAAATGCCGATATAATCCCAAAGGCGTAGGAGTGGAGACATCCCTGGTGCTCACTGATCAGCCACTCTAGTCTACTTATTGAGTTCCAAGGCAAGGCAATAAAAGACCCTGTCTCAAACAAATGTGGACAGGATTCCTGAGAAATGACACCAAGGTTGTTCTCTGTTCTCCATACACACTAGCACACACGTGAATCCTCCCTCCCACCAAGACATACACATACACATTGAGGAAAAAGTCAAAGGGAGGGAAGGATGACTGGTATCCCCTACTCCTCCTCCACACAGGGTACATCTTGCCAGATCACAGCAATTGTTCCCACCAAGCCTGAGCATTACTCAGATTTCCTCCTTGCCTGATGCTCCAGGAAGCAACACTCTTATAAGATAAAACATTTACTGCTTATAACTGACCGTTCTCTTAGTACATAGAATAAATCCTGCTTAAAAACATTCCAGCACTTTATAAAATAGATGGTGTTGATGGACAACTTTTCCCTGTACCACATGCTCACTGCTCCTACTAACCTCACCCTACATCTCACTACTGTGTGCTCTGTTCTGGCTCACCCACCCTATGAGTCCTTCCTCCAGCTTCTTAGGACATACCACAGCCTCCCTTCATGCAATAGGTTAAGGGCATCTTAAAGAACCAGTCCTCAGTCTCTGCTTTCTCTATACACTTTATAATCATCCTCACCCAAAATTAATGCTTCATGCATACTACTTCTCCTATTATGCCCTCAGCACAACCATCTCCAGCTCCAGACCTATCATCTCATGTCCTAATTGGAATTTCTCCTTGCACATCTTGCTTTTACCCAAATTCAACATGAACATTTCATCCTTTTCAATGAAACTTCCTTACCTTTCCTCTCTTTTCCCTTCTTTGTATTAGCAGTATTACCACCTTCCAATTAACCAAGCTCAAAACTTTGGAGGTTCTCTAGTGACTTTTTTCCACTCTATATTCTACATAATCACCAGGGCTTGCCAGTTGTAACTCTTCAGTGGCTTTCCAGTCTTTCACCTCCTCCCAAGTCCCATCACCCTCACCTTGGCTTCCCCTGTGCTCACTTTAAGGTATGGCAAGCTCTTTCATTATTCTTTCTGTCTAAATTTCTCCTCTTTAAACCACTCAAAGTTTAAAACTTCCCTGTCTTCCTTATAACACAATTAAGACATTTTTCCTTACAAATGTGATTATATTATCCTTCACCTCTTCTAAGAAATGCTTCCACATTCCTTCAAGATACAAGTTGTGCCTCAACATCACCTTGAAGATAAAATCCACATCACTAAATGTGGATTTCAAGGTTTATAGATGAGAACCTGGTGCGTTTCTCATCACAAAGTATCATAGATGAAAACTTAGGCTCTGGAGCTCTGAGGCATTCAGCAGGGTCACCATGCTCTCCTGTGTAGACTGAGGTGCCCAACCTCTGGCTGAGAGCTAGGCAGATAGAAGCAGAGCCATTGCACTTCCAAACAAGCTGTCTTAGGATAGTGATACTATGGGCACAGAAAGAACATCATACACCATTTTCTGTTTCACAGAAATACTATATAAAGATCTAGCATCTCTATCTGCGCAGTATGGATAACACTAGCTTGATGGGATTGCTGTGAGGATTCCAAGAATATGTATAAAATCTTTTGCACAGGCCCAAAACACTGTATCAGCCTGCCTGCTCTTTATAATTTAAGTGAGTGGAATTGATTTACTATTACTCAGGTATAAACTATGCCTTTTCACCTTCATGACTTGCATTGCTTATTTTGCTTCTCCCAAAAATTCCCTCCACAGTAGATCCAATTTCTATCTGATAAGAAACCTTTGCAAGCTCAGCTGGGGAGCTGTACTTGCCTGCATTAAGTCCTACAATCTCCATGTAAGTGGTAAGTTCTCCAGCCTTCAACTCACCTATTGGGCACTTACAGATGTTAGCCATGGAACTCACCAGAGTATATTTAGTTCTAACCAAATTTATCTAAGACTTTATTTCCTTGAAAAGTTATAAGTATTTTTCAGTATCTTAAAAAATATATATTCTATTATAGGAAACACCTGAACCACAAGACACTGGAGAGGGTAGGATCAAGACTGACCTAAATCTCCTACATCTTTCCTCCCTCTCTCTCCCCCTCTCCCCTCTATCTCTCTCCTCTCTAACTCTTGTATATTAGTTATCTTTTTCCTCAATTTCTTAGTGGACATTGACCTGTAACCCCCACTTCCAGCTTGGGCCTACCATCCACAATGAGCTTTTGATCAGAGAAACCTACAAGGTTTCCCAAAATAATGACAGACTTCTGTCAGAGTACTTGATGACCCACCAAAGGCCAGTGGTAAGACCCTATTGCTGAAGACTCCATACGCAGCTGACGCGTAAAATGGAATGACATGGCTGGAAGCCAGGAGAGAGTCAGTCCCCAGACAGTCAGCGTGTCTAGTGCCAGAAGGTGCTACATAGGCGACTGGGGGAAATGACCAAGATCTGTCCAAGCAACACATTGTTTAACCTAATTATCAACAAATAACCGGATGTGATGCCCACACAAGGGCAATAGTGACACACAGCCGTGGTGAGGAACCAATTGCTCTTGATTTGGCTAACTGATCCACTCAGTGGTACTAGACCCATAGCTGGAGCTGGGAAACAAGTCAGAACCATACCCAAACACAAGCCCACTCTACAACATCAAGCTACCATCAATCACAGGGTATAAGAGGGCCTACACCTATCAAACTGTCTATCAAAAAAGTAAGTGTTATCTCAATTTTCCGGGTCCTAACTTACTCTCCGTTGGAGAATCTGCTTCTCTTTTCCAGATAGATGCAGATCCTAAGAAGAGAGCTGCCCCAACATACCTCAAAAGGGGCCCAACTGAAACTAAGGACAACTGGCGAAATAAGCAAGGTTGATGTTTTCCTGTGAACCGGATACCAGCACAAAGGGGAAGGAGATCAACGCAGAGAAAAATCAACTCCTACCAAATCAGAGAGCCAGAGCCTCAGAGGACCCCAACACCTCAGCACTGAAGCAGACCAAAAATGAACCCAACATGGCTCAGGGAAATTTTGCGGAAAGAGGGGTCGGAAAGAATTTCAGAGTCACATGTTGGGTCATGATTTGCAGAGACATTTATCATACCAATAACTGGGGGCTAACTCCACAATGCACGACCCATTTTCATTAACAAGGAGGGTCTAGTGGGAGGGGGTAGATCACAGATGAGCCTAAATAATGGTACCAAACTGCCTGTATTTACTGAAAAGAAAACTAATAAATTAAATTAAATATATATATATTTTCTAGGGCTGGAGGGATGGCTTAGTGGTTAAGGGGTTTGCCTGCAAAGCCAAAGGACCAAGGTTTGATTTTCCAAGAACCACACTAGCCAGATGCACAAGGGGGTGCACATGTCTGGAGTTCATCTGCAATGGCTGAAGGCCCTGGCACACCCATTCTCTCTTTCTCCTCTCTCAAATAAATAAATAAAATAAAATATTCTATATGCTCTCTCAGTGTCTATATAATTACAGTGGCATAATAAGTTCATAATATCTAATACTTGAGCCATTTACTATGTTTCACTCAACATGCTTTACATCCAGTATGTAAAGGACTTCTCCCACAACATTTTTCAGTATTTTCCCTTTTAATTCAAGGAGACTTGGTTTAAATCATTTTTTTCATCTTAAATAACAAAATAGACACACATACACAGAAATCAAGAATAGGAACAAAAAAATCCAGGCCTGGTGGCATGTGCCTTTAATCCCAGCACTTGGAAGGCAGAGGTAGGAGGATCACCATGAGTTCAAGGCCACCCTGAGACTCCAGAGTGAATTCCAGGTCAGCCTGGTCTACAGTGAAACCTACCTCAAAAAACCAAGAAAAAAAGAATAAGAACAAAGATAAGACCCAAGGATTTTCTGGCTGAGGAACCGAGTTGTTCCTACTCATGGGAAGAGCCTTGCCTGGCTCCTTCCCTGACCAAGAACTACCCAGGACCTTTTCACATTTTGAGAGGAGTGCCTTGAAAAACAAGATATTCCCTTTTATTATTATCCACAGATTTTATGTATATGGTTCTATTTCACTTAAGAACCATTTTGAAGATATCAGAAATACTTAACAGTTTTAAGAAGCTTCTATTCTTGGGCTGGAGAGAGAGAGATGGCTTATCAGTTAAGGTGCTTGCCTGCGAAGCCTAAGGACCCAGGTCCAATTCTCCAGTACCCACATGAGCCAGATGCACAAGATGATGCATGTGTCTAGTTTGATTTCAGTAGCTGGAGACCCTGGCATGCCCATTCTCTCTCTCACACAAATAAATAAAGAAAATATTTTTAAAAGTATTCCTGAATAGTATCTTGGTCAAATTTTATCTTTGTGTAATTTATTACAAATAGCATGGCCAAAATATTTCTGGTTCTCCCAATGATTTTATAGGATTGTACATAAAATCATTTTAATATCAAAAGGATAAAAATTGATTGTATAAACAATTTCATACATAAATAGATGATCAAAAGCATGGGAAGGGATTCATAATTAGGACTTGTTGGAGTCAGGTTTGCATTGCTGGCAGAAAACACCTGACCAAGAGCAACTTGTGGGAGGAAAAGTTTTATTTTGGCTTACAGACTTGAGGGGAAGCTCCATGATAGCACGGGGAAATGATAACATGAGCAGGGAGTGGATGTCACTGCCTTGTCAATATCAGGTGGACAACAGCAACAGGAGAGTGTGCCAAACACTGGCAAGGAGATGCTGGCTATAACATCCATAAGTCCTCCCTCAACAATACACCACCTCCAGGAAGCTGCAATTCCCAAATTGCCACCAGCTGGGGACCTAACATTCAGAACACACAAGCTTATGGGGGACACCTGAATCAAACCATCACTATACTTGTCATAACTATTTTCACCAAATCATTAAATTGTGCCTGATATTTCTATGTCATTCAAATAATTTGGAAGGACAAGATAGAATTAAGTAGTCACCAATATGAATCTGGAACTGAAAGCCAATCACAGAGAGAAGGGAGACAAAAGGAAAGAAATAGGATCAGAACTAACCATTAGTTTTTAAGTTAGTATAAGGATCACTTCAAAATGGAAGTGGGTGCTGGGCTTGGTGGGGCACAGTTTTAATCCCAGGATTGGGAAAGCAGAGGTGAGAGGATCACCATGAGTTTGAGGCCACCCTGAGACTACATAGTGAATTCCAGGTCAGCCTGGACTAGAGTAAGACCCTACCTCAAAAAAAAAAAAAAAAAAAAAAAAAAGAGGAGGGACCAGTTGTATAAAAGGAGTTCAATGGAAAGGAGAGGGGGAGGAGGAGCAAAAGAAGGTGTTGGGAAGGGAGTGCCATCAAATTCCATTATGTTCAAGTATGTCTATTGTCTATAAAAAGAGCAATTTAAAAAGAGAAAATTTGGGGAAGGTTTAATGGAAATTAGTATAATTGACTTCTGAGAAAAACGGCAGTCAATTCCAAACTGCCATGGAAGCAGCACTACAAGGGTGATAAAGTGGTTAAAATATAGATGTCATTTAAAATGACATTACTCAAGCATCACTATTCAATGTTTCCAATGTCCACTATTTTATTGGGAAAATCTTACTGACCTTGAGGGAAAATTATACAAATAAAAATAGAAAAACAAAGAACTAATGGATTCAAAATATTCCCAAATATAAAATTCCAAAATTGTGAGGCTGGTTATGACAGCATCAGTCTCCAGCACTCCCAGAGTGAATAAAGCCAAGGATTCTTGCAATGCATTATAAATGTGTCATTACCATTTAAATGGAGGAACAAAGCTGGCAAAGTAAGAAAAAGGCATTCTCTTAAAGCTAACCCAAGAGCTGGAATTTCAGGCAATAATCATGTAATCTACAGTCAGGTTAACAAAGTTGTTGTTATTCTGCCACTCACTCTCACTCTTAGCTGGCACCATCTACCAGAAGAAAACAACAGATTAGGTCTTTCTTCATGTTTTTCACTCATAATTTGCTCATGAGGCTCTGGCATGCTCAATATATAATTTAACCTCATCTGTTTATCAAAAGACAGCCAAGG
Source organism: Jaculus jaculus (assembly GCF_020740685.1). Lineage (NCBI taxonomy): Eukaryota > Metazoa > Chordata > Mammalia > Rodentia > Dipodidae > Jaculus > Jaculus jaculus. Next base: position 59,319,007 of record NC_059111.1, on the reverse strand, counting down.
GATATAAAGGTTGCTCTTTAATGCTACCTTTTTAAATTATTTGAGCCGATTTATAAGATTAAATACTGAAGTAACCTATTGGCTGTACAACCATAATGACTAAAAAATGGGATTTTCCTAATACCATACCGGTTTGTGGATGTTCCTAGTAATATCCCTGTTTTGTAAATTTGGCTGATCAACTTGGATGTAGAAAATGCTGCCTTGTTCCAAAACAGCATTAAATAGTGTTTTCAAATGGGAGTGAAATGTATCATTAAGTTTCAAGCTCTTGGAAAAATATCCAGGGCTTCCCTGGTCAAGATGGCCTCCGCCTAACCATGCTGCACCTCCCAGGGAAGGAAAGGCAAGACACTGAGGGTTCATTGGGTCTTCTAGGGTGAGCATACTCTAATAGATCTCCAGTGGGAGGGTGCAGAGGAGCAAAGAAGAGAATCTGCTGATTCCCAGGCTCTCAGGGAGCCAACCAGCTATAGTCCCAGCCACAGGCTCCTCCTGCTCTAACTGCAGGCAAGGGGACGCGGAACAGCAGGGCAGCATAGATCCACACACGCCTCCACGCTGGCAGTGTGCCGCTCACCCCAACCCCACCCCTGTGCGCAGACCTAGGCCAACAGGCTAGCTTTCCCACAGGGGACCTCAGGCTAGAGCTCCCCCAGAGGAACTCCACGCTCGTGAACACCACCCCCCACACCACCACCCTCGCCCCCGTAAGGGGATCTAGGCCAGCAGGCTAGCATTCCCCCAGAGGACCTCCACATGTGCAAATGCCATCCCACTCGTAGCCGACCCTCACCCTGTGTGCAGACCCAGGCCGGCAGGCTAGTGTTCCCCCAAGGCACTTCTAAGCAAACACCTTCCCACTCACTGCTATCCCCCACCTCTCTACCCAGACCCAAGTCAGCAGACTAAGGCTCCCCCAGTTGCCATCAGGACCTCCACACACCATTGCCCCTCAGTGCACAGATCCAGGCCAGCAGGCTAGGGTTCACCTTCCCTAGGCTCTCCCACCACAGGGGACTGCCATGCCCCATTCCTACATGTCACCTGACGCACAGCAGTCCCATATCCCTACCCCGCCCTGTCACAGGACCCAGCAGTCCCATCTCCCCCCACACACCGCCCCCCCCCACACCTCACCCCACCTCACCCCACTTTCGCTACAGGACCCAAGGGACCCACTGTCCCATCTTTTCACCCTTAAGCATCACAGAACCATCAAGCATTCCCATCTTCCCCCGCCTCCACAGCCCAGCTGTAACACCAGTCTGCTTTGTCTCATTCCCCCCTACCTCTGTCCCCTTGAACAACCTGAGCACACAGTCCCATACCCTGAATCATGGAAAAAGAAGCCCTTACATCAGGTTCCCGGACCCCCACCAGAGCCTCAGGCTGAATAGGCAGGCCCCATTGCCATCAGAAGCCTAGTGGAAGCAAACATAAAAGGGAATAAGCACTGAAGACACTTCAAGGGTAGACTATAGCTTCTTCCTAAATTAAATAAGACTACTACACTGTGATAGACAGACCACAGCACAAAAGGAATAACATGAAAAATCAAATGCAAGTAAATCCAATAAGATCACCCAGTCCCACAATGGATGTCTCTAATCAAAACATAGAAGAGACATTAGTATCAGAAACCCAAAATGAAGATACAAGCTATGCAACACTGACCAAGCAAATAGCAGAGCTTGCAGAAAAGCAACAAGGGGCCAATAATTATAAGAATGCTATCCTCACTAGATTAGACCTAATAGATAAGAACAAGGAATGGTTCCAAAGACAGTTAATGATCTGAAGGAGAGTGGAAAAAAAAAAAAAAAAAAGAAAGAGGACCATAATAATCAGCTGGCTAAGCTCAATGAAGACATAAATAAATGCAAAGATGAATTCCAGGAAGCATTAAGAAAATCAGAAAATGATGTGAAAAGGGAACTTTTGACAGAGGGATGGAAAATACAAACTGAAATGAACAAGCCCAAAACTCTATAGAAGCTCTCAAGAATAGAGTCAGCCATGTGGAGGATAGAAACTCAGATCTGGAAGACAAGAGAGAAGAAACAGTTTGAGAGTTCAAAAGATTCAATAAGTTCAAGAAATTCTGTGAACACAACATGGGGAGACTGTGGGATACCTTAAACATCCAAACATTCAGATCACTGGAATAACAGAAGGGGAAGAAATTCAGACCAAAGGCATGGAGAATTTATTCAACAAAGTTATCAAAGAAAACTTCCCCCCCCCTCTCAAAAAATAGTCCCATCAAGTTACAAGAAACTAACAGAACTCCAAACAGACTGGACCAAAGGAGAAATTCTCCAAGACACATTATCACTAAGACTCTAAACATCAATGCCAAAGAGAAAGTCCTACAAGCAGCTAGGGAAAAACAACACATTATATATAAAGGTAACCCCATCACAATTACTTTACACTTCTCAGTGGAAACCCTGAAAGCCAGAAGGGCCTAGAATGAACACTGCAAAGTCTAAGAACCTATGGCTTCCAACCCCAAACTACTCTACCCAGCAAAAGTATCCCTCATAATAGATGGTGAAAGAAAAACTTTTCATGATAAAACTCAGCTTTACAACTGTATGAACACAAAGCCAAATGTGCAGAGAGTACTTCAGGGATTTCTCCAAATAGAAGAATCAAATAATCAACCTCATGTGCCAACAAGAAGCAGATCACAATAACCAAACTCAGAGAAGGCATGGAAAAACTGCAGTCCAAGAACACACCAAACCACATAAACCACCACAACATGGCAGGGATTAAGTCAAACCTCATAGTTGTTACCCTAAATATTAATGGACTTGATTCATCCATTAAGAGATATAAGCTAACAGGGAGGATCAGAAAGTTAGACCCCTCAACCTGTAGTCTTCAAGAAACCCACCTCTTCAATAAAGACACACATCTCTTCAGTATGAAAGAGTGGAAAATGAAATTCCAAGCAAATGGAAATAAGAAACAAGCAGGCATAGCCATACTAATATTGGATAAAATAGACTCCAAACCAAAAGAAATCAAAAAATACAAAGAAGGCCACTTCCTACTGAGCAAGGGAATAAAACAACAAGATATCACAATCATCAGTCTTTATGCACCAAACACAGATGCACCACAATTAATAAAACAAAATCTGCTTAAAAACAAAACAGAAATAACCACCAACACCATTATAGTTGGTTTGTCAATACTCCACTATCAACAATAGATAGACCATCCAAACAGAACAGGCAAGTGAGAGAGCTCAACAACACCATAGATCAATTAGACCTAATGGATATCTACATAACAGCCTACCCCAAATCCACAAATTACACATTTTTCTCAGTAGCACATTGAACCTTCTCTAAAATAGATCATATAATGGGTCATAAAGGCTGCCTCCATATATTTAGGAAGATCCACATAATTTCCTGAATGATATCATATCACAAAGCTGCATTGCTAGAAATTAACAACAAAAGATGTGTCAGTAATCCCATCAGCTCCTGGAAACTTAACAACACACTTCTAAAAGTAAATGGGTAGGGTACAAAATAAACAATGAAATTGCAAAATTTCTAGAAATTAATGACAATGAGAACAACAAAACTTATGGGACATAATGAAGACAGTCCTCGGGAGAAAATTCATAGCACGAAATGTCTTAATAGTAAAGACAGAGAGATTCCAACGTCAATAACCTAACCATCCACTTAAAGGCACTGGAAAAGCAACAAAAAGTGCCAACCCAAAAAGAGCCAGATGAAAAGGAACAATTAAGCTCAGAGCAGAAATTAATGAATTGGAAACTAAGAAAACAATTAAGAAAACTGATGAAACAAAGAGCTGGTTCTTTGAAAAAATAAGCAAGATTGATAAACCCTTGGCCAATTTGATCAATCAAAAAAAAGAGAGACACTTCAAATTAACAAAATTAGAAATAAAAAAAAGAAAGATAACAACAGACATAAATGAAATTGGGAGACTCATCAGGACTTATTTCATAAACCTCTACTCCACAAAACTGGATAATACAGAGGAAATGGATGACTTCCAGGACACATATCACCTACCAAAGCTAAACTCAGAGCAGATTAATCTCCTAAACAAACCCATTGAGATTGAAAAGATAATCAAAACCTCCCCCAAAAGAGGAGTCCAGGACCAGATGACTTCTCAGCTGAATTCTATCAAACCTTCATGGAAGAACTGAAAACAATTTTTCTCAAACTATGCCACACAACCACAGAACAGGGAAAACTCCCCAACTCCTTCTATGAAGCTAGTATCACCCTAATTCCAAAACCAGGCAAAGATGCCACAAGAAAAGAAAACCAAAGGCCTATTTCCCTGATGAACTTAGATGCAAAGATCCTAAACAAAATCCTCACAAACTGAATTCAACAACAAATCAAAAGCATTATCCACCTTGATTAAAAAGGCTTCATCCAAGGAACACAGGGTTAGTTCAATGTATAGAAATCTGTCAATGTGATACACCACATAAATAAGCTTAAACACAAAAATCACATGATTATTTTGATAGATGCAGAAAAGGCCTTTGACAAAATACATTTCTTCATGATCAAAACATTGGAGAGAATTAGCATGTTTATATCTCAACATAATAAAGGCTATATAAAAAGCTCCTAAAGCCCAAATAATACTTAATGGAGAGAGACTGAAGGAATTCCCACTGAGATCAGGAACAAGGCAGGTGTGTCCACTCTCCCCTCTGTTCTTCAACATAGTACTGGAAGTCCAAGCTCAAGCAATAAAACAGGAGAAAGAAATAAAAGTGATACAATTTTGGAAAAGAAGAAAATAAGTTAGCCCTAAGTCACACATGACATGATTCTGTACATAAAAGATCTGATGACCTCCATCTCAAAACCCTTAAGGGTGATTAACTCCTTCAGCAAAGTAGCAGAATACAAAATCAATGCACAACAATCAGTAGCCTTTATATATGCAAATGATAAAGATACATGGAAATAAATAAGTGACATTGTTTCATTTTCAATAGCAACAACAACAAACAAAACCTTGGAATAACATTAAGCAAGGATGTGAAAGTCCTATACAATGAAAACATAAAAACACTCAAAAAGGAAAGTGTGGAGGACTTGAGTAAATGGAAAGACCTACCATGCTCCTGGATAGGCAGAATTAACATTGTGAAAAGGGTAATCTTACCAAAGGCAATATAAAAATTTAATGAAATACCAATAAAAATCCCAACATTGTTCTTCACAGAGATAGAAAAAAATAATCTCAAAATTCATATGGAATGGCAGAAGGCCTCAGATATCCAAACATATCCTCACCAAAAGAAACACCTTTGGAGGCATCACCATACCTGATATAAAGCTATATTACAAAGCCATAGTAATAAAAAAAAAAAAACAGCATGGTACTGGCATAAAAACAGTATTATAGACCAATGGAAGAGAATCGAGGACCTGGACTTTGATTCAGGTAACTACAGCTACTTGATACTTGACAAAGGTCCTAACAATGTAGGCTGGAAAAAAAAGACAACATCTTCAACTAATGGTGCTTGACAAACTAGATAACCATATGCAGGAAAATGAAAATCAATCCACACATGTAGCCATGCACAAAAAATCAAGTCCAAGTGAATCAAAGATCTCAATATAAGACCAGAAACTCAGCTACTACTGGAAGAAAAAATAGGAGGAACTTTCCATGATATAGGAATGGGAAAAAAGCTTCCTGGACAAACTCCAGTAGCTCAGGCAATTAAACAACCACTCAACCATTGGGATCTCATGAAGCTGAAAAGTGTCTTCACAGACAAACATACAATAAACAGTCAATAGATAATCCATAGAATGGGAGAAAAGTTTTGCTAGCTATACAACTGACAGAGGCATAATTCTAAAATCTACAAAGAACTCAAAAACCTAAGTAATAAAAAGTCAAAAACCCACTAACAAAATGGGGCAGAGAACTGGATAGGTAGTTCTCAGAGGAAGAAATACAAATGGCAAATACACACTGAAGAAAATGTTCATCATCCCTAATCATCTCCAATATCAAGCTACCATCAATCATGGGGTACAAGAGGGCCTACACCTATCAAACTCTCTATCAAAAAAGTAAGTGTTATCTCAATTTTCTGGGTGCTAACTTACTCTTCCGTTGGAGAATCTGCTTCTCTTTTTCAGATAGATACAGATCCTAAGGAGAGAGCTGCCCCAACATACCTCAAAAGGGGCCCGACTGAAACTAAGGACAATTGGCAAAACAAGCAAGGGTGATGTTTTCCTGATGAACCGGATACCAGCACAAAGGGGAAAGAGACCAACACAGAGAAAAATCAACTCCTACCAAATCAGAGAGCAAGAGCCTCAGAGTCCCCCAACACCTCAGCACTGAAGCAGACCAAAAATGAACCCAACATGGCTCAGGGAAATTTTGCGGAAGAGGGGGTGGAAAGAATGTCAGAGTCACATGTTGAGTCATGATATGCAGAGACATTTATCATACCAATAACTGTGGGCTAACTCCACAATGCACGACCCATTTACATCAACAAGGAGGGTCCAATGGGAGGGGGTAGATCATAGATGAGCCTAAATAATGGTACCAAACTGCCTGTATTTGATGAAAAGAAAACTAATAAATTAAATTTTTAAAAAAAAAAATGTTCATCATCCCTAATCATCAGGGAAATGAAAATTAAAATAACTATGAGATTCCACCTTACACTAGTAAGGATAGCAAACATTAAAAAAATCAAATGAAAACAAATGCTGGCAAGGATGTGGAGAAATAGGAACCTTCATTCACTGCTGGTAGGAATAAAAGATGGTACAATAACTATGGAAAGCAATATGAAGACTTCTAAATATTTTTTACTAAAGAGTTACCAACAGACCCAGTTATTCCCTTACTGGGTGTTTACCCTAAAAGCTCCATGCCTCAGTTCAGAGAGATTTGCTCAACCATGTTTATAGCTGCTCAATTCATAATAGCTAAGAGCTGGAATCAACACAGATGTCCATCATTAGATGAATGGATAACCAAGATGTGACATATCTATATGATATAATTTTACATAGCAGTAAGGAAAAGTAACACAATAAAATTTGAAGAAAAATGGTTGAACCTGGAACAGATCATTCTCATTGAAGTCACCTAATCACTAAAAGATAATCATCACATGGTCTCACTCATCTGTGGATCCTAACCTGAATTGGCCCAAGATGCCTCTTGAGGACTAACAATAAGGAGGATGGGGCAGGAGGGGATGGTAAGGGTGGAGGTGGGGGATATAAAACTGGGCCCAAATGCCAATGGTACCATAAAATCCTACATCCTAAAAGACAGACTAGATGTTTGAGCCTTTATCAGGTCCTTAGAGGGAACACCTGAATTACAGGGCCATGGAGAGGGTATGATGAAGACTAACTTTAATCTTCCCCTGTTTTTCTCTCTCCCTCTCTCTCTTTCTCTCTTTCTTTTCTCTATCTCTTTTACATTACCTATCTTTTTCTTCTTTCTTTTCCTTGGCACTGGCCTGTAACTTCCAGTACGAGCAGATGGTTAACATCCACAATGCGCTGTTGATCAGAGAGACCTACAAGATTTCCCAAAAGAAGACAGACTTCTGTCAGAGTACTTGATGACCCACCAAAGGTTAGTGGTAAGATTCTACTGCTGAAGACACCATATGCTGTTGGTACAGAACATGGAGTAACCTGGCTGGAATCTGGAAGAGAGTCAGTCCCCAGGCAGTTAGCTCATCTAGTGCCAGAAGGTGTTACATGAGCAACTGGGGGAAAATGAACAACATCTGTCCAAGCAACTCGTAGTCTAAGCTACTCAGCAGCAAACAATCTGACATGATGGTCACACAATTGCAATAGTGGCACATAGCCATGGTGGTAACCAACTGCTCTTTATCTGGCTACTAATCTGCTCAATGAAACAGAACCCATAGCTGGAGCTGGGAAACAAGTCAGAACCATATCCAAAAAACGAGCCTGCTCTCCATTATCAAGTTCTTACCAATCATGGGCTACAATTTTCTTTAAAATATTAATCGTTATCCCATTGATCTGGTGCTTACTTCACTCTCTGTTGGAGAATTTGCTTCTCTTTTTCAGATGGACGCAGATCCTGATGAGAGAATCAGCCCATCATACCTGAATAGGACCCCAGCTGAAACCAAGTGTAATTGGAGAAATGAGCAAGAATGCTGCTTTCTTGGTGGACCTGTACACCAGCACAAGGGTGAAGGAAATAGACACAGAGAACACTCAACTCCTACAAAACCAGATATCTAGAGACACAGAGGCTCCCAAGACCTCATCACTGAAGTAGACCTAAAATGAGCCCAACATGACTCAAGGAAATTCACTGAAGAGGTGGCAGAAAGAATGTTTGAGCCACATATGGATAATTATACACAGAGACATTGCTTCTTACCTATAGTTGATGGGTAACCCCAACATGCATGACCCATATTCCCCAATGAGGAGGGTCTCTTCGGAGGGGGTTGGACAGGGAGTAGGGTATCAATGGTACCAACATGACTGTATACACATGGTGTATATAACTAATTTTAAAAAAAAGCCATTCAGAGATGTATTCTGATCATCTAAACCAGGGATCCACAAACAATGGCTCATACAACAAATAGTACTCTGCATACTGTCATAAATAAAACTTTATTGGAACACAGACATATATGCACCTAAGACTGTGTATGGCTGTTTTTGCAGCAAAATAGGAAATTAGTTGTAGAGGGATTACAAAGCTCCAAAAGTAAATTACTTAATATTTGGCATTTTACAGAAAAAATGTAGGCAGTTTCATTTCTTTCTTTTCTAGGTAAAAAATTTTACTGTCTGGACATGACCATCCACTCTGATACATTAGATCTGGTTTTTTCTACCTCACTCCAAACATTCCATTTTTCAATAATCATTTTTCTAGAAAATCTACCATCTTATGTTGATATGACTGACATTCCCTTCTCAGTCACCATCACAATTACATTCTAAACTTTATTTCACGTAAATATAAAAATTTGATATAAATATAAAATATAAAAATAAAATAATAATAAATAATATAAATATAAAAATGCTCACATGTGACCCAGTTTCTTCATTGACTCAAATCCAAAGTAAAACCAATACAGTAACAATGAAAAAGAAGAAATTTAAAGATTTACTTATACTTAAAAAATGCTAATGTGGTGAAGGATGTGTATGCTTTTAATGACTATTTTCAAAATATTACTATTCCAGAATCACTGCACTCAACATTCTCCCAGGTCGAGGACTGCTGATGTGGTGGGTACCATAGCACATCACTCAAATCTGTCTTCCAGGAGCAAAGCACTTGTTCCTCCAGATGCCAGGTCCCTTTTGAAAGTTTCACTCATTCAAAAGGAACCTCTTTGGTAGAGCATCCTACACCTGATGATGGTTGCCATGAAGGTTCCATATGGTACAACCACTAAGGCCACAGCAGTTTCAGAGCTCTGCAGATGATCTGTCCGGGGCTCTCTAGTGACTGACAAGCTGCTCAGCTGTCACTCAGCCCAACTTTGTCTATTTGTCCCTTAATGTGTCACCCCAGATGCTGTCACAGAAATCCTTCAGGCAAGTGTGCCTGCAAGCCTTTATCCCAGAGAGCCCAACTTAAAATAGCCATTCTCTTCAAACTTTCTCTCATCCTGTTTTCCCCTATCCTTGTCTTGTTTACTTCTCCCTCCTCCTAGTCCTAGTTCCTGTATTGATGCTCCTAAATACCATCACATCAAAGAAGAAATCACCAGGCAGTCAAAAGATATATTGATACAAATATATCAAAATTTACAGAATATATCCAAGGTAGTTCTGTAAGAAAAGTTTAGAAGAATGGGTAACCCCACTATTAAAAAAATGAATCACACAAATAATATTATCTGTCAATGTACTTGAAAAAGAAAAATGAATTAAGCCTAAAGTTAGTAGGAAACAGTAAAGATCAGTGTAGAAATAAATGAAACACAAAAAGAAAAAAAATTGAACAAAATCAGTAAATTGAAGAGTTGGTTTTATGAAAAGATAGCCTCTATCAGCAATCTTTAGCTAGACAGCCTCACTCCAAAACTATTATAGCTTCATTTTCTAGCATTTTCTATCACATATTTGGGCACTGAAAATGTCTATAGATTTTACAGATTTTGTGTTAATTTGTTTAATATCAGGAGGGGCATATAGACAATTCATGTCATGTTATTGAAAATCTTACCTTTAAAGAAATTTCTCATTCCTTCTCTTGAAGATGTATTTTTTCAGTTACCTACTCTTCAAATGCTATGGGAAAATAAAATAATTTACCTTTTCAAAAATGATCTCTAACAAAATTCAATAAAAACCTGCCTAATTTTTTTAAAGTATCATAAAACATTCATACACATATAATAGATGGGTAATCTTAGATTGTTAATGCTTTTCTAATCTTTAGGTGACTTGACACCTCAACTGGGATGTGAGTTTGACAAAGAGTAGGTCAAATGTATGTAGAACCAAAAATCTGTTTGTCATCAGAGACAGAAAATCTATAGATGCTCAATGACTCCCTAATCCCAGGAAAGAGTTTTCTGAATTCATCTTATAAAAAAGGCATGTGACCAGGAGGAAAGCTATTTCTACCATCTCTGAAAAATAACTCCCTGTGTGAATGAGAAGTATTACAGTTAAATGACAGAAACTACAAGTAATATTTTATGAGCACCATTTCTTACTCCACAACCAGAAGTCTGTTTAGTTTATGTCTTGCATAAACACTCTTAAAACTGCCACATATAAATAGGTCATTAATAACCTCTGTATTGGTAATGTCAAAGGATATTGGCAAATTTCTCTTCTGCCATTTTCAGCCCCATTTCTCTTGATCTGACACCACAGTGCCCCACTTTTCCATATCTCAATTTGTTTTGCAATGAGACTATTTCCCTGACTCATCCCTTATGTATGCACCCTCTGAAATCTCTGGTGTATGGAAACAATCCTACCTTGTGAGTTTGACTACATTTTTCCCTGTGATGGATTTAATCTAATGATTCCCAATCTGTGAATTCTACCTACCTAAAGTAAAGAATAACCAAGCTTGTGCTCTTTTCAAAGTCTTTACTCCAGAAACTCCAATAAAATTTAAAATGAAGAGCTTTGTGGACTTTGGGTTTGATTTCTATGCAAGCAAGAAGTAGCAATCGCCCCATACTTTAGCTCCCCTCCTTAAAAATAGTGTTCTGAAAACATCTCATTATTCCAATACCAAAATAATTTGCACATAACAAGCTATAGGAGTTGGCAATGGAGCATTGTATGTGCTTAATATTTCATCCTGCTCTTTAAGGTGAAGTCAATTTTCATTCAAACATTGTAATCTCACATACAGTTCCCAGACTTTTTTGTACCCCTTAGCATTATGCCTCTTCAGCTGGAGATAGAGATAGAATAATATAGATTTGCCTCCCCTCACCCCATTTTTTTAAACAATAATTATAAAGGACACTGAGAACTCTTTCCTCACTCATATTATTTTTATCTAAAGTTTTTGTGGATTAAGTATTCAAATGAACAGGGAGCCCACAGTTTCAGCAAAGGAGGGACAATGAACTTGCCCAGGAACATGGATGATGGGACAAAGGAAGCTACAATTTGAGTCACAAGGGCCATTTTGTGACTAAGGGAAAGTTTAAAGAGTCCTGCTGAAAAAAAAAAAAAAAAAAAAAAGAGTCCTGCTGAGAAAAGAGGACACTGGGTCATGGGAAGTAATGAGTAATATGAAGTACCTGCAAGGATTCTTTAAGGCAAAGGACATGATGGTTAGGTTTCCTGGGTTGAATGGAATGGGGGGCGGGGGGGGGTGCAGGGGTAGCAACTAAATCCCCAACTGTTGAAAGTTTTAATACTTCTTTATCAACATTGTGATTTTGCCAATCTCAGTTCACTGTTGAGGTTATAAACATACATTTTAAGCTTAAGTGCAATAAAATCTACTGTCATAGTTCCAACTCAGATTTTAGTGCCAATGTCCACAATAAGTGAGGACTGACTTCCAGCTGCCAGTTACTGAAAAAGCCTGAGATACCCTATCAAATAAATGAAAGCACTTGCCAGGAGGAGGCCAGTTTTGAAGAGAAACAGGTCCTCGGTTTCCATAAAAATAGGATGGATTGCTGTTCAAAATGAGGGTGAATTTAAAGTTAGACTTACTTTTAGAAGAGAGTTATAATGAAATTATTTTATTTCAAAGACAGAGTACATCTGTGTGATATTTTATTATCCTTGCTTTATCAACTTGAATTCCCCTTTTATCTGCTCACCAGGAGAATTAGTACACTTTATGAAGAATAACACAATTAAAATAAATGGAATATCATTTAAAATACCAATACATGGGCTGGAGAGATGGCTTAGTGGTTAAGGCATTTACTTGCCTGAAAAGCCAAAGGACCCAGGTTCAATTGCCCAGGATCCACATAAGCCAGATGCACAAGGGGGCCCATGCATCTGGAATTCATTTGCAATGGCTAAAAGTCCTGGCATGCCCATTCCCGCCCCCCTCTCTCTGTCATAAATAAAAAATATTTTAAAATAAAAGTGCTTGATTGTTTAATTCATATCTGCTAAATAACAATAATACCATACCAAAGGTAGTAATGAGTATTTTAATGTTGCATTGGTTATTAAAGTATATTTCTAAGGGATAGATTGATGTTTCCACAATTTTTTTTCAGTGCTGGGTATTGGGTCCAGAGCCCAACACATGCTAGGTAAGTGCTATGCCACTGAGACACATCTCCAACAGGCTGATGTTCTTTGATCCAACTAGAACTATTAGATTATCAAGATCAAGTATAATAGATCCTTAATAGGATAAACTCCTCTCAAAGAATACAGTGCCCATTCAATTAACTTTAAATTTCTGGAGAAATAATTTAGAAAATAAAAGGGAGTGGGTGAATAGCTAGACTAAACCAGAAAATAGTATGATTGTTGGACCATATTTGCAGAGGATTCAAGCCTTTTCTTTCAAATTGTAAATAAAAGAAGCTCCAGTAATAGGGATTTTCTTAAGCCCCTAGTCTTATAGGTGTCATTTGCCACTTTACTCATAAGTACTATACAAAACAGTGATGAGGCCATAAGTCATAATTCTCAAAAAATACTAAAATGAGAATAAAAATGGCTGTATGTGGTGATACATACTTTTAATCCCAGCATTTAGGAGACTGAGGTAGTAGGAGGATCACTATGAGTTCTAGGCCAGCCTGAGACTACATAGTGAATTCCAAGTCAGTACGGGCTAGAGCAAGACACTATCCTGAAAACAACAACAACAAAAACAAACAAAAAATAGTACACATGTATTGTGCCTTTTAAATTCTTTTCTCTTAATTTTTTTATTTTGTTTATGAGTTATAAAATAAGTTGTATCTTCTATCTTGCCCTGTCTTGTGCTTATATGTTAATAAGGAAAGGACATAAAGTCTCAAAGGCAGAAAAATATGCATTTCTAGACAAGTAGAGGTCTTAAACAAGCAATCTCTCTCTCTCTCTCTCTCTCTCTCTCTCTCTCTCTCTCTTTCTCTCTTTGTTTGTTTTTTTGAGGTAGGGTTTCACTTTAGCCCAGGCTGACCTGGAATTCACTATGGAGTCTCAGGGTGGCCTCGAACTCACAATGATCCTCCTACCTCTGCATCCCAAGTGCTGGGATTAAAGGTGTGCACCACCACACCCAGTTTAAGCAATCTCTTGTATATTGACCAACACTCATATTTTTATAAGCACTTTACTTCCAGATCAGTCTATTAGTATGCAGCTGTTTATCTTTGGTTCTATCTATATGGTCTTCTTATAAATAAAATATCATGCTGGTCTGTAGGAGAATGGAAAAAGAAACAAATTTGTAGGCAGGTATGACTCTGAATACTTTCAAGCTTTTTGCACAATCCCTTTGGAAAAAGTTACTTGATATTATCCAGGAAAAGGAAAAAGATCATAAAAAGAGTAAGAGAAGAGATCAAAAAGTTCTCCTAATTTAGTAGAGCAATAAAGAAAAACTAATTTTGTGTATTAAAAATAGAATGTCAGCAAAAACAGATGGGAGGACTATCGATAGGGAAGACAAGAACTAGCAAGAGGGAAGGGGGATCAAATATGCTGAGGGAGGGAGGTGAGTAAGAACAAATTATAATAACATATATTTATGAAAATGCCATAATGGTACCTGGGGAGATAGATCAGTGGATGAAGTGCTTGCTGGGCAGGAAGGAGGACTGAAGTTCAGACCCCCAGCACCCTTGTAAATGCCAGCAGGTATGGCGGCCTGCATATAATCCCAGCACTGGGGAGACAGAAATGGGATCTTCAGGGCAAGCTGGCGAGCCAGACTAGCTGGATTGGTGAGCTCTGGTCTCAACTGAGAGACATTGCCTCAGTAAGTGAAATGGAGAGTTTGAGATTGAAGAAGATATCTGAAGTAAGCCTCTGGCTTCCGCATGCACACATGTGCATCCACACACATACACACCACACACACATACCAAAACAAAAATAAAAATCCAATGATGAAACCCATGGGTTTATATGTGTAGTTTATTTTAAACTGTTATTTAGAATAGGAAATCAAGGGTGTTTGAGAAGAATGCCTGTAGAAATATATTTTATCAAATAAAAAGAAAAATGACAAATGATACATACAGGTGTTATTAACAAGAAATAAGGAAGCTAGAGTAAACTCTAGAAATGCAAAAACTGTATAGGAAGGTCACAAGCTGATAGTGCTATGAATTTGAGAAATAAGAAAAGTAAATTCTATTGACTTTGACAGTTGATCACCTCTTTCAAGCAGTGCATGTTAGTGGCACAGAACAGTAATTTTGCACACATATAAATGTGTATGTATGTGAGCACATGTGTGTGTACAGACAGCTGCATGTATATGTGCATGCATGTGGAAACCAAAGGATCACTTGGGATGTCTTCCTCTATGACTCTGTTCTTTGAGACAGAATCTTTTACTGAACTTAGAGCTCAGCAGTCTGGCTGGACTAGCTACTCAGTGAACCTTAAGAATTCCCTGTTTCCACCTCTGCAGCACTGGGACTACAACCCCTTGCCAGTACTCCCATGATTTTACATGGGGTCTACAGACCTGAACTCAGGTCTCTCAGGTCTCAGGTTTGTATAGCAAGCACTTGACCTACTAAGTCATCTATCTCCCCAGACCTAGATTTGCATTTTCTACTTCTACTTTGAATTCAAAAAGATAAGAAAGTTAAGGCCTAATAACTAAAAATGATAGTTAAAAATCCAAACATGGAGCTGGAAAATGGCTTAGTGGCTAAGGTGCTTGCATGCAAAACCGAAGGACCCAAGTATGATTTCCCCAGTGCCCCTGTAAAACCAGATGCACAAGGTGGTACATGTGTCTGGAACTTCTTTGCAGTGGTTAGAGGCCCTGGTGCACCCATTCTCTCTCTGTGTCATAAATAAATAAAAAAAATATTTTAAAAATCCTAACACAATGAAATAATAATATGCACAAATAGCAAAATAACAAAAAGATATATAGTGAAAGATAAACTTTCCAATTTTCATGATAGGGAGTCAATGGATAGCATATGAAGTTAGTATCACATGAAAGAAAGATGCAACCATCTAATCCAATTATATGGAGGTACTCAGCAGAAGAACCACTCATGGAGCCTTACTAAAAGGATCACTTCAGGCCAGAGAGATAGCTCTGCATTCTTGTGCAAGCCTATATGTGCATGACTACATACCACACATGTGCAAATATACCACATCACACTTACGCACATACACATATACAAATAAATAAATAAATTGATTACTTTTTGAGATGGACATGCTAGAGGTGGAGTTGGGAAGAAGGAAGACAATTTGTTGTTCATTTCATGTTACAATACCTGGTACCTTTTGATATTTCTCTGCCATGGGGATATATTATTTTTATTACATATAAACTAAGACATGTGATGATAAGTAGCTTAGTGTTCTTTTCAGTGCCATCATCCTAAAGTGCATTTTTACTAAGGATGTAATGGACATACCTTTGCACGTAAAAGTAATAGGCGCACATATACCACAAAAATGCTATCAGTAACATGGCTATAAGTATCAGCATCAATATCCCAAACATGTCAACTGAAATTCAAGAAAAGAAATGTATTTTAATTACAGGTAAAAATTTCTTACATTTCTATTTTTTCCAGTATCATGCCATCTGATTCTTAGACATTTATAAATAATTTTTGAAAATGATTTTACAATTACATGGGTCATTTATAAAACCATCATTAACACAGTAATCACTAACATTTTGAAATCACCTGGATTGCAAAAAAGATAAAACATTTTGATCCTTTCCAAGTAGGTAAACTATTGGGCTACTGTTTTTTTTTTATTTTATTTTATCTCTAATTGTATTTCTGGCACATTCTCAACAGATAAGATAGCAGATGCCTCAGGTGAATCTTTCTGTGAAGATTCATACTGACAGCTTGGGTGGTTTGTTGCTTCACTGCCAAAACTTCATGGGAAAACAGATTTCTAACTTTGATAAGCTTTGCCCCTCTCCAGTACAACACAGTTTATTAATCTGGTATGTGGTAAAATAAACCTAGAAGAGGAAAACATAGAATAAGAGACTAGAGTTTGTTTGTAGCAAATATACAAAGTGTTACTTCTTTACAGAGAAGACTTCAATATCCCTGTAGTACCTGAAGCAGTCAAGGATTTGAAGGCAGATTGTATCTTTTCACTTCACTTGAGAAAAATATCCAGAGCTGGAGAGATGGCTTAATGGTAAGATACTTGCCTATGAAGCCTAAGGGCCCACGTTTGATTCCACAGTATTCATGTAAGCCAGATGCACAGGATATGCACATGTCTAGAGTTCATATGCAGTGGCTAGAGGTCCTGGTATGCCCATTCTCTCTCTGTCTCTCCATCTGCCTTTCTCTCTCTCTCCCTCTCTCAAATAAATATATGAAAAATTATTTTTTTTAAAAGAAAACTATCCAGATAAGTGGTTATTCCAAATTGAGTTTTCTCATATGGACAGGGTGCCCTGAGAAGTTTGGTTTTTCTTGGAAACTTCTTGAAAGATATTGTAACTTTTTCCTGCCTTGGTAACCACCATATGATATGCTAAAATTTGACATTGTAGATATAAAGATTCTTTGATTATTAACATTTTCTCAATTTTAGGGAGTCATCATCCTAAACAGTAATTCTCTATAAAGACAATATTAGAAATGTATTATGGTACTATTACTAGATTCAGTAAAATTACATTCATATATCACCTTGGGGTTCCTACAAAAACATAACACAAAATGATAGGATATAACTATACTATGGATATTATCCATCAGAGATTTTTACAAGTGAAATCTAAATTGTCACTTGTTATGGTGAAGTTTCCACCTGATTTAATCTGACTCAGCACCACCTGGAATAACCTTGGAGCCTGTGTGTGTGTGTGTGTGTGTGTGTGTGTGTGTGTGTGTGTGTGTGTGTGCATGGCGGGGAACAGGTGTTGGGGGAAGGAAACACTGATGAACAGCTTTGTACTGGTGTGCTTTACTAAAACAAATATAATTTTTAAAAAATCTTTCAAATATTAAAAATTACTAGCCAATTGAAATAAAATAAGGAATAATAACATTTGAAATAATGACAACTTACCACTACAGTTTGCCCAGAACAAGGAACTGAATTGACACCCCGAATTTAGAAAACAGTATTTTTTGCAAATCTTGTCTTCCCTGCACCAAATACACTATATTTGGAAAGAAGAAAAATAAAAACTGTGTCTAAGCACAATAACCACAAGCACAGTAACTTATTAGTACTAGTTTACTAAATATTTAATAAATAATAGCCATCATCAACATTATTTATTCATATTTGTAGCCATTGGTGGCCTGCCAAAATCCTTTTACCAGACTCATTGGCTGCCAATGGCTTACAAACTCCCTTCTAGAATGATTGCCCATGGAGGACCACCTTGCCCTTGAAGTACTATCCTCCTTGGCCAGTACCTGACTAAAATGGGATTCTAATCTTTGCCTTCAGCCAAAGGACACCTCTGCTATGGGAATTTGGCCCATGGATCAGACCACATGTAGACTTGAGCTGAGATCTCATCTTTTCTTGGCTCTTGCCCCTTCTTATCCCTGATTCCCTCATTCCTTCATGAGATTTTGCTTAAGCTCAGTCACTCAACTACACATGCATCTGAATTTCTTTCACAGATTCTGCATTTAGAAAAGTCAAGATACTATGTCACACAGTAGTGATAAGGACTACATTTGACAGTGCTTACAATGTCCCTAGCATGGTTGCTCATCCCCCTCCCCTGTCTGCGGCATCTACTCTTTCCTGTGGGGAGTCTTCCCCTCTTACAAGTGGCCCTGAAGGTGCTGTCAGCTAGCCTTACCTCACCTCCACATACCTTTAGCTTACTGATGATCAGACAGTCATATAGAGATAGGAAAACTTGAGTTCTAAGTCCTTTGAGCTGTGTGATCATATTATACAAGTTGTTTAACTGTTCTATGCTTTACTATCCTCATCTATAAAGTGCACAGGGTTGCTACAAGGATCAATAAGCAAAAGAGGGCTGGAGAGATTGCTTAGTGGTTAAGGTATTTGCCTGCCAAAGCCAAAGGACCCCGGTTCAATTCTCCAGGACCCACATAAGCCAGATGCACAAGGGGGCACATGCATCTGGAGTTTGTCTGCAATGGCTGGAGGCTCTGGTGCACCCATTCTCTCTCTCTCTCTCTCTCTCTCCCTCTTTCTCTCTCTCAAATAAATAAATAAATAAATAAATAAATAAATAAATAAATAAATATATGTAATAAACAAAAAAGGCACAAAGGAACAAAGAAAACTGCTCAGCAAGATACAACTACAACCTGAAAGAGGCATACAGAAAGTATGACTGTCACATAGGGCTTACCACATGACAAGTATTGTTCTAAATCTTTCATATACATTAATTCACTTGATCCTCTTAGCAGCCCTGTGAACTAGGTACTATGATGTGCACTTTATAGATGAGGACAGTAAAGCATAGAACAGTTGAACAAATTGTATAATATGAACATACGGCTCAAGAGGTGACCCTGCTTCCAATCTAGGCAGTATGATTCTGAGCTTAAGACATCCTGGGAGACTGGCCCTAGATAGTCCCCAGTTACTTCCTGCTGTAGAGTCCTGAGTCCAGCAGAGGCAATGACCTACCCAATGTAAAGGATCACCTCTTAGATGCTGCTTGAGATTAAAATGGTGTCTCAGGGCTGGAGAGATGGCTTAGCGGTTAAGCGCTTGCCTGTGAAGCCTAAGGACCCCGGTTCGAGGCTCGGTTCCCTAGGTCCCACGTTAGCCAGATGCACAAGGGGGCACATGCGTCTGGAGTTCGTTTGCAGAGGCTGGAAGCCCTGGTGCACCCATTCTCTCTCTCTCCCTCTATCTGTCTTTCTCTCTGTGTCTGTTGCTCTCAAATAAATAAATAAATAAATAATTTTAAAAAATAAAATAAAAAATAAAATGGTGTCTCATCAGGAACTAACTTTTGTTCTTTGATGAGCAAGACCAAAGGTCAATTAAAGCAAATTTACAATTGAAGTCACTTAGGCACTGAGGTCAAATGAGTCTCATTATCTTAAGACTGTTGTGTAATGAATGACTGGAACTGCAAAGGCAAGATCTAGTTTCAAGGAAACAGCCTACTGCTAACCTTGGCTATTTATTCTTGGAGCTTATGAAAAGCAAACCTGACATCCAGCAGAATTTCAAAGGGAGAGAAAGTGCCAGAATAAGCCTGAACCCAGCAGAGAGGAGCTTGTGGTTATACAAATGCTAAGCTGATTCCCAGGACTCAGTAACCATGTTGACAGCAGACAAGTCCCTACAGCAGCACAATCTTCAGAACAGTCCTTCTCTCCTGAACCTCTTCCTTGGTTTCTTTCGTTTTTATTTTTTTTTTTTTATTTTCAAGGTAGGGTCTCACTCTAGCCCAGGCTGACCTGGAATTCACTCTTTAATGTCAGGGTGGCCTCAAACTCATGGCAATCCTCCTACCTCTGCCTCTCCCAGTGCTGGGATTAAAGGCATGCACCACCACACCCAGTTTCTTTTTTAATCTATTTGAGAGAGGAGAGAGAATGGGCACACCAGGGCCTCTAGCCACTGCAGTCGAACTCCAGACACATGTGCCACCATGTGTATCTGGCTTACATAGGTACTAGGGGATCAAACCTAGAGCCTTAGACTTTGCAGACAAGTGCCTTAACTGCTAAGCCATCTTTCTAGCCCCTGAATCTGTTTCTGATGGAATCTCAAGAACATTGGAAAAGCAAGCTCCTCCAAGAGGTCAAGCCTGAGCAGCCAGACTGGTGACCTCTTCCTCTCAACCCTGTGTGAACCAACGCTGTCAATCAGCTCTGCCCTGCTCCTTTCCTACATCTACAGTAGTCACTTGGCCCAGGCAGTGGCACTCAGGATTGCTCATTTCTTTGGCTCAGGAACTAGTGGTGGTATGAACAATCAGACACAAATAAGAGCAATTAGATATTCTTTGGAGTTATAGATACTGAGGGAGAAGGTTGCAGTGAGCCTCCTCCTCAACTGTATGGAGAATGCCCATTTACTGTGGGGGAAAAAAAGAGGTCAATACATAGGGAGGCAGAGCGGAGAAATGAAAGGAAAGAGAGCACTGGGAATGAGATCCTTTGAGATTCAGCTGAGCATGAAGCCAAGCCTACCCAATTTTGTGAGGGAATGAATCCCCACTTTTATTAAATTAGTTTGAGTTGAGTTTGTACCACTTACCACAAAAAGATGTGATGCCTTAACCACTGGAACTAAATCTAAAGAGTCTTCAAAGACCAGAACTTCACATTCATTGCCCAGAGGAACAGTATAATATATTGAACATCCCTAAATTGGTAATGTATAATTTGAGACAAATTACATGGAATTTTTCTTGTAGCTAAGGAGGATGACCCACATATATATGAAGGCTTCTCAAACCCAGCCTCTTAGCTATGTGACAACTGAGAATCCATCTAAAAGGCTTTAGGAAGATGGTTGTTATTGCTCTGTAAGAAAATTAGAGTACTCAGTGTAGAAATGCATTTAATTAGCTTATATGGAAATCAAAATTGCTGTTTTCATAAGGAAAAATTATTAAAATAAAAAAATACAGAAAGGGAGAGTACATAATGCTTAGTGGTTTGTTAAAATGGTATAAAACAAAGGCCCTAGTATTATACTCACAAATAAATGAAAAATATATGCTAGTGGGCAAAGGGGGATTTTATAGTAGTGACCATTGGATGGAAGAAAAGAATGTTTACCAGGTATGTTGTGGCAGATGCTAGATGCACAGAAGTCACACAGCTGAGCAAATATCATTTTGCTTCCTGGTAGGTACCATATGCACACTTTACACACAAACAATTTACATCTCTGAATGGAAGAATTTTATAATTTCAAGATGATTGGAACATATTTCAGTCTAATTAAAACAAGAGAAAGCACTTGCTTCTAGTTGGAATAGCTACACAAGTTTACGTCAAGTAAGGGCACTGTGCTTAGTCAATAGCTACTGAGCTGAATTGTTTGAACATTAAAGATGACATGATAAAAGTGCTAATTAAAATTAATAAAGCAAGCTAGTACACACCTTTAGTTCCAGCACTCAGGAGGCTCAGATAGGAGGATCACCATGAGTGCAAGCCAACCTGGAGTGAGTTCCAGATCAGCCTGGACTAGAGTGAGACTCTGCCTCAAGAAAAACCCCACAAAAATATTAATATTATTAAAGCATGGCTTGGGAGATGTCTCAATGGGTAAAGCACTTACTGCATAGGCACGAGGACTTAAGTTCTAATCCTCACAACCCATTTAAATGCTGGGATTGGTGACATGTGACTGTAATACCAGTGCTCTGAAAGCAGAGACAGAGAATCCTCAGAGAAAGCTGGCTAGATAGGCTAGCTGAATTGATGAGCTCTGGGTTCAGTGAGAGACCAATCAATAAGGTGGAGAGCAATAGAGACATTTGACCTCAGCCTTTGCCCACCACATGAACCCACACACATATGAATACAATCCAGCCAATACATACATACATACATGTGGTATCAGGGAAGACTGGAGGACTAGGGGTAGAGAAGAAAGAAGTGAGGTGTGGAATAGCAGTTTAGGAAGTCTAAGATTGCTTCAGTCGAAAGAACAGACAACAGATGTTTAATGAAAAACAAAGATTTCTAAAATTAGAGGGCTGGGAGAATGATGCCAAGAATGAATGAGGATATAAAGAAACTAGTGAAGATAACATGATAAATTCAGTTTAAAATATTTTTAAGTTTGAGGTAATAAAAACAATACCCTGGGGGAAATATCATTCAAGCAACTGTAAGCATGACTATTAGGGGCCTACTAGGTCTCAGGATATGAACTTGAAAGTTCTGGTGGAAGCAATGGCTGCAGGTGAGGGAACACAGCGTGAGTGTAAACAATGCAACATTCTCACTGAGGAATGTGAGAGGAAAAATTGGTAAGGGACATAGTAATAACTGAAGGAGCAGGGGCCCTGCAGAAAGTCAAGATCACCAAGGAAGAAGCAAGCTTCCAGAATTAGTGAGCCATGTGAAAGGTGGTGGCCTGTGGTTTTGGAGAGGCTTTTCTTTTTCAAGCAGAGAGAGAGGGAGTAGAGAGACAAGGGGCACTCCAGGGCCTCTAGGCACTGAAAACGAACTCCAAATGCATGTGCCACTTGTGCATCTGGCTTACACGGGTCCTGGGGAACCGAACCTGGGTCCTTTGGCTTCACAGGCAAATGCTTTAACCACTAAGCCATTTCTCCAGCCCCTGGAGAGGCTTTTTAAACCCTCAAGTCTGTTTGCTAAAGACCACATGACACTGCATGACAAGCAGCAGTAAAATTAGTGTGCTGGCACTAGAAAGAAATAAAAAGAAAGTTGAAAGTTGAGGCTTTTTTCCCCTACTTTCTACTTTGTGCTCCATGTAAAAAGGCTATGCAGAGAAGCAGAATGACTTTGTATAGAGGGAGCAAGGAAATGAGATAGGGTCTGAGTTTGTGAAGGCAGATGTATTTTAGGGTATGATGCACAAAGAGGCAAAGACAAAGGGGATCAGCCTTGGCAAAGACAATGGAAAGCTAAGAGAAAAACATTGAGATGATTCAGAAGAAAAGTAAGCGAATGTGAGCTTGATATATGGCCTTAGCTGCTCCAGGAAAGTAAAACTCGAAAAGGAGGATCATGCCGAGAGCAGGTAAGGGGCCAGGAGTAGTTGCAAGAAAAATAGTCCATAAGACTGGTATTTATGCATCATTGATTATTTATAATTTAGGAACTTTTGGTAGATAATATAAACACGTTCGCTGGTATATTCATATTTGAACCCTAACCCTATCTACCTACCTTCCCCACTGCATGTTCTACCATATACTTGTGGATGCACATGCTTCCTGGAAAGTGAATATGAAAATGGTGTCTTTGTCCGGTGTGAGTTCAACAGTTTCAGTTATGTGAACTGCTCAGTGGATACTTGGGCTACAGGTGTGGTACATGTCCTGTTGGGCTTGGGTGTCTTCATGCTAGTCCTGACCAAGAATCCATACCAGTAAGTCATGAAGGAGAAAGAGTTGGTTATGGAAAATGCCCCAAACCAACTCTGATTTACTTTTGTAAGTCAATTGCAACATTCAGCCTTATAATATTAGCCACTAGCCAAAAGTAAAAACTACTTATGACAGTTTCACCATTGTAACACTGTAATTGAGAATTATCATTTCAAGGATTCAACAACAATGCAGAAAAACCCTAAAAGGCAATGAAAACCCAAGTAAAGGAGTATGTAACCTGTTTTCATTAATTTTAAATATATATATGCATATATATATGTGTATATATATACATATGTAGATACATATATGTATATATTTGTACACACGTGTGTGTGCATGCCTATGTATAGGTATGTGAGGACCTTTAGCCACTGCAAGCGAACAACAAATGCTTGTGCCTCTTTTTGTATCCGGCTTATGTGAGTGTCTTGGGTATTGAACCCAGGCTGGTAGGCTTTTTCAAGCAAGTGGCTTTTACTGCTGAGCCATTTTTCTAGTCCCATGAACTTACAATTTTTTTTTTGAGATAGAATTTCATACTAGCCCAGACTGACCTGAACCTCACTCTGTACTTCAGGTTGGTCTCAAACACACAGTAATCTTTCTACTTCAGCTTCCCCAATACTGAGATTATAGGCATGAGCCACTGTACCTGGCTCTTTTATGTTCTTTGAAGTTTTACTTCTTTTTCAAATTATATATTTTATTTCTACTCATTTATTTCAGAGAGCAAGAAAGAGGCAGGGACACAGAGAGTAAATGGGTGGGCCAGAGTCTCCAGCTGCTGCAAACTCCAGACACATGCACCACCATGTGCATCTGGCTTATATATGTCCTAGAAGAATTGAACCTGGGTCCTTTGGCTTTGCAGGCAAGTTCTTTAACTGTTAAGCCATCTCTCTAGCCCTGAAGTTTTGCTTCTAATGGAAGAGAATATTTCAACATTTTATTTTTAGCATGTTGTGTCTATGAGCTGTGTATTGGGGGTAGGGCTGTAAATGAAGTGCTCTTTATGGATTTGTTTTGGGTATGAATATTTTCAAAATCTAGGAAAACTAGTCTTATACCAATAAATCATATAGAAAAGTTTTGATAGACTCTAAGGAAGTTTCCCATACAACTAAGAAAAATAAGCATACAAGTTATCACCCAGATAGTATATTTGGGGAGAATTAATTATTGGTACAATTTCTCAAGGTCAATGAACCAAAAGACATAAAGTAGAACAGTCTCAGATGTTCCACAGTATCTGTTCATCCTTATTTTAGTCAAGGAGAACTCAAATATTCTTGGTTGCTTCATCATTTACCATCTATAAATTTAGGTACTCTTTTAGCAGTATGGGGGGTGGCAGAAATTGTCAGTGAAAGTCCACGTTGGGACATCATGCCCAGAGGCATGTCTCCCCAGTAACTGACTATTGCTCCCACAATGCATAACTCACAACCCTACAGGGAAAACCTGAGGTGGGCCCCAGCAGAATGGGGACAGGAATGAGGGAAATTATGGTACCAGCACACAATATACCAATACTAAGTATGTCCATAATTAATTAATTTAAAAATTTTTTTTAAAGTGAACACTCAAAACACACACACACACCACAGCTCAGGGGACTTTGTGGAAGAGGGGGTAGAAATATTGTAAGAGCTACAGATTAGGAGAACATACCCAGAGGCATCCCCCTCCCCAACCAATGACTGACTTCTACTCTCTCAATGCATAACACACAACCCATAGAGAATACCAGCAACCCCACTGAGGTGGGCCCTCAGTATATTAGGGGTAGGGAGGAAGGAAATGATGGCACAAACACCTGATGTGTCCATACAAAGCATATTTTCCTTTCTTTTAATTTTACATATCACAAATTAATTTTATTCTGATGTAAAAACATGAGATTATGAAATTTTCAGAAAAAAAAAAACTAGAAAATGTACTAATGTAACTCAGGCTCAGACACTACTTGTTCTCTCTCCTATGTATATCCTAGCTTTTACTTTATATGAGTGTGTATTTAGGTGGGAGAGTATGTAGAGGCCAGGAAGCTAGAAAGCAACCCATGAGAAGAGAAACAAAAAAGGCCCAGGAAGAGTGGTAGAACAAATACAGTTTCATAACATGTGCTATGAAACTGGAGACAAAATACTAGGAAAGGAAATATTTAAGTAGAGAAATGGGAAGCAACAAGATAGAGGAAGAGTGTATAAAAAAATTTTAAGTCTATTTACAGTATGTACATACCTCAGGTAATTATTAACACTGAGGAGAGAAAAAAAAGCTAAGTGTGTATGAGAATGTCAAAATGAAACTTGCAACTTTGTAAGGTAATTTAATTTTTAAAAAATATTTTATTTTTCAATTTGATTTATTTGAGAGAGGCAGAGAGAGAAAATGGGCACACCAGGGCCTCCAGCCACTGCAAAGAAACTCCTAGCACATGAACCACCTTGTGCATCTGGCTTACGTGGGTCCTGGGGAATCAAACCAGGGTCCTTTGGCTTTGCAGTCAATGCCTTAACTACTAAGCCATCTCTCCAGTCCTTAAATTTTTTTGTGAACAAAAATACTCTTCTACATTCCTTCCTAAGTTTTTCTCCAGAACAAATTCTTTCATGTGCTTGAAAGATAACTAGAACAAATGAAGAATTTACCTTACATCATTCTGAATCATCTTATTCTTTGAAAGAATCAGGAAAACTGAATGCTTTCCTACGTTTCTTACATCACAAGGGTTCTGTGGTGGTTTGATTCATTTTTTCCCCCATAAACTTAGGTGTTCTGAATGATAGGTTCCCAGCTGATGGAGATTTGGGAATTAATGCCTCCTGGAGGAAGTGAATTGTTGGGGTCAGGCTTATGGGTGTTATAGTCAGCTTCCACCTGTCAGCGTTTGGCACACTCTCCTGTTGCTATGGCCTACCTTATGGGGGCCGGGGGTGATATCACCCTCTGCTCATGCCATCGTTTTCCTCTGCCATTGTGGAGCTTCCACTCGAGGCTGTAAGCCAAAATAAATCTTTTTTTCCCCACAAGTTGCTCTTTATTGGATGATTTCTACCAGCAATGATAACCTGACTGCAACAGGTTCTTTATTTTTATTTTTTTGTTTGTTTGTTTATTTTTATTTATTTATGTGACAGCGACAGACAGAGAGATAAAGAGGCAGAGAGAGAGAATGGGTGCGCCAGGGCCTCCAGCCACTGCAAAGGAACTCCAGACACGTGGGCCCCTTGTGCATCTGGCTAACGTGGGTCCTAGAGAATCGAGCTTCGAACTGTGGTCCTTAGGCTTTACAGGCAAGCGCTTAACCGCTAAGCCATCTCTCCAGCCTGCAACAGGTTCTTACCAATGAGCAAATTCATCTTTAAGAAAACTGGGGACTTCTGGGTAAGATGCCAGCATAGTAACCTAGCCAAAGCAGCCTGGGTAGGGAAATAAGCAGAAATACAGCAAAATACACTCTTCTACCAAAAAGTGAAGGTGTATAAGTTACTTATCAACCACAGCAGAGAAGCAGGAGAGACTAAGATCTTCCAGAAAGGAGCAAACGGACCAGATCCTGCCAAGGCACCAGCGGTCCTGGTCTGCGTATCTGTGCACCCACCACCTGGCCAGCCAGTGCAGAGCTACAGGAGCAGAAACCAGGTGAAGGGGTTTTCCACTCACACCAGCCTCCTCACAAAGACAAGAAACCTGGAGGGGAAGACAGCAGGGACCAGCTGAGCAGCACTGGTACGACTCCAGGCACCCTAGACAGCCTCCCGTCCCCCAACTGTCAGTGCTGTGAACCTCCAGAGGACTCATTCACCCCTGGCTGCATGGCACCCAGCACAGCCAATCAGAACACCAGATCCACTGACCAAGCAGCCTAACAAAGTCTACAGCACAACTGAGAGGGATCAAGGTGGGCACTCAGCATTGGTGAGATTGGAAGCCATCCCAAGAGGTAACAGGGCCTACTCACACAAAGCCAGATACATAACCTGCACTGGAAGTACTAGTCTCTCTTTCCATGTCAGGAAACGTTATGTATTACATTTGAATTATATATATATTATGTCTATCTATTATATATATAATATATATTATTATATTATATATTATTATGTAGATATATAATAATATATATTCTTAAGAATAATAATATTCTTAATTGGCTTTACCATTCTCAACTAGTCTATATTTTGGTGTTGACTATTGTTGCTTTTGATACTTCCTGATTTTTAGGGGCTTTCTCTTTTTCTTCTGTCATTATTGGGGGGGGGGGGGGTGGCAGAGTCTGATTTGGCCCCAGGCTGACATGAAATTCATTTCAGACCAAAAATCTTAAAGTCCTAGTCTATAAGATTAAGGGTGTGAGGCAACACACACCCTAAGGGACTTTGGCTTTATTAGGTTATCCATTTGTTTTAATCCCCATGCTTACATAAATATTTTGTGTTGGTTTTGATTAAATGTGTATATTGCTCAGTTGAATTTTAGCATTGCCAGTCATTTGCTCCACCCAGTCTATTAGAATACTTGAACAGCAGACAAACTTGACACCTAGGGTCATTTCTGCTTTTTCTCTTGGAGTATAAGAGCTACACCTGGCACTTTAAACTTCGACACTGAATATATATAAAGTCATTTTTACACAGCTAAGAACAGTGCAGATAATTAAAAAACCCAAGCATCAAATTAACCCAATATGCAAAAAATCTCTACATTATAATACAAGAAACACAAAAACTCAAGACAATACAATCCCACCTAAAAATTATAAATCCACCAGAAATGACCTCAAATGAGACTGCTTTAGATGAAATGCCTGACAAAGATTTCAAAAAAAAATAATAATTATACCCACAGTCAAATAAATCAAAGAAGAAATCAAAGGAATCGAATAAGAAAACAAACTCCTGAAGGAATCCCAAGATAACACAGGAAACCAACTTAAAGAAATAAGGACATCAATACCAAATATGAGTAATGAAATAGAAATAATGAAAAAAAATACCAATCATAGCCAGGCATGGTGGCACATGCCTCAATCCCAGCACTTGGGAGGCAGAGGTAGGAACCTCCATGAGTTTGAGGCCACCTTGAGATGACATAGTGAACTCCAGGTTAGCCTTGGCTAGAGTCACACACACACACACACACACACACACACACACACACTCACACACATATATCTCAGAAATACTAAAAATGAAAATCAGAGTAAGTCAAATAGAAAGCTGCAAAAAAAAAAGTCTCACCAGTAGAATGGTTCGAGGAGAGGACCTAATATCTAAACTAGAAGAACAGGTGGTAGATCTGATACAGTCAAACAAAGAGAAAGACAAAGAAATAGGAAGGCATGAATAGGAATTAGAAGACATTCAGGACACTAGGAAGAGATCAAACATCGTAATTCATGACATAGAAGGAAAATTTCACTCCAAAAGCATAGCAACGATTTTCAACAAAATCATGGAAGAAAACTTCCCCAAATAGGGAAAGTGATACCAGTGCAGATACAGGAAGCCTGTAGAATATGAAATAGACAAAGTCAACAAAGAACCTCTCACTGTCATATTATAATTAAACTAAAAACACACAAACCAAAGAAAATATATTGAAAGCAGTTAGAGAAAAATCAAGTTACATACAAAGGCAAATCCATCAGGATAACAGCAGATTACTCAATACAAATTATAAAAGCCAGAAGGGCTTGGAATGATGTATTCCAAGTTCTGAAAGATAACAATGGTCAACCAAGATTACTTTATCTTGCAAAGCTATCCATCCAAATAGATAGACAAATAAGGACATTCCACAACAAAAGCAGGCTAAAGGAACATATGAACACTAAACCAGCTCTACAGAATATACTTAAAAAGGTGAGCTTTTGATCAGAGAAACCTACAAGGTTTCCCAAAACAATGACAGACTTCTGTCAGAGTACTTGATGACCCACCAAAGGCCAGTGGTAAGACCCTATTGCTGAAGACTCCTTATGCAGCTGACACGTAAAATGGAATGGCATGGCTGGAAGCCAGGAGAGAGTCAGTCCCCAGACAGTCAGCGTGTCTAGTGCCAGAAGGTGCTACATGGGCGACTGGGGGAAATGACCAATATCTGTCCAAGCAACTCATTGTCTAACCTAATTAGCAACAAATAACCTGATGTGATGCCCACACAAGTGCAATAGTGGCACACTGCCATGGTGAGGAACCAACTGCTCTTGATTTGGCTAACTGATCCACTCAGTGGTACTAGACCCATAGCTGGAGCTGGGAAATAAGTCAGAACCATACCCAAACACAAGCCCACTCTCCAATATCAAGCTACCATCAATCATGGGGTACAAGAGGGCCTACACCTATCAAACTCTCTATCAAAAAAGTAAGTGTTATCTCAATTTTCTGGGTGCTAACTTACTCTCCGTTGGAGAATATGCTTCTCTTTTTCAGATAGATGCAGATCCTAAGGAGAGAGCTGCTCCAACATACCTCAAAAGGGGCCCAACTGAAACTAAGGACAATTGGTGAAACAAGCAAGGGTGATGTTTTCCTGTGAACCGGATACCAGCACAAAGG
The DNA here is from genome assembly GCF_020740685.1 of Jaculus jaculus. Taxonomy (NCBI): domain Eukaryota; kingdom Metazoa; phylum Chordata; class Mammalia; order Rodentia; family Dipodidae; genus Jaculus; species Jaculus jaculus. Next base: position 59,288,705 of record NC_059111.1, on the reverse strand, counting down.
GGAAGGAGAACAACACAGAGAAAAATCAACTCCTACCAAATCAGAGAGCCAGAGCCTCAGAGGCCCCCAACACCTCAGCACTGAAGCAGACCAAAAATGAACCCAACATGGCTCAGGGAAATTTTGCGGAAGAGGGGTCGGAAAGAATGTCAGAGTTGGGCCAGGCATGGTGGCGCATGCCTTTAATCCCAGCACTTGGGAGGCAGAGGTAGGAGGATCTCTGAGTTTGAGGCCACCCTGAGACTACATAGTGAATTCCAGGATAGCCTGGGTTAGAGTGAGACCCTACCTCAAAAAAACAAAAAAAAAAAAAAAAAAAAAAAAAAGAATGTCAGAGCCACATGTTGGGTCATGATTTGCAGAGACATTTATCATACCAATAACTGGGGACTAACTCCACAATGCACGACCCATTTACATCAACAAGGAGGGTCCAATGGGAGGGGGTAGATCATAGATGAGCCTAAACAATGGTACCAAACTGCCTGTATTTGCTGAAAAGAAAACTAATAAATTAAATTTAAAAAAAGAAAAAAAAAGAATATACTTTAAAAGATCTTCCATGCTGAAGAGAAAGAAAAACACACACATACTGAATGTGAAAAAATAAACCATACTCAAATAATAGCTAATACAACACAGTAAAGGTAAAACTGGAAGAACTAAAAAAATAAGAAGAATGGCAAGAATAAATACACCTTTTAATAATAACTCTTAATATAACTGGCCTCAATGCCCCAACCAAGACAGTTTTTCAGACTGGGTTAAAAAGCAGGATCCTGGGCTGGAGAGATGGCTTAGCGGTTAGGCGCTCGCCTGTGAAGCCTAAGGACCCCAGTTCGAGGCTCGGTTCCCCAGGTCCCACGTTAGCCAGATGCACAAGGGGGCGCACGCGTCTGGAGTTCGTTTGCAGAGGCTGGAAGCCCTGGTGTGCCCATTCTCTCTCTCTCTCCCTCTATCTGTCTTTCTCTCTGTCTCTGTCGCTCTCAAAAAAATAAATAAAATATTTTTTAAAAAAAAAGAGAAAAAAAAAAAAGCAGGATCCTTCTATTTGTTGCCTCCAAGAAACTCACCTTTCATCAAAAGATAGACAATATCTTAGAGTGAAAGGTTGGAAAATGGTGTTAAAAGTAAATGGGCCTAAAAAGCAAGCAGGTGCTGCTATCCTAATATGTGACAGGGTAGATTTCAAACCATCATTAATTAAGGAAGATAAGGAAGGTCATTTTATATTGATTAAAGGAATACTCCATCAGGAGGACATTACAATTCTAAACATATATGCACCTAACATGGGGCTCTCAATTTCATCAAACAGTTTTAGAATTAAGGTCACATATAACACCAAACACAATTGCAGTGGGTGATTTCAAAACCACACTCTCATCAATTGACAGGTCATCCCAGCAAAAAACAAGTAGAGAAGCATCTAGATTAAATGAGGTCATAGAACAAATGGACCTAACAGACCTATAAAACATTTCATCCTAATGTTTCAGAATACATGTTATTTTCAGCAGCACATGAAACATTCTATAAAATAGATGATATATTAGGACACAAAGCAAATCTTAACAAATATAAAAAAATCAAACTAATTCCTTACATTCTGTCTGATTATAGTTGGATTAAACTACAAATAAACAACAAGAAAAGCTATAGAGTATACACAATATCATGGAAACTAAACAATAAAGTACAAATGATGAATGGGTAAATGAAGAAATCAAGAAAGAAATAAAAAATTTTTATAGAAAGATAATGAGAACACAACATACCAAAACCTTTGGAACATAATGAAGGCAGTCCTAAGAGGATAATTTATACTGTTAAGTGCCTATATTAAGAAATTAGAGAGCTGGAGGGATGGCTTAGCTGTTAAGGCATTTGCCTGCAAAGCCAAAGGACCCAGGCTTGATTCCCCAGGACCCATGTTAGCCAGATGCACAAGGTGGCACATGCATCTAGAGTTCATTTGTAGTGGCTAGAGGCTCTGGCAAGCCCATTCTCTCTCTCTCTCTCTCTCTCTCACTCCCTCTTTGTCAAATAACTAAATAAAAATAAAATATTTTTTTAAAAATAGAAAGTTGGCAAGTAAACGACTTAGTGATCCATCTTAAGGCGTTGGAAAAAGAATAAGGCAAACCAAAAATCAATAGACAGAAAGAAATAATAAAGACTAGGGCAGAAATTAATGAGATAGAAAAAAACAATTCAAAGAATTAATGAAACAGGGAAATGATTTTTTGAAAGGATAAAAAAAGATTGATAAACCCTTAGTGAATCTGACCAAAAGAAAGAGAGAAGAGACACAAATTAATAAAATTAGAGATGAAAAATACACCATTACAACAGATAACAAAGAAATTCAGAAAATCATAGGGATACACTTTAAGGACATATACTCACCTACATCTGAAAATCTGAAAAAAAAAAGCAATGACTTCTTTGATTTATATGACCTACCAAAATTAAATCAAGATGAGATTAACCACTTAAATAGACCTATAAAATTATGGAAATCTAAGCAGTTATAAAAATAAATCTCCCAGGCTAGAGGAATGGCTTAGTAATTATGGTGCTTATCTGTGAAGCCTAAGGACCCATGTAAGCCAGACATACAGGCACCCAAAGTCATGCATGCACACAGGTGGCACAAACATCTGGAGTTTGGTTGCAGTGACTGGAGGCCTTAACATGCCAATTCTCTCATAAAAAATGTTTTTTAAAAAAAAAAAAAAAAAAAACTCCCACCTAAGAAAAGTCTATGCCCAGATGAATTCACTGGTAAATTTTACCAGACCTTCATGGAAGAACTAACACCAATGCTTCTCAAAGTTTTCCATAAAATTGAAAAGGAAGGAATTCTACTAAATTCCTTCTATGAAGCCAGCATCACCCTGATACAAAAAACAGACAAAAAAAAACAAAAAAAGAAAATTACAGACCAATCTCCCTCATGAACATAGATTTAAACGTTCTCAACAAAATATTGGAAAACAGAATACAAGTATATATCAGAATGATTATTCACCCCAACCAAATAGGCTTTATCCCAGAAATGCAGGGATGGTTCAAATATATGCAAACTGATAAATGTAATGCACTATATAAATCGACTGAAGGACAAAAATCACATGATCATCTCATTAGATGCAGAAAAGGCATTGGACAAAAATCCAACATCACTTCATGATAAAAGTCCTACAGACACTGGCAATAGAAGGAACATATCTCAACATAAAAAAGGCTATTTGTGACAAGCCTACAGTCAACATAATACTAACTGGAGAAAAACTTGAATCTTTTCCACTAAAATCAGAAACAAGACAAGAAGGTCCACTGTCCCCACTTTTATTTACTATAGTACTAAAAGTCTTAGCTACAATAATAATAACAAGAGACACTCATAAAAGAAATGCAAATTAGAAAGGAAGAGATCAAATTATCCTTATTTGCAGATGGTATGATTCTATAATAAAGGACCCTAAAGACTCTACCATTAAACTGTTAGAGCTAATAAAGACTTATAACAATGTAGGAGGATACAAAATAAATACACAGAAATCAGTAGCTATACACTAACAACAAACATGCAGAGGATGAAATCAGGGAATCACTCCCATTCACAATTGCCTCAATAAATAAATAAATAAAGGACCTTGGAATAAACCTAACCAAGGAAGTAAAGGATCTCTACAATGAAAACTTTAAGACCCTCAAGATAGAAATTGCAGAAGACACTAGGAAATGGAAAGACATCCCAAGTTCTTGGATCAGAAGAATCAATATTATGAAAATGCCAATCTTACCCAAAGCAATCTACACATTTAATGCAATCTCCATCAAAATCCCAATGGCATTCTTCACAGAAATAGAAAAAATATCCTAAAATTCATTTAGAATCACAAAAAAACCCTCGAATAGATTTTAAAAAATGAGCAACAAAAATAAGGCTGGTAGCATCACCACACCTGATTTTAACCTATATTACAGAACCATAGTAACAAAAAGAGCATGGTACTGTCACAAAAACAGACATAGATCAATGGAACAGAATAGAGGACACAGATGTAAGTCCAGGCAGCTACAGCCACCTGATCTTTGACAAAAAATACCAAAAATACTCGTTGGAGAAAAGATAGCTTCTTCAACAAATGGTGCTGGGAAAACTGGATATGTATATGTGGAAGGATGAAAATAGATCCTTACCTCTCTCCATGAACAAGAATTAAGTCCAAATGAATCAAAAACCTTAATACCAGACCTAAAACTCTGAAAATACTAGAGGAAAAGTAGGGGAAACCTTTGAATATATTTGTGTAGGCAATGACTTTCTGAATAAAACCCAGTTGCTCAGGATATAAAAACAGAATCAACCACTGGGTCCTCATGAAATTACAAAGCTTGTGTACAGCAAAGGACATTGCAAATACAGCAAAGAGGCAACCTACAGAATGGGAAAAAATCTTTGCTAGCTATACACCTGACAGAGGATTAGTAGCTAGGATATACAAAGAACTCAAAAAGCTAAATAGTAAAAATCAAACAACCAAATTTTAAAATGGGCTATGGGGCTGGAGAGATGACTTATCAGTAAGGTGCTTGCATGTGAAGCCTAGGTACCCATGTTCTACTCTCCAGATCCCAAGTAAACCCGACACACAAAGGTTAGGCAAGTGCAAGGTAATACATGCCCACTAGATGGCTCAAGTGTCTGGAATTTTACTTCAGTGGCTGAGGCTCTGGTGTACCAATTTCCCTCTCTCTCTCTCTCTCTCTCTCTCTCTCTCTCTCTCTCTAAAAAAAGAAAGAAAGGGAGGGAAGAAAGGCTTGTGGAACAAAATAGAGAGTTCTCAAAAGAAGAAATACAGATGGGATATAAACATCTGAAACAATGTCTACATCTTTAGCCATCAGGGAAAGGTAAATTAAAACTACTTTGAGAATCTATCTCACTGTCAGAACGGCTACCATCAAGAAAACAATAATAAATTCTGGTGAAGATGCAGAAAATGAGGAACTCTTCTACACTGTTGATGGGAATGTAATCTGGTATAGCCTTTGTGGAAATCAGTATGGAGGTTCCTGAGACAGCTAAATTTATCATATTATTTACTATATGACCTAGCTAGAGCACTCCTAGGCATATAGCCTAAGGACTCATCGCACTTCCTTTAGAGATACTTGTACATCCATGTTTATTGCTGCTCTATTCATAGTAGCTAGGAAATGGAACCAGCCTAGATGTCCCTCAGCTGATGAGTAGATAATGAACATATGGTACGTTTATACAGTGAGGTTCTATTCAGCAGTAAAGAAAAATGAAATCATGAAATTTGCAGGAAAATGGATGGATCTGGAAAGGATCTTACTTAGTAAGGTAACCCAGGACCAGGAAGTCAAGTGCCACATGTTCTCTCTCATATGTGGATCCTAGCTACAAATGTTTGGACTTGTATTTGAGTTGGAATAAAACTCAGCAGCTAGTAAGCTAGAAAGGGGATATAAAGGAGAGAGGAGAGGGGGAGATTTACAGGAATGGTATTGTATGTATGTAAATAGAAGAGCAGAGTACTCAGTGTGAAAAGACCTAAGTGAGGCCAGGGAATAGATTGAGTAAAAGAAACATCAGGGGGAGAGTTAATCACAATCTAAAAGGGTATGAATAAGTCATATAGAAACCTACTTATTTGGACAATGCACACCCAGAAGCCATAGATTGTTACTAGAAAATTTTCAGTGCCAGGGATCGGATACCTTCCAGGGAGTTGTTAGCCAGAGAAGTTCTTAATGCCCTTCAAACATTATAGGCCATTGCCAAGGCTCTTGATTTCCCACCAGAAATCTATGGTAAGGCCCTGTTGCTAAAGACTCCACATACTTGAGCTGCATGATCACTGAGAAATCCTGCTGGAGCTGAGCTGAAAACTTCCTCCATGTAGACCAGCTGACAGAAAGCTGGTAAAAGCTATACTGCATGCTGTTCCATGGGAGAGACAGTGGAGATAAAAACAGTGGATACTGCAAGCCTTAAATTTAGCCATCCAGGCCAAATAAACCAATGGGTGCGATAGTGGCATATCTGTTATGAGAGAAACCGACTACTCTGTAATTGGACTAGAGTCCTACTCCACAGGAGGGAATACATGACTGATGCTGAAATCCTATGGCAGGGGAGGTCATGAGCTCTAGGAGTGTAATATCTACTGCTGTCTGGCTAAATGTGTATATACTATGCTCACCAAACTGCCTAGTAAGCCCTTCTCTTAATGTTCATACCCATTGCTGAAGAGGTAATGGAAAGAATGTAAGAGCCAAAAGAAGGGTAGAACTCCTTACAATGCTCTCTTCCAGACATAAAATTGCCTGGATATCCATGACCTCACAGTGCCTGACACTACCTACAGAAGACCATCATAATAGGAGGAAAAGATGATGACAACAAAATAAAAGAGAGACTCATTGAGAGGGGAGGGGATGTGATGGAGAGTGGAGTTTCACAGGAAAAAGTTGGAGGGAGGGAATTACCATGGTTTATTATCTATAAGTATGGAAGCTGTCAATAAAAAAAGAAAACTGAAAACGTTTTGGAGGTTTGATTCAGGTGTCCACCATAAAGTTATGTGTTCTGACAAACCACATTCTTAATAAAAAATAAGAGAAGTCATCTGTTGACATTGATAGAGTACGGGATAATACTGGAATTGCAGGGTGATCACAAAATTTTAGAATTGCTACTTTGGGACTTTTAGGACGTGCTGCTAACTACCAACAAGTAATATATAGTAGTATTTGGGCTCAGGTAAGCCTAGAAAATATTTGTAATTGTACAGAAGATGATTTTGGTTCAATAAGCAAGCTGGGGTAGCAGTCAGCTCAAAATGCATAGCATTGAAGCAGTACTCAGAGCTGGGCCATGTACACAACAGAGTTACACATAAGAGGGCAAGTCTATTATAGGACTCACTGTTTCTTCAGCCACCAAGAGTATGATGGATCCAGGCAAGGAGATCAGCATTTACTGCTAACATCACCAAATGCTAGACCAGTCTCTATCAACTTCAAATCCTCAAATGTTAGGTTCTGAGTAACTTTTTGGCCTGAAATATTCCTGCCAAAAAATTACATAAAACCCAACATTCCCTTACATCTAATTGTAAATTTATAAGGACAGAACAGTGCAACAATGACTAGGACAAAGCCTACGGCAGGAATATAGACGTGATCAGCAAAATCTATCCTAAAGGAAACCAAATAGAATAACAATCCTATTTCTACAACAGATAAGATGAGATCAAGAAAAAGGAAAAGGGGGAAGGAATATGTTGATTAAAGGAGTCTTAAGGTATATATCAGCCAATTACATCATACAGATCAGATTTAAACAATATGTGAAACAATAACACAAATTGATTAATCAGGCACACGTGATGGTGTTAAAAGTTGTTAATTTTTAGGTATGATTATGAATTTGCAATATTTTAAAGTAAGGTCTTTGTTGGAGACATCATAATATTTATAAAGTATGTACATAATTATTTACTTCAAAATAATCCATTTGAGGTTGGAGGCAATTCACAAAGCAAGGTTGATCAAGATCATTCTTAAAGATTAAGACGTCATCATACTGTTTTCCCTAGTATTTATTAAAGATGGAGTGTCCCTCTGTTGCCTTGGCTGACCTTGAATTCCTAGATTCAAGCAATCCTCCTGCCTCAGCTTCCTAAGGACAATAGACACATGCAAAGGTACCTAGCTGTTTCCTTTATTGTTAAGTTTGAAGTTTTCCACTGTGACACATTTAACAATAAAAACACAGGGGAATATTTCATTCAGGTCAACAGCCATAAGAATTCACAGGAGAGGGTCAATCACTTAAAGGAAAAATAAAGGAATTAAAAGACTGGAGAAAAGTCTAATCTTGTGGTCCAAGAAAAGAATAGCGTCAGGAAATGAGAAAGTAACAGCAATGTAGATTGTTCAGGGTTCAGAATGTGCATGGAGTGAAGGAAGTCAGGACACTGAGGTAAAGTGTGTCTAAGCTATCACTGGTTGTGCAAAGTATGGAAGGTGGTAGAAACCTTGTAAAGAATTCTCTGACCTGAGACTGTCCTCATCAAAGCAGATGAGCAACATGGAGGAAGATAAAAGGCAGATGGTGGTTATGTCCAGATCACTATAACAGATACCAGTTACTGGAATGTGCCCTTCTTTAATCAGTAACATATACCTCTGGTAGACCTCCAGAGGAGGTTAGACTAGAATGGTTTTATAAGGCTTATTACAAAGCTCTCCAAGGCACAAAGGGGCAGAAAGAATTTAAGAGCCACAGGGGGAGACATCATGCCCAGAGGCATTGCCTACCCCCCAAAACTGACTGCTGCTCCCACAACACATAACCCACAACCCCATGGGGAACAACTGCAACCCCACTGAGGAGGGTTCCCAGTGTAATGGGGGTAGTGATAAGGGAAAAGAAGGTACCAACACATGATGTATCCATGCAAAATATGTTTTTAAATAATAATTAATTAATTAACTAACTAATTAAAGCACAGTAAGGCTGGAGAGATGGCTTAGCAGTTAAACACTTGCCTGTAAGACCTAAGGACCCTGGTTCAAGGCTCAATTCCCCAGGACCCACGTTAGCCAGATGCATAAGGGGCGCATGTGTCTGGAGTTCACTTGCAGTGGCTGGAAGCCCTGGTGCACCCATTCTCTCTCTCTCTCTCTCTCTCTCTCTCTCTCTCTCTCTCTCTCTCTCTCTCCCTCTTTCTCTATGTCACTCTCAAATAAATAAATCAAAATGAACAACAAAAAAAGAAATAGATCACAATAGCTGTAATTAGTCATTCCTACTAGAAAAAAATGTGTAAAAAGTTAGCATAACTTCCAAATGAAAACTATAGATGTGTGAGTTTATAACATTCTCACATCAATTTCCTCATAAGAAAGCTAACTTACTTTCTTGTCTTCCGTGCATAACAAGCAACTATTCTTTCGAGCACATGCTATAAAAAAAAGTATAGAAAGTTAAAAGCATGCTGATTTCTCTATTTCATATAAGTGTACTTCATTTAGTCACTCTTGTTTCAAGCTATATTCATTCATATTTTAGCATTTTACATCATTACTTTCATCTATTTAGTTACTTCCCCAAAAGTCCCAATTAATTCCTAATTCAATTCCTCTTGTTACTTGGAAAAACATGAGGTAGATTTATCCAATGTTCATTGGCGAAGTCTAAAAATGAACCTTCAGAAGATAGTATGAATAAACAATTGGCAACATTGCCATATAATTTAAAACACCATATTTCAAAAAAAAAAATTAGTAACTCTGTTGTTCAGCACAACTCTAAGTCCCCTGCTTCTTAGACGCAAATAAGAAAAGAATGGTATACCTGTAAATTCAAGTTCAGTCAATAAATTCCACCTCCTTGGAATAAATACTTAGCTAAACTGAGGGCTTGGTGGAAATTGTCTGGTACCTGTCACTCGTGGAATAAGCCAGGATGTAGGGTGAGTAGAAGGATTAGAGTACCCTTCTGGGTTCTGAAAGTGAAAGCATGATGACTAACAAACCATACCTTATCTTATGGCCAAGTAGAGTGCCAGCACAAAGGGGACGCTCCCTGAGGCCAGGAAGCAAGCTCAGGGCGTTCCCAGCAGGGTGACTCAGGCTTCCCCAGCAAAGGCAAGCAGTTTATTAATTGAGACCTTAAAATACTAAGAAAGTAGGGTCTGATTAAATCAAAACCCAGTAGCTTATTCACAGCATGAAGCCTAAGTGACATATACAGGTAAAAATTGCATATATATATACACATACATACATATATACACATACATACATACATATACATATACATACATACACACATACACATACATACATACATACATATATATATATATATATACATACACACACACACACATATATTGGATTCACTTATTTTCTATCTATTTTTTAGACATGTGTCTCCTGATGTAGTCCAGGCTGGCCTAGAACTTAGCCTCTGAGTTCTGGGATGACAGACCTAAACTACCATAAGTGTTTTCCCCAAATTTAAATGTTTTGTACTCCATTTTTTACATTTCAGATAAATCAAATCAATTTGAGCCAACACTAACTAGTAAGAGCCTTTAAAAAAGTTTTATCACCACCACCAGTGGCAACTTTTGAGATGAACTTTTTAACCTAGCAGTGATGGCACACCCAGAGAGCCATGGCACTCCTGAGGCACCTGTCTCAGTGCTCAGATCACTCACCCTGCTCAAGTGAGATGGCCTTTTCTGACTTTTGGTGCCTGTGACTATGAATTTTGAAAAATCCATTATCTGAGTAGCTGATAAATAGTTGGATGAGAACCAGGGAGAGGAAGACAGGCAGGAGGATCTGGCCCCATGCCCTCAGCCAACACATCGTTCTTCCACTCCTGTGGATATAGTGGCCACAAGATCCTGGGGTAGACAGCAAGACCCCTCTCAGGGATTTTGACCCATCGCAGCCCTGGGCCCTCAGGCCTCTTCTTTTGAACCCTAGACTCCAGAACAATTAATAGAATATTAGAATGTTCTGGACAGAATGTCAATGTTGGGACTGCAGTCCTGGTTGCTTAAGGCTCCCAGACTTCTGAACACTATATACAATTTGCCCAAGGGACTTGATCAAGGTCTCTTCCTCTCCAAACCCCACAGTTTTTCCTGCCTTGCTGTTGACTTTGAAGAAAAACCTCAATTTTAATTTCAGTACTTTATAGCATGTGAAGTAGCTGTGCCTTTCTGTCAGGTTTTCCTGTGGTGTAAATATCCGCCCCGTCTCATGCAGGATGGTGGCAGGATGCTGGGACACTTGCTGCTTGGAAAACCCTTGATTTTCCTGGTAATACTCTTAGTGTACTGTAATGTATTACCCAAAGTATGATGTGGGGGGTTTTTAGTGTTCATAGTAATTAATTACTTAATTAACTTGAGAGAGAGAAAGAGGCAGATAGAGAGAGAGAATGGGCATGCCAAGGCCTCCATCCACTGCAAACAAACTCCAGATGCATTCACCACCTTGTGCATCTGGTTTATGTAGATACTGGTAAATTACACCTGGGTCCTCAGGCTTCATGGTCAAGCACCTTAAGTGCTAAACATCTCCCTAGACTCATAATTATTAATTTAAGGTATGTTGGAAAACCTATAATGACAAAATGATCTTTCCTTTTAAAATAAATCTGTTTTTTAAAAGGTCAATATTAAGAAGTCTAATAGTAATACACAATTTAAAGGATATAGCAAGAGTTGGGAAGGTAGGTTGAAAATGACTGACATTTGAACAATACCACTTTAGTATGAATGTAGAAAGAGGTAGGAAGATAGGTCATTGACCAAAGCTCTGTGTGTGTGTGTGTGTGTGTGTGTGTGTGTGTGTGTGTGTTGGTTTGGGTTTTTTTTTTTTTTTAACTGAATGATGGAGTGGATTTCCATATTCCTGGCATATTGATCTAGACTGTGTCTTTCAGATATTCAATTTAGTACTGAGAAGGAAGGGAAGTTACTTTCTCTTTGCCTATTTGCTAAAATATGATACATGCTCTTATAAAATAATAAGGATAGGAAAAAGAGAAGAGACCATCTATTGACCAATACTTGAAAATTATAAATCATAGTAATAATAACCTATCATTTTGTATCCATCAGGCAAGATAACATTTAAAAAGAAAGCTAACATACATTGCTGGCAAAGATGGTAGGAGTTACCATGATATCTTTTGGTAGAGTTGTATCTGGGGAAAACTATCAAAATTAAAAATATATACTACTGCATAGGGAGTATATACATATATATATATATACATATATATATATGTATATATATATATATATATGTATATATGTATATATTTTCACACATTCAGGGAATCTGGCCCTTACTGCTTGTCATTCTCATGGTATAACTCCTGCCCTGAAAGCCAAGCATAAAAAGATTTAAGAAAATGTGCTAGGAGTAGTGACACATGCCTTTACTCCCAGTACTTGGGAAGCAGAGGTAGAAGGATTTTCATGAGTTTGAGGCCACCCTGAGACTACATAGTGAATTCCAGGTCAGCCTGGGGTAGAGTGAGACCATATCTTGAAAAACCAAGAAAGAAGGAAGGAGAGAAGGAAACGATGAAGGGAAGGAGGGAGGGAGGAAGGAAAGAAGGAAGGAAGAAAGGAAAGAAAGAAAGAAGGAAATGCAAGGAAAAAGAAAAATAGAAAAAGAAAATCAAGGTATGGAGTTTTCCTGGCACCATGGGTATCAGACCTGTGCCAGCATTTGAAGGTTCTCCTCACCTTCACTAGCTTTCTCTCCCTTATCTTTTCCAACATTCCCTCAATAAACATTGTATACTTTTTAATCTATCCTGGCAAATGATTCTTGGAGGACCCCATCTAACACAAATGCCACTTGAACAGCTCAGAAAAAAAAAAAGTGGTGCTTTAGCCACACATGCAGACTGCCTTAGCCTCATTGTGGGTTGCAGTGCACTTGGTGACTATAGTTTGGTACTATAGTCTGCTCTAGGTACCATAAGAAAATAGAACTCGTTGGTGGGCTTCAACTCCAGAATGGTTACAGGTCTAGAGACCAAGGTAAGATGCTGGCAAGGTTCCTTTTTCTGAGGCTTCTGTCATTAAAGTGTGTAGACAGTTATCTTCTCATTGTGTTCTTACATGCTCGCTTAGCCTTGGTGTCTGTCCTTTTTCCCATAAGGGAAGTGGTCTTGGGGCTGAGGAGATGACGGCTCAGTGGGTAAAGTGCATGTGAGCCAGCCTAAGGATCTAAGTTACAGAACCCATGTAAAAGTTGGATGAAGCAGCATGTACCTGTAATCCCAGCCCTGGGGAGGCAGACAGGAGAAGACCTAGGGTTTACTGGCTAGCTAATCTCATCAAATCAATGAGCTTACCAGACCAGAAACCTTGTCTCAAAAAATAAAATTGGGCTGAAGAGTTATGGCTCAGTAGTTAAAGGTACTTGTTTTCAAAACCTGTCAGCCCAAGTTCAATTGCCCAATATCCACATAAAGCTAGATGCACAAAGTGGCATATGTGTCTGGAGTTTATTTGCAGTGGCAACAGGTTCTGCTCTCTCTCTCTCTCTCTCTCTCTCTCTCTCTCTCTCTCTCCTTGCAAATCAATAATAAATAGAAATATTTTTTAGAAATTAACTTGGGCTGGAGAAATGGCTCAGTAGTTAAAAGATCTTGCTTATAAAGCCTGAAACCCTGATAGCCCAGGTTCGATTCCCCAGTTCCCACATAAAGCCAGATGCACCTAGTGGTGCATGCATTCAAGTTAATTTGCAGTGATAAGAAGCCCTGTTGTGCCCATGCTCAGTATCTTTTTGTCTGCTTCTGTCTCTCTTATTCTCTCTCTCAAATAATTTTTTTTAATTTAAAGTTTTTAAAAATAAGTAAATAAACTTGATGAACTAAGGATACAGGTCAGTGGTAGAGTATTTGCCTAGCAAGTGGGAGACCCTGGGTTCATTTCCCAGTACCAAACAAAAACAGACAAAAAAAAAAAAAAAGGTGTAGCACAATTGCGGAAATAAACTGATGTTGCCCTCTAGCCTCCACATGCCTATGCATGTACATGGGCACGTGCACAACTTGAAGGACTTCTCTGCCATCATTCAATCTAATCTTTATTTTATTTATTTACTTGAGAAACAGAAAACAGGCATGCTAAGGCCTCTAGCCACTGCAAACAAACTCCAGACATATGTGCCACCTTGTGCATCTGCTTTATGTAGCTACTGGGGAATGGAACCTGGATCCTTAGACTTTGCAGGCAAGTGTCTTACCCACTAAGCCATTTCCCCAGTCAGTTCACACCTTGTCTTTCAGAACTGCTCCTGCCCACAACTAAACTGAACAACAAGATCATTCCTTTTGTCCATGTGAACCTCCTTTCCTCTCTTCTTTGCATTTCCTCAAGTAGTTTCTATTTTTGCCTTAATCATAAGCAAATGTACACTATTAACATCAGGTTTTGCAATACTTCCTTGGATTTTTTCATTTATCAGTTACAAGTAATATCTGTAAGCATTTTAAAAGTGAAATCGCCAACATATACAAGAAAAGAAACCTTGGCCCTAAATGTTTAACTATGACAACTAATGCCATCTGTTGGTGGCAACAAAAATGGCACATTTTTAGTCTTAGATGGATTTTTGCTTGATCGGTTGGGTGCAAATGCTGAAAATGTAAAGTAGTAGGTAAAGTAACCACTTCTTTACCTTCCTTGGAAATCTGTACTCTTCTATGCCTACCAGTAGCCAAACATGAGCATAAGTTGAAAAAAAAAATCAATGAAGGAACAAAATACAGAGGTGTGTCAGGAATAAGAAAAACAAAGGACAGGGGAAGCTACCAGAGTTTACCAAGGACTAAGTAATGGGAGGAGAGGCTGAATCAGAGGTAATTGAAGAACTGCCTGTCAGAGACAGAGTGAGAGAGAGAGAGAGATAGTAAGGGGAGCACACAGCGATCCAAATCCCCAGAGCAGAGACATAGGGAAATGCCATCTGCAAAGGGCAGGCAGGAAAGGATGAGAGATGGATTTGCATTGCAAGGTCAACCAGTTTAGCAGCATAACTAGGGCCATATGCTCCTCACTGATAGTGGTAAATATTCCTTAGCACATTATAGGAGAAACTCATCAATAAATATATTTAAATAAATGACTGGGTACATAACCATCATCTTTTCATGGTTTAAAATCTTGTTGGAGGGAAAAAAATAAATGTAGCCTGTGTGTGTTATGTTAATGATTGGTGGATTCTATCTGGAATGCAATACACTGGATTCCAGTTTTGAATACAATAAATTTAATGAAAAAAACAAGAAGAGAATTGCTCTTGATTCTTGGCTGTAAGTTTATGTGAGAAGCAAATTTAAATAACAAACTCTAAGACAGCTTCTGCATAGTTTGGTTTTTAAATAGAAAATATAGTATGGTATATTTTAATATATACATCTTTGGTCTGGGTTACAGTCCGCACAAGTCAAGTTTATCTCTAAAAGCAACACACACATTCAACAGCAGTCTGAGAGTTGAACTTTTTTTTAATGCAAGGGGGGAGGAGAGGGAGAGAATTGGCCACGCCAGGGCCTCCAACCACTGCAATTGCATTCCAGAACCATGCTCCCCCTTGTGCGCATGTGCAACCTTCACACTTGCATCAATGTGTCTTCCTTACATGGGACCTAGAGAGTTGAACATGGGTCCTTAGGCCTCACAAGCAAGCACCTTAACCGCTAAGCCAACAGTTTAACTTTTAAATGAACAGCTTGTTAAAAGCGAGTAGGAGGGCTGGAGAGATGGTTTAGCCATTAAGGTGCTTGTCTGTGAAGCCTAAGGACTCATGTTTGACTCTCCAGATTCCATATTAGCCAGATGCACAAAGTTGAGGCAAGTGCAAGGTCACACATGCCCACTAGGTGGCGCAAGCATCTAGAGTTTGATTATAGTGGCTGAGGCCCTGGCATGCCAATTCTCTAGTGTCTCTCTCTCTCTCTCTCAAAACATAATAATGGCAATAATTTAAAAAAATTTTTTTTAAGGTAGGGTCTCACTCTAGTCCAGGCTGACCTGGAATTCACTATGTAGTTTCAGGGTGGCCTTGAACTCATGGCGATCCTCCTACCTCTGCCTCCCAAGTGCTGGGATTAAAGGCATGCGCCACCACGCATGGCAGCAATAATTTTTTAAAGCAAGTAGTGAACACTGCTACAGCCAGGGTCTAAACACACAAAGAAATTATGTTTACAGTGACAGATATTCCTTCCTTACAACCATTGTAACTTCCTTCATTGAATTGTGGTAGATATTTGATAAGACCTTTAAGACAAGCAGACAAGCATATTCATCACTGGCTGTCTAATCACTATAGTAGTCTTAATGACAGGGTCACATCAATGTTTTAGTAGGACTATCAATCTCTAATAGAGATTAAACAGAACAGAACAGTTAGTTCTCCAAATGTCACATTCCCTTGCACAGTCTCAGAAGGCAGAGGAGAGTACAATGGAAATTTGGCATTTTGTCGTTATAAAAAGAGGAATATGTATAATAAACTAGACATTTTTGAGGGCACATATGACATAAAAGGACATTTCAAAGGAAAACATACATTCTGGTTGGTTATTGTTGCTAAGTGCACTGTTCAGCAAATGTTCCACTGTATTGAGTTTCAGGCATCAGTTGAATTATATTATGGTGAGATTTGTGATTAAAGAATGCTAACTCAAAATGACAAGTCAAGGGCTTTTAAAACCCACATTTCAATGAAATCTGGCAGTACAAAAACAGCTGCTCTAAGTCTGCTCCTCTAATATTTCAAAGGACAAATATCAGTGGATTTCTGATACCATATGTGCCAACTGCAGAAATTCTAGAACAGCATGAGAGACCCTAGGTGAAAGGTTATACTGCCTTATACAGACGGCATGTTTAATTATTAAAGAGCGATTTTAATCATTTAATAATTTCAGACTTTGAAGTGAAACCTCTTCTTGTATATCTTAAAGTTTGTTGCAATCTAAACTGCTATCCAACTTGTATGGAGCCAGTAAGTAACATATGTGATTTCACAGCCTAGCTTGATTTATACTCTCATGTGAGCCGAATTTGTTTTGCAGGCAGGTTTTAAAAGGCATTTTATGGAAAAAAAATAAAATTGAAGGTCATGTCTTTGGCAAAGAACTTCAAATTAAATCTAAATCTTTGCTTTGGACTTAGGGTACAAATTCTTCAGGAGTTGGCCCTATCTTTCAGCAGAATATCCTGTACTTCTGCTAGAAAATTTCTCATCTAACTCCAAAAAATTTTTTTAAATTTTTTATAATTGACAACTTCCATGATCGTACAAAAAATTTTTGAGAAATATCCACTTCAGCTTTTGTCCACTATGAAGAATAAATAACAAAAAAGAATAAATAATCCCAAGAAATGTATGGTTTGTGATGTTCACTAAGCATTAGGCCCTTTTCTTACCATCTCATCATTTGCATGTATATATTGGAATTCATGTTGATATCATTTGACAAGAACATGTAGAACAAAATAAATTATAGCTCAATCATTCTTTTAAAAAAAAGTATAGTTCAACCATTCCTTTAAATAGTAGTTCAAAGAGCCGGGCATGGTGGCACATGCCTTGAAACCCAGCACTCGGGAGGCAGAGGTAGGAGGATCGCCGTAAGTTTGAGGCCACCCTGAGACTACATAATGAATTCCAGGTCAGCCTGAGCTAGAGTGAGATCCTACCTCAAAAACAAAACAAAACAACAACAACAACAAAAAAAATAGTTTAAGGGCTGGAGAAATGGTTTAGTAGCTAAGGTGCTTGCCTGTGAAGCTTAATTTCCCAGATCCCATGTAAGCCAGGCACACACAGTGACACATGCACAAAGTTGCACATGTGAACAAGGTGGTGCAGGCATCTGCAGTTTGATTACAGTGGCTGAAGGTCCTGGTGCATCAATTTTCTCTCTCTCTCATTAAAAAAAAAAAAAGACCACTCCATTGGGCTTGTCTCAAAAATAATAGTTCAACAACTCCTTAAAAAGTATAGTTTTTTTTTATGTTTTGTTTATTTGTAAGCAAAGAGACACAAAGAGATAGAGAGAATGGGCATGCCAGCGTCTCTAGATGCTGCAAATGAACTCTGAGTGCATGTACCACTGTGTATCTGGCGTTTTCATGGGTACTATGGAATTGAACTTGGGTCATTAGACTTTTCAGGTAAGTGCCTTAGCCATTGAGCCATCTCTCCAGCCCTAAAAATGTATATTTTAAGCATTCCTTAAAACCACAATCTACTTCCGGTTAAGATGGCGGCGTAGGTACCACACCAAAGCAGCCCAGGGGGGAAAAAGACCAAAAAAACTCAGCAAAATACACACTTTTACTAAAAAGTGAGGTGTATAGGAAATTGAGGTGGCAGCGGAGAAGTAGAAGAGTTCCAGAGCATCCAGAGCCTGCACAGGCGGGAACAGCGGCTCCGGGGTGGCTCGGCCACCCGCCGCAGCCGCGGAGAGGCAGAAAGCCTCTGGACTCTCGGCTCGAGCCGCAGGACAAGCCAGGTGCGGGATTTTCCCCTCACACCGCGCTCTCCGCAACTCGGGAAACGTGAGGGGAGAGTGGCAGCGAGCAACGGAGGGAAGAGCAGACCGCGAGGTAGAAGCACACGTGGAACAGCGATACAACCAGAGCAGCCGCGGCTCCCTCCCCTCTCCCACCGCCTGAACCCAGCTCCAGCGAACACAGCAGCGGCCCGGGACCAGCCACGCCAACTTGGGCTGACAGCAGGACCCAAGCAGGAGCAGAGTTCGGCAGCAACTTCAGCGGCTCCAGCACCGGTACCAGCGGCCCCAGCAGCAGCGGACCCAGGAGCGGCAGCGGCGGCAGATCCCGCAGCAGCGGCTTCGGGGTGAACAGCGGCGGTGCACACGGCAGCGGCAGCTTCAGCAGTGGTGGTGGCTCCGCTGGTGGCAGCTACGACAGCAGCAGAGGCAACAGCAGCGGCTCGGTTTGCCCCGTAGGAAAAGCAAGTGCCCAGCTCCAGAAATCAGAACAGCAGCCCGACGACCCAGGCAGCAACTTGACTGAGACCACAATCACCCAAGGTAACTGGGATTGCACCAGGGAAGGGTCTCACTTGGTCACAAGCTGACTTGGATACCTCAACAGACCAGAAATCTAAACCTCTTTGTTGACAGAGGATCTGGTCATTATACTAACTACTCTTGCATACATACTCGGGGCTGTTTTTGATTGAATGTGTACAGTGTTTAGTTAAATTTTAGAATCTACCTGTATTTTATTCCACTCAGCCTGCTTGAATACTCCTATAGCAGGGAAACTCAACCCCTAAGAACATCTTTGTAGATACTCTGAGAGTCTTAAGAGCCACACCTAATACCTTAAGGTCCTACCCTGAAAATATATTACATCAAATCAATTGATACAGCTAAGAATACACAGCTAGCTAGAAAATCCAAGTATTAACTTAATCCAAGATGCAAAAATATATACATTATAACACAAGAAACACTAAAAAGCAAGACGTAATAATTCCACCTAAAAGTATTAATGCATCAGAAATGTCCTCCAGTGAGAAAGAGTTAGAGGAAATGCCTGAGAAAGAGTTCAAAAGAATAATTATAAATATGTTCAAAGAGGTCAAAGAACACATGAAAACAATCAAAGAAGAAATCAAAGAGGAAATCAAAGAGGAAATCAAAGGAATCAAAGAAGAGGCAGGACACCAATTTAATGAAATAAAGAAGGCAATACAAGACATAAATAGGGAAATAGAAATAATAAAGAAAAACCAGTCAGAATTACTAGCAATGAAGAACACAGTTAATGAAATAAAAAACTCTGTAGAAAATCTCACCAGTAGGATGGATGAGGGAGAGGACAGAATATCTAAGCTAGAAGATCAGGTGGCAGACCTAATGCAGTCCAACAAAGAGAAAGACAAACTTATAGAAAAGTATGAGTGGGAATTTCAAGATATTCGGGACACTATGAAAAGATCCAATATAAGAATTCAGGGCATAGTAGAAGGAGAAGAACTCCACTCCAGAGGCATAGTAGGCATCTTCAACAAAATCATAGAGGAAAATTTTCCCCAAATTGGGAAAGAGGTGCCAATACAGATACAGGAAGCCTTTAGAACCCCAGCCAGACAAAACCCAGAAAGAAACTCTCCTCGCCACATTATACTCAAACTTCCAAACACACAAACCAAAGAAAAAATATTGAAAGCAGTTAGAGAGAAAAATCAAGTTACCTACAAAAGCAAGCCCATCAGGATTGCAGCAGATTACTCAACACAAACTTTTAAAGCCAGAAGGGCTTGGAGTGATATATTCCAAGTTCTGAAAGATAACAACTGTCAACCAAGGTTACTTTATCCTGCAAAGTTATCCATCCAAATAGATGGAGAAATAAAGACATTCCATGACAAAAGCAGGTTAAAGGAGTATCTGAAGACAAAACCAGCTCTACAGAAAATACTTGATAGAATCCTCCATGCTGAACAAAAGGAAAAGCACACATATAAGGAACCTAGAAAAAACCAGCTATACTAAAATACCAGTTAACAGAAGAGAGCACAGGTAGAACAAGTAACACACACATACACACACAAATGGCAAACATAAATACACACCTTTCAATAATATCTCTTAATATCAACGGTCTCAATGACCCAACGAAAAGACATAGATTTGCAGACTGGGTTAAAAAGCAGGATCCTACAATTTGTTGTCTCCAAGAAACTCACCTTTCTACAAAGGATAGACATTATCTTAGGGTGAAAGGTTGGAAGACGGTGTTTCAAGCAAATGGGCCTAGAAAACAAGCAGGGGTTGCTATCCTAATATCAGACAGGGTAGACTTTAGTCCGACGTTAGTCAAAAAAGATAAGGAAGGTCACTTTATATTGATTAAGGGCACACTCCAACAGGAGGACATTACAGTCCTAAACATATATGCACCTAACATGGGGGCTCCCAAATTCGTCAAACAAACACTATTAGAACTAAGGTCACAGATAACACCAAACACAGTGGTGGTGGGTGACTTTAACACCCCACTCTCATCAATTGACAGGTCATCCAGGGAAAGAATAAACAGAGAGGCATCTGGACTAAATGAGGTCATAGAAGGAATGGACCTAACAGATATATACAGGACATTTCATCCAAAGGCTGCAGAATATACATTCTTTTCAGCAGCACATGGAACATTCTCTAAAATAGACCATATATTAGGACACAAAGCAAATCTTAACAAATTCAGGAAAATTGAAATAATTCCTTGCATTCTATCTGACCACAATGGAATTAAACTACAAATCAGTAGCAAGAAAGGCTATAGAGCATACACAAAATCATGGAAACTAAACAATACACTACTAAATGATGAGTGGGTCAATGAAGAAATCAAAAAGGAAATCAAAAAATTTATAGAGTCAAATGATAATGAGAACACAACATACCAAAATCTCTGGGACACAATGAAGGCAGTTCTAAGAGGTAAATTTATAGCCTTAAGTGCCTATATTAAGAAATTAGAAGGGTCACAAGTAAACGACCTAATGCTTCGCCTTAAAGCCTTGGAAAAAGAAGAACAAGGCAAACCAAAAAGTAGTAGACGGGAAGAAATAATAAAGATTAGGGCAGAAATTAATGAAATAGAAACAAAAAGAACAATCCAAAGAATTAATGAAACAAAGAGTTGGTTCTTTGAAAGGATAAACAAGATTGATAAACCCTTAGCAAATCTGACCAAAAGAAAGAGAGAAGAGACACAAATTAATAAAATCAGAGATGAACAAGGTAACATCACAACAGATTCCAGAGAAATTCAAAAAATTATAGGGACATACTATAAAAGCATATACTCCACAAAGTATGAAAATCTGAAAGAAATGGATGGTTTCCTTGATCTATATGACCTACCTAAAATAAATCAAAATGAGATTAATCACTTAAATAGACCTATAACAAACATGGAGATCCGAGCAGTTATCAATAATCTCCCAACTAAAAAAAGCCCAGGCCCGGATGGATTCACTGCTGAATTTTACCAGACTTTTAAGGAAGAGCTAACACCATTGCTTCTTAAGCTTTTCCAGGAAATAGAAAAAGAAGGAATCCTACCAAACTCCTTCTATGAGGCCAGCATCACCCTGATACCAAAACCAGGCAAAGATAGAACAAAAAAAGAAAATTACAGACCAATCTCCCTCATGAACATAGATGCAAAAATTCTCAACAAAATATTGGCAAACAGAATACAAGAGTATATCAAAAAGATCATTCACCCTGACCAAGTAGGCTTTATCCCAGAGATGCAGGGATGGTTCAACATACGCAAATCTATAAATGTAATACATTACATAAATGGGTTGAAGGACAAAAATCACATGATCATCTCATTAGATGCAGAGAAAGCATTTGACAAAATCCAACATCCCTTCATGATAAAAGTCCTACAGAGACTGGGAATAGAAGGAACATATCTCAATATAATAAAGGCTATTTATGACAAGCCTACAGCCAACATATTACTAAATGGGGAAAAACTGGAAGCTTTTCCACTAAAATCAGGAACAAGACAAGGGTGTCCACTGTCCCCACTTCTATTTAATATAGTTTTCGAAGTCTTAGCCATAGCAATAAGGCAAGAGACACACATAAAAGGGATACAAATTGGAAAGGAAGAAATCAAGTTATCATTATTTGCAGATGACATGATTCTATACATAAAGGACCCTAAAGACTCTACTAGCAAGCTGTTAGAGCTGATCAAAACCTACAGCAATGTAGCAGGATACAAAATAAATACACAGAAATCAGTAGCCTTCATATATGCTAACAATAAACACACAGAGGATGAAATCAGAGAATCACTCCCATTCACAATTGCATCAAAAAAAATAAAATACCTTGGAATAAACCTAACCAAGGAAGTAAAGAATCTATACAATGAGAACTTTAAAGCACTCAAGCGAGAAATTGCAGAAGACACTAGAAAGTGGAGAAACATCCCTTGTTCCTGGCTTGGAAGAATCAATATCGTGAAAATGGCAATCTTACCTAAAGCAATCTACACATTTAATGCAATCCCTATCAAAATTCCAAAGGCTTTCTTCATGGAAATAGAAAAAACAATCCAAAAATTCATTTGGAATCACAAAAAACCTCGAATATCTAAAATAATACTGAGCAACAAAAAAGAGGCTGGTGGTATCACCATACCTGATTTTAACCTATACTACAGAGCCATAGTAACAAAAACAGCATGGTACTGGCACAAAAATAGACATGTAGATCAGTGGAACAGAATAGAGGACCCAGATGTAAGCCCAAGTAGCTATAGCCACCTGATATTCGATAAAAATGCCAAAAATACTCATTGGAGAAGAGACAGCCTCTTCAGCAAATGGTGTTTTGAAAACTGGATAAATATCTGCAGAAAGATGAAAATAGATTCTTCTCTCTCGCCATGCACAAGAATTAAGTCCAAATGGATTAAAGACCTTAACATCAGACTGGAAACTTTGAAACTGCTAGAGGAAAAAGTAGGGGAAACCCTTCAACATATTGGTCTTGGCAAAGACTTTCTGAATACAACCCCAATTGCTCAGGCAATAAAACCACAGATTAACCACTGGGACCTAATGAAATTACAAAGATTTTGCACCGCAAAAGACACAGTGAAAAAAGCAAAGTGGCAACCTACAGAATGGGAAAAAATCTTCGCCAGCTATATATCTGATAGAGGATTAATATCTAGGATATACAAAGAACTCAAAAAGTTAACTAATAAGGAATCAAACAAGCCAATCAAAAAATGGGCTAAGGAGCTAAATAGAGAGTTCTCAAAGGAAGAAATACGAATGGCATATAAGCACCTAAAAAAATGTTCTACGTCACTAGTCATCAGGGAAATGCAGATTAAAACTACATTGAGATTCCATCTCACTCCTGTCAGATTGGCCACCATCATGAAAACAAATGAACATAAATGTTGGCGTGGATGTGGAAAAAAAGGAACCCTTCTGCACTGCTGGTGGGAATGCAATCTGGTCCAGCCATTGTGGAAAACAGTGTGGAGGTTCCTAAAGCAGCTAGAGATTGATCTACCATATGACCCAGCTATAGCGCTCCTAGGCATATATCCAAAGGACTCATCTCATTTCCTTAGAAGTACATGCTCAACCATGTTTATTGCTGCTCAATTTATAATAGCTGGGAAATGGAACCAGCCTAGATGTCCCTCAACAGATGAGTGGATAATGAAGATGTGGTACATTTATACAATGGAGTTCTACTCAGCGGTAAAGAAAAATGAAGTTATGAAATTTGCAGAAAAATGGATGGACCTGGAAAGTATTATACTAAGTGAGGTAACCCAGGCCCAGAAAGCCAAGCGCCACATGTTCTCTCTCATATGGGGATCCTAGCTACAGATGACTGGGCTTCTGTGTGAGAATGAAAATACTTAGTAGCAGAGGCCAGTAAGTTAAAAAGGAGACATAAAGGGTGGAGAAAGGAAGGGAGGAGGATACTTAATAGGTTGATATTGTATATATGTAATTACAATGATTGTAATGGGGGAGGTAATATGATTGAGAATGGAATTTCAAACGGGAAAGTGTGGGGGTGGGGAGGGAGGGAATTACCATGGGATATATTTTATAATCATGGAAAATGTTAATAAAAATTAAAATAAAACACAATCTAATATGAAGTTTAGAATTCATATGTTCATTAGATGAAGAGAACACAGACAGGAGGCCATGATTGAGAAACCAGAGAAGTAAGTGGTCCCTGTCAAGCAATTTCCACAGTTCAAGACTAGTCCAGACAGCAGCCCCATAAAGGAAACAGCAGTGCCTTTATGGCCAAACCATGAGCTGCAAAGGGCATAAGTGAGTACACAGAACTACCCCCATCATAGCACTAGGAATAAAATATTAGCTAACCAGAATTCATGTGGTGGAAGCTGCATACTGGGAATTACAGGGTAGGCCATGCTAACCAAAAGAGGAAATCCAGCCCCCCAACCCCTCCCATCACCATCCTCTCATGCAAGCAGTGTTGTGAGTGCCCTTGCCTGATGTGCTCCTGCAATACACTCAATAGACTTACCTTCTTCTCCGCTCTGGTCTAATGGGTGATTCTATCACCAACCCACTAATCCCCCATCTCACACAAAGAACACTATAATGGAACCCATAATAATAACCAACATTAAGCAAATGACAATAAAATGGTAAAATAGCACTTTCCTGTGTTCATTCTCTCCCTCCCATAGAGATATCAATTTTAATAACCATTCATGCACAAAACTACCTTCACAAGACATGAGAGTTTAAAGAAAAGCCACTGGGGCTGAAGAAATGGCTTGGCAATTGCTGTGCTTGCTTGCAAAGCCTGATGGTTGAAGTTCTATTCCTCAGTTCTCACATAAAGCCAGAAGCACAAAGTGGCATATGCATCTGGAGTTCATTTGCAGTGGAAAGAGGTCCTGGTGCACTCATACTTTCTCAGTCTCTCTCCTTCCTTCTCTCCATGCTTGCAAGCAAATAAAAATATTTAAAGACAAACCATTAAAAAGTTTGTAATATACAAATACAAAAAGATATTCATTGTGACATCAAAAATAAAATGTTGGAGAAGGGTAGAATAAAAGTATAGACTTTCTTTATCCTATCAAAGATGATTGTTATTGCTTAAAATAGCCTGCTAAAAATAAAAAATGTATTATGCAAGCCTTTCAAAAGCACAAAAGTACTGATGGTAGATACATAAATATAAAAAATGATGGGGCTGGAGCTGGGGCTGGAGAGATTGCTTAATGGTTAAGGTACTTGCCTGCAAAGCCAAAGGACCCAGGTTCAATTCCCCAGGGCCTAAGTAAACCAGATGCACAATGTGGCACATGCATCTGGACTTTGTTTACAGTGGCTGGAGGCCCTGGCATGCCCATTCTCTCTCTTTTTTTTTTCTTTTTTAATGTTTATTATTATTATTATTATTATTATTAACAAGATGTTTCATATGCATACATTATGTGTTGGTACCCTCTTTTTCCTCACCCCTGCCCCCATTCCATTGGGAATGTTCCTCAGTGGGATTGCAAGTATTCCCCATGGGGTTGTGGTTCATGCATTGTAGGAGTAGTCAGTTATTTTGGGGGAGAGGGGATGCCTCTGGGCATGATGTCTCAACCTGTGGCTCTTGTATTCTTTCTGCACCCTCTTCTGTAAACTTTCCTGAGCCGTGGTGGGTGAGTTTTAAGTCTCCTTCAGTGATGAGCTTTAAGAGCCTCTGGATCTCTGCTTTGGTGGGTGTTGAATATCATCAGGGTCTGTCTCCTGTACCCTAGCACTTATTTTCAGGCTCAACATGGAAGCAATACTCTTGCTCACCAATTATTCTGTGGTTTCAGCTGTGGCTTGGCTGAAGTGCATGAGGTAGTTTATCTCCTCCTGTCTCTCTACCTTCTGAAAAAGAACAGATTGTCCAATGGAGAGTGAAGTCAGTATAGTTTAAATGGGATAAGCATTAAGTTAGGGAGAATTTGATGTATGTAACCCCTCTTTTAGCCAAAAAACTGGTGGACTAGTGAGAGCTTGACAGTGGAGAGCTCTCTATCTGCTTCTCTCTCCCAAAGACAGAGATGGCTTAGTATTAAGGTGTTTGCCTGCAAAGCCTAAGGACCCAGGTTTAATCCCCCAGTACCCACATAAGCCAGATGCACAAGATGATGCATGCATCTAAAGTTCCTTTACAGTGGCTACAGGCTTGGCATGCCCATTCTCTCTCTATATATATCTCTATCTATCTCTTTCCCTCTCTCTTAAATAAATAAAATATTTTTTTTAAATAAAAGAGGGATAGAGAGATGGCTTAGCATTTAAGGTGCTTGCCTGCAAAGCTTAAGGACCACGTTCCAGTCTCCAGATCCCATTTAAGCCAGGTGTGTAAAGGTGAGGCAAGGGCAAGGACACAGGTGCCCATTAGGTGGCACAAGCATCTGAAGTTCGATTTCAGTGGCTGAGGCTCTGACATGCCAATTCTCTCTCTCTCAAATAAAAATAATAATAATAAATAAAGACAAAAAAGGGGGTTGGGGCTGGAGAGATGGCTCAGTAGTTGGATGCTTGCCTGCAAAGACTAACAACACAAGTTTGATTCCATGTAAAGCCAGATACAGAGAGTGGCACATGCATCTGGAGTTCATTTGCAATGGCTGGAGTCCCTAGTGCACCCATTCTCTCACTCTCTCTTCCTCTCTACCTCACTCTCTCTGCTTGCAAATAAATAAATAAGAATTTAAAAAGAAAGATAGGGCTAAAGGCATACCACTAAAGAAAATCACCTAATCAAAAAGGAAGATAGCAGGCTGGGGAGATTTGCTGCTCAAAAATAGGATCTGAGTTTGATCCCCAGAACACATATAAAAGACAAGAATGGCCACACATGCCTGTAACTCCTTCTCTGAGTGGGACACAGACAGAAAAATTGCTGGGGCATCATAAGTTTCTGGCTTGGTGAGAGACTCTCCAGCAAATAATGCAGAAAAATGACAGAAAAGGATTTTCAGTGACTGCCTCTGGCCTCTGCACATATATATACAGGACAAACACAACTGCACACACACGTATACACTAAACACATGTCACACATACAACACACATACCAAATTTTTACTTTAAAAAAAGAAGACTAAACCAAGCATGATAGCACATGTTTTTAATCCTATTTCTTGGGAGGATCACTCTTAGTCTGAGGCCAGCCTGGGACTATAGAGTGAATCCAGGTCAGTCCAGAGTAAGATCCTGCCTTGATAGAAACAGAAACAAACAAAAAAGTAGCTATCAAGAGAGGAAGAAAGGAACAAAAGATCCCCAAACAACCAGAAAACCACATGGCAATCATAAGTCCTTGCCTATGAAGAATTGCACCAATCAAAAGACAAAGTAAGTGGATGGATAAAAACAATAGGACCCAAAGGTGGTCCTAGTAGTGCATGCCTATAATCTCAGCACTCAGGAAGTTGAAGCAGAAGATTGCAAGTTGAAGGCCAACCTGAGCTACATAGTGAAACCCTGATTTGCCCATGGGGGAAAAAAAAAAAACTATATGATGTGTACAAGATATGAGGTTTGCTTCATTTTTATGGCAATACATAAATGGAGAGCAAAATAACGGAAAAAGCTAGCCTATGCAAAGAGCAACCAAAAGGAAGCTGAAATAGCTATAGTTAAATGAGATAGAATGGAGAAGGTAAAAAACAAAACAGGGAGGCTAGAGAGATGACTTGGCAGTTAAGGCATTTGCCTGCAAAGCCAAAGGATCCCAGTTCAATTCTCCAGGACCCACATAAGCCAGATGCACAAGGGGGAACATGCATCCGAAATTCATTTGCAGTGGCTGGAGGCCCTAGCACACCCATTCTCTCTCTCTCAAATAAATAAATAAAATATATTAAAAAAAAAACAGGTGGCTGGAGAGATGCCTCAGTGGTTAAAGGTACTTGCTTGCAAAGCCTAAAAGTACAGGTTTAATTCCCCATTACCTAAATCCAGGTACACAAGGTGGTGCATGTATCTGGAGTTCATTTGCAGAAGCAAATGGCAGGCCCATACTCACACTTTTCTCTCGTTAATAAATAAGTAACTCTTTTGTTAAAGCAACAAAGCAGAACAAAGAAAGTCATTACATCGTGACAAAATTCAATTCACCAAAAGTATATAACAATTATAAATATATAATTATCTGACACTGGCACATCTAAATATATCCAACATTAATAGGACGAAAGAAAGAGGCAGACACGACAGTAGTAAGGCTTCAGTAACCTACCTTCAGCAATGGCCTACAGTTCCAATAAGGAATCATATATAAACTACATGTTAGACCAAGTGGACCTAACAGATATATGTAGAACATTCCACACAACAGTAACAGAATTCTCCTCAAACACACACAGAACATTTTCCACCATAAAACAACTCAACACATTTAAGATGACTAAAATAATATCAAGTAACTTTTCCAGTTATGTGAAATGAAACTATAAATCAATAGCAAGGAATTTGTAAAAGTGAACAACATGCTTCTTCTTCTTCTTTTTTTTTTTTTTTTTTTTTTGGTTGTTTGAGGTAGGGTTTCACTCTAGTCTAGGCTGGCCTGGAATTTGCTGAATTCTCAGGGTGGCCTCGAACTCATGGCGATCCTCCTACCTCTGCCTCCTGAGTGTTGGGATTAAAGGCGTGCGCCACCACACCTGGCATCAACATGCTTTGTAACTGATGAGTCAAATAAATTGAAAGGGAAATTTAAATATATCTTGAGTCATGGGCTGGAGAAATGATTTACCAGTTGAAGCATTTGCCTGCAAAGACTAAGGATGCAGGCTTGATTCCCCAGGACCCACGTAAGCCCGATGCACAAGGGGGCGCAGCATCTGGAGTTCATTTGCAGTGGCTAGAGACCCTGGTGCACCCATTCTCTCATTCTCTCTATCTACATCTCTCTCTCTCCCTCTCTCCCTCTCTCTCAAATAGATAAAATATGTTTTAAAACAAGATTATCTTGAGTGAAATGAAAACAGATACACAATATGTCAAAAGTTTTAATATGCAACACAAGCAGTTTAAAGAGGGAAGTTTATAGCAAGAGATGCCCACATTAAAAAGAAAGATTAATAAAAAAAAGCAGACGTGGTGGCTCATGTCTGTATTCCCAGCATTCAGAAGGCTGATCTAAGAGGAGTTTCAGTACAGCCTGAAGTGACAGAGTGTATTTAAAATCAGCCTGGGCTACAGTGTCACTCTGCCTCTAGACAACAGGCAAACACAGGTTTCCAGTGGCAGGAGACCCTGGAGTGCACCACCCCCCACACACAGGCAAGTGATATTTTTAAAAATTCTTAACATAAAAAAGCAAACAAAGAAAAATGAAATAAAATTAAATGAAAATGAAGAAATGCCATGAGTGGTGGTGCACATTTTAATTCCAACACTAGAGAGACAAGAGGATCAACTTGAGTTCCAGGCCACCCTGAGACTACATAGTGAACTTTAGGTCAGTCTGGGTTAGAATGAGACCTTACCTCGAAAAACCAAAAAAGAAGGAGGAGGAGGAGAGTATAGGAAGAGGTGGAAGAGAAGAAGGAAAAGGAGAAGAAGAAATAAACAAAAAAAAATGAAATAGACAACCTTTCATTGTACTTCAAGGAACTAAAAAAAAAAAAAAAAATCAAGTAAAAGAAAGTAATAATAAAGAGACCCAACAACATTTCCTTACATGAAGTAAATCTTTGCAACTGTCAATTTATTTTCAAGATAGGTACATTGCATATACAATGGAGGAAATAACAGTTTCATCAATAATTAGGACTGGGTAAAGATATCCAGGCACACACGATGAAATTAGAGTTTTGTCTAACATCATATTCAAGAATTAACTCAAAATAGATGAAAGACAAATTCCTGGCTAAAAAGAAATAATAGAAGGAATTCCCCATGATATTCAAACAGACAATATTCTGAATATGATCCCCAAAATGCAGACAACAGAAACAACACTAGACAAATGAGTTCACACCCAACTGAAAGCTTTGTACATCAAAGGAAAAAGTAATGTGAGGGAAGACATAGACTACAGAATGGGTGAAAATATCTCCAGCCATTTATCTGGCAGGTTATATGAAAACATGTAAGGAATTCAATTCAATAAGAAGACACAATGATTCAATTTAAAAATTGGCTAATGGGGCTGGAGAGA
The DNA here is from genome assembly GCF_020740685.1 of Jaculus jaculus. NCBI lineage: Eukaryota > Metazoa > Chordata > Mammalia > Rodentia > Dipodidae > Jaculus > Jaculus jaculus. The sequence goes on along the minus strand of NC_059111.1, from coordinate 59,258,335 downwards.
TGGCTTAGCAGTTAAGCGCTTGCCTGAGAAGCCTAAGGACCCCGGTTCGAGGCTCGATTCCCCAGGACCCACATTAGCCAGATGCACATGGGGGCACACGCGTCTGGAGTTCGTTTGCAGTGGCTGGAGGCCCTGGCATGCCCATTTTCTCTGTCTCTTTCTCTCTCAAATAAATAAATAAAAATAAACAAAAAAAAATTTAAACTTTGCTAATGGCTCAGTCAGTAATGCACATGCCAAGTAAGCATGAGGACTCGAGTTCAGACCCCCAGAATCCAGGTACATTCCTGGATACAGGGGCAGGTGCACCTGTAATCCCTGTGCCCAAGAGGTAGAGAAAAGTAGATCCTTCGGCCAAGCTGACCATCTAGTCTACCCAAATTGACAAGCTCCTGGTTCAGTGAGAGACCCTGTCTCATAAAGTAGGCAGCAATTGATGGGGACACCTGACATTGACCTCTAAGTTCTACACACATGCATGCACACAACACACACACAATGGGGGAGGCTGAGATCCTGAATAGATACTTCTCCAGAGAAAATATACAATTAGCCAACAAGGAAAGAAAAATATGCTCACTCTCACTAATCATCAGAAATGTACGTTAATCACAATGACATATCATTTCACAGATGTTAGGATTTCAGTATGAGGAGGTCAAAAGAAGCCAGATGTGGTGCCAAATGCCTTTAATACCAGCACTTGGAAAGTGGAGACAGAAATATTGCCATGAGGGCTGGACAGATGGCTTAGTGGTTAAGCACTTGCCTGTGAAGCCCAAGGTTCAAGGCTCAGTTCTCCAGAACCCACGTTAGCCAGATGCACAAGGGGGCGCATGTGTCTGGAGTTCGTTTGCAGTGGCTGGAAGCCCTGGTGCACCCATTCTCTCTCTCTCTATCTGTCTCTTCTCTGTCACTCTCAAATGAACAAAAAAAAAAATTTGTTTAAGAATTATTGCCATGTGTACGAGGCTAGCTTGGAGTAAAGCAAAAAAAAAAAAAAAAAAAAAAAAAAAAGCGCATATGCATACACACACACACACACACACGGAAAACAGTCCTTGTGGATAGCCCCTCTCTCATGACCTCAATTAACCTTAACTAGCTCCTTAAGGGTCCTGTCTACAAATTCTCATATTGGGAGCTAGAGATTCAACATGTAAGTTTGGGGGTTCAACACTCTCTAGCAAGGATATAAAGAAAAGGGAACCCTGGCACACTTACAGTGGAAATAAAAATTAGCATAGCCTTTGTGGCATAAAAGATTCTCAAAAAATTAAGAATAAAACTCCCATATGTACATATCAAATGGAAGTGAAAACAGTATGTTCAATGATACTTGCACTCTCAGGCTCATTATGATGTCATTCACTGTATTCAAGACAGTCAACCTAAGTGTCCATGAATAGGTGAAGAATGGAAATGTATGTATAACCAATCCAGCTCTGTTCAATCTTAATTAAGAATAAGGAAATTCTGTCATGTGTGGTCACACAGATGAAGGTGGAGGAAATTATGCTAAGTGAAAGCAGCTAAACACAGAAAGACAAATAAGTCATGTTCTCACTCATGTGGAATCTAAAAACAGCTCAACTCATGAGGACAGAATAGGGAGACAGTTGTCAAGGGACACAGATAAAGGGACACAGAAGTGTTAAGTAAAGGGTTTCAGTTAGATGGGAGAAAAAAAGGGAAGAGTTTTATTGTACAACATAACCATAGTAAATAATGTCTCTTGAAAATTGCTGACAGACTTTAAATATTCTTAACACACAAAAAAATAAGCATGTTTTGGAGCTGGAGAGATGGCTCAGCAGTTAAAGGCACTAGCTTGAGTTCTATTCCCCAGTACCCACATAAAGCCAGATGCACAAAGTGGCGCATGCATCTGGAGTTCATTTGAAGTGGCAGGAGGCCCTGGTGCGCCCATTCCCCCCTTCCCTCTCTCTCTCTCTCTTTCTGTTTGCAAATAAATAAAAACACAATGTAAAAAAGCAAAAATATAAGTATTCTTGATAATGCATATATTAATTAGCTCAATTGAGCCACTCCACAATGTATACATCTTTTAAAATATATTTTGTACCATAAATACATAATTTTGTCAATGATAGAAAAAAGTATTCGTAACTTTAGGTGTTGGCACTATGTTAAGCTTTTTACATGCTAATACTCATAACACTTAGTAAGGAAAGTACTGTAATTATCTGCATTTTAAAAATGAGTTCCCCGGGCTGGAGGAATGGCTTAGCAGTTAAGGCGTTTGCCTGCAAAGCCAAAGGACTCTGGTTCAATTACCCAGGACCCACATTAGCCAGATGCACAAGGGGGTGCGGTGCATCTTGAGTTCGTTTGCAGTGGCTGGAGGCCCTGACGCACCTATTCTCCTCCCCCCCCTTCTTTCTCTGTCAAATAAATAAATAAATAAAAAGAAAAAGAAAATATTTTTTAAAATGAGTTCCTGAGACAGAGGTCATATCACTATTAAGTGGTGGAGACAGGGCTCCAAATCAGGTCATTCAAGTGTAATGCCCATAATTACATCAATACTCTCTATCCAGAGACACACCTGTCGTTTACCAAGTGCTGTTTATTCCTTGAGAAATACAAAGAAAATAGTTTGCTGCACAGGGAAATGTAAGATGCTTCACTAAGAGTTTATTTGAAAGGTTGTATCATAGAATTTGGACTTATGCTAAAAATTTAGGAAAAGACTCAGGAAGTAAAACACTCCAAGATTGAATGTTAATGGGAAGTGGGAATTTGTCTATGGAGTTTTAAGAAAGCTTATCTAGAAGGATGGAAGATTAGGTAGAATTTGGCTAGGTAGTCAGGGTAACAGAACCCTAAAAGTAAATGGTGTTTTTTTTTTCTTGACTAAAAGCAGGAAATGTCACTATGCTTGCAGAATCCTGGGTATTACACCCTCCAGGAAAGATCTTTAAATTAAGCTTGCACCCTTCCTAGAGGACAGAAACTCTGATGACTGACAAAACTGTAAAATCTGGTCTTTGTCAGCAGTAACCTGCCAACCTGGTCTCTCTCATGTAGCCACTCCCCATAAAAACCCAGATCTGGGGCTGAAGAAATGGCTTAGCAGTGAAGGGGCTTGCTTGCAAAGCCAAAGGACCCAGATTCAATTCCCCAGGACCCATGTTAACCAGATGCACAAGGGGGCATACACGTCTGGAGTTCATTTGCATTGGCTGGAGGCCCTGGCGCACCCATTCTCTTTCTCTCTCTCTCTCTCTCTCTCTCTCAATCCCTCCTTTTCTGTCAAATAAATAAATAAATAAACATTTAAAAAAATAAAACATCAGAGCTGGAGAGATGGCTTAGTGGTTAAGGTATTTGCCTGCAAAGCCAAAGGACCCAGGTCTGATTCCCCAGTATCCATGTAAGCCAGATGGATGCATATGGAAGCACATGTGTCTGGAGTTTGTGGCAGCTAGAGGCCTTGGCGCATCCATTCTCTCTCTCTCTCAAATAAATCAATAAAAATAAAATATTTAATAAAATAAAACACCAGGTCTGAGTCTCATGATAGGCTTCTCCAAGCCCCTCTTTCCTCCCTGGGCAAGAGCTCCACCTTGCTTCCTTCTCTTATGCTCTATGCTTAAGCCTTCCTTCCCTTCATCTAAGCTGTAAGTGGTAAGGCAGTTTTGTTTGTTCATATTAGCTGGGATAGAGACAGATAATATCGCCCAGAAAGGAGATAGGAAGAGCCAGGATTTGAAGCAAGGATCTACACTAGTTTTGTCTGCTTTATAGACATGGGCAACAGGAGGACCAGAGAATCAAACATGATGATAGGGGATGGGTTAGGAAGACGCCTCTGACTTATACTCAAGCAGAGGGAGCAACCAGATGAGCACCAAGGAAGACTCCCAGGGGAGCTTCACGCTGTAATAGAGTGACATGTAAAAGAAAAAAGAATGAAATGGCCTGGATATCCATGACTTCTCAGTGCCTGACACTACCTACACAAGACCAGTAGAATAGGAGGAAAAGATGATGACATCAAAATAAAAGAGAGAAAGTGATTGAGAGGGGGAGTGGATGTGATGGAGAGTGAAGTTGTGAAGGTGAAAGTGAAAAGTGAGGGGGAGAGAATTATCATGGCTTATTGTCTATAATTATGGAAGTTGTCAGTAATAAAAAATTTAAAAAGCCAGGTGTGGTGGCACATGCCTTTAGTCCCAGCACTCGGGAGGCAGATAGGAGTATCACTGTGAGTTTGTGACCACCCTGACACTACATAGTTAATTCCAGGTCAGCCTGGGCCAGAATGAGACACTACCTCAAAACAAAGGGGGGCGGCTGGAGGGATGGCTTACCAGTTAAGGCACTTGCCCACAAAGCCAAATGACCCAGGTTAGATTCCCCAGGACCAATGTAAGCCAGATGCACAAGGTGGTACATGTGTTTAGAATTTGTTTGCAGTGACTGGAGGCCCTGGCATGCCCATTCTCTGTCTTTCTCTATATATATCTTTCTCTCTCTCTCAAATAAATAAATATAAACAATTTTAAAAAATAAAAATGTAAAATTAAAGTCCTTTTGGGGAGGGGCTTTGTCCTCCTGAAAGCTTTATTTTTTAAATTTTATTTATTTATTTGAGATTAAATAGAAAAAGGCAGAGAGAGGAGAAAAAATGGGCATGCCAGGGCCTCCACCCACCGCAAACTCCAGAAGTATGTGCCACTTTGTGCATCTGGCTTTTGTGGGTCCTGGGGAAATCAAACCTGGGTTCTTTGGCTTTGCAGGCAAGCTCCTTAACTGCTAAGCCATATCACCAGCCCCTGAAAGCGCTCTAGATGAGCCTATCCAGAACTATTCAGTGAACAGACTCTTGTCAATTTCCCCATCTTCCACCCCATATACCATGTATGTGATATAAGGCGACATGGAGAGGACTGGGGTTCATGATGCCAGTGTGACACACACCTTCCTCAAATTATCTGGTTACCTTCACGGCAGTTGTCTCCTTCTTAGGTACTAGACCTCTTTGGTGATGTCCTGGGAGGCTGTGCCAGGAGATGGCTGCATCAAACCTTTGTAAAAAGCACACCCAAAGGGATGAACTGTATGCCTACCATGTTCTCCTCTATAGCAGTTCTCTGCTTTTGGAAAAATAAAAATAAAAAGACCTGGCATCCATTGGGTCTAAGATACTTTTCACATCACACATAGTCCTGGAGGGACATGAAAATGAACATTTCCTCCCTGCTGAGCCTCTTTAGCTACCAGCACTCATAACAAGGAGAAGCCACATGGCATGAGTCAGCAAGTCAAGTCAGGCATAATGTCTCACACCTATAATTCCCGCACTGGGGAGATGGAGGTAGGAGGATCAGGAGGTCAAGGTCATCCTTAGCTTCATAGTAAGACCAGGGTCAGCCTGAGCTACATGAGACCCTGTGCCAAACAACCAAAAAGAAAAAGTTACTGTCTCCCTTCCAAGAGCCAGGATCTCCTGTGGAGTGACTCAGACAGAAATGTATTAGAGTTAACACATGGCTCTTCTCCAACCAGACCACCCATTCATTCCTGTCACCTAGAGCCCTACAAGTTTTCTTTCCTGTGGTTTAGTTGTTCAACGTTTTCTTTAACTCCCTGAACTACTTGGGATATTTCTAATAACTTCTTTATTTCCAGTAACTTTTTTACTTAAGTTAGTCAGATTTTATTATTCAGATAATTGAAATCTAATTGATACAGATTTACTCAGTGATGCACTATTGAGCAGAGTTTGGGGAAAATGTCCTTTAACAATGTCAGCTAAAAATAAGGAACTGACATACGGTGAAAGCTGTGGCCTTCTCGTTCACATGGAAACCAGACAATATTCTCCCAGGGGACTCTTGTTTTATGAGGATTACTGGTCTTTTTTCCCCTAGCACTGAGAGATTAAAATAAATGTCAAAAAGATAATGGGTCTTTGACCTTTATTTTCATTATGTAACTTTTCTTCTCAGTGGGAGTAGGTGATACAGACTCAAGGTGCTGTTCTAGTTTGTGTTACTGATAGACAAAAAGAGCACACTTTTGTTTCCTTCTGCTTATATAGAAACCTGAATAAAAGCTTTCAAAATCTAAAATATCATTTCTCCCAAAAAGTTTACTGGTATATGAAATTACAGGTGAGGTGACGTGCTCTTATTGAAACAAAGTCAGCAATTTGCTTTCAGTTCTTGAGCTTTGTGATGTTCCATTTGACGTCACACAAAGAAACCCTGGGGAAATAAAATCTTTGGGTGACAGGGAAGGAGTGCCTTGTTATAACTGTGTCTCATGAGAAAATTCAGGATGAGAATAAGATCCTCCTTAATATCTGCACTGAAACATGATTGTAGACAACAGTGAGTGGTTTTAGTTTAGAAATCAGATTGCCTGTGCGTTTTTAATCCAGTAATGGGCAGGTCGTTCTGAAAAAGATGGTCATTCTAAAACCACTTGCCTCTTGTTTCCAGATGATTTCCCACATAGAAAATATGAGAAAACCCACACATAATTACAAATAGATGAGTTCAGAAAATTTCAATTCTAAGTTATTAAAGATCCTGTATTTTAGCCATGCCAATTAGAAAATATACCTAAAACTAAATCCCACTCATAATTTCACAAAAGCTAATTTTTTTTATCTCTTATAACAACACAAATCTCAAACCAACATTGGGTCTAAAAAGTAAGTGGGTAAATGTTACATATAACATATATAAGTGTTAAGTATTAAATTTGTCTTTTTTTGGGGGGGGGCTTTTGAGGTAGGGTCTTGCTGTATCTCAGGCTGGCCTGAAATTTACTATGTAGACTCAAATTGGCCTTCAACTCATGGTGATGCTCTTCCTAACTCTGCCTCTCAGATGCTGGAATTAAAGGCATGTGTCACCATGCCCAGCCTAAATATACATACATATATATTTAAATATGACAAGCTTTGGAGGCAGAGGTAGGAGGATAACCGTGAGTTCAAGGCCACTCTCAGACTACATAGTGAATTCCAGGTCAGCCTGAGCTAGAGTAAGACCCTACCTCAAAAAATAAAAAATAAAAAATAAATTATTTTTTTTTTAAGCAGACAGAGAGAGAGAAGAGAAAGAGAGAGAATGGGCATGCCAGGGCCTCCAGCTACAGCAAACTCCAGATACATGTACCACTTTGTGCATCTGTTTTTATGTGGGTCCTAGGTAATCAAACCTGGGTCGTTAGGCTTTGCAGGCAAGTGCCTTAACCACTGAGCAATCTCTCCAGCCATAAACTGATCATTTTACATGCAAAAATCTTGTATTTAAAGTATGAAATTCGCGGCCAAGATGGCGACTGCCTAGCTGCGCTGCAGATACCTGGGAAAGAAAGATAGATGCAGATCCTAAGGAGAGAGCTGCCCCAACATACCTCAAAAGGGGCCCAACTGAAACTAAGGACAATTGGTGAAACAAGCAAAGGTGATGTTTTCCTGTGAACCGGATACCAGCACAAAGGGGAAGGAGACCAACACAGCGAAAAATCAACTCCTACCAAATCAGAGAGCCAGAGCCTCAGAGGCCCCCAACACCGCAGCACTGAAGCAGACCAAAAATGAACCCAACATGGCTCAGGGAAATTTTGTGGAAAAGGGGGCGAAAAGAATGTCAGAGTCACATGTTGGGTCATGATTTGCAGATACATTTATCATACCAGTAACTGGGGGCTAACTCCACAATGCACGACCCATTTACATCAACAAGGAGGGTCCAATGGGAGGGGGTAGATCATAGATGAGCCTAAACAATGGTACCAAACTGCCTGTATTTGCTGAAAAGAAAACTAATAAATTAAATTTTTAAAAAAAGTATGAAATACAAAAGTATTATATAAATATTTCTGGATTAATATAAAAAATTCTGATCACTGTGTTTAGTGCAAAAAAGAAATTGGAGGTCTGGAGAGGTGGTTTAGCAGTTATGGTGCTTGCTTGGAAAGCCTAAGGACCCAGGTTGGATTCCCCAGAACCCACATAAGCCAGATGCACATGCATCTGGAGTTTGTCTGTAGTGGCTAGAGGTTCCTGGAATGCCCATTCTCTCTCTCTCTCTTTATCTGCCTCCATATCTCTCTCTCTCTCTCTCTCTGTGAATAATTTCTTTTTTGTTTTGTTTTTTTGAGGTAGGGTTTTGCTCTAGCCTAGGCTGACCTGGAATTCACTACGTATTCTCAGGCTGGCCTCAAACTCACAACAATCCTACCTCTGCCTCCCCAGTACTGGGATTAAAGGCATACGCCACCTCACACAGCTTAAAATATTTTTTTTTTAAAAGAAAGGATTTGAGAAGCGGTTGTAAGAATTTCATTATTTAGGAAAAAGTAAATCATACATGGAAAATGCAAAAGTATATTATGTCTGGGTGGTGAATATTATTATTCTCATTATTCTCTGTAAATCCATGTATATATAGTTGTGTATGAATGTGTGTATGTATGTGTGGGCATGGAGGTCAGAAGACAGCCTCGAGTGTCAGTCTTGCCTTCTACCTTGAAACAAGGTTTCTTGTTTTGCCACTGAGTGTGCCGGGCTACTTGGCCCACCAGCTTCCATGAATTCTCCATCTCCATCTCACTGTAAGAGCGCTGGGACTGAAAGTGCAAGCCACTGCTTCCAGCTCTCCTGAGTGCTGCGTCTCTGAACTCAGGGCCTTGATGTTTGTTCAGCAAGTACTTCATCCACTGTGCCATCTCCCCAGCACTTTTATTTATACTTATAATAAAATGTTTTTAATTACGATTATACCTGTGAGGAGTAGAACTTGCAGAAGTTACTTTCTCTCGTCCAGTGATTCATTTATATAGTATTCGCACTCACCCCTTTCCCTCACATATTGTTGTGTAAATAGCTATCAAAATATTCAACTGTTCACTATTACAGGAATGTCAAAGGATCCCATGCACAGTTTTCTTTGATTTCTAGGTTGAGTTTCATGCAAAGTTAATAGTTAAGATATTGGAGAAAGAAATATTACCAGATTTTGGACAAAAAGATGATGATTTGAGTAAAACTGAAGGCTCATCATCAGGAGAATGATTATGTATGAATGGGTTTTATTCCTGGGATTCTTTTTTAAAAAATTTTATTGGCAACTTCTATACTTACAGACTATTAACCATTATATTTCCCTCCCATCCCCCACTTTTTGCCTCACAACCCCACTCCCCATCATATCCCCTCAGTCTCTCCATTAGTCTTTCTTTTATTTTGGTGTCATCATCTTTTTCTCTATTATGAGGGTATTGTGGGTATTATGAGGGTATTATGAGGCACTGCAAGGTCATGAATATTGGAGGCCAATTTCTGTCTGGACAGTTGCATTGTAAGGAGTGGTACCCTTCCTTTGGCTCTTACATTACTGCTGCCTCTTCTGAAATGGACCCTGAGCCTTGGAGGGTGTGATAGAGATGTTTCAGACGTGGACGCTCCTCTGTCCCTTCTCAGCACTATGTTGCCTTTTGGGTCATCCCAGTGGTCATAGCCATCTGAAAAGAGAAGCTTCTCTAATCAGAAGTGAGAGTAGCATTAATATATGAATATGAACACTAAAAGCTGTGCTTTCAGGGCAGTTTGGTGAGAATAATATATACATTTAGCCAAACAAGTGAAGGCGTTATGCCTCTCTGGCCTCCTCTGCCATAGACTTTTGATTGTTTTCAGTACCAGGTATGTATTCCCTCCCATAGAGTGGGCCTTCAGTCCAATTAGAGAGCAGTTGGTTTCCCCCAGAACAGACATGCCACTATTGCACTTGTTTAGTCATTTGGTCAAACTTGATGCTTCCAGTGTCCACTGTTTTCATTGCTGATGACTTCTGTTTCCCATAGGGCTGCATGCAGTGCAGCTTTTTACAGCTTTTAGTTGGCTGGGCTACAGGAAGAAGGTTTTCTGCTCAGCACCAGCTTGATTTCTCAGTGACTTTGCCACTCGGGCATGTGAAGTCTTAATCAATAGAGTCTTACCATTTGTTTCTCAAGTGAACCCAAGGGCCTTGGCAATAGCCTGTAATGTTTTGAAGGCAACAGATACCACCCTAGCCAACAACTCACTGGAAGGTATCCCATCCCTGGTACTGAAATTTTTCTAGTAATAATCTGTGGCGTCTGGATGTGCCATTATTCAAAAAAGTAGGTGTTCATGTCTTATTCAGAATATCTTGAATTTTGATTGACCATCCCTCCGCCCTTCTTTTATACAATCTCTTCCCCTGGCCTCACTTAGGCTTTTCCCCTCCCTGTAATCTGTTCTACTTACATATGTATAATACCATCCCCTTAAGTCCTTACTTCTCCTCCCTCCCTTATAGCCTTTTTCTAGCTTACCTCTGCTAACAATTTTTGGTTCCAGCTCACACACAAGTATATACACTTATAGGTAGAATCCACATATGAGACAGAAAATGCAACATTTGGCTTTCTGAGCCTGGATTACCTCACTTAGTATAATCCTTTCCAGATCCATCCATTTTACTATAGATTTCATAATTTTATTTTTCTTTACTGATAAATAGAACTCCATTGTGTAAATGTACTACATATTTATTATCCATTCATCTGTTGAGGGCCATCTAGGCTGGTTCCATTTCCTAGCTATTGTGAATAGAGCAGCAATAAATATGGTTGTGCAAGTATCTCTAAGGTAGTGAGAAGAATCATTAGGATACATACCTAGGAGTGCTATAGCTAGATCATTTGGTGACTCTACTTTTAGCTTTCTCAGGAATCTCCACACTGATTTCCACAAGCTGTACCAGATTACATTCCCACCAACAGTGTAACAGTATAGAAGGGTTCCCCTTTTTCTACATTCTAGCCAACATTTATGGTCATTTATTTTCTTGATGGTAGCCATTCTGACAGGAGACGGAATCTCAAAGTAGTTATAATTTACATTTACCTGGTGGCTAAGGATGTAGAACACTGTTTTAGATGTTTATTTGCCATCTGCATTTCTTCCAAAGAGAACTCTGTATTAGTTCCATAGCCCATTTTTTACTTTTTATTTTACTTATTTATTTGATAGAGAAAGAAGGAGAGAGAGAGAATGGGCACACCAGGGTCTCTAGCCACTGCAGACAAACTCCAGATACATGTGCCCCCTTGTGCATCTCCATAGCCCACTGTTTATTTGGGTTGTTTGATTTCTTATTGCTTTGCTTTTTGAGTTCTTTGTATATTCTGGATATTAATCCTCTGTCAGATGTGTAGCTGGCAAAGATTTTCTCCCATTCTATAAGATGTCTTCTAGCTGTATTCAAAGTGTCCTTTCCTGTACAAAAGCTTTGTAATTTTATGAGATCTCAGTGGTTGATTAGTGACTTTATTTCCTGGGCAATTGGGGTTATATTCAGAAAGTCATTGCCTATGCCAACATGTTGAAGGGTTTCCCCTACCTTTTTCTCTAACAATTTCAGAATTTCGGGTCTGATATTAAGGTCCCTGATCCACTTGGACTTGATTCTTGTGCATGGAGAAAGACAAGGACTTATTTTCATCTTTCTACATATAGATATCCAGTTTTCCCAGCACCACTTGTTGAAGAGGCTGTTTTTTCTCCAAGGAATGTTTTTGACATTTTTGTCAAAAATCAGATGTCTGTAGCTGCCTAGATTAACATCTGGGTCCTCTATTTTGTTCCATTAGTCTATGTGTCTGTCTTTGTGCCAGAACCATGTTGTTTTTGTTACTATGGCTTTGTAATATAGCTTAAAATCAGGTATGGTGATACCACCAGCCTTATTTTTATTGCTCAAAATTGTTTTGGGAACTCAAGGTTTTTTTATGCTTCCAGATAAGGTGAGGATTTTTTTTTCTGTGAAGGATTCCATTGGAATTTTAATGGGGATTGCATTAAATGTGTAGATTGCTTTTGGTAAGATTGACATTTTCACCATATTGATTCTTCCAATCCAAGAACATGGGATGTTTTTCCATTTCCTTGTGTCTTCTGCAATTTCTTGCTTGAGTGTTTTAAAGTTCTTGTTGTAGAAGCCCATCTGTTCTTTGGTTAAATTTATTCCAAGGTACTTTATTGATTTTTATTTTTTGAGGCAGTTGTGAATGGGAGAAAATTCCTGATTTCATCCTCCACATGTTTGTTGTTAGTGTATAGGAAAGCTACTGATTTCTGTGTGCTTATTTTGTATGCTGCTACATTGCTAAAAGTGTTTAGCAGTTTTTTGGTAAAGTCTTTAGAGCCCTTTATGTATAGAATCAAATCATCTGCAAATAATGATAATTTGATCTTTCCCTTTCCAATTTGTGTCTCTTTTATGAGTGTCTCTTGCCTTATTGCCATAGCTATTACAACAATATAATATAACTATATTAAATAAAAGTAGGGACAGCGGACACCCTTGTCTTGTTCCTGAATTTAGTGGAAAAGCTTCAAGTATTTCTCCATTTAGTATTATGTTGACTGTAGGTTTGTCATAAATAGCTTTTATTATGTTCATATATGTTCCTTCTGTTCCCAGTTTCTGTAATACTTTTCCATGAAGAGATGTTGGATTTTGTCAAATGCATCTTCTGTATCTATTGAGATGATCATGTGATTTTTATCCTTCAGTCCATTTATATTATGTATTACATTTATTGATTTGTGTATGTTGAACCATTCCTATATCACTGAGATAAAGCCTACTTGGTCAGGGTCAATAATCTTTCTGATATATTCTTGCATTGTTTGCCAATATTTTGTTCATAATTTTTGCATCTATGTTCATGAGAGAGATTTTGTCTGTAATTTTATTTTTTGTTGTTGTTGTTCTGTCTTGTCTGGTATTGGTATCAGAGTGATGCTGGCTTCATAGAAAACATTCAGTAGAATTCTGTCCTTTTCTATTTTATGGAAAGGTTTGAGAAGCAGTGGTATTAGTTCTTCCATGAAGGTCTGGTAAAATTCACCAGTGAATCCATGTGGGCCTGGACCCTTTCAGTTGGTAGACTTTTTATAACTGTTTGGATCTCCATACTTTTATAGTTATATTTAAGTGGCTTAATCTCATCTTGATTTAATTTTGGTAGGTCATATGAATCAAGGAAATCTTCTATTCCTTTAAGATTTTCAAAGTTAGAGTCATATATATTCTTAAAGTATGTCCTTATGATTTTCTGAATTTGTTGGGTATCTGTTGTAATGGTGCCTTTTTCATCTCTAACTTTATTAATTTTTGTATCTTCTGGTCAGATTTGCTAAGGGTTTATCAATCATGTTCATCTATTCAAAGAACCAACTCTTTGTTTCATTGATTCTTTGGATCATTTTTTGGTTTCTAATTTATTAATTTCTGCCATAATCTTTAATAGTTCTTCAGGTCTACTGAGTTTGGGTTTGCCTTGTTCTTTTTTCCCCAAGGCCTTAAGGTGAAGTATTAAATTGTTTCTTTGTGAACTCTCTAATTTCTTAATATAGACACTTAGAGCTATAAATTTCCCTCTTAAGACTGCCTTTATTGTGTTCCAAAAGTTTTGGTATGTTATATTCTTATTATCATTTGCTTCTATGAATTTATTGAATTCCTTTTTGATTTCTTCAATGACCCATTCATCATTCAATAGTATACTGTTTAGTCACTGTGAACTTGTGTATTCTCTGTAAATTTTCTTGTTGCTGATTTGTAGTTTAATCCCTTTGTGGTCAGATAGAGTATAAGGGATTATTTCAGTTTTCTTGTATTTGTTAAGATTTGCTTTGTGTCCTAATATATGTTCTATTTTCAAGAATGTTCCATGTGCATCTGACAACAACATATATTCTGCAGCATTTGGATGGAATGTTCTGCAGATATCTGTTATGACCATTTGTTCTAATGACATCATTTAATCCAGATGTCTCTGTTTATTTTTTGTTGGGATGACCCATCAACTGATGAGAGTAGGGTATGGAAGTCACCCAATACAATTGTGTTTGGTGTTATCTGTGACCTTAGTTTAATAGTGTATGTTTGATGAAATTGGAAGCCCCCATGTTAGGTGCATATACATTTAAGATTGTAATGTCCTCCTGTTGGAGTGCTCCTTTAATCAAATGTCTATCTTTATCTTTCCTCACTAATGTTGGTTTGAAGTCTATCCTGTCAGATATTAGGATATCAACCCCTGCTTGTTTCCTAGGCCTATTTGCTTGAAATACTGTTTTCCATCCTTTCACCATAAGATAGTGTCTATCTTTTATTGAGAGATGAGTTTCCTGGAGGCAACAAATGGCAGGATCCTGACTTTTAATCCAGTCTACAAGTCTGTGTCTTTTGGATGGTGCATTGAGGCCATTGATATTAAGAGTCATTATTGAAAGGTATGTACTTATTCTTGCCATTCTTCTTGATTTGTAGTGCTTCCTGTTTTCCCTTTACTGGCTAGTTTTAAGCGTTATTTGAGTATGGTTTATTTTTTTCCTATTTCCTCCTGTGTGTGTTTTGCTTCTCTTCAACATGAAGGATTCCTTCAAGTATTTTTCATAGAGCTAGTTTAGGTATCATAAATTCTCTTAGCCAGTGTTTGTTGTGGAATGCCCATATTTCTCCATCAATTTGGATAGACATCTTTGCAGCAATAAAGTAATCTTGGTTGATAGTCAACTTTTTTTTAGAACTTGGAATACATCATTCCAAGCCCTTCTGGCTTTTAAAGTTTGTATTGAGCAATCTGCTGAGATTCTGATGGGATTGCCTTTGTAGGTGACTTGCTTTTTCTCTCTAACTGCTTTCAATATATTTTCTTTGGTTTGCATGTTTAGTAGTTTAATTATAACTTGGTGAGGAGAGGTTCTTTCCAGGTTTTGTCTATTTGGTGTTCTAAAAGCTTCTTGTATCTGCATTGGCATTTTTCCCCCCAATTTGAGGATAAATTTTCTTCTATGATTTTGTTGAAAATGCCTACTAAGCCTCTGGATTGAAATTCTTCTCCTTCTACTATATCCTGAATTCTTATGTTTGATCTTTTCATAGTATCCTGGGTATCTTAAAATTCCCATTCATATTTTCCTATTAGCTTGTCTTTCTCTTTGTTGGACCATATTAGATCTGCCACATGGTCTTCTAGTTTAGATATTCTGTTCTCTCCTTCATCCATTCTACGGGTGACACTTTCCACAGGGTTTTTTATTTGACTGACTGTGTTCTTCAGAGCTAGAATTTTAGCCTGGTTTTTCTTAAGCTGGTTTCCTGTGTTCTCTTTCAGGAGTTTGTTTTCTTCTTTGACTCCTTTGATTTCTTTGAGTATAGGTAAAATCATTTTTAAAAAATCTTTGTCAGATAAAAATCAAAAGAGAGACTGGTTGAGATGGGGAGGGGATATGATGGAGAATGGAGTTTCAAAGGGGAAAGTGGGGGGAGGGAGGGTATTATCATGGGGTATTTTTTTTATAATCATGGAAGTTGTTAATAAAAATTTGGAAGAAAAAATCTTTGTCAGGCATTTCATCTAAAACAATCTCATTGGTGATCATTTCTGATGGACTTATAATTTTTAGTGGGATAGTAATGTCTTGATTCTTTGTGTTTCTTGTCGTATAGTATGGCAACTTTTGCATCCTGAGTTGATTTGATACTTGGGTTTTCTACTTATCTACAGTGTTCTTAGATGTGGTGATCCATGTTTATATACTTTTAAGATATGAGTTTAAGGGGCAAGTGTAGCTCTGGTGCCCCACTACTACTGTAGAAGTAATCCTATGTGTTTAGTTTGCCTGTTAAGCAAGTATTCTAGTGAACTGGGTGGAACAATTTACTGGCAAATTCTAAACTTCAACTGAACAATGCAAGGTTGGATCTAGGTTTGTGAAGCTTAACATTTATATATTTGAGAATTCTTAAGAAAAAGACTTCAGGGCTAGAGAGATGGATTAGCAGTTAACACACTTGCCTGTAAAGCCTAAGGACTCATGTTCAACTCTGCAAGTCCCACATAAGCCAGATACATAATTTTGTTAATGTGAAGTGTCTTTTTTTTTTTTTTTGGCTTCAAACACAGAGAGATCCCAAATCAATAACCTAACCATCTACCTAAAGGCATTAGAGAAACAAGAAGAATCCAACCAAAAAAGCTCCAGAAGGAAATAAATAATCAAGATCAGAGCAGACATTAATAAATTAGAAACTAAGAAAACAATTAAGAAAGTTGATGAAACAAAGAGCTGGTTCTTTGAAAAACTAAACAAGGCTGATAAACCCCTAGCCCATTTGATGAAGCAAAAAAAAAAGACACTTCACATTACCAAAATTAGAAATGAAAAAGGAGAGATCACAGCAGACATAATTGAAATTGGGAGAGTCACCAAGACTTATTTCAAAAACCTCTACTCCACAAAACTGAATAATATGGAGGAAATGGATGAATTCCGGGACACATAACATCTACCAAAGCTGAACTCAGAGCATATTAATTCCTAAACAAACCTATCACACCAATCAAGATTGAAAAGGAAATCAAAAACCTCCCCAAAAAGAAGAGTCCAATGGCTGGAGAGATGGGATAGCAGTTAGGTGCTTGCCTGTGAAGCCTAAGAACCCCAGTTCAAGGCTCCATTCCCCAGGACCCATGTAAGCCATATGCAAAAGGTGGTGCATGCATCTGGAATTAGTTTGCAGTGGCTGGAGGCCCTGGTGCACCCATTCTCTCTCTCTCTCTCTCTCTCTCTCTCTCTCTGTGTGTGTGTGTGTGTGTGTGTGTGTGTGTGTGTGTGTGTGTGTGTGCGTGTGTCTGTTGATCTCAAGTAAAGAAAAATAAATTTAAAAAAAAAAGAAGAGTTCAAAACCAGATGGCTTGTCAACTGAATTCTATTCTTTAAACCATCATGGAAGAACTGAAACCAATTTTTCTCAAACTTTGCCATACAATTGGAGAACAGGGAAAGCGCCCCAACTCCTTCTATGAAGCTAGTATCACTATAATACCAAAACCAGGCAGAAATGCCACAGGAAAGAAAACTATACGCTATTTCCTTGATGAACTTAGGTTCAAAGGTCCTTAACAAAATCTTCGCAAACCAAATGCAACAACACATCAAAAGTATTATTCACCTTGATCAAGTAGGCTTCATCCCAGAAGTGCAGGGTTGATTCAAAATATGAAAATCTGTCAATGTAATACAACACATAAATAAGCTTAAACACAAAAACCACATGATCATTTTGATAGATGCAGAAAAGACCTTTGACAAAATACATTTCTTTTTTTTTTTTTTTTTGCAATGCATTCATCTCATTTTATTTTATTTTTTATTAATTTTTTTTAAATTTAATTTATTAGTTTTCTTGTTCAGTAAATACAGGCAGTTTGGTACCATTGTTTAGTCTCATCTGTGATCTACCCCCTCCCATGGGACCCTCCTTGTTGATGTAAATGGGTCGTGCATTGTGGAGTTAGCCCCCAGTTATTGGTATGATAAATGTCTCTGCAAATCATGACCCAACATGTGACTCTGACATTCTTTCCGCCCCCTCTTCCGCAAAATTTCTTCATGATCAAAACATTGGAGAGAATTTGCATGGTCAGTTTATATCTCAACATAATAAAGGCTATATATAAATCTCCTAAAGCCCAAATAATACTTATTGGGGAGAGACTGAAGGAATTCCCATTGAGATCAGAAACATGACAGGGGTGTCCATTTTCACCTCTGCTCTTCAACATAGTACTGGAAGTCGTAGCTCAAGCAATAAGACAGTAGAAAAAAATAAAAAGGATATAATTTTGGAAAGGAAGAAGTTAAATTATCCCTATTCTCAGATGACATGATTCTATGCATAAAAAACCTAATAACCTCCATCTCAAATCTCTTAAAGGTCTTAACTCCTTCAGCAAAGTAGCAGGATACAAAATCAACACACAAAAATCAGTAGCCTTTCTATATTCAAAGGACAAAGATACAGAGAAAGAAATTAGCAACATTGACCCATCTTCAACAACAAAAACCTTGGAATAACACTGACCAAGGATATGAAAGAATTATATAGTAAAAACATAAAAACACTGAAGAAAGAAATTGAGGAGGACTTGAGAAAATAGAAAGACCTTCCATGCTCCTGGACAGGCAGAATAACATTGTGAATATGGCAATCTTACCAAAATCAATATACATATATAATGTAATACCAGTAAAAATCCCAACATTTTTCTTCACAGAGATAGAAAAAAATGATCTCAAAATTCATATGGAATGGTGGAAGGCCACAGATATCCAAGCACATCCTCAGAAAAAAAAAATAATAAAACCACCTTTGGAGGTATCACCATACCCGATCTAAAGCTATATTACAAAGTCTTAGTACCAAAAACAACATGGTACTGGCATAAAAACAGGATTATAGACCAAAGGAACAGAAGTGAGACCCTGAACTTTGGGTCAAGTAACTACAGATACTTGATATTTGACAAAGGTCCTAATAATTTAAATTGGAAAAAAGACAGTATCTTCAACAGACAGTGATGGACAAATTGTATAATCATATGCACAAAATGAAACTAGATCCATACATCTCATCATGCACAAAAAGCAAGTTCAAATGGATCAAAGACCTCAATATAAGACCAGAATCTCTACTAGTACTTGCAGAAAAAATACAAGGAACTTTCCATGATATAGGAGTGGGAAAAGACTACCTGAACAGAACCCCAGTAGCTCAGGAACTTAAACAGTAACCCAATTATTAGGATCTCAGTATGCTGAAAAGTTTTTTCATAGACAAACATACAATAAGTAGAGCCAATAGACTACCCACAGAATGGGAGAAAACAAACATCCCCAACAAAAGCTATACAACTGACAGAGGCCTAGTTTCTAGAATCTACAAAGATCTCAAAAGCATAAACAATTAAAAACTCAACCCACTCACAAAGAGAGCAGAGAACTGAACAGGGAGTTCTCAGAGGAAGAAATACAAATGGCAAACACATACTTAAGAAAATATTCAACGTCCCTAATCATCAGGGAAATGCAAATTAAAACAACTATGAGATTCAACTTTGCCCCAGTAAGGATAGCAAACATTAAAAAATCAAATGAAAACAATGCTGGCAAGGATTTGGAGAAATGGGAGCACTCATTCACTGTTGGTGGGAATGCAAGCTAGTACAACCTCTATGGAAAGAAATATGGAGACTCCTAAAAAGGCCAACTAAAGAGTTACCAACAGACCCAGTTGTTCCTTTATTGGGCATTTACCATAAAAGCTTCAAGCCTCAGTTCAGAGATATTTGTTCAACCATGTTTATAGCTGTTCAATTCATATTATTCATATTATCAACCAGATGTCCATCATTGGACGAGTGGATTACCAAGATGTGGTATATCTACATGATGGAATTCTTCACAGCAGTTAGAAAAAAAAATGACACAATCAAATTTGTATAAAAATGGCTTAACATGGAACAGATCATTCTCAGTGAACTCAACCAATCACAGAAAGACAATCGTTGCATGGTCTCGCTCATCTGTGGCTCCTAACCTGGATCAGCCTGAGATGCTGACATACCTAATAGGCATCCTGAGGACTAGACAATAGGGAGGGTGGGGCTGGAGGGGAGGGAAAGTGGGGGGGGCATAATATTGGACCCAAATGGAAATGGTACTATAAAATCCTATATTCTGGAACACAGACTAAACGGTTGAACCCTCACCAGGACCTTAGAGGGAACATGTCAATCAAAAGGCCCTAGAGAGAGTAAGATGAAGCCTAATCTTAATTTTCTCCTCTCTCTCTCTCTCTCTCTCTCTCTCTCTCTCTCTCTCTCTCTTTCTCTTTTCTTCTTTCTCTTTTATATTACCTTTCTTTTTCTTCCTTCTTTTCCCTTGGCACTGTCCTATAACTCTCAATACCAGGATGCAGTTAACATCACAGTGAGCTGTTTATCAGAGTGGCCAAAAAGGTTTCCCAAAAGAAGACAGACTTCTGTCAGAGCACTTGATTACCCACCAAAGGTTAATGGTAAGACCCTACTACCTAAGACACCATATGCTGTTGATACTGAACAAGGAAGAGACCTGGCTGGAATCTGGAAGAGAGCCAGTCCCCAGATAGTAAGCTCATCTAGTGCCAGAAGGTGCTACATGAGCTATTGGGGGAAAATGACCACCATCTGTTCAAGCAACTTAAGGTCTAAGCTACTCAGCAGCAAACAACCTGACATGATGCTCAACCAAGTCCAATAGTGGCACAAAGCCATGATGGGTAACCAGCTGCTCTTGGATTGGCTAACACATGTACTCAGTGAAAAGAAACCCATAGCTGGAACTGGTAAACAAGTCAGAACCATATCCAAATAATTAGTTTACTCTCCAATGGCAAGCTTTCATCAATCTCAGGTTGCAAGATGGCTTACACCTATTAAATTCTTTCTAAGCCACCATTGGTTATCCCCTTCACTCTCCACTGGTAAATCTGCTTCTTTTTCAGATCGATGCAGAACTTGAGGAGAGAATCAGCCCATCACACTTCACCAGGGCCCCGGCTGAAACCATAGAGTAATTTGGAAAATGATAGAAAGAGTGCTGTCTTCTTGGTGAACCTCATATCAGCACAAGGGTGAAGGAGATAGACACAGAGGTTATCAACTCCTACCAAATCAGAGATCCAGAGACACAAAGGCTTCCAAGAGCCCATCACTGAAGTAGACCTAAAATGAACTCAACTTGGCTCAGGGGAATTCATGTAAGAGGGGGCAGAAAGATTGTTAGAGCCACAAGTTGTGACATCAAACCCAGAGACATTGCCTCTTCCCCATAACTGATGGTTACCCCCACAATGCATAAGCTACAATCCCTATGGGGATAACCGGCATCCCCAACAATGAGGGTCTCTTTGGAGGTGGGGAACAGGGATGAGGGTAAGGATGGTAGCAACATGTGCTGTTTACACACTGAGTATATCCATAACCATATATATATATATATACACACAGATATATGCTTAAACATGTTGATCAGCCAATAAAGACAAGTCAGTAAATGGATATCTTAAAAAAGCAAATCTCAGGACTGGAGAGATGAGGATCCAGGTTCAATTCCCCAGTTACCATGTGAGTCAGATGCACAAGAGGGAGTATGCATCTGGAGTTCATTTGTAGTGGCTAAAGGCCCTGGCATGCACATTTCTCTCTTTCTGTCTCTCTTTCTCTCTATCTCTATCTTTCTCTCTCTCTCTCTCAAATAAATAAATAAACATTTTTTTAAAAAAAGAAGATAGGATATATATGTGAGTTGACACTTTACTGATGAAGAAATACAAATAATCAAGCAAAATCAAACACAAAGAAGGGAGAAATAAGGTGAACTTCCTTATTCATTAAGAAATAAAGATTAGGACTCCCAGTTAAGATGGCAGCATAGGTACCACGCCAAAGCAGCCTGGGGGGGGGGGGGGCAAAAAACTCTCAACAAAATATACACATTTACTAAAAAGTGAGGTGTATAGGAAATTGAAATGGCAGCAGAGAAGTAGGAGAGATTCAGAGCCCACATAGGGCAACAGAAGCAGCTCCAGCAGGTCCTCCAACTGTGGCAGCCGCCGCAGTGCAACAGAAAGCTGCCAGGCTTGGCTTGAGCCACAGGAAAGCCAGGCGAGGGGATTTTCCACTCACACCAGAGCTCTCTGCAAACTCAAGAAACGTGAAGAGAGAGCAGCAGTGAACAACAGAGGAGCAGATCACAAGATAGAAGAACACGTGGAACAGCAAGAGAACTAGAGCAGCATTGGCAGCCTCCCCTCCCCCAACATCAGTGCCTAGCTCCAGCGAACAGAGCAGTGGTCCAGGGACCTGGCCACACCAACTTGAACTGACAGTGGGAACCAAGCAGGAGCAGAGGTAACTGTGATTCCACCAGGGAAGGGTCTCACCTGGTCACAAGCTAAATTGGAACCCTCAACAGATCAGATATCTTAACCTCCTTGTTGTCAGTATTAAGGGTGTGGGTGGAGCACTACACACTGAAAGGGACAGTTAGAGGATCTGGTTGTCATAATACCTATTCCCGGATAAATACTCTGAGCAGTTTTTCCTTGAAAGTTTACATTGTTTAGTTAAATTTTAGAATCTGCCTGTATTTTGCTCCACTCAGCCTACTTGAATACTCTCATAGCAGGAAAACTCTACACCTAGGGTTACTTTTGTAGATACTCTGAGAGTCTTGAGAGCCACACCCAATAACTTAAGCTCCTACCCTGAACTTATATAACATCAGATTATCTGATACATCTAATAATGCCCAACTAACTAGGAAATCCAATCATTAAATAATCCAGGATACAAAAATATATACATTATAACACAAGAAACACCAAAAATCAAGACAAAATAAATCCACCAAAAAGTATTAATGCATCAGAAATGAGCTCCAGTGAGAATGAGTTAGAGAAAATGCCTGAGAAAGATTTCAAAAGGATGATTATAAATATGTTCAAAGAAGTCAAAGAAGAAATCAAAGGAATGAAAGTGGAAATCAAAGAAAACACAGAACACCAATTTAATGAAATGAAGAGGTCAATATTAGACATAAATAAGGAAATAGAAATAATAAAGAAAAACTAGTCACAATTACTAGCAATGAAGAACACAGCTAATGAAATAAAAAACTACGTAGAAAATCTCACCAGTAGAATAGATGAAGGAGAGGACAGAATATCTAAGCTAGAAGACCAGGTGGCAGATCTAATACAGTCCAACGAAGAGAAAGACAAACTAATGGAAAAGTATGAATGAGAATTTCAAGATATTCATGACACTATGAAAAGATCAAACCTAAGAATTCAGGGCATAGTAGAAAGAGAAGAATTTCACTCCAAAGGCATAGTAGGCATCTCAACAAAATCATAGAAGAAAACTTCCACCAAATTGGGAAAGAGGTGCCAATGCAGATACAGGAATTCTTTAGAACACCAACGAGACAAAACCTGGAAAGAACCTCTCCTCGCCATATCATAATCAAACTACCAAACATACAAACGAAAGAAAAAATATTGAAAGCAGTCAGAGACAAAAATCAAGTTACCTACAAAGGCAAGCCTATCAGGATTACAGCAGATTACTCAACACAAACTTTAAAAGCCAAAAGGGCAGGGACTGATGTATTCCAAGTCCTGAAAGATAACAACTGTCAACCAAGGTTACTTTATCCTGCAAAATTATCCATTCAAATAGATGCAGAAATAAGGACATTCCATGACAAAAAGCAAGCTAAAGGAGTATTTGAAGACAAAACCAACTCTACAGAAAATATTTGAAAGAATCCTCCATGCTGAAGAAAAAGAAAAGCACACATATAAGGAATCAGGAAAAAACAAACAATACTCAAATACTAGTTAAAACAAGACAACGAACATAAAACCAGAAGAACTACAAAAAAATGGCAAAAGTGAATACACACCTTTCAATATTATCTCTTAATATCAACGGCCTCAATGCCCCAACCAAAAGGCATAGGTTCACAGACTGGGTTAAAAAGCAGGATCCTTCAATTTGTTGCCTCCAAGAAACCCACCTTTCTACAAAGGATGGACAGTGTCTTAGGGTGAAAGGTTGGAAAGCGGTGTTCCAAGCAAATGGACCCAGAAAACAAGCAGGGGTTGCTATCCTAATATCTGACAAGGTAGACTTCAGTCCAACATTAGTTAAGAAACAGAAGAAAGGTCACTTTATATTGATTAAAGGCACACTCCAACAGGAGGACATTACAATCCTAAACATATACGCACCTAACATGGGGGCTCCCAAATTCATCAAACAAATGCTATTAGAACTAAGGTCACAGATAACACCAAACACAGTGGTAGTGGGTGACTTCAACACCCCACTCTCATCAATTGACAGGTCATCCCGGGAAAAAATAAACAGAGAGTCATCTGGACTAAATGAGGTCATAGAAGGAATGGACCTAACAGATATCTATAGGACATTTCATCCAAATGCTGCAGAATATACATTCTTTTCAGCAGTACAAGGAACCTTCTCTAAAATAGACCATATATTAGGACACAAAGAAAAGCTTAACAAATACAGGAAAATTGAAATAATTCCTTGCATTCTATCTGACCACAATGGAATCAAACTACAATCAATAGCAAGAAAGGCTATAAAGCATACACAAAATCAAGGAAATTAAACAACACACTACTAAATGATGAATGGGTCAATGAAGAAATCAAGAAGGAAATCAAAAAATTTACAGAGTCAAATGATAATGAGAACACAACATACCAAAATCTCTGGGACACAATGAAGGCAGTCCTAAGAGGTAAATTTATAGCTTTAAGTGCCTATATTAAGAAATTAGATGATGGAGAATGGAATTTCAAAGGGGACTGTGGCAGGTGGGGGGGGGGGAATTTCCATGGAATATTTTTTTATAACCATGGAAAATGCTAATAAAAATTTTTAAAAAAGAAAGAAATTAGAAAGGTCACAAGTAACCAACCTAATGCTTCACCTTAAAGCCTTGGAAAAAGAAGAACAAGGCAAACCAAAAATCAGTAGACGGGAAGAAATAATAAAGATTAGGGCAGAATTAATGAAATAGAAACAAAACAAAACAAAAACAATCCAAAGAATCAATGAAACAAAGAGTTGGTTCTTTGAAAGGATAAACAAGATTGATAAACCATTAGCAAATCTGGCCAAAAGTAAGAGAGAAGAGACACAAATTAATAAAATTAGAGATGAAAAAGGTAACATCACAACAGATTCCAGAGAAATTCAAAAATTATAGGGACATACTATAAAAGCATATACTCCACAAAGTATGAAAATCTGAAAGAAATGGATGATTTTCTTGCTTTATATGACCTACCTAAATTAAATCAAGATGAGATTAATCACTTAAATAGACCTATAACAATCATGGAGATCCAAACAGTTATCAATAATCTCCCAATTAAAAAAGCCCAAGTCCAGATGGATTCACTGCTGAATTTTACCAGACCTTCAAGGAAGAGCTAACACCATTGCTTCTTAAGCTTTTCCAGGAAATAGAAAAAGAAGGAATTCTACCAAATTCCTTCTATGAAGCCAGCGTCACCCTGATACCAAAACCAGGCAAAGGTAGAACAACAATGGAAAATTACAGACCAATCTCCCTCATGAACATAGATGCAAAAATTCTCAACAAAATATTGGCAAACAAAATACAGGAGTATATCAAAAAGGTCATTGACCCTGACCAAGTAGGCTTTATCTCAGAGATGCAAGGATGGTTCAACATATGCAAATCGATAAACGTAATACATTATATAAATGGACTGAAGGATAAATATCATATGATCATCTCATTAGACGCAGAGAAAGTGTTTGACAAAATCCAACATCCCTTCATGATAAAAGTCCTAGAGAAACTAGGAATAGAAGGAACATATCTCAATATAATAAAGGCTATTTATGACAATCATAGAGCCAACATATTACTAAATGGGGAAATACTTGAAGCTTTTCCACTAAAATCAGGAACAAGACAATGGTATCCACTGTCCCCACTTTTATTTAATATAGTACTAGATATCTTAGCCATAGCAATAAGGCAAGAGACACACATAAATGGGATACAAACTGGAAAGGAAGAAATCAAGGGAAGTTGATGCCTAAGTGCCACTGAGGGACCCGCGAAAATGAACCCTTTAACAAAGGTGAAGTTGATCAACCAGCTGAATGAGCGAGAGGTTCAACTCGGGGTGGCGGATAAGGTGTCTTGGCACTCGGAATACAAGGACAGCACCTGGATCTTTCTGGGAGGGCTTCCTTATGAACTGACTGAAGGGGACATCATCTGTGTGTTCTCACAATATGGAGAGGTTGTTAACATCAATCTTGTGCGAGACAAGAAGACTGGGAAATCCAAAGGATTTTGTTTCCTGTGCTATGAAGACCAAAGGAGCACAATTCTGGCCGTTGACAATTTGAATGGAATCAAGATCAAGGGAAGAACTATCCGTGTGGATCATGTGTCTAACTATCGAGTGCCTCAAGAATCCGAAGAAGTAGATGATATAACTAGAGAGCTCCATGAGAAGGGTTGTGGGGCTAACACTCCTCCACCGAGTTCATCCGAAGAGTCTGAAGATTCCAAACCCACCAAAAAGCACAAAAAAGACAAAAAGGAAAAAAAGAAAAGAAAGAAAGACCAAGAGAAGACTGACCATGAGGTACAGGCAGAGCAAGCACCCTCCTTTGTGTCTCCCAGAAGCAAGATGATAAAGGACAAAAATGAGCCTGGCCCCAAGAAGCACAGCAGCAAGATCTCAGAGAGAGTTGAGAAGTCTGAATCCAGAGAGGGGCGGAAGCACTGCCCAGATTCTCCTGAAGTTAGGCATTCCGGCCATGGTCGAGTAGAGGACCCCAAGAGGGAATCAAAACATGAGAAACCCAAACATGAGCACAAGTCTTCAAGTAGGAGGGAGTCTAAAGAAGACAAGAACAAGGAGAGAGAGAAAGGGCAAAGCACAAGCACACATTCCAGCAGGCACAGCCAGCATTCTGAAGGGCAAAATCACAGAAGTAGAAGTAGGAGCCTAGATAAATCCCACAGGCATAAAAGGCACCGATGCTCCTGGGAACGGGAGTCCTTCCATTCCAGGGACCATAGGCAACACTGAAGTCTGTTTCACTCGCCCAGTTGATATGAAAACACACTTTGTTGTTTATTCACTTCTGTTGTTAATATTTTTGTACATAAAATTTCTGGAGCTGAATTCTTTGCATTGTAGAATTATTGAGACAACTCTAGTTTGAACAGCCAGATACTTTGAGTATTTTAGCATGTTACATTGCCCCTGGGAATATGCTTGGTATTGACCAGAGTCTGTATCCTAAATTTTGGTTTAAAGAAATGGTCCATAAGCCTGGTGTGGTGGCACATGCCTTTAATCCCAGCACTCGGGAGGCAGAGGTAGGAGAATCTCCATGAGTTGGAGGCTACCCTGACACTACATAGTGACTTCCAGGTTGACCTGAACTAAAGTGAGACCCTCCCTCAAACAAACAAACAAACAAAAAGATATGGTCCATGAACCCAATTTGAGATGAAGTTGCCAGGAAAGGTGTTTAAAATATAGCATTGTGGGACCTTTCCAGAAGGCAATTTAACTATGGAGAAGCAGTGCTCCCTAGTTTCAGATAGCTTCACATGGATGCAGTAGGATTCTTAGGATCAGCCTGTTTCCTATTCAAACTCTTTGAAAACTTTTGTTTTTAAGTTTAGAGAGACTATTAGATTAAGAGAAGGTAAGAGGAAAGATTAAGCCTTGCTGGCAGGCACCTTAACTGTTGAGCCATCTCTCTAGCCTCCCATGGATATTATTTTTAAGAATCTTCCTTCCCCCAAAACATTACAGGCCATTACTGAGGCCCTTGGTTTCCTACCAGGAATAGATGGTAAGACCCTATGGCTGAAGACTCCACATACTTTGGCTGCAAGGCCACTGAAAAATCTTGCTGGAACTGAGCTGATAACCTCCTCCATGTAGACCAGCAGACAGCAAGCTGGAAGAAGCCATTCTGCATGCAGTTCAATGGGAGAGAGAGAAATCACCAGTGAAGATACTCAACAGTGGACACTGCAAGCCTTTTATTTGGCCAGCCAGGCCAAATGAGCCAACGGGTGCAATAGTGGTACATCTATCATGGTGGAAACCAACTGCCCTCTAATTGGACTGGAGGCCCACTCCATGGGAGGGAATACATCCCTGATACTAAAAACCTAAACGGTTAGCCATGAGCCCTAGGGGTGTAACATCTGTTGCTGTCTGGCTAAATGTATATACTATGCTCATCAAACTGCCCAGTAAGCACTTCTCTCAATTTTCATATCTATATATTAATGCTACTCTTACTTTTGGTAGAGAATCTTCTCTTTTCAGATGGCAGTGACCTTGGGATGACTCAGAAGGCATCATGGTGCTGGGAAGAAGTAACAGGAGTGCTCAGCACTGCAATATCTCTATCACACCTTCCATGGCTCAGGGTCTACTGCGGAAGAGGTGGCAGAAAGAATGTAAGAGCCAAAGGAAGGGTAGGACTCCTTACAACGTGCTCCTCCAGACACAAAATGGCCTGAATATCCATGACCTCACAGTGTCTGACACTACCTACACAAGACCATCATAATAGGAGGAAAAGATGATGACATCCAAATCAAAAGAGAGACTGATTGAGAGGAGGAGGGAATATGATGGAGAGTGGAGTTTCAAAGGGGAAAGGGGGGGGAGGGCATTACCATGGGATATTGTTTATGATCATGGAAGTTGTTAATAAAAAATAAATAATAAAAAATACAAGACTTCTAAAAAAAAAAAGAAATCAAGTTATCATTATTTGCAGATGACATTATTCTATATATAAATGACCCTAAAGACTCTACCAGCAAAACTGTTAGAGCTGATAAAAACCTACAGCAATGTAGCAGGATACAAAATAAATACACAGAAATCAGTAGCCTTCATATATGCTACCAACAAACACACAGAGGATGAAATCAGAGAATCACTCCCATTCACAATTGCATCAAAGAAAATAAAGTACCTTGGAATAAACCTAACCAAGGAAGTAATGGATCTCTACAATTAGAACAATAAAACACTCAAGCGAGAAATTGCAGAAGACACTAGGAAATGGAAAAACATCCCTTGTTCCTGGATTGGAAGAATCAATATTGTGAAAAATGACAATCTTACCAAAACCAATCTACATATTTAATGCAATCCCCATCAAAATTCCAAAGGCATTCTTCCCAGAAATACAAAAAACAATCCAAAAATTCATTTGGAATCACATAATACCTCAAATATCTAAAATAATACTGAGCAACAAAAATAAGGTGGGAAGTATCACCATACCTGATTTTAACCTATACTACAGAGCCATAGCAACAAAAAGAGCATGGTACTGGCACAAAAGCAGATATGTAGATCAATGGAACAGAATAGAGGACCCAGGTATAAGTCCAGGTCGCTATAGCCACCTGATATTCAATAAAAATGACAAAAATATTCATTGGAGGAAAGACAGCCTATTCAGCAAATGGTGCTGGGAAAACTGGATATGTATCTGTAGAAGGATGAAAATAGATTCTTCTCTCTCTCCATGCAAAAGAATTAAATCCAAATGGACTAAAGACCTTAACATCAGACCTGAAACTCTGAAACTGCTAGAGGAAAAAGTAGGGGAAACCCTTCAACATATTGGTCTTAGCAAAGACTTTCTAAATATAACCCCAATTGCTCAGGCAATTAAACCACAGATTAATCACTAGGACCTCATGAAATTACAAAGATTTTGTACTGCAAAGGATACTGTGAATAAAGCAAAGAGGCAATCTACAGAATGGGAAAAAAATCTTTGTCAGCTATATATCTGATAGAGGATTAATATCTAGAATATACAAAGAACTCAAAAAGTTAAATAATAAGAACTCAAACAAGCCAATTAAAAAATGGGCTATGGAGCTAAATGGAGAGTTCTCAAAAGAAGAAATACGGATGGCGTATAAGCATCTAAAAAATATTCTAGATCCCTAGTCATCAAAGAAGTGCAGATTATAACTACATTGAGATTCCATCTCACCCCTGTCAGATTGGCTACCATCATGAAAACAAATGATCATAAATGCTGGCGGGGATGTGGCAAAAGAGGAACCCTTCTACACGGTTGGTGGGAATGCAATCTGGTCCAGCCATTGTGGAAATCAGTGTGGAGGTTCCTAAGACAGCTAAAAATTGATCTACCATATGACCCAGCTATAGCACTCCTAGGCATACATCCTAAGGACTCATCCCATTTCCTTATAAGGAAATGCTCAACCAGGATTATTGCCACTTAATTCATAATAGCTGGGAAATGGAACCCGCCTAGATGTCCCTCAACTGATGAGTGGGTAATGAAGACGTGGCACATTTATACAATGGAGTTCTACTCAGCGGTAAAGAAAAATGAAGTTATGAAATTTGCAGGAAAATGGATGGATCTGGAAAGGATTATACTATGTGAGGGAACCCAGGCCTAGAAAGCCAAGCACCACATGTTCTCCTTCATATGTTGATCCTAGCTACAGATGATTGGGCTTCTGTGTGAGAAGGAAAAAACTCAGTAGCAGAGACCAGTAAGTTAAAAAGGAGATATAAAGGGAAGAGAAAGGAAGGGAGGAGGGTACTTAATAGATTGGCATTATATATATGTAAGTAGAAGAATGTATTATCAGGGGTGAAAAGGCCCAAAGTGAGGTCAGGGGAAGAGATTGAGTAAAGGAAAGGTGGAGGGAGGGCTAATCAAAATCTAAGAGAATGCAAATAAATCATATGGAATCCTCTGGTTTTGGACAATGGAACACTCAGGAGCCATAGATCATTGTCAGAAAATTTTCAGTGCCTGGGATGTGATACCTCTAGTGAGTTGTTGGCCAGGGAGGTCCCTGATGCCCCCAAAACATTATAGGCCATTGCGGAGGCCCTTGGTTTCCCACCAGGAACAGATGGTAAGACCCTATTGCTGAAGACTCCACATACTTGGGCTGCAAGGTCACTGAAAAATCCTGCTGGAACTGAGCTGATAACCTCCTCCAAGTAGACCAGCTGACAGAAAGCTGGAAGAAGCCATTCTACATGTAGTTCAATGGGAGAAAGAGATGCCACCAGTGAAGGTACTCAAGAGTCGACACTGCAAGCCTTATAATTGGCCAGCCAGGCCAAATGAGCCAATGGGTGTATTAGTGGCACGTCTGTCATGGTGGAAACCAACTGCCCTCCAATTGGACTGGAGGCCCGCTCCATGGGGGGAATACATCCCTGATACTGAAAACTTAAAACAGGTAGTCATGAGCCCTAGTGGTGTAATGTCTGCTGATGTCTGGATTAGTATATATACTATGCTTATCAAACTGCTCAGTAAGCACTTGTCTTAATATTTATACCCTTATATTAATGCTACTCTCACTTTGGGTAGAGAATCTTCTCTTTTCAGATGGCAGTGACTTTGGAATGACTCAGAAGGTATCATAGTGCTGGAAAGAAGTGATTGGAGTACTGAGTAACATCTTGATCACACCTTGCAAGGCTCAAGGTCTAATGTGGAAGAGGTGGTGGAAAGAATGTAAGAGCCAAAGGAAGAGTAGGACTCCTTACAACATGATCCTCCAGACACAAAATGGCCTGCATATCCTTGACCTCACTGTGCCTGACACTACCTACACAAGACCATCATAAGAGGAGGAAAAGATCATGACATCAAAATAAAGAGAGACTGAGTGAGATGGGGAGGGGATATGATGAAGAATGGAATTTCAAAGAGGAAAATTGGGTGGCAGGGAGGGTATTACCATGGGATATTTTTTATAATCATGGAAAATGTTCATAAAAATTGAGAAAAAAAAAGAAATAAAGATTATACAGGACTTGTGCTTACCTTATTCCCAGCACTTGGAATGCAGAGGTAGGAGGATTGATGAGCCCAAAGCCACCCTGATACTATACATAGTGAATTTCAGGTCAGTCTGAGCTAGAGTGAGACCCCACCTCAAAAAACCAAAAGTATTTTTAAAAAAAAGAAAGATTAAAGCTGGACATGTTGGCACACACCTTTAATCCCAGCACTCGAAAGGCAGAGGTAGGAGGATCACCATGTGTTTGAGGCCACCCTGAAACTACATAGTGAATTCCAGGTCATCTGGGGCCACAGTGAGACCCTACCTCAGGAAAAAAAAAAAAAGAAAGAAAGATGAAGACAAAAGTTAATGTATTGTTGGTCTAATATAACTATTCACAATCACAATGGAGAGATAAACTGGTTCATCTGTGTTTAGTCAACTGACACATGAATATTCTAAATACATCCTTTCACCTGTTTTTCCATCTTTATCACATATAATTGTGTAAAAAGATATGTACAAGAATATTTGTTAGTGTACTACTTGAATAAAAAGTTCTTATACTTAAATGAATTTAGTAAACTCTCATTTCTTTTCATAGTGCATACATCTTTCCCCTTAAATGAATTTAATTAAGGAAAATAGCATGAAATAATTTACTAAAATTACTTGAGTTATCCACTAGATGTCAGGATTGTTCCACAAACATAAAAGTATACTGGAAGGAACTGAATTTGAAAATTGGGAAGAACTCTAGAAATGTAGTCCTTACCCCAGCACCATGGAGGCAAAGGTCGGAGGATCGCTGTGAGTTCAAGACCAGCCTGAGACTACATAGTGAATTCCAGGTCAGCCTGGGCTTGAGCAAGACCCTACCTCAAAAAGCCAAAAGCAGAAAAGAAAAGAGAAGAAATATAGTCCTTAATTCTAAACCAAGTGATTATCTATGTCACTCTGGGCAGCTGTAAAATGTGGGTGTAAAGGCCAGGCGTGGTGGCGCACGCCTTTAATCCCAGCACTCGGGAGGCAGAGGTAAGGATCGCCATGAGTTCAAGGCCAACCTAAGACTACAGAGTTAATTCCAGGTCAGCCTGGACCAGAGTGAGACCCTACCTCAAAAAAAAAAAAAAAAAAGAAAATGTGGGGTGTAAGGCCATGATGACATACAGGACCTTGTAAAGCACATCATTTATTAAAGTGGACTCCAAATTACCTTTTAAAAATGTCTTTCTCATTTAAAAAAAAAAAAACAAATTTTTGTGTTTTTTTAAACTTCTTTTACAAGGCCTTAGCCTCAAATCATTAAAATTGAATAGATTCCTATGTTGTTACTTGGTGGATCTTTTTTATTTTGGTGATTCACTGGACTTCAAGTGAGAAAACACCCCCTGTGGTGGGGCAGGTCAGATAAATGTCTAGGAAACGGGGTGAGGAAACAGCATGCTAGGAAGACAAGGCTCCTGACCTGGCCTTCAGGTGTCTACTTCATTGTCCTAAAAGCTGAATATTTTACAGTGTATCACTTACTGTGAGAAGTGTGAATACGTTAGGAAACCTAAGGCCCTGGATCACATTCAGCCTATCAAAATCCATATTCCTTAGTGCTCACCTAGGAGTGGATGTGCACACTTAATGCTGGTCCAAAATAAATAAGCACAAAGTTATTGGTAAATGGATATTGTTTGCTTGTTTCTGAACTAATAAACTAATCTTAGAGCAAATATTGAAACTGAATCCACATTTAGCTTCTGATTTAAATGTTCCAAATATAGAAATTGCATGTAGACAGAGGGCAAAACAAATATTTGTCTAGAAAATGAGAATTTCTTCCTTATGGAAAGAAGCAGGAGTTAAACAGGATTTAATAAGTAGTATTTATCCATGCCATGCAACACAAGTCTAAAATACAGGTACATGGCCATATCATACAGGCCTTTGCAAAACAGCCCTTCACATAATCTTCAAGTTATCATTAAGAATGTCTTTCTTGGGCGCAAGAGATGGCTTAGTGGTTAAGGCACTTGCCTGTGAAGCCTAAGGACCCAAGTTCGGTTCCCCAGTACCCACATAAGACAGATGCATAGGGTGACTCAAGTGTCTGGAGTTTATTTGCAGTGGCTGGAAGCCCTGGCATGCCCATTCTCTCTGTCTCCTCTTTTTCTCTTAAATAAATAAATAAATATTTTATAGAAAAGAATATCTTTCTTGCCAGCTGCGGTGGCACACGCTTTTAATCCCAGCACTCGGAGGCAAAGGTAGGAGGATCGCCATGAGTCCGAGGCCACCCTGAGACTACAGAGTGAATTTCAGGTCAGCCTGAGCCACAGTGAGACTCTACCTCAAAAAAAAAAAAGAAAAAAGAGAGAATGCCTTTCTTGGGCTGGATAGATGACTCAGAGATTGCAAAGCCTGGTGGCCTGGGTTTGATTCCCCAGTACCCACATAAAGCCACTTGCACAAAGTGGCACATGTGTATGGAGTTCGTTTGCAGTGGCCAAAGGTTCTGGCATCCTCTCGCTCTCTCTCCTTGCAAAAATAAATAAGTAAATAAATAAATAAGATTTTTTTATTGGGCTGAACAGATAGCTTAGTGGTTACAGGTACTTGCTTGCAAAGCCTGACAGCTCAAGTTCAATTCCCCAGTACCCACATAAAGCAAGATGCACAAAGTGTCATATACATCTGGAGCTGGATTGTTTGCAACAACAGGGGGCTCTGGTGTGCCTATATCTCTCTCTTTCTTTCATAAACATATATATATATATAGAGAGAGAGATATATAGATATGTACACACACACATATATGTTTGTTTTGTTTTGTTTTTCACAGTAGGATCTTGCTATACCCCAGGCTGACCTGGAATTCACTGTCATTCCAGGCTGGCCTCAAACTCACAGTAATCCTCCTAACCTTTGCCTCCTGGGATTAAAGGCGTGTGCCACCATACCTGGCATAAACAAGTATTTTAAAAAGAATGTTTCTTGACAGTGAGAGTACAGAAGAAAGTGCATCATTATGCTAGATGGTAATTTTAGAAACAGTCACTCAATTTAGTTTTCTATGAAGGATAAAATCTAATCTTAATAGTGAACAGGACTAAGAAGACCTCATTTTAGCAAAACAAAATGTGGAATAACAAACCTGAGGACACAGCTGCCTTTTTATATGTCTTTTGTTTGAAAAGAATTACAGTAACAAAGTGATACTTACATTAAGTGGGGTTTAGCTGTAATTACCATGAACTGCTAATGCCTCCTGTCTTAGGACCATTCTACAATTTTTAAAGCTAGTTTTTATACATGATGCTATTTGACTTTCTCCTGGAGGATTAGGGTTTTTTGTGTATTTATATAAAACATACTAACAACCTACTATCAGTTTTTCTACCCTATCTATAATTTCACTAAGATAAATGGTCTTTAACCTTTGGCACTTCAAAGACAGAAAAATGACTACTGAGTTTGTGGACAAATTTCCCTGGAAAAGTATATTCATCAGTGTCCTCCCCTTCAACCCTCCTCCTGGCCAGAGGAGATGCCTCACAGATCTATTCACATCTCCTTGGGGTGGATATGGCTAATAACTAATGGAATATGAGCACTTACACCTTACATATTTCCTGCCCTAGAACTAAAGGTTAGTTCTGCATCTCAAGCTAAACAGAATAGTGCAGTGGCTCCAGGCTGGTTGAGGACTGGACCTTTCTATGGTGTTTCCTGTACCTACCCAAACTCCTGTCCAGCATGGAAGAGTCAACTTTTCACTGGGCCCCTCTGCCAAGCTGTCACAGAAGGAATTAAGTGTTTATTTCTTCCTCTTTTTCCCGTTAAAAATCCTAGCAGAAGCTGAATGTAGTGGCACACACTTGCAATCCCAGCACTTGAGGCTGAGCCAGGAGGAGAGCAGAGGCTAGGCTAAGCTACATATGTCTATGTCATTCTCAATAGATGATTGATAGATAGATAGATAGATAGATAGATAGATAGATAGATAGATAGACAGACAGACAGACAGACAGACAGACAGACAGACAGATAGATAGATAGATAGATAGATAGATAGATAGATAGATAGATCTGTATACACACAAATCCTTGCAGAAATAGGGTTAGGTCTTTAAAACTATTGACTGTATTTCTTTATCTTATTTGAAGCAGACAGTTTAACCAGAAAAAAAAAATAGTTATATTCTGTTACCTTAGATTCACAACATATTTTGGGTAAAATATACTCATTACGCAAGTTTGAGTATTAGCATAAACTTGTCATGTTTTCTTTGGGGAATCAAACTACCTACAAAGGAAATTCTAATGCTTTACTTTCTTCAATTCCACCCCAACCTGAGATAACAGAACTTTGAAAATTCGTCCACTGCTCACTCATAACCACACTGATAGAAGTACTATGAATATTATAGGTCTTGACTTTCAAATATGAAAACACAAACAGGAACAGAGATTTCAAATGCCAACCCAAAGCACGTAGAACAATACCTGGTACTAAAGAGATCTCAGTTCTCCTGATTCCATGTGCTTCCTATTGTATCCACTTAAAAATTATGAGAAATGCAGCCCAGTGATGTTTATATCTGCATTTGTGTGTATGTGTATGTGTGTGTGTGTGTGTGTGTGTGTGCATATGTGTTGTGCATGTATGAATGCATATGAGTGCATATGTTTGTGCTGGTGAACATGTGGGTAGAAGTCAGTGATCAATGTTGGGTATCTTTCACAATCACTCTCCACCTTATTTTTTCTTTTTTATTAACAACTTCCATAATTATATACAATAAACCATGGTAATCCCCCACCCCTTTCCCTTTGCATCACACCCCTTCCCCTTCTCAATCAGTCCTTATTTTATTTTGATGCCAATGTCTTTTCCTCCTATTATGATGGCCTTGTGTAAGTAGTATCAAGCATTGTGAGGTCATGGATATCCAGGCCATTTGGTGTCTGGAAAAGCACATTGTAAGGAGTCCCAACCTCCCTTTGCCTCTTATATTCTTTCTGCCACCTCTTCTACAATGGACACTGAGCCTTAGAAGGTATGATAGAGATATTTCAGTGCTGAGCACTCCTTTGCTACTTCTCAGCACTATGGCTCCTTCTGAGTCATCATAAGATCATAACCATCTGAAAAGAGAGGCTTCTCTTACCAAACATGGGAGTAGTATTAATACATGGTTATGAACATTAAGAGAAGTGCTTACTGGATAGTATAGTGAGTATAGTATATATTTTTAGCCAAACACCAGCAGATGTTACACCTCTAGGGCTCATAATTTCCCCCATCATAGGTTTTCAGTATCAGGGATGTATTCCCCCCCCCCCGCCCGCCCCGGAGCAGGACTCCAGTCCAATTAGAGGGCAGTTGGTTTCCCCCATAACAGACATGCCACTATAGGACCTGCTTGGTCATTTGACCTGGCTGGTGAAATTCAGCTCTTTCAGTGTCCAGTGTTGTTCATCTCCATTGGTGATTTCTCTTTCTCTCATGGAACTGCATGCAGCATAACTCTTTTCCAGCTTTCTGTCAGCTGGTTTACAGGGAGGAGATTTTCAGCTCAGTTCCAGCAGGATTTCTCAGGGACCTTGCAGCCCAAGTATTTCGCCACCTTATTTTTTGTTTGTTTGTTTGTTTGTTTGTTTGTTTGTTTGTTTTGAGACAGTGTCTCACTGAGCCCAGAGCTAACCTTATTTAGTTGGACTAACTAGTTAGAAAGCTCCAGGAATCTGTCTCCACCTCCTCAGCATTGGGATTACAAGCTTGTGCTGCTGTGTCTGGCTTTTCTGTGGGTGCTAGGAACCTAAACTCAGGTATTCATGCTTACATGGCAAACATTTTACTGACTAAGCCACCTCCCAGTCTTGTGCATCAGTATTGTACCTTTGTAGAGTTTTGTTTCTCCTTTCAAAAAGCTATTTCCATGACTCTTGTTATTCCTGGTGGAGTGAACAGGCCATTGAGAAACATCCCATCTAAAAACCTGATTTAAGGTAGAAGATCTTTCTCTCACCTGTTTAAATGTACTCTGATGACTGCTTGTTCCTGTTGAGGTCTAAGAAAGAAACTCTCTGCCTTTTAATGGCTCAGCTCTCACACTGAAACAAGTATCTTTTTCATGATTTTATTGTGGGGGAGGGGAACGGGCATGTGATTTTGCTGTATAAGGCTTTCAAGTAGAGTTTGGAGTTGTGTTGTGTCCACAAGCAAAAGACCATGATACCTTCAAGGAAAAATGTATGCATTAGATAACCTTCCTTTAGTATATATTTATAATGCTTTTGGCTCTGTGTTTAGTGTTAATAAACAATGTTCATCAAATAAGGTATCAAAACAGAAGCACACATGAAACAAGGTTATGCACAAGGCCAGTTGATTAAAATATTTTGATCAGAGGTTCCCAGACATCTAACCCTGTATTCCACTTTTAGTCACAGTGTTTATAGTGACTAGAAAATGAAAGTAGCATGAATAATAAAGACAATACTTAGAAACAATTTCATGTGTGTTGGCTTGAGGGGCAACACCTCAACCCTACATGTCAGAGCCCGTGTGGATTCCCTAATATCTCCTACTGCTGAGACCACATAAACTAAACAGAGTAGTACCTAAGATTTGAATTTGGTAAATCGGCACTCAATAGAAATTTGTCTTTGAAAGTAATGAACAACAAAGTAAATTTCTTTGACTGCTACCCCTTTGGGACAAGTTTAAAGAGAAAAGCAATCTTTGATAATGTTGACCATGGAGAAATTCTTTGTCCCAGGCTATCAGAAAGGGTAAGTATGTGTGCACATGTGCGCGCACACGTACGTGCACGCACACACACATCAAATTTCATATTCTACTCATCTTCTTATTTGAAAACTCATTGACTTCTTTGTTTCTGGTATAGAATCATTAAAAATATGACTGCAGCCAGGAATGGTGGCACACACCTTTAATTGCAGTACTTGGAAGGCAAAGGTAGGAGAATTGCTATGAGTTCAAGGCCATCCTGAACTACAGAGTGAATTCCAGGTCAGAGTAGAGTGAGATGATCCTACCTTGAAGAAAACAAACAAACAACAACACACACATATAATTTGCATTATAAGAAGTAGCTAACATCTAAGAGGACTGTTCATTTTCATAGTCTCTACTATAGCTGTGACTTTACTAATTAGAAATTATGAAGATGCTGGTAGGTGACAGTAGAAACCATTAAGTCCATAGCTCCCTCTAAAATAGAGATCTACTTTTCAAAAGACATGCATTTTTATGACCAGAATGAACATCATTTGGAGTTTAACTTTCAGAGTTGCTTTGATGAATTATAATGGTGAAGTCAGGAACATGCTGCAATGTCTTAATATGTTCTTCATATCTATCTGGAGGTACTTGGGATTGTCCTGGTTACAGATGGAAGTCTAAGGTCTACACCATAAGTAACCTTTCTATTGCACAGCAGGTAAGGAGGCAATTTGGACAGAATTCCACATTTGTCTGCCCCTAAAACTGGTGAATTGCCTTCCCTGTAGTGTCTTCACAAAAACAGGTTGTGAATTTGTGGGTTTCAACACAAAATAAAAATTCATCATCTTTTCAAACATAAAGAATTTTAAGACAATAACTGCAGAATATTAAACCAAGAGCAAAGTCCTTCTTAGTGCTGGCTCCTCTGTGATTGCACAGGTTTCAAGCTCACAGAGTTGGCCCTGCCCTCACACCAATGCCTCCAAAAGACAGGTCTGGCAGGAGCAGGGGGGTGAATCATGGGTGCTTCTGTTTGTCCTGGTGTGATTCATGCCTATGTCTTTGTGGAAGCATTGCTAATTACTCTTGGCAGTCTGAGTGCCTTTGCTTCTAATAAGGATTTTAGAGGCATCTGTTAAAACCAAAACAAATATTTCAACATAGAAATACAGGCTTCCAGACTTGACATATAATTGATAATGGCAGGTTTTTTAGGCAAAATAATAAGGGTAGGCTAACTTTCTTCTTGGCCATTTTCTTTTTTGAAACAATTTAGAACTTTTTTTGAAACAACTTTAAAATTTGATTTCTTAATTTCCTTGACTCTCACATACTTTTGTTCTAAATAAACTGAATTTGTGTCCATCATTCTTTTTTAAAAATATATTTATTGATAACTTCCATAATTGTGAACAATATCCCATGGTAATTCCCTACCCCCCCCATTTTCCCCTTTGAAATTCTACTGTCCATCATACCCCTTCCCCCTCTCAATAGTCTTTTATTTTGATATTATGAGCTTTTCTTGTTATTATGATGGTCTTGTGTAGGTAGTGTCAGGCACTGTGAGGTCATGGCCATTTTCTGTCTGGATTTGCATGTTGTAAAGAGTCCTACCTTTCCTTTGGCTCTTACATTCTTTCTGCCACCTCTTCTGCAATGGATCCTGAGCCTTGGAAGTTGTGACAGAGATATTTCAGTGGTGAGCACTCCTCTATCACTTCTTCTCAGCACCACGGTGCCTTCTGAGTCATCCCAAGGCCACTGACATCAGAAAAGAGAAGCTTCTCTAACCAAAAGTGAGAGTAGCATTAATATATGGGTATGAACATTAAGAAAAGTACTTACTTGGTAGTTTGGTGAACATAGTATTTATATGTTTAAAAATATTTTTTTTGTCATTTTTATTTCTTTATTTGAGAGTGACATAGAGAGAGAGGGAGAGAAAGAGACAGATAGAAAGGGAATGGGCGCGCCAGGGCTTCCAGCCACTGCAAACGAACTCCAGATGCGTGTGCCCCCTTGTGCATCTGGCTAATGTGGGTCCTGGGGAATCGAGCCTCGAACTGGGGTCCTTAGGCTCACAGGCAAGCGCTTAACTGCTAAGCCATCTCTCCAGCCTGTATTTATACATTTAGACAGACATCAGCAGGTGTTACACCCCTAGGGCTCATGACTACCCTGTTGTAGGTTTTCCATATCAGGGATGTATTCCATCCCATGGATCAGGCCTCCAGTCCAATTAGAGAACAGTTGGTTTTCCCCATTAACAGAAATGTCATTATTGTACCCATTGGCTTATTTGGTCTGGCTGGCCAAATTTAAGGCTTGAAGTGTCCACTGTTAAGTATCATCACTGGTGATTTCTCTCTCTCGATTGAACTGCATGCAGCATAGCTTTTACCAGCTTTCTGTCAGCTGGTCTACATGGAGGAGGTTTTCAGCTCAGCTCCAGCAGGATTTCTCAGTGACCTTGCAGCCCAAGTATATGCAGTCTTCAGCAATAGGGTCTTACCATCTATTCCTGGTGGGAACCAAGGGCCTCGGCAATGCCTTTAATGTCTTGGGGGCATCAGGGACCTCCCCAGCCAACAACTCACTGGAAGGTATCCCATCCATGGCGCTGAAAATTTTCTAATAAAATTTTTGACTCCTGAATGTTCCATTGTCCAAAAAAGTAGGTTTCCATATGACTTATTTATATCCTCTTAGATTTTTGATTAGCCCTCCCTCCACCTTTCCCTTACTTAATCTCTTCCCCTGACTTCACTTAGGTCTTCATCATTCTTTTTTTTTTTTTAATCTATTTGAAAGAGAAAAAATAGAGGGAGAGAGAGAGGGAGAGATAATGAGCATGCTAGGACCTCTAGCCACTGTAAACAAATTCCAGACACATGTACAATCTTGTGCATCTGGCTTTATGTGAGTCCTGGGGAATCAAACATGGGTCTTTTGGCTTTGTAGACAAGTGCCTTAACCACTAAGCCAGCTCTCCAGGCCCATTTGTTTTTCTTTTTCTTGTTTTCTTTCTTTTTTTTTTTTTTTTTGTTCTTTTGTTTTTAGAGGTAGGGTCTCACACTGACCCAGGCTGACCTGGAATTCATTAAGTAGTCTCAAGGTGGCATCGAACTCATGGCAATCCTCCTACCTCTGCCTCCTGAGTGCTGGGATTAAAGGTGTGTGCCACCACGCTCATTTGTTTTTCTTTAGCACGTTTAAGGACATAATTTCCTTTGAGCTGAGCTATAGATAATTCTCGTTACCAGAAGGTATTACAATTCCTTACTTTCAGTTCTGTTCATTGTCAAAACTAGGTGAAGACTATCAGTATTATAGTTCCACATGGAAAACGTGAGGTCTTCCTTACTCACTTTACCGTGCATTGGTTCCTCAGCTCTCAGGCCAGACAAGTTATACGTATAGGTTAATGAGAGGAGCCGAAGCTAGAATTAGGAGAAAGAGAACTTCCTCCTGGATCATGTTTATGTCCTCCATGAATCTCATGTTACCCAATTAAGAAGCTCAGTGTCCTCTCTGGGAGTGTGAAGCCATCAGATTTGGTGCTAGGAAAACAACAGATTAAGTACACTGTACTCAAATGTCAGTACAATTCAGCTCTGCTCCTAATGGGTCTTAGAATCTGCCATTTCCTCTTCCTCCTTGGAAAATATCCATTGTACTTTCTTTCTAAAATGAGTGACCCGAGATACAACTTGTTAGCTTCAAACACCATGTATTTTAAAAATAGAAATTGTTTACTGATCTTAGTAAACATCTGACAACATAACCACTATTTATATCAGATTTGAAATGCAAATGTTTTAAACTTCTATTCCACACTCCACATTTTATCACTGTTAAGTTTCTTGCTTTGGTAACAAGAACAGCTACTCATTCCTACCCAAAATTAGAACTTTACCCCCAATTTTTCTCTCCTAATACTGTCAGATCTGATTGTGCTATAACAGCTTGACAATAAATATGCAGCACTTTCTGAGAGAATCTGGGACCATGTGAGAGATCTTTTCTGATATGGAACAAATTCAAAATATCTCCTAACATCCAAACAAATATTCTTCAATTATTGTCTCTTCGATTGTAAAAATGTTAGTCAAACCTGTATCATCTCTAAAGCTTTGACTGGGCTTGGGAAGATATACTTCCCAGATAGATGTCTTATATGGCTTCAGACTTGCTACTGGTGGTTGCCAGGGGTCCTTAACTCAGTTCCTTCTGTGTTGATCATACAGTGTATATGGCTTCTCAGCATGGAGGCAACTTCCCAGAGAGCATGAAGGTGTAGTGCCATCATTTCTGCAAAAGCCTATTGCTAGTAGGTCATTTATTCCCAATGGGGAATAGAAATAGAATGGATATAAACACCAAGAAGCAGGATCTCTGAGAACCACCTTAGGGGCTACCTACCATGTTACTTATTCTATCATTCTTTCTATCTTAAGGAAATAGAAATGTATTATACAAGCAATTCTATGAATGCCAAAAAGTAGGATGCCACTTTACTGGCTAGCTACCATGTTTAGTTATTCTATCATTCTTTCTATCATTTAGTTAGACTATCCCCATAATAATTGAATTTGAAGTCTTTTTTGTTTTGTTCTGTTTTTGTTTTTTGAGGTAGGGTCTTGCTCTAGCCCAGGCTGACCTGGAATTCACTTCAGTCTCAGAGTGGCCTCAAACTTATGGCAGTCCTCCTGTCTCTGCCTCCTAAGTGCTATGATTAAATGCATGCACCACCATACCCAGCTGAATTTGAGGTCTTACACATCAATTTTGTGATACACTATTAATAATCACTAAAAATCAACTCCTACGTACGGATACAATGACAAAATTCTTCTACACACCAGTTTCTCTGTGCTGATTTCCTGATCCCATATCCTTTGATACACTCCTATTTGTACTCCTGAATAAGATGTGCCATTTGAAACTAAACCATGAGCTTACACTGTTGTGAGGGGATAAGTATGGAATAATGTTGAGTATGTGACCAGGGCTACAACTACATTCTACTTGGATCATTCTATTGCCTGTGAACAGTGGGGAAGGAAACAGAGTGATATTGGAGAAAGAAACCTCTTAACAGGTTATTTCAGGTGGCTCCTTCACCACTAATAAACTTTTATCTCAGCATTGGCCACGATCCCTAATTTCTTGCCAACTAACTTAAAACTCAGCAAATTAATCTGTTCAGAGCACTGGTATGCTAGTAAATGTTTAATAACCAGTTGTCAGAAAATAAGAGAAGCATTTGCCTGTCTCTGGGGTACAAATCATATATTGTGGCCAATTTCAAGGTACCAGTATGATGTCCCTATCCAGGGTGTTGGGAAGCGATATGTGCAGGTAGCTCTCCTGGGTTAGCACCTGGCTCCAGCACTGCCCTGCGACCTCTGAGCTCTTAAAGCAGAAGCAGCAGAGTAGTCAGCAGATTGGGAACACGAGGGCCTAGTTTAGTCAAAGCTCTCTTCCACATGGCTGGCAGAGGATAAGCTTCCCAGGCACCAGGAGTGGTCTGCGAGGCCCTGTAGCAGTCTTTCAACCCTTCCACTCCACAAGATTATTTTCTAAGAGTGCAGGCAAGAAAAGCATGGGAGGCTGGGCGTGATGACGCATGCCTTTAATCCCAGCACTCAGGAGGCAAAGGTAGGAGGATTTAGAGTTTGAGGCCAGCCTGAGACTATATGGTGAATTCCAGGTCAGTCTGAGCTAGAGTAAGACCCTACTTCAGAAAACCAAAAAAGAAAAAAGTGTGGAAAGAGAGAAGACTCATTTAAAGATTTCAGTGGCCTATATTGCTTTAAAAATTTACCAGGGGTATCCTTTCAAACTGGAGAATGTAAATCATATAGCAAGGCCACAGTTTAGACTATCAGTTAACACCTTTTCTAAGGAGAAGCTAGGATCCTTCCTATAATGTAAAATCCTGGAGTCGTGAATAGATGTTCCTTCTTTCTAAAACAGACTTTGGTGATACACAGGTCACCCCTAGACTGCTCTTCACAGGGATTTTCATACAAAGTCATTTATTTCTTCCCTTCGTATTCACAACTCACTATTTTCCAAATAGGCTGTGTAATTTGCTTTATGTTAATTCATAAAAATTGGCATTTCCCCCCAAAATGCAAGACAAACCAGAGGCCCCTCAATCACAGATGTGGACAAAGATAGGCAGGTGACAGAGCTGCTTTTCCTCCCTAAACCCCACTGTGCTCAGTGAGGGTGAAGGGCTCTGGAGAGCTCGAGGTACGGGCACTCAAGCAGGACCTTCCTGGACACAAGGCTCAAAACAATCAGAAGGTTCAGGGAGAATAACCTCTCCTGGTAAGGCTCCTCTGGAGTGTGTGTGATGGGAGGCACAAGGGGAAACAGGGAGCCCCTCAAGCTAATCTGTCAGGCTTGGTTAGGATTACAGATGTGGCTAATGCAAAGCAAACAAGAAAAGACCCCAGGCAACCCATGATTCTGTGACATTTACATCTCTTCTGTAAGAACTTTTCATTTAGTTCTGTGCGACAGAACTGACACTAATTCCTCAACATTCTTTCTTAATTATTATAATCATTTGATACCATTATTATAAAGGATGTTATAAACTAATAATTTAGTATCTCACTTCTAATATATTTTGGAAGAAACTAAATTTTTATAAAAATAAGTAAGATCAGCCTAAAGAAGGAAGCAAAAATGGGATCAATGATCTTGAGGTTTCCTC
This sequence comes from Jaculus jaculus, assembly GCF_020740685.1. NCBI lineage: Eukaryota > Metazoa > Chordata > Mammalia > Rodentia > Dipodidae > Jaculus > Jaculus jaculus. Next base: position 59,213,500 of record NC_059111.1, on the reverse strand, counting down.
AAGTCTGGACTGTTTGCAGTTAGACAAAGTATCATAAAAACAGTAAAATGTCTTCTCTACATTTTAGTAGAAAGTGTCTCATGTTGCTGATCTCATAATTAAAAAGCATTCAAGTAAGGTTATTTTTGCCCACTTAACACAATGCATAGTTTTTCTCTGTGAAATCAAGCCATTTTATACTGTTGGTTTTTTTCTCATTAGACTTGCAATTGTTTTAAACGCTTTTCTGTCATTTTGTCTATTTTTACTGCAAGCTTTTTTCTTCGTCATTTATATCAGTATGATCACATGGATTTTTATTTTGTTCAACAGGCTACAGCCCATGACTGTTATTTTAATGCTCAGATTGTTTTACTTTGTGCCGGTAGGAACCCCTTCAATCAGACTGCTTCTGTATTGGACATACCTTTATGATCCTTCAAACTTTTTTTTTTTTTTAACTTAGTGGCAGAAGCAGCTGGGCTTTTTTTTTTTTTTTAATTTTTTTGTCTCAGCATTGAAATTAGTTGTTTTCCAAGGAGCAATATGCATGGTGTATTTTAAAAACCAGTCTTATCTACAACTTACATGCATTCACACTTGCAGTTGATAACACTAGTCTTTTGTGATTTGGTTGGCATGATTCTTTAGCATTTAGTCACCCACAGTGGCTGAGAGCTCTGAACACTCTCGTTTGTTGTGTGTTAGTGTCATTAGCTGGGATGCCTAGCTTTTAGAGCATCTTATTTCTAGGGTCACATATGGCTCTGCCATCTAATATTCTGTCATAACGTCAAGGGTTTGGGCGAGGAGTGTATGTGATACACGATGGCTACAGATGGCTGCAATCCCAAACTAAATGCTCACCACAGGTTTAAAAAATGCTGACGTGGCTGGGCATGGTGGCAAATCGGGCAAACAATTTCATTCAATGCATTTTTGTGGACTGTTAAAACAGCTCTAGGGAAGCTGAGCATGTTAGATCACACCTTTAATCCCAACACTCAGGAAACTGAGGTAGGAGAATTACTGTGAATTCAAGGCCATCCTGGGCTACAGAGTGATATCCAGGTCAGCAGGGGCTAGGGTGAGGCTCTACCTCAACCTCCCCCGCCCCAGGGGAAAAAAAAAAAAAAAAAGCCTGGTGAACTCTTAGAAACAAATTAACAGGTCTTGATGTTTCTAAGATAATTTCATGTTCCTACTTTATGGGTGTTTAAAAGCAGTATGTTGTTATTAGTCCACATACACTTGAGGCAAAATTCTTAAAATACTTTAATACTGAGAAAAGAAGCAGAAACTTGTAAAAATACCTCTTTTAATAAACATCAAGAAGTACAGTATACCTACTGAGGTTTGACCTTGCAGTTTACAGCAAATATACTACCCACCATGGTGTATATGTACAAGGAAAGCAAACTTGGGTGTTGTTTTTCACTTTCTCCCATGGCTGTGGAACCCATACCACGCACGGTTTCCAAGCTGGCTTCGGTAAAAACCCTTTAACGTAATAGGTCTTTAACAACAACAGAAAAACATCCCCATCACAACATCCTGATGAGTGCTCAAGTGACCATAAACAACTCTAAGTACTTCTTTCCTTTTGATGGCTATAAAAAATAGCTGATACCAAAACATTTTAAAAAATCAGCTGTTTCTTTTCCCAAGTATATCTATAATAAATACTAGTTTGAGGCTAGAGATGGTGAAGACAAAGATTCTTGTAGGAAAGTTTCATGTTTACAGTTATAATTCTATGAACAACAACAAAAATCTGCATTCCAATGGCCAAATCAACTTTGCTTTAGTTTTGTTTATACTACAGTGAAGGGTCTGTAGAAGCTATAGAATTACTGATACTTCTGCCAAGTTTAATGAGGGAGGCTGAAATTAATAAAGGGGTAAAACAAGTATTAATCTGAAAATGAAGAAATGCCACTGTTTTTGGATCAACACTCAGCTACATCTGCAAAGAATGAAAAAATTCAGAACAGAAAGAAATCAAACTTTCACTTAAAAACCATAGGTTTGCATGCTTTCTACTGATGGCATTTAAACTTTATGCAACTGATTTGCTTACATAAATTACTGCTGGAATTAGGGGTTAAGTACTACATATATCTACAGAAACATCAGAATAATACTCAGATTTGAAGAGGCATAATATTCTTTTTACCATAATTTGTTGTTTATATTATCTGTAGTTATTAAAAATCCTTATGAACATAATTCTAGTATATGAAAAATTATAGCAGTTAAATAAGTTCAAATTCATAAGTATTAAGACCCATTATCCCTGAATTTATTGTGTTATCTCACTGTTAGCATGGTTTCATACACTTGAAATCATATCAGAGGAGACATTTTAATCTCAGTCCTCCTTAGTGTATCAAGGGTACAATTTAACATCTTAACTACTTTTGCCCATTCTCATGATCTGAGACTGCAAGGTAAGGGAAGTGACACAGGAGTAAATAGAAGTAAAATGAATTTTCAGGATATGCTGGTGGCATACAATAGACTGGTCTGTCAAAAACTATGTCTCTGGTTGAAATATTTTCCTGGATAAATGCTTGAGACATTCCAGGCCAGCTACCAATGAAGTCTGACTGTCCCCTAGTTGTCAGATAACAGTTTGATCTTTTCAATTAGATAGAATTTCTTCATAAAAGGGTCTTCTGTTCATGTATCTTCTTAAGCACTCATTGAAGTACCTAGGCAGTAAAAGATACTCAAGGATATCTAATCAAAGATGGACAGGAACTTAATAAAGGATGATGACTCTGGTCTTAGTAAGGCTATCCCTTAGTCCCATTACTCAAGTAGCTGTCACCTGGTGAATCTCTTACACTGTCACTGAAGAACAGACTCTTGCTGCCCTCTACCACTTATGTCTAAAAGGGAATAAACCACTGGGTGTGAACCTTTTGTTAACTTATCTTAGCCATGAGATTTTATCTAGGCATGGGTACTGCTTGACTGGTGGCATCTAGAAAGTTAGTTCTGCCTTATAGGAAGCACCAAATTGTTCCAGGACACATTTGAACTCTAACAATATAGTTTATTATTAAAAATTATGTTAAAGGGACTGGAAAATTGGCTCAGCAGTTAAAAATTAAGTTAAGCTAGGTATGGTGTGGCACATGCCTGTAAACCACAAGACAGAGGCAGGAGAAGTTTGAGGCCAGTCTTGTTTACACAGAGAGGCCCTGTCTGAAAACCAAGGAGAAAAAAAAAGAGAGAAAAGAAAAAAAGGACATGTTAAATATAAGTCTTACTCTGGATATCATGTGTGTTTTACTTTTCAACACTGACATGAGGTAGAAGATTAAAAAAAACTCACAAAAGAAGGTAATCTTCAACACAGAAACCTATTAAAGACAATTAGCCCCAAGAATGAAGTTACAGTCTCAAGCTAATAGATTGTTTACTATTGTTAAAATATTACCCTTGCCCATAGAAAACTTACTGTATTTGAAATTGCCTTTATTTTTCCATTTAAGTTATTATAGGGAAAAAAAGACAATGCATAATCTGAAATATTCCAAAGGCCTGAACACAATAGCATTTCTGAGCTACTAATCTTTACCAAGTTGTTCTAGGTGACCTCAACTAACACTTGCTCCTTTCCATGTAAATAGCTGACATCAAGGAGGTTAAAAATCCTTCCAGTGTAAGAGAAAAACAATGTTTCACAGTTAAAGAATGTCATTCACTCCTCATAAAACCTAGCAGCACTTCCTTCAACCAGGATGAGCCAATTCGGCTCCACTGACTGGTCAAGAACAAAGGAAAATGTATACATGTCCAAAACAGGCTCTTTACACAGGGGGGCTGTGAGGCTACAAGAAACCCTTTTAACATTAATTATATCCCTGTTTAAGTAGTGTGGGAAACTACTGGAATGTCAATTTCAATCGCAGAGAGGCGGGAACGTGCTGAGTAGGGCTGGGAATAAGTGTGCATACTGGCAGGATGGGAATACAGTGGCTGCCAGAAAGGAGAGGGCAAAGATTTGCATGCACAATACCAAACAAAGAGTAGAAGGGCAGTCATAAACAGACCCCCAGAGCTGGCAATCGTGACATACACTGCGTAGTCCAAGGTAAAGACTGGTTCAAACTTCTTGTTCAAATGGATGTTATAAAAGAAGGCCCAGATGGATGGAGAGAGGCTCACAGTACCTGCCTGAAAAAACAGGAGTCCAGACACCAGGTGGCAGCCTGCACTATTGACTAGACACTTGGCCAGTTTGATGTCAGGCACCGAAGACCTGAAGGCTGTGTTACACATTCCAATCAGGGACAGTAGCAAGGCACCCACTGCAATCAAGATGCTGAGAGGCAGGGCAAACTGGAGGACACGTAGGTCCAGCTGGTCAACGGATGAGTACCAAGTTGTGTCGTACATCAGACAGTCACTGCTTCCATCATACCGGGCACATTTCACCCACAGGCCCGTGTAAACAGTCAGATTCTTCTCGTTTCTGTTGAATGTGATCAGTCGTAATTTTCTCCAATTGGGAAGTAAAGTCCCCGCAAAGAGGCCTGCTACGGAGGCAATTCCACACAGAAAGGAAAGGACAGTGGCTGCGTGGACATCTCGACAGCCCATGGCAGGCAGGCTTGTGCAGTACTGTCAGACTAGAGGAGACATATAAGAGAACAAATTATGAGGGACAATAGGGGAGAGTATGGCAACAAACGTGTAACCAACTAGCATCACAGATAGTCATGAAATGCCGGTGCAAAGGCAGAAACTCCTGCTGGGCTTAGTAGCTCAGGCCTGTAATCCCCTCATTAGTAAACTGAGACAAGAAAATTACCATAAATTTGAGGCCAGCCTAGGCTACAGATGTGAGACCATCTCTCAAAAAATAAAGAAAAAGGCTAGAAAGATGGCTCAACAGTTAAAGGTGCTTGCTTACAAAGTCTGACGGACCAGGTTCAATTTCCCAGTACTCACACAGCGCCAGATGCACCAAGTAGCATATGTGTTTGGAGTTTGTTTGCAGTGGCTGAAGGCTGTGGCGCAACCACACTATCTCTCCAGCAGCCTCTTCCTCTCTCTCAATTTTTTTTAATTGGAAAAAAAAGAAAATGAAACTGTTTTCTCTTTGCACAGAACAAATGTATGTAAGTATGCATGTCAACTCCTAGCTCAGGTGCACACACATGTACTTGTTATCACTGAATCACAAAGCAACTAAAATCATTAGCCATCAGTATTTTTCTGCAGAGTTCATTTAGAATAAAGACCAAAATAACGCCGAACTCTCTTAATATCACACCTGAAATTCTCTTGGTTGTCCAGATGGACAATTTTATGTGTCAGGCTATATGAAGAGCCTCAGTACAAACAACTCAAGCATGTAACAAGGGCTGGAGCACTGAACCAGCAGCTAGCTACAAGCACCACAAATCCAGCCTGCATTAGCAATGCAGAGCAAGTAAAGTGAGACTTGCATGCAGCAGGGTGAAAATGGCTCACAAAAGGCAAAGGTGTGGAGAAAGCAGCCTTGCAGCTCAGCAGAGTGGTTGAAAGCTAACTTTGGACCTGTCTGCATGGTGTCCATCTCCATCTACCCATTCACTAGCCAAATGTCCTTGGGCAATGACAGACTTTCCTGTGCCTACAGTCCTCATCTGTAAAATGGATAACAAAGTCTACCTCATGGGGCTGTAATATGATGTCAAGTGCTGAAACCTTACCTGGAGCACTGTGAGCAGCCAGTGACCAGCTCAGTGCTCCGCACCATAGGAATTTAGCCTACATTTGCTGAATGAATGATAACTAAGAAAAAGCAAACTTCCAATTTTACAGATTCAGCACCAGGAAAGTTTAAATGTAAATATGTCTGTCTCCAACAAATTAGTCAAATCGAAGAATGAGAATAAAGGTCCCTGAAATTATTCTGCTTAACTCCTTCCTGGCTGATTCAATTAGACCCAACTGCTTTTGAGGGACATCTGCAACTCTTGGTGGTTACAATATCATTACTGTTCGTGAAAGAAGAATGCAGATGAGAGCCTATCTGTACTAATGCTACTGTAATAAAAATAGAAGGCCTTTCTTCATTCCAAATTAGAAGATTGTATTCTTTTCTCATGCACAACAAACTCTAAAAACCAGTATCTCACTCCAATTTAATTGCTTTCAGGGTCTGAAATTCACCTCAAGGTACTACCCAAATGTATTTTCCACAATGAGGTAACAAGAGCACATGATTTTAAGATGACCTATTTACTTTTTTCTTTTGGTTTTTCAAAGTAGGGTCTCACTCTAGCCCAGCCTGACCTGGAATTCACTATGTAGTCTCAGGGTGGCCTCAAAGTCACAGTGATCCTCCTACCTCGGCCTCCTGAGTGCTGGGATTAAAGGTGTGTGCCACCACACCTGGCTTCACTTTTTTTTTTACTTAAAGCAAGATGAAGGGGCAAAATTGAGAATATTATTTCTGGATACAGTCTCCTTGTGATCATAGATTTTATCATCTTTTGCACAATAAAATATTCTTGGCTGAGATGTTACAGGAGCATTACCAGGAAGGCAGGATCAGAAAGACAGCATGACCAAAAGGTTAAGAAACTAGGTTAGGAGAAGTGTTGCAGTGGTGGTGGTGGTGGGGGGGGCGGGAAAGCTCTTTGGAAAATAATGGTATTTAAATATATGATACAGTTCAACACTGGCACATATAAGAGATGTACTACTTGCTGAATGAGCAAGTACAGGATACTTATGAGTCTGGTCAAGATACAAAGGAAGTTAGAAACTTACTTTAGTGCAAGTTCTATGTGTTCTTTTTGTTGTTGTTGTTTGTTTGTTTGTTTGTTGGTTGGTTTTTCAAGGTAAGGTCTTGCTTCAGCTCAGGTTGACCTACAATTTACTATCCAGTCTCAGGGTGGCCTCGAATTCTTGGCAATCCTCCTACTTATTCCTCCCAAGTGCTGGGATTAAAGGCATGTACCATATGCCTGGCTTCCACTCAGTTTTCATTTGGAGAAATTCTGTTCTCTGAAACATCTGTGCTGTTTTTTAGATTGTATACCTGTTTTCTGCTCTCTACTGACCAAATGCCTTTCCAATTTTTACAAAACAAAGTTTCATCTGCTCCTTTGGAAACCTGTGATCAGGAAAAATGGGGCCACTCTAGGTACTTATACCAGATACACTTTGAGAACTAATATCAAAGTTTGACCACAATGCTTAACTTCAACAGTGGTTAGAAACTCAATTATGCTTTCACTACATATTACACATGGGATACACCCTCTTTGTTAAGAGTGATACAACAAGTTAACATTTATTTGTCAAAGCTGTGTATCTTATTTGTATTTACATTTTTCATAGTAATGGTAGAAAAATATCTGTCTTGTGTCATATGAAAAGTCATAATTAGAAGCTATGGAAAATATGCAATGCTAAGAACACAGTTAGCAAATGTGAGGGGCACTCAAGAACACTGGCTGGGTGACAGCTTGAACTAGCTGAAGCTCATATACACAGATATACAGACTTAGTTCCCATCTGCTAGATGGGATGGTACTGTTATCTAGAAGACAAATGGAGCCAGCCTCCCACACTAGTCATAACCTATCATTTACAAACTGTGCAAGTCACCTACACCCTCTGAGCTTCAAGTTTATCTGCACAACATCCCATAAGATGGTTGTGCAATGATGTGCTGAAGCTCTGTGCAGACCACAGTATGGTGGCAAATGTTAAGTCTGTAACTTAAAGTAGGCCGTTTCCTTTCTTCATGCAGAAACATAGTTTTCTTTTAGATTCTAAGCAGATCTGCAGATGTTTATAGTCATATAGCAATAATGACAGCTTTCTTTTTGGAGTGGTTCATGAGCAAATCAAATAAAAAATTCTGTTCCAAAACAGGCATTTCACATTTGTCATTTGACTCTGTTCCACAGTGGTTTTCAGGGAAGCAGATGGAAAAACACTGGTACACAATTAAATGTTATCAAAGGTATCATTTTTAATAAAAACCTTTTCAAAAGGATATGTTTTTCTGTGGTTTTGAAAAGAGTTCAAAGAAGGCTGGAGCAGACATAGTGGCTAAGGGCTTTATGAACTGACAGACCCATGACAATTTTTCTGGGACAAATAGCTATCAAAGAACACAGGCCTCATAGCAGCAAATTAATTCTTGATGGTACTGGTGGTCCCTGCTATCTATAATTTAGATTTTCTTAGAAACTTGAACACATCAATGACAAAGGAGGTCTGTTCTATACCTTTATTTTGTTGAAGAGAAAGCACCATTTTATTTACTGTGATAGCAGGAGGAAATAAAATGAGATATAATTAAAGGATGTACTCACTCTTTGGCGTACCTGGTATTCCTAAAACAGTATTTTCGACTTAAAAGAAACACATGCAGGTCTGAACACAAAGTAAAGATGACTTGGGCCTACAGAAAGAAGGTAAATTAGTACAACACTTTCTCTAAAACCCCAATTTAAATTCACAGAATTAGAAAAACGAGCCATCATATAAATATAGGGAAATGTTAATCTTTCAAAACAACATTCAGTGTTGGGTAAGGCTGTGCTAGAATGCATGTCCATTACGGAAAAAGAATCTAGGTTTTATCACCTGCACCACTAAAGAAAGAAAGAAAGAAAAAACAGAGCAGTATGTTCGTTAAATTCATGCACTGTTAGATGTGTGCTACAGAAAAAAAAAAAAAAAAACAAAAAAACCTCATGTTTGAGAGTTCAGGAGAATTAAGGATAAAAAATTTAATGTTTTGGAAATACGTAATTTTAATGGATTTTTAAAGATCCTATTCGTGACAACAGGAAAAGAATGAGGTGGAGGAAACACTACACAGCTATCTTGGAAGACAAAGAAATAATTTTAAAAAAATGTTAAACGGATATTAAGAACCAACCCAGAAAAAAAAAAAGTCTACATTGTACATTCTAAAATCTGCAAGTAGAATAATCTTTTTTTAGTGTATGATTCCACCAATGGGTTTTCAACCTGCCATTTTTAGGATGTTTCCTTATCTCGCCTTTAAACAGCTGGGACTTCCTCTTCAAACAGTACTGAACTCAAACAGGTAAGATGAGCGAACACTTGTAAACGCCTGAGAGTTTCCTGAACTAAGACGTTTATCACTCTTGCAATAATTACATAGAATATAGTCCACACGGAGATTTCAATCAAGTTTCCCTTCCTCCCCAGTATGATTCATAAGTTGTTATCAAGAATAACTGCCTCAAAAACCATCATTTTACAATAAGCGACACACAGCCGGAGCCCTGGGCAGTCTGCAGGTGAGGTCACCGAGTGTGGCAGTTCTCGGAGGAGACGACAGGAGGGGTCACACGACCGCCAGGGCTGGGGAAGAGCAAAGCGAGCGGGGCGGACCCTGCGCGGCGCCTCCCGCCCGCCCGCCCCGCCCCGCGGAGCCGCGTCCCGGGGACCCCGAGCCGCGCACACCCGCAGGGGCGGCTGCGGGAGCCGACAGCCACTGGCCGAGCCCGCGCGGCCCGGCGGCGCCGGGGCTTGGACCGCGAGCAGGGCGGCATTACACAACCAGCATCGGCCGCTCGTCCAAAAACAGCAGCCCGCCCGCCCGCCGGCGCCCCTCGGCTCGCACACTCGGGGCACAGCCGCAGCTGCGCCCGGCGCCTCCGCGTCAGCGCCCGCACCCCAGACGGCCCCGTCTGCACGCCCGCCCCCCCGCCACGGAGCTGGTTTGTGTACACTCCTCAGCTGCTTACGTACAAGACTCGGACTCGGAACGGAGCTGACCACACCTCCCGGGTCCTCACAGCCGGGGCACCTCCCTCGCCCACCGGAGCGGCTCCGGAGGTCTCTCTCCCTCCTCCGCCTCCCTGGCGTCCGCGGAAGTGCGTGCCTGGAGAAGGAGCCGCCCCGGAGGCTTCTGGGAGCGCAGTGAGCGTCGCCCGAGGTCCTGAAAAGGGGTACCCAGGCTGTCCGGGACTACAGCTCCCAGAATCCACCGGGCCGCTGGCCCCAGGCAACATCCTGCTACCTGCTCCTCGCTCCCCCTCCAGCCCCCACACCCCAATTCCTCTAGCAGGTTTGAGTGATGGGCTCAAAAAGCATGAGTCCGCGTAACACACACTTGGCAAGCGTTTTGAGTACGCAAGCAAATATTTCTAATAAGTGAAAAGGTCCAAACTCTAAAAACAGACAAGTTTGCACGGGGCTGTGGTATATACTGGTTTGGTGACCCTGGACAAATTACTTTTGAAGTATTTTGTAACAATAAAGTTAACGTCCATTATGTACTTGTCTTGAAGATTAAGTAGTAAACGACTAAATACTACACTATTACACCAACTTTACTCTCCCACACAATTTCAACTATCCTTTCTAGGTATCTGTTAAATGTGAAGTACTACATGAATAGATACTTGAATTATCTGATTTTACACAAAGGTTTAAGGGTTATGATGCCTACTATTCCCAAATGATCTCTCTCTCTCTCTGTGTCTCTGTCTCTCTCTCACACACACACACATAAACACACACGGAAATACAGAAAATGTAGCTAATGTTAACAACTGTTGAGTCTAAGAAGAGTATATGGGTGTTTATTGCACGACTTCTTCAAATTTTCTAACTTTAAAATTTTTAAACGGAAGGGTGGAATGATGGCTTAGTGGTTAAGGCCTGCAAAGCCTTGAGGACTCAGTACCAGATGCACAAGGTGGCACACGCATCTGGAGTTCATTTGCCCTGATGCGCCTGTTTTCTCTCTCTCTTTCTCTCTCTCTCTCTAATAAATTAATTAAATTTTTTTAAAAGAAAAAAGTATCACAGTTCACACAAAAGTAAAGGATTACACTCATTCTATTTCAAGGTCAATGCCCTAAGTTGATCTTGGACAAGTAACTACTTGTATTCACAGTCTTATCTGTACCTTCAGTTCATCACATCAGAAAACTATTCAATTCCAACTTCGTTACATAAAGGTCACACAGTGTCTGACACACAAGGACACTTATTTTCCATTTTGTGTTTCAGTAATAAAAATTGGACTGTTACTCAAAACAAGGGAAAAGGCCTGAAGCAGTTAAAGTGCTTGCCTAGGAAGCCTAAAGACTCAGGTTCGACTCCCTAGAATCCACATAAACCAGATACATAAGGTGACACATGTGCACAAGGTGGCATACATGTCTGGAGTTCAATGGCAATGGCTAGAGATCCTTGCACACCAATTCTTTGTCTCTCTCTCTAAAAATAAATAAAACCAGGGGAAAGACTAGTTAGTATGTGTCCACTATTACCCCTTTCTCATTATTGACACATTGTTTCAGAGGTTGAATAAACTCATCTAAGACTAGAAATAGTCCAATCCTGAAACCAGGCTGAGAAAGGTAACATAGAGATAGCACTGAGTAGTGAAAGGACCTCTGGACTCCAGGCAAACTCTAGCAGTAAAGATAACTGATGGCAATATGACACGGGTAATCACTTTGCTCTGGATTTCTATTCTTCCATACAGAAAACTGACCTGAATCAATTACGTACAAAATTATCTCACCCTTTTCCAATCCTTGATGATGCTACCTAGTTTGTAGACTGTAGCTAAGATTACACACGCAAAGCTGGCATGGTGGTGCATGCCTTTAATTTTAGCACTCGGGAGGCAGAGGTAGGAGGATCACCATGAGTTCGAGGCAACCCTGAGACTACATACTGAATTCCAAGTCAACCTGAGCTAGAGTGAGACCCTACCTCAAAAAAAAAAAAAAAATTGCAAATGTGGCTTACCAAAGTAAAAGAAAGAAAAGCATAAAAAGGAAAGCAAGGCAATCCTATTCCTAGACTTGTTGATCAAGTTAGATCTATTATTCATCTGTCTTTTAGCAAAAAGGGACCAGGGTATTTAAATAACAAGTGAGATTTGATGAGATCATTGGTATATGATTCTCAAAACCCCTGTATGCTTTATTTTTATTTTTGGTTTTTTGAGGTAGGGTTTCACTCTAGCTCAGGATGACCTGGAATTTATTATGTAATCTCAGGGTGGCTTCAAATTCACGGCGATCCTCTTACCTCTACCTCCCGAGTGCTGGGATTAAAGGCATGTGCCACCACACCCGGCTCCCTGTATGCTTTAGATCAGCAACTAAAAAATACTAGCTTGGGCCAGAGAGATGGATCAGCACTTAAAGTGCTTGTCTGCAAAGCCTAACTACCTGAGTTTGATTCGCTGGTACCCATGTAAAGCCAGATGCACAAAGTGATGCATGCATCCAGAGTTTGCAATAGCTGGAGGCTCTCTCTTTCTCTCCTTGCAAATAGGTAAATAAAAACATTAAGAATCCTAGCTTCTTCTAATCATATTCTTTCACTTAAGTCAAATCTTGGAGTGAATTAACTGTAGTATCATTTATCACGAAAATTTCACAAAATCTCCCACTTGGTCACTGCAGTATGTTTCATGTAACAAGTTACCACAAAACCTGGGGCTTAAAAATATCAGGAATTTATTATTTTACAGTTATGAAAGTTACAAGTCTGCCATAGGTCTGCTGGGCTCAAATCAAGATGTCAGCAAGGTTAAGGGTGTGTGTGTGTGTAATAAAAAAGATATTATTAATTGGAAAGATTATTACTGTTAGTTGAAATGTAGAGAACAAGAATTGTTATAGGTACACACACACACACACACACACCCCTACACCTGCTACAAATCTATATACTGACATCCTAATCCCTAGCACCTCAGAATGCAGCATGATTCAGTTAGAGTAGCATCTCTATAGAAGTAATCACATTAAGCTGCAATAATCAGTGTAGCTCAGGCAATTGTTGAGATCTCTCTAGTTGTGCCTTGTTCTAAGTTGCACCCTAGGTTATGTGAAACAGTGGCTTTTCAGACTGTACCTTGCCCTGATGGACCCCATTTTGAGGAGGATGCTAACTCTACTCCTGGGTGGATATATGAATAGCACCATCTGTCCAGTACCACCCATGTGGCAGTCTGATAAATGACTTTTTCCTAGCAATGCAAAAGGCACCACCCTACAAATTTATCAGGTTGAGGTTTAATATGGAAATATTAAAATCCTATCAGAAAAACCAGGCCCAAGAACTTATCAGACACAAGAGACCAAGGAAAGGGTACATCACCTGGGCCCCATAAATGGACAACTAGTACTGCCATGGTGACAGGGATCTCACTGACTCGTCATCTCGCCACCTAGTGTGTACATCTAGGCCTACTAAATTGTCATCTACCTGCCTGTTCACACATCTGGACCTGCTGTCTTACTGCCCATATACCTATCCATTCATTTGGACCTGGTGTAGTCTTCACTCTTCCTGCTGCTCTGCTCTGACCCTAAGCCTGACAACTGCCAACAGGCAGCACTTTCTCCAGCCTCTTGTTCAGCAGGTTTTCTTACCAATACAGAGATTTTTTTTTTATTTCTGTCGGTTTCTGAGTTCTGCTTTCTCAGAAACTCTGCCTTTTTAATTTTTTTTTTTTTTTTTTTTTTTGAGTAAGCGAGCAAACAAGCAAGAGAGTTGGCATGCCAGGGCCTCAGCCACTGAACATGAACTCCAGATGTTTGTGCCACCTAGTGAGCATGTGTGACCTTGCACTTGCCTCACCTTTATGTGCCTGGCTTTCTGGGTTCTGGAGAGTCAAACATGGGTCCTTAGGCTTCACAGGCAAGCGCCTTAATGGTGAAATCCATCTCTCCAGCCCTCTTTGCCTTTTTAATTGTATTTATTTTAAATTGTTTATTTGAGGGCAGATATAAAGATAGAGAACGGGCATACCAGGGCCCCAGCCACTGCAAACGAACTCCAGACAACAGAACTTGTGCTTCTGGCTTATGTGGGAAATGGAGAATGGAATCTGGGCACCTTAGGCTTCACAGGCAAGCGCCTTCACTGCTAAGCCATCTCTCCGTCCCCTCTTTGCCTTTTTAAAAAAAAAGTATTTATATTGAAATTTTAAAGGGGAAAGTGGGGGGAGGGAGAGAATTACCATGGGATATTGTTTATGATCATGGAAGTTGCTAATAAAAAATAATTAAATTAAAAAATATTTTTATTTATTTATTTGGCAGAGGGAGACAGAGAGAGAGTTAGAGACAATATGGGCATGCCAGGGCCTCCCACTACTACAAATGAACTCCAGATCATGTGCCACTTTGTATATCTGGCTCTGTGTTGGTACTGGGGAATCAAACCTAGGCCATCATGCTTGGCAAGCAAGCACCTTTTAACTATTAAGCAATCTCTCCAGCCCCCTCTTTGCCTTTTTTAACCCTTGTGTAATCATCCTGTAACCCACATATGTGTGTATATGTGCATAATATATATATACCCATGTGTTATGTGTTTGGAGAGTTGACAATAGTAATAAAGACTGCAATAAAAGAACCTGTGTTTGCCTCAGCCAGAACAGTCAAGGAAAGCAGGAGTATGTGGTAAATTGCTACCATTGAAATGGCTATACCTTGTGATTGTTCAATAAATTCTGACACTACAGAAAAACTCATGTGTGTTTGTTTCTGACACAGCATACTTATGACACCAAGGACTGGTGTTCACATAAAAAATTTTTACTGGTAATGGTGCTGGAGAGCTGTACCACTCAGAAGGTAAGAGCACTTCCTAAGCAAACATGATGGTTTGAGGGGGTCTAATATAACCTGAGCTCGATTTCCCAGCACCCATGTAAACAACTGGGTATGGTCATACATGTCTGTAACCCAGTCCCGTGAGGAACAGAAATCAAAAAATCACCGGGGATCACAATTTTAATAATGATACATCCATATGTCCCAGAATCAGTGAGAGATGATCACATGGAAATATGCATGTAAGTGATGAATGGGGAAGTGATAGATAGGGAACACCCAATGTTATCTTCTGCAGTCCCTATCCACATTGGGCATGCACATCTGCACATGCATATACCACACATACCACATCACATGTATTATACATATGCACATGCAAGAAATGGAAGGGGAGCATTTGGAGATAAACAGTACACAAGAGCATCATGTAAGGATGCAGGCGAGAATTGGGATAATGCATCCACAAGCCAAAGAAGGCCAACTACTGCCAGAGACACATCAGGAAACAGGCTAGAGTCATGGATTCTCAGGTCTAGAAAACGAGCAGGGAAGAAAGTTCTGAGTATGTTAAGCATCAGATATCACTTTAAAACCTGTTAAGACAACTTGGTATGGTGGCACATGTCCACAGTCACAGATACTCAAGAGGCTGAGGCAGAAGGACTTTTGGATCCAGGAGTCTGAGAACTGCATGAGTAATTTAAAAACAATTAAAATATAAATTAATTTTAAAAACAAAAAAGGAAATATCAGAATACAGGAAAAGAGAAAACTCTGTCCTTGATGTTCTCTCATAAACCAAAGCATCTGCATTTTCAAATATGGTTAGGAGTGTATAGTACATGATGCAATTGGAAGTATGACTGCATATTTCTTACTTTTTTTACTGGCACTGGGGATTGAACCTAGGGCCTCACACATGCTAGGCATTTTACCACTGACCTATATCCTTAGCTTTTATTAAAAAATAACAAATTTTTATTTCATTAGATGGGTGTGGTGGCTCACACCTGTAACTCTAGCACTAGAGAGGTTAGAGGCAGGTGGATCACCATGAGTTCAAGGCTAGTCTGTATACATAGTGAGTTAAGGACAGCCTGGGGTGCAGAATGAGACCCAGTCTCAAAAGAAAATAAACTTTCACTTTATGTATTTTTGAATCAGGGTATTGCTACATAGCCCAGATAGGCCTTGAACTTACAATCCTCCTACCTTGTCTCTCACGTAGCTGGGATTACTTACATTTGCAATCGCCCATCATGTTTCTTATCTCTAATAAAGTTACCCGTGAAGGGAGAGAGGAGGAAAAGAAAGGGACTGTACAAAAGAATTTGCCTACAAGTAGAATAATTGAAGGCTTATGTTTATAACTGCTTTCCAAATTTCAAAATCTTTTAGCATTACCACAGCCACTGCTATTCCCCCTGCGCCGGTTTTTAAGACAGAAACTTGTATGTTAAATTTTTGAGAGAATGTGTTACAAATTTGAAATTATAACATGCATGGTTTTTTGAAGCAGAGTAGTTATTATGGTTTGTGTTTTTATAGGAAACCCCATGTTTACTCATCATATTATTCTTACTATTTCTCTTGACACCAAATGGTACCACTTCTGGGGGAAAAAAAGTGTGTTTTGAAACTGAGGCTCAAGTATTATATAATACTCTTATTTCCCCCATTAGGATTCAGTTGACCAGGTCCTTTTATGATTTTACTTAATCATGTTTCAAATCTATCCAGTCAGTAGCTTTTACTCAACATCTGTCCTTGATTTAAAAATCTACACCTCCTGCAATTTGTAGGGAACCTTATGGAAATAAATAATGAAGATATATCTTAGCTGTATAATTATGAACTTTTAATTTTTTTGTTTTTGTTTTTTTCAAGGTAGGGTCTCATTCTAGCCCAGGCTGACCTGGAATTCACTATGGAGTCTCATGGTGGCCTCTCACTCTCAGCAATCCTCCTACCTCTGCCTCCTTAGTGCTGGGATTAAAAGCATGCACCACCACACCCAGCGACTTTTGCTTAACATAACTACAGCAGTATTCTTAAAGCTTTTTACATACAAATAATACCGAAAAGTTTGATAACCAATAAAAAATGAAGACACTGGTCAGGAAATATTGGCAATTTCAGAAAATACATTGGAATATGGGATATGAACAAAGCAAGCTTTTGTTCATTACTTTCAACTTTGAATGCACTCAGACTTTACAAAATAAGTAGGAAAAATGACTTGTTCATATATTGCTCCAAAATTAGCTCTGATATAAATTGCATATCCTGTTCTTCAAATTCCAAGTATTTCAAAGACATGATTCAGATAGGAGCTATGCTTCACATAGCCTGGTGTCTAGGTATCCCAAAGGATGTCATTTCTATTACAAAGAATTTAATGCTATGTATGCAAAGGTGATTACTTCCTCTGAAGTCCTCCAAGTATAAAACAACTATTAATTAATAAGCTATCATATGCTAAAAATACTTTAATTATAATTTTCCTAAAAGTAGTGGGCGAGTGTGGTCAGAAATGGTTGCTAAAATTGCTGCTGGCCTTTTCATGTTTGCATAGTCAACTGGGGTAATGACCTCACTTGTTACTCCTGACTCCAAGGGGACTTAGCAATTTTCCAGTATTCAAAGCTCTCTTTCTTCTGTGTTTTTTTCATTTTTTTAAAAAAATATTTTATTTATTTGAGAGAGGCAAAGAGAGAGAGAGAGAGGGATAGAGAAAGAGAGCGAGCTCCAGGGCCTTTAGCCACTGCAAATGAACTCCAAACACGTGTGACACCTTGTGCATTTGGCTTTTGTGGGTACTGGGGAATTAAACCTGGGTCCTCAGGCTTTGTAGGTAAGCACCTTACCCACTAAGCCATCTCTCCAGCCCTATTCTTCTTCTTCTCTCTCTTTCGGTGGTGGTGGTGGTGGGGTTTCGAGGCAGGATCCCATTCTAGCACAGGCTGACCTGGAATTCACTCTGTAGTACCAAGCTGGCCTTGAACTCACAGTGATCCTACTTCTGCCTCCCAAGTGCTGGGATTAAAAGCATGCACGACCATATCCAGCTTCTTTTTCTCATTTTTCTTACCTATTTGGTTTTTACTTTCCTTCAACTTGCTAACATCCACTCAATTTTTTTTTTTTTTAAAGATGCCCGTAATAGATATATATTCCTGGGGCTGAGGAAATGGCCCAATGCAAGCCTGGGGGCCTAAGAGAACCTGATTTACTGAGTTAAATTCACTAGTACCCACTTACAAAAGCTGGATATGGCCATACACACCTATAAAGCCAAGTCCTGTGGATGGTGGAGGCCAATCACTAGAACTTGCTAGACAGCCAGTCTAACCAAATTGGCAATTAAGGTTTAGTGAGAAATGCCATCTCAAAGAAACATGTGAAGAGCTTTAGAGGCGAGCACCCAAAGTCTTTCCTCTGGCATCTGCACCTGTAAGAGGAAATTGGGGATCCTGGAACCTCAAGCCCTGAGTTAATATCTGCAAACTAACCAAAGAATTGACAATTCCAGAGTCAAGAGAATAATTTTTAAAATACCACATTTTATTCAGATTTTACAAAGCAATGTGTAAAGAGGAAGGCTGGTAGGTAAGGGGAGATAAAGTGGGGAGAAGAGAAGTATACCAGTGGAGCCCAAAAGCCCATGTGGGCCACTGTACCTCAGGAGTCCACGTGACCAGATACTGATCTGGGGAAAAGGCTTGGAAAGAAAAAAGAAAGTTCACCTTAGGTTGGTGGGCTCTCTTTTGGCCCAGGTGAACCAGAAGGCCAGCTGGTTGGTTAGGGGTAAGGGCTGTCTCAGGAGGAGATTAGCTCTGGCACCAAGTTCCCGGTGGGGATGGGGGGCTGAACTTGACCAACGACAATGTTTAAATCCTATAAAAGATCTTCCTCCCAGGAGGGGTCCCTGACTGTGGAAAAACAGTTCTTTGGAATTAGGCAAGAGATAAGAAATCAGATCATCTTTCCTGTCCTTTTTACCTTCTGGGGTCCAGTTACTTAACTTTACCCCCCTCACACCCACACATACATTTGCATACATCTGTGCATACACTATACATACACTCTCCACACCACACCACAATGCGCTCCCGTTCTCTCTCTCCCCCCCCCCCCCTCCCTCCCTACCAAGCTCTAAACAGAAAACAAGAGCTCTCTCTTTAAGGAAAAAGAAAAAAAGCCAGCCATGGTGGCTCATGCTTATAAATTCCAGCATTGGATGCCAGGGGAGGAGGATCTTGTGAGTTTGAAACCAGTTTGGGGCTACACAAGTGAGTTCCAAGTCAGCTAGGGCTAGGGTGAAAAACACACAAACACCCAAAAGATGTTTTACTAAATAATACCATGCTATTTGCCAACATTTTATGTCAACTAGTGGTTCAGGATTTGGGGGGTCAGGAGAGATTCCCCAAGTTTATCAATCCCAATTTTGGGTCCTGTTCTATTTTTTAAAAATATTTTATTTTTTTGAGAGAGAGAAAGAGACAGATAGACAGATGGGGGTTGGGGGGGACAATGGGCACCCTAGGGCCTCAAGACCCTATAAACTCCAAACGTATGTGCCACTTTGTGCATCTGGCTTATGTGGGTGCTGAGAAATAGAACCTGGGTCCTTAGGCTTTGCAGGTAATCACCTTAACCACAAAGCCATTTCTCCTGCCCTCCTTTCCTATTTTTTAACAAAGAATTGATAAAAATGAACTCAAGACGGGCATGGTGGTGCACGCCTTTAATCCCAGCACTCGGGAGGCAGAGGTAGGAGGATCGCTGAAAGTTCGAGGCCACCCTGAGACTACATAGTGAGTTCCAGGTCAGCCTGAGCCAGAGTGAGACCCTACCTCGAAAAACCAAAAAAAAAAAAAAAAAAAAAAGAAAAAAAAAAAAAGAACTCAAGAAGGCTAGATTAGGAATAATTAAGTTTATTTAGGGAAAAATCACAAATTGTAGGGATTATTTAAAGGGAAATTGGGATCTAGGAAGAAGGCTAGAGCAGAGTCATAAGCACATGGAAAGAAGGAAACACACACTCATGGGGAAAACATAGTTCAGGAAAGACTGGAGTAGAGCCACAATCATATGGAAGATAGAACTTAGGTGCATATATAGGGAGATTTAGAAGAAACACACATAGCATCTACATTGTGATTCCCCATGCAAGGAAGCTAAGAGGGCAAATGGTGGGATCTTAAGGGAGAATAGCAGAGGGAAAATATCAAAGCAGAGACCAAGAAAAGCAGATGAGAAATGAGTAGTAAAAGATTATACCACATGGCTACTCTGAGTTTAGAGAAGTTACACAGAAGCAGGTAGAGAATTATTCAGACCAAGAGACAGTACTATACTCTCTACCTCAACCCAGTTAGGCTGGGAGGTAGAGAGGAAGCCAGATTCACATGTATCCAAGCAGCACAGGGTAAGGCCAGGAAGATCAGAGAGACTGAGATAGACAGAAACACACACACACACAGGCTCTAAAAAGCAGAAGAGACTGGCAAACAGCAAGGACAGGCCTTCATAGTTGACTGAAAATGGCTTTTTCTGTCACATTCAAGTATGCAAGGGGAAGACCCAAATGGTTTATAGATTTGAAGGGCAGACCCCAGAGGGAAGCCACCTAGGTCAGGCTAGACTGTGGGCAGCAGGGGGTACTGTAGCTGTTGTGGTTGAGTCTTGATCAGACATTTGTTCCATTCCTGCCAAG
The DNA here is from genome assembly GCF_020740685.1 of Jaculus jaculus. Taxonomy (NCBI): domain Eukaryota; kingdom Metazoa; phylum Chordata; class Mammalia; order Rodentia; family Dipodidae; genus Jaculus; species Jaculus jaculus. Next base: position 59,193,199 of record NC_059111.1, on the reverse strand, counting down.
AGTTCCATTCATGCCAAGGTAAGGTGGCATCAGTTTTCTCTGGGCCTGTTTCTAACTGAAACTGCCTGAAAGAATCTAGCTTTATCCTATTTCCCCCTTATCTTTGTCTAATTGGCTTAATTCCCAAATTATAAAATTTTGTAAATGTTATGTATTTCATTAAATGTCTTTTATAAGTTATAAAATATTTTAGGGCTGGATAGATGGCTTAGTGATTAAGGTGCTTATATGCAAAGCCAAAGAACCCAGGTTCAATTCCCCAGGACCCATGTAAGCCAGATGCACAGAGTGACACATGTGTCTGGAGTTAATTTGCAACAGCTGGAGGCCCTGGCACACCCATTCTTTCTTTTTCTCTCTTCTTCTTTCAAATAAATAGAAATAAAATACTTAAATAACATTTAAAAATTATAAAATATTTTAGATTCTGAAAAATATTGTTAAAAATGTTCCCTTATGCCTTACTCAATTTAAAGTGACCAGCCAGGTGTAGTGGCACACACCTTTAGTCCCAGCACTCGGGAGGCAGAGGTAGAAGGATCACTGAGAGTTTGAGGCCACCCTGAGACTACATAGTGAATTTCAGGTCAGCCTGGACTAGAGTGAGACCCTACCTCAAAAAAAAAAAAAAAAAAAAAAAAAAAAAAAAGTGACCAGGAGGCAATATAGTATAGCTTTTTTTTTTTTTTTTTATTTTTTTTGTTTCTGTTTTTGGAGGTAGGGTCACTCTAGCCCAGGCTGACCTAGAATTCACTATGTAGTCTCAGGGTGTCCTTGAATTCATGGTGATCCTCCTACCTCCGCTGCCCAAGTGCTGAGATTCAAGATGTGCACCACCACGCCTGGCCTAGAATAGTTTTTAAACAAGCTACTATATAGGTCATGTACTCAGCACAGTACCTAGCCTATGGTGGTACTGCCTTGTTAGCTAAAATGTTTGATAGCACAGTCCATATACTCAGTTAAGATTTCAGAACTTACTAGGTGTGGTAGTACACGCCTTTAATGCCAGCACTCTGAAGGCTGAGGTAGGAGGATTGCTGTGAGTTTGAGACCAGCCTGAGACTAATTCCAGGTCAGTCTGGGCTAAAGCAAGACCCTACCTTAAAGAAAAAGAATTAAAAGAAAAAGATTTCAGAACTTGTTCCACTTGTTTATTCTACAAGGAAAGTTAAGATTTAAACAAAACTTGAGGCACTCTTAAGGACTTAAGATTCTTTATTAAGTTTACATGGTCTTTAAACCAAAAAATGCTATATTTTTGCAATAATGTATCTTCTGTACATAGATGTTACTGCTAACTTCATTTTTAACTCACGGCAATCCTCCTACTTTAGTCACCCAAGTGCTGGGATTAAGGATGTGCTCCACCACACCTGACATTTTTATCCTTTTAAATTTATTTATTTGCCTTTCTCAGACCACATCCCTATTGCCAAGCAATGCATAATTGAATATCATCAAAAAGAACATAATAGGTATTCTGGAGTTTTGCATGTTCATAGGTGCACAGATCAAACTTGAGACTGTTCTAATAGTTGCACTGTCTGCCAGGATAAGCTCATGTTTCATGATGGTAAATCTGAGATGACAAGTTCTGCAAAGACTACTGGGAATCAGTAAAAATTTGCTGCATATGCTATGTTGATGGATTGATTATTCACTAGTACAACTGTTAAACATTCCAAAAGCATTTATTTTGAAAAGTAAATCATGAAAGCCTAGGCAAAATAAAAGGTCTTAGAACATGTTAAAGATGAACTTCTGGGGGTAGAGAGATGGATTAGTGGTTTAGGCACTTGCCTGCAAAGCCTAATGACCCTAGTTTGATTCCCCAGTATCCACGTAAAGCCAGATACAGTGGTGCACATATCTGAAGTTCACTTGTAGCTGCTGTAGGCCCTGGCACGCCCATTCTCTCTCTCTCTCTTCCATCTCGTTCTGCTTGCAGATAAGTAAATAAAAGATGAACTTCTAAGTGAAAACTTCAATCAGTTCTTTATGTGGTGCTGAGGACACATGCAAGGTCTTGTACACGCAGCCCTTAAAATTTGTTTTATGTAAAAAGTAATCTGAAAGCTGGGTGTGGTGGCACACCCCTTTAATCTCAGCACTCAGGAGGCAGAGGTAGGAGGATCACCATGAGTTTGAGGCCACCCTGAGAATACAGAGTGAATTCCATGTCAGCCAGGGCTAGAGTGAGACCCTACCTCAAAAAACCAAAAAACAAAACAACAACAAAAATAATAATAATCTGGATTTTCTCCATTTGTTTAGAATAAAAATGGAAGATCAAAAAAGAATGATAAAGTACACTTTCAGTAACTAGATAATACTAATTAATATAACATTTTACAACATTATATAACAAATCATGAAATGCTTTAGTTAATCATAGAGTGATATCTTTGCTGTTAATGATAAAGCCAATTCCTCTGAATACTCAACATCCCTATCCTTTGCCACAGCACAAAATAAGACTATGGCATCAGAAACTTTTGAATTCACTGCATGACACTGTTCTCACATTGCTACTTCTCTATACTTAATACAGCACTGAAATATAATCACTGAAGTTATAAATGTAGTGTAGCCAACTAAAACATGGTCCCCGTGATCAGTATAAATTCCAAGAGCCTTCCTCACACTTATTTCCTTGATGCAAAGTGGAAGTAGGCCATTCCAGTTCCCTGCAGCTTCTGCTATGGAAAGTGAGCTCTATAAAGGTTCTGTCTGTTCTCTTCAACTACACAGAATACCCTGAAAGGTGCTTAGTATATAAGAATACCTCATAAAATCCAGTATAATGAGGAGAAAAGTTCAGGAACTAGAACAGAAGGTAGGAGTAGAGAACAGAAAAAAGAACAAAAATGAAATAAATAACATGTAACAAAAAGACATCCATATTGTAAAGGCAGAAGAAATTTAAGCTTAAATCAGTAAATAATTTTTTCTTTTACATTTCCTAAAGTCTGGGATTTTTTAAAATTATTTTTATTAACAACTTCCATGATTATAAAAAATACCCCATGGTGAAACCCTCCCTTCCCCCACTTACCCCTTTGAAACTCCACTCTCCATCATACCCTCTTCCCATCCCGATCAGTCTCTTTTATTTTGATGTCATGATCTTTTCCTCCTCTTATGATGGTCTCGTGTAGGTAGTATCAGGGACTATGATGTCATGGATATCCCGGCCATTTTATGTCTGGAGGGAGCATGTTGTAAGGAGTCCTACCCTTCCTTTGGCTCTTACTTTCTTTTTTTTTTAAAAATTTTTATTTATTTATTTATTTGAGAGCGTCAGACACAGAGAGAAAGACAGATAGAGGGAGAGAGAGAGAATGGGCGCGCCAGGGCTTCCAGCCTCTGCAAACGAACTCCAGACGCGTGCGCCCCCTTGTGCATCTGGCTAACGTGGGACCTGGAGAACCGAGCCTTGAACCGGGGTTTTTAGACTTCACAGGCAAGCGCTTAACCGCTAAGCCATCTCTCCAGCCCGGCTCTTACATTCTTTCCACCACCTCTTCTGCATTAGATCCTGAGCCTTGGAAGGTGTGATCGAGATGTTACTCAGTACTCCAGTCACTTCTTTCCAGCACTATGATACCTTCTGAGTCATCCCAAAGTCACTGACATCTGAAAAAGAGAAGATTCTCTACCCAAAGTGAGAGTAGCGTTAATACAAGGGTATGAATATTAAGAGAAGTGCTTGCTGGGCAGTTTGATAAGCATAGTATATACATTTTTCCAGACATCAGCAGATGTTATACCTCTAGGGCTCATGACTACCCTGTTTTAAGTTTTAAGTATCAGGGATGTGTGTCCCCCCCCCCCCCCGCCCCCATGGAGCAGGCCTCCAGTCCAATTGGAAGGCAGTTGGTTTCCACCATGACAGACGTGCCTCTATTGCACCTGTTGGCTCATTTGGCCTGGCTGGCCAATTATAAGGCTTGCAGTGTCTACTGTTGAGTATCTTCACTGGTGGTATCTCTTTCTCCCATTGAACTACATGGAGAATGGCTTCTTCCAGCTTTCTGTCAGCTGTTCTACATGGAGGAGATTATCAACTCAGTTCCAGCAGGATTTCTCAGTAGCCTTGCACCCCAGGTATGTGGAGTCTTCAGCAATAAGGTCTTACCATCGATTCCTGGTGGGAAACCAAGGGCCTCGGCAATGGCCTATAATGTTTTGGGGGTATCAGGGACCTCCCTGGCCAACAACTGCCAGTAAATAGTTTTTAAAAAATTATTTTTTTTTCAAAAGTGTGAGTAATGGGTGTGGTGATGCCTGTTGGTAAAGTGCTTGCCATGCAAGCATGAAGACCTGAGTTCAGACCCCCAGCATCCACATAAGAGCCAGTGTGGTGGCATATACCTGTAAGCCCAGTGCCAGGGAAGCAGGAGGATCCCCAGGGCTTATTGGCTAACCAGTGTAGTGTATCAGTGAGTTCCAGGTACAGTGAGAGGCCCTATCTCAAAAAATAAATAAAAACAAAAATAAAAAAGGGTGGTGATCAATTGAGGAAAACACTGGCAATGAGAGAATGGCTAGAGATGGCTCAGTACTTAAGGCATTTGCCTACAAAGCCTAAGGACCTAGGTTTGTTTCCCCAGTACCCATGCATTGTTTGAAAAAAACTTGAGGGAAGGCCTCATTCTAGCCTAGACTGTCTTGGAATTCACTACGTAGTCTCCAGGTGGTCTCAAACTCATGGCAATCCTCTTACCTCTGTCTCCTAAGTGCTAGGATTAAAGGCATGAGTCACCATGCCTGACTGTTTGTTTTTGAGGTAAGATGTTAACGCTTGCCCAGGCTGAGCTGGAATTCATTATGTAGTCTCAGGCTGGCCTCAAACTCATAGCAATCCTCCTACCTCTGCCTTCCAAGTGCTGGGATTAAAGGCGTGAGCCACCCCTCTGGACCTCAGTACCCATGTAAAGCCAAGTGGCACATGCATCTGGAGTGACTATTGACCCTATTGCCTTTGGGAGGCAAAGAAAGGAGGGTTGATGTGAGTTTGAGGCTAGTCTGGGAGTAGAGTGAGTTCCAGGTCTGCCTGGGCTAGAGAAATCCTACCTCAAAAAAACCAAAACTAAATAAATAAAATATTTAACAAAGAAAAGAGAGATGAATAGCTATAGTCTTTACTAAGCATTAAATTAGCAACTAATTTCTAATAATTAAAAAATACCAAGGAATGGGGGCTGGGAAGATGGTTTAATTGTTAAAGGTACTTGCTTGCAAAGCCTGTAAGCCCAGGTTCAATTCTCAAGGTACCCACACAAGCAAAAAATGACCCACGTGTTTAGCATTTGTTTGCAGTAACAAAAGGTCATAGCATACCCTGCTCCCCACTGCCACTCCAACCTCCTTCACTCCCCACCCCTCACCCCACCCCCGCCACACATACATGTAAATATAAGAAAACAATTCCACTGAAGTTTTTTGAAGGTCTGCTTAGTCCATGATGACCTAGAACTTGCTATGTAGCTCAAGTTGGTCCTGACCTCACAATCTTCCCCATCCACCTCCAAAGTTGCTAAAGAATGTTTTAAAGCTTATTAACTTTCTATTATTTTGTTATTAAAAAAGCTTAAAAACTTTAAGATGAACTCATCTGGGTAAAAATATACACACAAAAATTTCTGTAAGAACATAGCTATTAACAGTAGTTTTCTTTGGGAAAGACTGAGGACCTCATGTATAAAGAAGTAAATGTTTTTTATTTTAAATACTATTACTCTTTTTACAGATTTTTTTATAGTGACTATGTATACATTATAATAAAACTATTTGTATCTTTCAAATAGTCAAGCAGGAATTAATAGATTTTATCTTCTTGAATGACACACATACCTTCTGACTACAATATGGAAAGTTATGAAATTAATGCAATTTCAATGCCTTTTTTTTTTTTTTTTTTGGTTTTTCGAGGTAGGGTCTCACTCTAGCCAAGGCTAACCTGGAATTAACTATGTAGTCTCAGGGTGTCCTCAAACTCACAGTGATCCACCTACTTCTGCCTCCCGAGTGCTGGGATTAAAGGCGTGCACCACCATGCCCGGCTCAATGCCATTTTTAATTGACATAAAGTTTATTACATCATGTGAATGGTTCAATCAAGCTAGCTAACAGTGCATATTCTCAGGGTTTTTTTTTTTTTTGTGTGTGTGTGTGTGTGTGTGTGTGTGTGTGTGTGTGTGCACGTGTGCATGGTGAGAACACTTTAAAACCTATTTTCTCAGGCTTGAGAGATGGTTTAGTGGTTAAGGTGCTTGCCTGTGAAGCCTAAGGGCTCATGTTTGACTCTCCAGGTCCCACATGAGCCAGATGCACAAAGTGACGCAAGCATACAAGGTGGCACAGGCACACACGTTTGGAATTCGACTGCAGTAGCTTGAGGACCTGGTTCATCAATTCTCTCTCTCTCTCTCTCTCATTCACATTAAAAAAAAAAGGCCAGTCTGTTGGGCTTGCCTCAAAAAAAAAAAAAACCAACTACTTTCTCATCAACTTTGATAAACTGTTATAGACCTCCAGAACTTATTGATACTAATTGAAACTTTCCATCTTTTTCTTTTCTCACTCTAGTCCAGGCTGACTTGGAATTCACTCTGTACTCTCAGGGTGGCCTCAAACTCATGGTGACCCTCCTACCTCTGCCTCTCAAATGCTGGGATTAAAGGCGTGCACCACCATGCCTGGCTTTCCATCTTGTGACTATGTCTCTAGCCTCCATTTCCTCACCCTTAATAACCAATATAGTTCTGGGCTTCTACCAGCTCTTTTTTTTTTTTTTTTGAGACTCCACATCCAAGTAAGGTTATGTGGTTATTTGCCTTTCTGTGCCTAGATTATTTCTGTAAACATAATGTATTCCAGACTCATCCATGTTTTCAAAAATAGCATTATTTCCTTTTGTTAGGACCAAATAGTATTCTATCAGTAATATTTTACTATGTTTAGATCACATCTTTTCTTGAAGCAGTAATAGCATGCTTTGATGGTAGCCTACTGTAAGACATGAACTTGGAAGTCTGCAAATCAAGCAACTGTTTCTTATGATATGCATTGTTTTCTTGGCTATTGTGTTCATCCAGTGATTTCCTTACACAGTTCTTTAATTCTTCAATTCCTTCTCCAGTCACTGCTGAGATGGGGATGATATGTTGGAACTCCATAGTCTTCTCTGGGATCATGCTTTTTTCAAACAAATGCAGAAAATCTTAAAGAAAGAATATCCAGGTGGGATGATTTTTGTCTTTCAATATGTGAAGCATGGAACCAAACATTTAGCATTTTAGATTCATTTTTTTCCTCCTCTCTCTAGTAAGCTCTTGGAGCCTTTAAATTTTAGTAATGACAATGGTAAAGTTCTTGACAATGATAGGTACATAGTAAAATTACTGTTGGATAAGTACATTTTAATCCAAATGAAGTATAAACAGATCACTCATGAACATGACATACTTCAAGAAATAATAAAATTTGTTTTGAGGAGGTTCAATAAGATGAGGCAACAGATACCTTAAAAGAACATTTCTGAGCTGGGTGTGGTGGGACATGCCTTTAATCTCAGCACTCAGGAGACAGAGGTAGGAGGATCACTGTGAGTTCGAGGCCACCCTGAGACTACATGGTGAAGTCTAGGTCAGCCTGGACTACAGCAAGACCCTACCTTGAAAAGTTGAAAAAAAAAAATTTCTATAAAAACAAAGCAAAACAAAACAAATTTAGGGCTCTACAGAGATGTGCCAAAGAAGCAAGCCTTTTCTTATTTTTATTTTTTTGAGGATGGCAAAAGTAGACTTTATCAAGGAAAATATAGAAAAAGACTCCCATGAGGATGGGAGAGCTTCCAAAAGGAAGAAAGGGATTTGCTGGATCAGAGAGGCTTGGGGCTAGGAATGTAAAGATGGGAAAACTTCAGTGTCAGCGCAAGCATGCCAGCATCCACAGAAGAGAAAGAGAAGAAAAAGCTATGCCTTTTGAGTTAGAACTTAGAAAAACCAGGCAGGCTCAGCAGTGAGGGTTTGTAAGTAACTGTTGACATATACTCCTTTAGAGCTCCTGACTCTGTGGTTAAGTGCATAGTGTTCTAGGGAAATGAAGTTCTAAAGCAGGTAAGAACATGTTAATTAAAGGGACTGATATCACAGGTGATACTTTGGTCTGTTCAATCAAATCCCATGTACTCTTGAAGAGCTCAGGTTAAGTTTTAGTTCTTGACCTTTTCAGATCAAAGTACTCCTTATCTTCTGTCTCCTCTAATGTATCATCTATATCACACATTTAGGGAGTAGAGAAACTATGTTACAAGGTTATTTAAATATTTTATACAGCTTATATTTTCTTCAAATATACACAGTTTCAGAGTTTTCCTCCTCATTGACAATAACCGTCAGCAGGACATAGTGGTACATGTAATCCCAGTACTTAGGAGGTTGAGCAATTGGATCAGGAGTTCAAAGTTATTGGTGGCTACAATTAAACTAGAGGCCAGCCTGGACTACATGAGCTTTTGCCTCAAAAACTACCCTGAGGCTGGGAGGATGGCTCAGTGGATAAAGGCTTGCAAGCCTGCTGACGTGAGTTGGATCATCCTCAGTAACCAGATCTTCTTCAGTGTCTACTCAAAGCACACAAGCCAGTAATCCCAACATGCTTATGACAATGGGTGGTGGAGCCAGGAAAATTCAGAAGCTCACAAGCAGCAGTGGCAAGAGACCCAATCTTAAAAGAAAGTGGAAGGAGAGGAGAAACACTTAAGATTATTCTCTTACCTCCACACATGCCCTGTAGCACGAGTGTGCCCATAAATACACATACATACGCACAAATAAAAAAATAGAAAAATTTCACTAAACTACCCCTGCTGAAAACCCATTAACATTCTTGCACACAGTAAGTAGTCATTAAACAGGAATAAAGTAAATAAGTGATTTACCCTCAGGATTCTGGAGTTGTTCCATCAACTCACAAAATTTAACTTTGGCATCTGGCAAATCCATTTTATTAATTGCCAGAAGTGCAGGTTTTGTCTGAAGTTCCTCCTTGTATAGCTCCAACTCCTTAAAATAAAAGAGAAAGTGTATGTGTGTATGTATGTATGTGTGTATATATATATATATATAAACAGTATCTAAATAAACTAACTACATGGTGACATCATTATTTAATGATTTAGAAAAATCTAGAGCTTATTCACATCACTGAAATATAGTGAATCCCAATATACATAAAACTACAAAGGAAATTCAGAAAGTGCTTCTGGTAAAGTCATGTAAGCAGTATGTTAGTTCACATGAATTCCCAGAGACAGCTGATTTTATTTCCAGAGTCAAGTGCAGGAAACTCTTAAGTCAATAATGACAACTGAATGTTATATCTGCTGCATTCTTGGGAAAAGTAAATGTATTTAGAAGTAAATTTTTGTGACCTTAAATTAGGAAAAATGATTCTTCAATATGACATTAAAATCATAAGCAAAAGAATATTTTTTTGAGAGAATGGGTCTCACTATGTTGGCCAGGCTTGCTTCAAACTCTTGATTCTTCTGCCTCATTCCTCCAAATAGCTGCAATTACAGGAATGTGCCACAGTCCCAAATGAGATATTAATATGTGTTGAATATTAACTATTTAGATGTCTAGCTTAAAAATATTTTCTCACATTCTGTAAACTGCCTCTTCACTGTTGATGGGATTGCTTGGGGTGCAGGGGGACTTGAATGCAATCTTATTTGCCAACTTTCATTTTTGTCACTGTACTAGTGGGGTCATATCCAAAAATCATTGCTCTTCCATGATACTGTCAGAAAAGGAGTTGGAAGTCATTGGAATATTAATTGTAAGCAATGAGGGTGGGCAAGATTGGACAGCAATATTAGGAAAGAACTGAATAGTGTTTAAATGGTAAGCAGAGTGCTGGGACTGTAGCTCAGGGGCAGATCTCTTGCCTAACATTCAAAATACCCTGGTTTGAGCTCAGCTTTCAAAGAGAAGAAAAGAAAAGGAAAAGGATGAGCATAAAAAAGCTTAAAAGAAGTAGCAATAAAACCAAGAAATGATGGTCCATGAAGTTAAGAGAGAGAATGTTTGAAGAAACAGACATGTCAGGGCTGAAGTGAGGTAAGGTGTGAACATCGGAAGCACAGGAAGTTTTATCCACTGCAGTAGTCAGAGAAGTGAATGAATCCTCAAGAACTGAAGATAGCAAGTTTAATTCTTGAAGTGATATAAAATCTTTAGAAAGGTACAGTATGGGGAAGAGGCTGAGGACATGGCTCAGTAGGTAAAGTGCATGCTGCACAAGCATGAGGATCTGACTTAGGATCCTAGCAGCCACATAAAGCCAAGCATCACAGTGCGAGCCTGTCACAGTGCGAGCCTGGAAACCTAGTGCTGCCAAGGCGAAAGCAGAAAAATTGCAAGGGCTTACTGGCTAGCTATTCTAGCTGAACTGGTGAGATTTAGGTTCAGTGAAAGATCCTGTCTCAAAGTGTAAGGTGGAGAGTAATTGAGGAAAACACCCAACATCAAATTCTGACCTCAAGTACAAGTTTACTCAAATACACACACATGCATGGATTTAGACACACATCAATGCACCACACACACACAGACACACATACAGAGAAGTGGATTATGTACTTATTGTAATTACTATGCTACATGGCTACATTTAGGCTAGATTCAGAACACAGTAAAACAGAAAACTTACTTTTGTAAGCAGCATTATGGTTTCAAATGCAGATCTATACTGAGTTTGGGAAGAAAGCTGAAATCCAGAAATATCAACCTAAAAAGAAGACAAGATAGCCCTTCACAAAAGAATGATTATACATTCTTATGCTTTGAAATATTTTATTCTTTCAAGCTAAGAACATTTTCTAAATATATACTTTACTGGTAATTCAAAATAAAAACAGAGGCTGGGCATGGTGGCGCAAGCCTTTAATCCCCAGCACTTAGGAGGCAGAGGCAGGACAGCCTGAGTTCAAGGCCACCCTGAGACTATGTAGTGAATTTCAGGTCAGCCTCAGATAGAGTGAGACACTACCTTGAAAAACAAAAAAACACACACACAAAAAGAAGAAATTGAAGTATCATGATAACTACATTCATTCATCTGAGTCATTAATAAAATGAAAAACTAGATAAGAAATTTATACCAATATAGGCAATCTCATATAACACAAGCATCATCAATAAAGTGAAAGACATACTATATAATAGTGCCTGACATCTTAAGAAATTAAATTGACAAGTATGGCAAACTTACATCTGGCATAGTAGCGGCAACATTTCCATTCCTACATTATAAACAAGCATTATCTATGTTGCTTGTCTCCCATAAAAACACAATGTGCTGGGTATGGTGGCACACACCTTTAATCCCAGCACTCGAGAGGCAGGATCCCTGAGAGTTCGAGGCCACCCTGAGACTACATGGTGAATTCCAGGCCATCCTGAGCTAGAGTGAGACCCTGCCTTGAAAAACCAAAAATACTTACTTAGCTGGGTGTGGCGGTGCACGCTTTTAATCTCAATATTTGGGAGGCTGAGGTAGGAGAAGAGCTGTAAATTCGAGGCCAACCTGAGACTACATAGTGAATTCCTGGTCAGCCTGGGATACAGTGAGACCCTACCTCAAAAAATAAATTAAATAAATAAGAAAATAAAAAACCACACACTGCCAGGTGTGGTGGTGCATGGCTTTAATCCCAGCACTTGGGAGGCAGAGGGAGGAGGATCGCCGAGAGTTCGAGGCCACCCTGAGACTACATAGTTAATTCCAGGTCAGCCTGGACCAGAGTGAGACCCTACCTCGAACACCCCCCCACCAAAAAAAAACCTACACACTTACTAGAGTGAAATGTTGCAGCAGGCACAGATTCTGAGAAATACATTCAGCAATTTCATGGTTGTGTAAACATCAGAATCTAAGACAGCTGTAATGCTACTAGACTATAAAAATCTCATGGGGCCACCATAAGATGCATGTAGTCCAGCAATGATGAAAGCTAACCATATGGCACACAGATATACTTTATTTCTAATGTTACTTAAAAAAAATTCTAGGAAAACTAAGTTATTTCAACATCATATTAGTATGCATATGACTTACAACAAAAAGCAATTGTCTGGTTCTTTCTAGATGCTTGAGGAATTTGTGGCCCATTCCTTTGTTCATATGTGCTCCTTCTATCAAACCTGGGAGGTCAGCTACTGATATCTAGTACAAAGGTAATGATGGGTTGAAAAAGGAAAATATATGAAAACCATATTTCAATTTATTCTAGTATTTTCAAATTCCATATACAAATAGTTCTGAATTATCTTTGAAAATAAATATGTCAGAAAATCAAAATCCTAACAAAAACAGCATTGTACTGGCACAAAAACATTCAGATCAAAGGAACAGAGCAGAAAACCCAAATATAAACCCAGGCAGCAACAGCCATCAGATTTTTGACAAAAATACCCAAAATATTCACTGGAGAAAAAAAAGACAGGCTCTTTAGAAAATAGTGCTGGGAAAACGGGATATCTACACATAAATTGTTAAAAGTAGAACCTTATCTCTTCTCAATGCACAAGAATCAAGTTCAAATGGATCAAATACCTTAATATCAGACCTGAAACTCTAAAACTGCTAGAGGAAAAAGTAGGAGAAACACTTCAACATATAGGCCTAGGCAAGGTCTTTCTGAACAGAACCCCAGTCATTCAGGGAGTAAGACAACTAATGAACCATTGGGACCTCATGGAATTAAAAAGCTTTTTTACAGCCAAGGACATTGCAAATAGACCAAAGAAGCAGCCTACAGAATGGGAAAACGTCTTTGCCAGCTATACATCTGACAGAGGATTAATACCTAGGATTTACAAATAATTCAAATAACTTAATAATATGACATCAAACAACCCAATTGAAAAATTGGCTATATGGTCTGGAAACATGGCTCAGCAGGTAAAGGTGCCTGCTTACAAAGCCTGATAAACTGGGTTTGATTCCCCAGTACCTACATAAAGCCAGATGCACAAAGTGGCACATGCATCTGGAGTTCATTTACAGTGGCAAGAGGCCCTGGAAACCCATATTTTCATTCTCCCTCTGCTTGCAAACAAATAAATAATTTTTAATAGGCTAGCTATAGAACTGAATACAGTTATTACAAAAAGAAATAAAAATGACCAACAAAATCTAAAAACATGTTTTATATCCTTAGCAATCAAGAAAATGTAAATAAAAGCTACTATAAGATTCCATCTCACTCCTGTCAGAATGGCTATATCATCAAGAAATTTAGGGCTGGAGAGATGGCTTAGAGGCTAAGCACTTGCTTATGAAGCCTAAGGACCCTGGTTCGAGGCTTGATTCCCCAGGACCCACATTAGCCAGATGCACAAGGGGGCACAGTGTCTGGAGTTCATTTGCAGTGGCTGGAGGCCCTGGTGCGCCCATTCTCTCTCTCTCTCTGCCTCTTTCTCTGTGTCTATCACTCTCAAATAAATAAATAAAAATAAACAAAAATATTTTAAGAAATCGAATAGCAATAAACTGGATGTGGTGGCACACACCTGTGATCCCAGCACTCAGGAGGCAGAGGTAAGAGGATTGTCTTGAGTTCAGGGTCACCCTGAGGCTACATAGTAAATTCCAGGTCAGACTGGCCTAGAGGTAGACCCTACCTCAAAAAAAAAATCACACATACACACGCACGCACGCACACACAGAAAAATGAAAATAGAAAGCTAGAAAACGGCTAGAGACCAGGAAGCTAGAAAGGGGGCTGAGTGAGGGAAGAGAGGGGAGGGTTTAAGTGGAAGACATAGTAGATATGTAAGAAAAGGGGCTGAAATACTGGGGGAGGGGATTATCTAAGGGAAGGGAAGAAAGAAGGGTGTGGGAGGAGGATTAACTAAAACTAAATTGTTGTGAATAAGCCATATGGAAAGCTACTTCTTCACTAGTTAGTAACATGTATGTTAAAAAAGAAAGAGTATGGGCAGAAGTATTTTGTGGAGGTAGATAGTAATAGATTCCTAGAAAGTTTCAATGCCGGGGGTGAGACCCTTCCAATAAGTTGTTGGCCAGGGAGACCCCCTGATGACCCCAATACATTATAGCCTATTGCCAAGACTGTTGGTTGTCCACCAGAAATAGATAGGAACATATTGCTAAAGATTCCAAATGCCTGGGCTACAGGTCATTGAGAAATCAAGTTGGAGCTGAGTTGGAAAACTTTTCCTGATATACTAGTTGTCAAGATACTGGAAAGAGCTATGCAACCTGTGGGGGGAGAAATGAAATCAACAGTTAACCCGAAGTAGACCTTGCAAGACTTACAGATGGCCAGTCAGGCCAAAGGTACCAAACGGTGCAATGTGGCATGACTGTTATGGGGGAAACCAACTTCTTTCTGATTAGACTCGAGGCCTGCTCCACAGGAGAGAATTTCTGCTGTGGTGCAAATCTAATGAAAAGCCTATGGCAAATACATAAATAAAATTTAAAAACAAAAGAAGATGGGCTGGAAAGATGGCTTAGCAGTTATGGTGCTTGCTTACAAAGCCTAAGGACACAGGTTTGATTCCCCAGTACCCATGTAAGCCAGATGCACAAGGTGGCAAATGCAACTGGAATTCATTTTTCAGTGGTTGGAGGCCCTGGTGTGTCCATTCATTCTCTCTCTCTCTCTCTCTCTCTCTATTTATCTATTTGCACCCTCACCCTTTCTCTCTTTTAAATATAAAAATAAAACAATGTATATATGTAAGTACAATGATTGTAATGGGGAGGTAATATGATGGAGAATGGAAGTTCAAAGGGGAAAGTGTGGGGGTGGGAAGGGAGGGAATTACCATGGGATATTTTTTTATAATCATGGAAAATGTTAATAAAAATTTAAAAATTAAAAAAATGAACCTAAATAAATAAATAAAATGATTTTGGGGGCTGGAAAAAAAACAAAACAATAAAATGAAAAATCTATGGCTTAGGAGTTATAAGCCCTAGGAGAGAAACTACTACTGTTGTAATGTATATATTATGCCCACCAAAATACCTTGTAAACACTTATGTTTATGCCTATATATCAAAACTACTCTCAATTTGAGTTAGAGAAGCTTCTCTTTTCAGATGTCTGTGACCATTGGGTGACACTAAACTCAACAAAATGCTGAGATGTGTCAGTGGAATGTTCAGTACTAAATGGAGATATCTCCATCATACCCTTTAAGGCACAAGGACCATTGTGGTAGAGGTGGTGGAAAGAATGTAAGTCCTTAAGGAAGGGGAGGAGTGCTTAGAATACTGTTTTCTGGATTAAAAGTGTCCTTGATATTCATTACCTCACAATGGCTGATGCTACCTACATAAACTTTAACTTTTGCTGACTATGTAAGTCTATAATTCTGTAAACTGCATTTTAATAATGAGTATTTTATAGAACTTCAACTTTTATCATCTGAATTCATTGACATTGACATTTACTAAAATATAGCTCTGCAGTTTTAAGTATTAAATTCAGTGTGTAAATGACATCATTACTCCTTTCTGTTCACATTAAACCAGAATTACTGGCTTAATGGTTAAGGCACTTGCCTGTGAAGCCTAAAGACCCAGGTTCAATTCCCTAGTACAAACATAAGTCAGATGCAAAAGGTGGCACATGCATCTGGAGTTTGTCTACAGTGGCTAAGGCCCTGTTGCAACCATTCTCACTTTATCTGCCTCTTTGTTCCTCTCTCACTAATAAATAAAATATTTTTAAATGCCATTAAAAGAAGTTGTAGCAATGACAAGGTCTCATATTCTGAAATTACCTTCAGTCTTCCATTGAATTCCCTTAAATATTAGGTATAAATAATATTCTTTTCTCATTAACTACTGTTCTTTATATTTATATTATGCTATTTGAGATAACTTTAGTAAGTGAATAATTTTTACTGTTACATTACTTTTTAAATATTTTATCTTTTGAACTGAGAATTATATGAACTTATACTGACACATCATTAGCATTTAAAATTTATCTGTTAGAGAGAGAATGGGCACTTGCTGTTGTAAATGAACTTTAGATACATGCACCACTCTGTGCATCTGGCTTTACGTAGGTACTAGAGAACCCAACTCAGGCCAGCAGGCTTTGCAGACAAGTACCTTTAACCACTGAGCCATCTCTTCAGCCCAGTATTATCACTTAAAATCCATAATTTCACCAGGCATGGTGGCGCACACCTTTAATTCCAGCATTCAGGAGGCACTCAGGAGGCAGAGGTAGGAGGATCACTGTTGAGTTCAAGGCCACCCTGAGACTATACAGAGAATTCCAGGTCAGCCTGAGCTACAGTGAGACCCTACCTTGAAAAAAGCAAAACAAAACAAAACAGAAAAATCCATAATTTGACTAAGGTTTTTTCTTTTTTTCTTTTTGGTTTTCTGATTTAGGGTCTCACTCTAGCTCAGGCTGACCTGGAATTCATTATGTAGTCTCAGAGTGGCCTCTAACTCACAGCAATCCACCTACCTCTGCCTCCCAAGTGCTGGGATTAAAGGTGTGCGCCACCACACCTGGCTTCTAAGATTTATTTTTTAAGTTTTATTTATTTATTTATTTGAGAGAGAGAGAGGCAGAGAAAGAAAGAGGCAAAGAGAGAGAAAGAGAAAGAGAAAGAGAATGGGTATGTCAGGGCCTCTAGCCACTGCAAACTACAAATGCATGTGCCACCTTGAACTGAACCTGCATCCTTTGGCTTTGTAGACAAACGCCTTAACCATTAAGACATCTCTCCAGCCCAAGGTTCAATTTCTTTTTAGTATGATATAAACACTGTATTTTTGTTATTTCTATTTTTAGAGAGACAGAGAGTGGCGTTTGTACCACCTAGTGGGCATGTGTGACCTTGTGCTTGCCAGACCTTTGTGCATCTGGCTAATGTGGGATCTGGAGAGTCGAACATGCATCCTTAGGCTTCACAGGCAAGTGCCTTACCCACTAAGCCATCTCTCCAGGCCCCAATGTTCTTTCTTGATCTTGTGTTATTTTTGGGTTTTGACAGATGTACAATGTATCTACTATTAGCAGTATCTTACAGAATAGTTTCCTTGCCCTAAAACAAAAATCTGTGCTCTGTCTACTCAGCTTTCCCTTCCTCCTCAACACTGGCAACAAGTGATCTCTATGCAGCCTCTCTAAGTCTGCTTTTGCTAGGATACCAAAGAGTAGGATACCTACTGAAGGCAATCATGGTTGTTTCCAAGTTTTGGTCATTAAGAATAATAATTATGGGCTGGAGAGATGGCTTAGTGGTTAAGTGCTTGCCTGTGAAGCCTAAGGACCCCGGTTCGAGGCTCGGTTCCCCAGGTCCCACGTTAGCCATATGCAAAAGGGGGCACACGCGTCTGGAGTTCGTTTGCCCATTCTCTCTCTCTCTCCCTCTATGTCTTTCTCTCTATGTCTGTCGCTCTCAAATAAAAAAAAAAAAGAATAATAATCATGAATAAAACTGTTATAAACATCCATAATGAAGACCTATATTTCTTCCTTATCATAGAAAAATAAATTTTAATAATTAGATGAGATCAATACCCACATAAAACTCTTTCTGGAAATATAGGCCATTGGAGTAAAAATTATCAATGAACTTTTAGGAACTAGAGACCATAGTTCATTACAGCAGCAAAATCCAGACCAGAACCACAATTAAAGAAGATACAGAAAAGACTTTTTCTACTGTAGGGATAGATTAAACACATTTGGAAAAACAAGAAATTAAACTCATATTATTTTACTATGATAGCACTGAGCAGAATTAATTTGACCATGGTTTTACTTATCATAAAATAAAATATTGGTTGTTTTCCTCTAAAACCACAAAAACATGAAAATATTACAAAGCTCTCCTACCAAAACAAACTACTTTTATTTCTAATCATGTGCTTTACTTTAAAAATACTAACCTAGCTGGGTGTGGTGGTGCACACCTTTAAGCCCAGCACTCAGGAGGCAGAGGTAGGAGGATCACCATGAGCTTGAGGCCACTCTGAGACTATATAGTGAATTCCAGGTCACCCTGGGTGAGAGAGAGACCCTACCTGGAAAAAAAAAATACTAACCTGCTTGAAATCATTGTACATAATCTTTCCAAGTTCAGGCTTTAATGTTGTAACTGTAAGGAAAAACAAGTGAATTAAAGCTAGAATAAAAGGCTAATGTTCTCAAGAGCATGATGTATAGAATAAATATTCTCTGAAGAGTTTAATTTAGATTTTTAAAAATTTGTTGAAATGGAAGCTAAACCATTTTTGCCATTTACAATGTACTTGAGAAAGGACAAATACAGATTTTGTAACCTGCATAGGCATAAGCCAAATCCCTCCACTGGGCTTGAAGTTCTCTATTGCACTTTCAGGAGCATAGCAAGGATGTTTAAGAGGCTCAGCATTTAGGTTTCAATCATTGGGTATGCTGTTGAATTTTTCTAGTCTTGTCTGAGTGATTCTTAAGCCTTACTGTTTCTCAGACTAGACCCTTTCCTGTGGATCCTCACCTGTTTTCCAAATCACTGATTGATCATAATTATTCTTTATATCTTTGCCCAAGCATACTTCCTCAAGGAAGTCTACAACAGTTACCTACACTTTCAATGAACACTTTATATTCCCTCCTATTTATTAATGGTGTGTGTGTGTACATACATATATACATATGTATTTTCTCTTTAGTCTGTAAGCTCAGTTAATAACATCAGCTGGCTTTGCTTGCCAGCCTTTGTAACCTCATAAGCTAACATGGTTCCCAGAAATAGCTGTTTGTTCAATGAATGGAAGTATTCATCTGTCTTCCTGTCATTTATCACAATGTCTGACAAGGTGTAATAAGAAATCCTATGCAAGCCAAGTAAATGACTTTGCAACACAATAAATGCAACGAAGTTTCTAACTAGTACAAGAAACATTAGTGGGAGATTAGGGTTTCAAAGATTAGCAAGAAAGGAATGTGTTCTAATTGCTAAAAGTTCTCAAACTAAAGTTAACCTTGGACTATTACTTTATTTATACTGAGAAAAATTACCTCCACAAATTAAAATACACAATAAATTACACTTACATGCATAATCTGCAATCATAGGTTTTGCATGAGAAACCCGACTGAGTAAAGATGATTTTCCAGCATTTGGGAATCTAAAATAATAAACATGTTTACATATTACAACACATATCAGTATTACTAATAGTTGCATGTGTCTGAATTCCCAACAATTCAGAGGTAGGCTTCTTGAACTAGAAGTATGTTTCGTGCATTAGAAGTACAATATAGGGGCTGGAAAGACTGCTCAGTGGTTAAGGCGCTAGCCTGCAGAGCCTAACACCCAGAGTTTGATTCCCCAGGACCCACATAAATCCAGATGCACAAAGTGGAGCATGCATGCATATGCAGTCCATTTGCAGTAGCTGGAAGCCCTAGCATGCCCATTCCCTTCTGTCTCTCTTCTATCTCTGTCTGCTTAAAAAAATAAATAAATAATGGGCTGGAGAGATGGCTTAGCGGTTAAGCGCTTGCCTGTGAAGCCTAAGGACCCCGGTTCGAGGCTCGGTTCCCCAGGTCCCACGTTAGCCAGATGCACAAGGGGGCGCACGCGTCTGGAGTTCATTTGCAGAGGCTGGAATCCTTGGCGCGCCCATTCTCTCTCTCTCCCTCTGTCTTTCTCTCTGTGTCTGTCGCTCTCAAATAAATAAATTAAAATAAATAAATAAATAAATAAATAAATAAATAAAATAATAACAAAAAGAAGTAGGCCAGGCATGGTGGTTTATGCCTTTAATCCCAGCACTTGGGGACCAAGTTAAGAGGATCACTGTGAGTTTAAGGCTAGCCTGAGACTACACAGTGAATTCCAGGCCAGCCTGGGCTAGAGTGACGCCCTACCTTCTGGGGTTTGCAGTGGCTGGAGGCCCTGCGCACCCATTTTCTTTTCCCTCTTTCTCTGTCAAATAACTAAATTAAATATTTAAAGATATGTGTGTGTGTGTGTGTGTGTGTGTGCGCGCGCACACGCGTGCATGTGTATGCTTGTGACTTAAGGAAGAACTTTTGTTACATTTTCTTAAAAAGATTTTTATTTATTTATTTGCAAGTAGTATCTTCAAGAACAATTACCCAATTTAATTTTTTTGTTTTGTTTTGGTTTTGAAGCAGGGTCTTAACTCTAGCCCAGACTGATCTGGAACTTATTCTATAGCCCTGGCAGGCCTCAAACTCATAGCAATTCTTCTATACTCAGCCTCCCAAGTGCTGGGACTAAAGGCATGCACCACCTCAGCCAGCCCTAATTATGTAATTTAAAAGCACTAGAACACATATGTTAAACATTTTTCAAAGAATTTTATTGCTCCAATAGTAACTGTAATTTCAAAGCTATTTCTAAAAAGTCAGATGTTTCATTATATGAAACAGAGAGAAGTAGACAAACACAGAAGTGTTCTCCCTTTTCCCCTCTTAGTCCAACAGGGCCCTCAAAATATAGGACAGTACTGACCATCCAGCAGTCTCCTCCCTTACCCACACACACATAGACATACTTTACTATCTCCTAAGCACTTGTGTCTCAATCTAGTTGACCAGAGTAACCATCACATATACCATAAGTTATACCATTTCCAGTTAAAAGAACTGTAAACAAAAATAAAAATACAGTATTAAATTTTCTTATGTGTGTACATGCATGTGAAACCAGAGGACAAATTCTTTTTTTAAAATTTTTTTGTTGTTTATTTTTATTATTTATTTGACAGCAACAGAGAGAGAAAGAGGCTGAGAGAGAGAGAGAATGGGCACTCCAGGGCCTCCAGCCACTGCAAACGAACTCCAGACGCGTGCGCCCCTTGTGCATCTGGCTAAGGTGGGTCCTGGGGAATCAAGCCTCGAACTGGGGTCCTTTGGCTTCACAGGCAAGCGCTTAACCGCTAAGCCATCTCTCCAGCCCAGAGGACAAATTCTGATGTATACTTGCAGGACAAGCACTTTCACTAACTGAGTGTTCTCCCCAGCTTCAATATTTAACTGTATTAAGATGAACTGTAGTACTTACTTTACTTCTACAGAAATTTTATAGTTGCCAACTGCACATGAGCAGTTCTTCCCTCTGGTAAATTGTATACCATAGTAAAAAGTTATCTTTCAGAGTTCTTACCACATGTTTTTACCATACATATGACATACGAAATATGTGTTGCCTATTTATGTTATCTCTAAGATTTCTTGTCAACAAGGAGGCTATTAGTAAAGTTTTTGGAGAACCAAGAGTTGTATGCAGTGTCAGGCAGGTATGCCTGTAGTATCAGCTTTTGAGAGTTTGAGGCAGGAATATTATGTGTTGGAGGCCATTTTGAGATATATCATGATTTCCAAGCTAGCCTGAGCAACACAGACATCCTACATTCAAAAAAAAAAAAAAAAAAAAAAGCTATAGGAGCAGGTGTGGTGGCACACGCCTTTACTGCCAGCACTTGGGAGGCAGAGGTAGGAGGATTGCTGTGAGTTCAAGGCCACCCTGAGAATACATAGTGCCTGAGCTACAGTGAGACCCTACCTTAGAAAACAAAACAAAACAAAGCAAAAAAGTTATAGGGCTTAGCAGTTAAGGTGCTTACCTACAAAGCCAAAAGACCCATGCAAGCCAGATGCACAAGGTGGCACATGTGTCTGGAGTTTGATTCTAGTGCCTGGACACCTTGGCATGCCCTTGATCTCTACTTGCTTCTCTCTCAAATAAATAAATATAGAGCTGGGTGTGGTGGCTCATGCCTTTAATTCCAGCACTTCAGCACTTGGGAGGCAGAGGTAGGAGGATCACAGTGAATTTGAGGCCACCCTGAGAATACGGAGTGAATTCCAGGTCAGCCTGAGCTAGAGTGAGACTTTACCTTGAAACCCCCCCCCCAAAAAATATAAATATAATATATAATACACGTATATATATATATACATACACACATATATATATCAACATAAAAAAATAAATAAAAATAAAATATTTTTAGTTATATGGATTTTTAAAGTTTTTCTCTTTTCCTTGTTTTATTATTTTCTGAACTAATATATCATAAAGTCCAATATATTATTTTTTGTTTTTAAATGTTTTTTCCTATCATTTAAAAAATTATTTTATATACATTATAACAGGTTATCTTCTTTTATTCCCCTCATCTCAGCTCCTGTTACTCTGGAGGCCCTCTTCAGTGGGGTTATGGTATTCACTGTGGGGTCATGAAAGTCTCAGACAGTCCCTGTGGGGTAGCAGGGAACTTGCCTCAGGATATTCCTACCCATTCTGAGGCTCTTAACATCTTTTCACCCTCTTTTACAATGTTCCCTGAGCCATGGTAGCCCTATTGGCAGTCTGATAGCAGTGATAGGGTTAATCTCCCAACTCCCAAATTTTCAATGTGCAATTGTATGGCATGTAGTAAACTCAACACACAAATTTCATAGACAAAAAGTAAGTATGGCTATGAATTATTATTTACATTTATTTCCTAGTCATGAACTGTCTCCATGGAAGTATAACAATATAAATGGTACTTACCCCACTAAGCCTACATCTGCTATAACTTTTAGGTCAAGGTGAATTACTCGTTTCTGGCCTTTCAAAGGTAGGAAATTTGTGATTAATTTACCACCAAGGCCACCTTCAGCTACCAAAATTCTGTCTTTCTCTTTAATGAGTTCTCCTTTAAAAGAAGGAAAGAAGGACAACAAACATTAGTAACTGAAATCAATAACAGTATTTTTCTGGCAGAAATACATGCCAAGAAATTACAGTTTAAAAATCTAAAGGGCTATGGCCATATTGGAAAATGTGTATAGTGCTACATTACACTCACCTATAATTCTGCCATTTTCATCAGTTACTGAAATGCCCACAGGTACAGGGATTTCACAGTCTTTTCCTTTGGAGCCCTTTAGTGCACTCACCCTACAAAAAGAGAGAAAAAGAAAAAATATAAAATAAAGAAAAATATACCAAGTTAAATGGCTTGTATTTTAAGCAAATGCATTGGTTTACAAAGAACAACAGCAACCAACTGTACTTGCTGATGGAAATGTTAAATGTTAAATGAATAAATATTAAAGCAATACAAAAATTACTCTATGGACATAAAACTAGAATGAGACCAATAGAAAGGAAAAAATAGGAAGAGAGGAGAGGAGTTAACTGACAGGTTAAGGAAAGGACAGACTATTGGAGGAGGGAGGGGCTTGAAGGGGAAAGTGGTAGGCAGACATCCAAAGAGAATACCCCAGGAGGTTATTCTCCCTGGGCTCTGTTCAAATGGCATAGGGGAGCATAAGGCTCTGCTCCATGATGTACAGTCCCATTCCACAATGCTGGATATGAAGCTGGGCCTTTGAGTCTATGCCTGCCTATTCCTGCATTTTCTCATAGTTCTGTGGACAATGAATGATGAGACAAACCATGCAAGAGACAGTCATAAAAAATAAATTTTTTAAAAAAGTTAAGACAACATAAATCAGTTCCATAGAAACCCTCATTTTGACTAGCATTCTACAATATATAACCACCAATAAAGGGAGAGGAGGGAATGTCCAGAAAGAAAGTGGAAAAAGCTTAACCTTACAACCACAGACTTGGGGCTGGAAGGATGGCTCAGCAGTTAAGGCACTTGCCTGCAAAGCCAAAAGACCCATGTTTGATTCCCTAGGACCCACATAAGCCAGATGCACAAGGTGGCACAGGTATCTGGAGTTTGTTTGCAGTGGCTGGAGGCCCTAGTGTATCCATGCCCTCTGTTTCTCTCTCTCTCAAATAAGTAAAAATAAAACCAAATATTCTGGCTGTTAAATTCCAGGCCCAAAATTGGGTTACCCCGCAACACAAGCTGTTGGCCTGGGAGACACATGAGGTCCTCAAAACAATGTAGGCCATTGCCAAAACAATGGACTATCTGCCAAAGCTAAAAGATAACCCTATTGCTGAAGTCACCACAGGATATGGGCACAGGACATTAGAATACCATTCTGGAACTGAAAGGGAAACTAGCTCCCTCCTGGCTAGCCTTCATAGAGCTGGAGAGCCCTATGGGAGCCACTGGAAGACAACAGTCACCAACAGCATGAATGAGTAGGAGACCCTGCAGACTATAAAATCAACCAGCCACACAAGAAGTACACACTTGTGCAGCAGTGGTATGCAGCTGCTATGAATAACCCATTGTTCTCTGAGTGGACTTGAGGCCTGCTCAGTAGAAGATAATTCATATCTGGTACTGGAAATTAAGGCAGAATCCCATGGTCAGGAAACTCAGACTTCTCTGGAGAAGAAGAGGGGGCTTGTACACCAAATAACTTTGCATACCCACATTAATCCAAGCTGATCTTACTTTTGGTTAGAGAATTTGCTTTATTTTTACAGATGGCAGAGAAAATGGCTGACAGCCAAGATCCACTAATAAGACAAGAAGCTAGCCCACCATGAGATGTGCCACATCTACCACACCTACCAGGGTCCAGGAGAAATTGCAGAGGAAGTGGCCACATGAACACTGCTCTTACTGCTGGCCTGACAGCTCCAGGGTGATGTTGACAGACATGGCGATCCATCAACACCCATGAAAGCAGAAACCCAAAGACTACAGAGGACTCAACACTAACTCAGACTTCCAACAGGCCTGCCATGGCCCAGAAAATGTTGCAGAAGAGGGTATGGAAAGATTATAAGGGCCACAGAGTGGGTAGGAATATCCTTTTGCTCCCAGCAAGTATGCTTCCCGACAACTCCTCATTCCCAGCAAACACTTTCCCTGGTGGCTCCCTCAAGATTCCCGTCTATAAAATGGTAATATTAACCCAAAATGAACTAAGATAGCATACATCTAAAATGAAGAGATAATAGCTGCAACACAAATAAGATAAGAAAAGTAAAAAAAAAAAAAACAACAAAAAAAAACGCAATAATGAAGCTTAAAAAAAAAAAAAATGATCTTGCTGGGTAAGCACCTTAACAGCTAAACCATTTCTCTAGCCCTCTAACTCTTTTTCTATTACAAATTACATAATCCCAGCACTCAGGAGGCAGAGGTAGGAGGATCGCCGTAAATTCAAGGCCACCCTGAGATTACAAAGTGAATTCCATGTCTGGGCTAGAGTGAAACCCTACCTTGGACAAAAAAAAAAAAAAAAATCTGATTTTAACTGATCTCAATTATAAAAGGCTAATTTTGCTTCTTTCAAACTTATTATTAGAGAATAAGTTAATATAAACTTTTAATTTAGCAATTCTACTTCTAGAAACTTGTCAAAAAATGATTAAACATGTGAAAAGTATGTATATATGACATAACAGTTTAAAAAGAACACAAAAATTATCAATAGCCTGAATAGGCAAATGACAAAGTAAATTGTTAATTTTAGTACTATATTTTACATATATATATATGTATATGTATATATATGTGTGTATATATATATATATATATATATATATATATATATGAATGAGAAATTTTCAAACATTAAAAATGTTAACTAAAAGAGCATGTAGAGGACTTCTGGGTAAGATGGCACCCGTCTAACCATGCCTCACCTTGCGGGGAAGGAAAGGCAAGATCATTGAGGTTCTTGGGTCTTTTTAATGGTTTGAAGATCCTAGTAGACCTCCAGTGGGAGGGCACAGAGGAGCAAATCAGGGAATCCTCTGATTCCCATGCTCTCGGGTAGCCCCCAGGTCCCCCAATACCTCAAATAGCTGTCCCAGCCACAGTCTCAGCTGCCACACCTCCGTGCTTGGACCCACACCAGCAAGCTAGAATTCCCCTTCCCTTCCTTCTACGGTTTTCCAGCTTAACCACTGTCCCACCGGCTGCCCCTCCTGCACTTCCTGAAGGTTACTCAGACTCAAACCAGCAGGTTATTGTTCATCCTTCCCTCCCTGTGATGGTTTGACTTGTTCTCCCATAAACTTAGGTGTTCTGAATGCTAGGTTCCCAGCTGATGGATATTTGGGAATTAACACCTTCTGGAGGTGGTGAATTGTTGGGGGCGGACTTATGGGTGTTATAGCCAGTTTCCCCTTGCCAGTGTTTAGCACACTCTCCTGTTCCTATTTTCCACCTTATGTGGGCCGGGGGTGATGTCCACCCTCTGCTCATGCCATCGTTTTCCCCTGCCATCCTGGAGTTTCCCCTTGAGCCTGTAAGCCAAAATTAACCTCTTTTTCCCACAAGCTGTTCTTGGTTGGGTGATTTCTACCAGCAATGCAAACCTGATTACAACACTCCCCCTTCCTGCCACCCCACCACACCACTAATCCACACCCCCCAAGCAACACCTGACCCTGAGCAGTCGCATATCCCCTCCCCACCTTGTCACAGGACCCTGCAGTCCCATCCAACCCCCTACACAGTCCCAATGGACCTGTTATCCCATATGCTCACACTTCAGCATCGCAGAACCACCACGCAATCCCATCCTCTCCCCTTCCACAGGCCAACCACAACACCAGTCTACTTTGTCCCATTTCCCCCTATCCCTGGTCACCCTGGGCCACCTTACCACACAGTCCCATACACCAAACCAACCACCAACAACCAACAAAAAACCTTCATCTGGTCCTTGGGCCCCCACCAGAGGCTCACAGGATCCTTTTCTCTGAGCAGACATGCCCCATTGCCATCAGAAGCCTAGTGGAAGCAACATAAAAGGGAATAATCAATGAAGAAGCTTCAAGGGTAAATTATAGCTTCCTACTAAATTAAATAAGATTCCTACTGTGATGGGCAGACCACAGCACAAAATAAATAACATGAAAAATCAAATGAAAGAAAATCCAACAAGACTGCCCAGTCCCACAATGGATGTCTCTAATCAAAACACAGAAGAGGGCGGGAGAGATAGCTTAGCTGTTAAGGCACATGGCTGTGAAGCCTAAGGACCCAGGTTCAATTCTCCAGGTCCCACATAAGCCAGATGCACATGGTGTCACATGCATCTGGAGTTCATTTGCAGTGGTTAGAGGCCCTGGTATGCCCATTCTCACTCATTCACTCTATCTCTCTCCCTTTGTCTCTAATAAATAAATAATAAAAATTAAAATTAAAAAAAAAAAATATATATATAGAAGAAGGCTGGAGAGAGGGATTATCAAGTAAGGCATTTGCCTGCAAAGCCTAAGGACCCTGGTTCAATTCCCCAGGACCCATGTTAGCCAGATGCACAAAGGGGTGCATGTGTCTGGAGTTTGTTTGCAGTGGCTAGAGGCCCTGGCACGGCCATTCTCCCCCCTCTCTCTCTCTGGGTCTGCCTCTTTCCCTCTCACTCTCTCAAGTAAATAAATAAATAAAAATAATTAAAAAAAAACATGGAAGAGACAACAGGATCAGACCCCAAAACGAAAATACAAGCTATACAACCCTGGTAAAGCAAACAGCAGAACCTGCAGAAAATCAACAAAGGGCCAACTGTATGAATGTTGTCCTCGCTAGACTAGGCCTCATAGAAAAGAACCAGGAAGGGTTCCAAAGACAGCTAAATGATCTGAAAGAGGGAGTGAAAAAAAAAAAAAGAAGACGACGACCAGCTTTCTAAGCCCCCAAAATACATAAATAAATGAATTCCAAGAAGCATTAAGAAAATCAGAGGGCTGGAAAGATGGCATTGTGGATAAGGAACTTGCCTGCAAAGCCAAAGGACTCAGGTTCAATTGCCCAGGACCCACGAAAGCCAGATGCACATGGGGGCACATGTGTCTGGAGCTTTTCTTTACATTGGCTAGCACACCCAATCTCTCTCTTTCTTTCTCTCTCTCTCAAAAAAATAAAAGGGAAGAAAATCAGAAAATGGGGGCTGGAGAGATGGCTTAACAGTTAAGGCATTTGCCTGCAAAGCCAAAGGATCTCAGTTCAACTCTCCAGGACAAATGTAAGTCAGATGTACAGGGGACACATGCATCTGGAGTTCATTTACAGTGGCTGGATGCCCTGGCATACTCATTCACTTCGCCCACCCTCCATTTGTTTCTCCCTCTCAAATAAATAATTGCTATAAATATATTTTTAAAAAGAAAATCAGAAAATGATGTGAAAAGGTAACTGAACAGAGGCATGGAAAGTATACATAAAAACCGTAGAGCTGGGCATGGTGGTACACGCCTTGCCTTTAATCCCAGCACTCAGGAGGCAGAGTTAGCAGGACTGCTGTGAGTTTGAGGCCACCCTGAGAATACAGAGTTAATTCCAGGTCAGCCTGAGCTAGAGTGAGACCCTACCTTGAAAAACCAAACCAAAACAAAACAAAACAAGTACAAAATGCAAACCAAATTTTATAAGCTCAAAACTCTATAGAAGCTTTCAAGAATAGAGTCAGACATATGGAAGATAGAAACTCAAAACTGGAAGATAAAACAGAAGAAAAAGCTCATGAGTCCAAAAGTTTCAGTAAGTTCAAAAGCTTTTATGAACAGAACATGAGGGAACTGTGGGAAACCCTTAAATGTCCTAACACTCAGATCATGGGGATACCAGAAAGGGAAGAAATGCAGACAAAAGACATGGAGAACTTATTCAACAAAATTATCCAAGAAAACTTTCCCACCCTCTCAAAAGAAAGTCCCATCAAGTTTCAAGAAGCTAACAGAACTCCAAACAGACTGAACCAAAGGAGAAATTCTCCAAGACATATTATCACTAAGGCTCTAAACATTGATAACAAAGAGAAAGTCCTTAAAGCAGCTAGGGAGAAACAACACATTACATATAAAGGTAACCCCACCACAATTACTTCAGACTTCTCAATGGAAACCTTGAAAGCCAGAAGGGCCTGGAACGGAACACTGTAAAGTCTAAGAACCTATGGCATCCAACACAAACTACTCTACCCAGCAAAACTATCCATCATAAAAGATTGTGAAAGAAAAACATTCTATGATAAAACCCAGCTTTACAACTATATGAACACAAAGCCAAATCTACTGAGAGCATTTTGGGGAATTATCCACCCAGAAGAGTCAAATAATCAACCTCATATGCCATCAAGAAGAAGATCACAATAACCAAAATCAGAGAAGGTACAAAAAAAAAAAAAAAAAAAAAAAAAAAAAAAAAAAAAACGACAAAGTCCAAGAACACACCAAACCATATAAACCACCACAATATGACAGGGATTAAATCAAACCTCATGGTTATTACCCTAAACATTAATGGCCTTAATTCACCCACCAAGAGACATAAGCTAACAGGGTGGATCAGAAAATTAGACCCCCCTGCTGTCTTCAAGAAACCACCTCACCACTAAAGACACACACATCCTCAGGGTGAAAGGGTGGAAAATGATATATTAAGCAAATGGAAATAAAAAACAACCAGGCGTAGCTATACTAATTTCAGATAAAATACACTTCAAATCAAAAGTAATGAAAAAAGACAAAGAAGGCCACTTATTACTTATCAAGGGAATGATCCAAAAAGAGTATATCACAATCACCAATCTTTATGCACCAAACACAGGTGCACCACAATTCATGAAACAAAACCCATTTAACAACAGAACAGAAACAACCACTAACACCATCATAGTTGGGGACATCAACACTCCACTAGATCAATCATCCAAACAGAAAATCAACAGGAAAGTAAGAGAGCTCAACAACACCATAGATAAATTAGACTTAATGGACATCTACAGAACATTCTAGCCAAAATCCACAAGTGAACATTCTTCTCAGCAGCCCATTGAACCTTCTGTAAAATAGATCATATACTGGGTCAGAAAGCCTGCCTCCATATATTTAGGAGGATTGACATAATTTCCTGCTTGGTATCAGATCACAATGCTGTACTGCTTGAAATTAACAACAAAAGATGTGTCAAGAATCCCACCAGCTCCTGGAAACTGAA
The DNA here is from genome assembly GCF_020740685.1 of Jaculus jaculus. Lineage (NCBI taxonomy): Eukaryota > Metazoa > Chordata > Mammalia > Rodentia > Dipodidae > Jaculus > Jaculus jaculus. Next base: position 59,163,274 of record NC_059111.1, on the reverse strand, counting down.
CAACACACTTTTAAACAATAAATGGGTAGTGGATGAAATTGCAAAATTTCTAGAATGAATGACAATGAGAACACATTGTACCAAAACCTATGGGACACAATGAAGGTAGTCCTTAGGGGAAAATTCATAACACTTAATGCCTTCATAACAAAGACAGAGAGATCCCAAATCAAAAACCTAACCATCCACCTAAAGGCACTGGAAAAAGAAGAAGAATCCAACCCAAAATGCTCCAGACAGAAAAATAATTAAGATCAGAGCAGAAATTAATGAACTGGAAACTAAGAAAATAATTAAGAAAATTGATGAAACAAAGAACTGGTTCTTTGAAAAAAGAAAAACAAAAAACAAGATTGAAAAACCCCTGGCAAATCTGATCAAGCGAAAAAAGAGGCACTTCAAATTAACAAAATCAGAAATGAAAAAGGAGAGATCACAACAGACACAAGTGAAATTGGGAGAATCATCAGGATTACAAAAACCTCTACTACACAAAACTGGTAATTTGAAAGAAAAAGATGAATTCCTGGACACATACCCCCTACCAAACCTAAACTCTGAGTAGATCAATTTCCTAAATAAACCTATCACAGTCATCAAGATTGAAAAGGTAATCAAAAATCTCCCTCAAAAGAAGAGTCCAGGACCAGATGGCTTCTCAGCTGAATTCTATCAAACCTTCATGGAAGAACTGAAACCAATTTTTCTCAAATTACGCCACACAATCAGAAAACAGAGAAAGCTCCCCAACTCCTTTTAAGAAGCTAGTATCAGGCCAGGCATGGTGGTGCATGCCTTCAATCCCAGTACTCGGGAGGCAGAGGTTAAGAGGATCACCATGAGTTCAAGGCCACCCTGAGACTACATAGTAAATTCCAGGTCAGCCTGAACTAGAGTGAGACCCTACCCGAAAAAAAAAAAAAAAAAGAAGAAGCTAGTATCAGCCTAATACCAAAACCAGGCAGAGAAGCCACAATCTGTCAATGTAATACACCACATAAATAAGCTTAAACACAAAACCACATGACCATTTCATGCCAGTACCATGTACTACTTTCATGCAGAAAAGGCCTATGACAAAATACAACATCACTCCATGATCAAAATATTGGAAAGAATAGGCATGGATGGTTTGTATCTCAACATAATAATAAAGGCTACATATAAGTTTCTAAATCCCAATTAATACTTAATGAAGAGAGACTGAAGGAATTCCCATTGAGATCAGGAACAAGCCAGGCGTGTCCACTCTCACCTCTGCTCTTCAACATAGTACTGGAAGTCCTAGTTAAGGGATACATATTGGAAAGGAAGAAGTTAGCCCTATTCTCAGATGACATGATTCTATACATAAGTGTCCCAAGAACCTCCATCTCAAAACTCTTAAAGGTGATTAACTCTATCAACAAAGTGGCAGGATACAAAATCAATGCACTAAAAATCAGTTGCCTTTCTATATGCAAAAGACAAAGAAAGAGAGAAAGAAATTAGCAACATTATCCCATTGTCCATAGCAATAAAAATAAAATACCTTGGAACAATATTAACCAAGGATGTGAAAGACCAATACAATGAAAACATACAAACATTTAAGAAAGAAATTGAGGAAGAGATGAAAAAATGGAAAGACATCCCACACTCCTGGATAGGCAGAACTAACACTGTGAAAATGGCAATCTTACCAAAAGCAATACACAGATTTAATGCAATACCAATTTAAAAATCCCAACATTTTTCTTCACAGAGATAGAAAAAGTTATCTCAAAATTCATATGGAATGGTGGAAGGCCATGGATATCCATGCACATCCTCAGCAAAAGAAACACCTGTGGAGGCATCACCATACCTAATCTAAAGCTATATTATAAAGCCATAGTACCAAAAACAACATGGTACTGGCATAAAAAACAGGATTATAGACCAATGTAACAGGACCTGGACTTTGGATCAAGTAACTACAGATACTTCAACAGATGGTGCTTGGAACAGATCATTGCCAGCGAATTCACCCAATGACAGAAAACGCCATATAGTCTCACTCATCTGTGGCTCCTAACCTGTATCTACCCGAGATGCTGACATACCTAATAAACATCTTAAGGACTGGACAATAGGGATGGTGGGTCAGGAGAGGAAGGTAAGGGGGGGGGGGACACAAAACTGGACCCAAATGGACATAATACCATAAAATCCTGTATCTTGAAAGACAGAATAAAAGGTTGAATCTTCACCAGTTCCTTAAAGGGAACACCTGAATCAAAGGGCCCTAGAGAGGGTATGATGAAGACTAACCTTATTCTTCTCCTGTTTCTCTGTCTCTCTCTTCTTTCTTTCTCTTTTATATTACCTTTTTCTTCCTTCTTTTCCCTTAGCACTGGCCTATAACTCCCAGCACCAGCATGTGGTTAACATCCACAATGAGCTGTTGTACAGAGAGATCTACAAGGTTTCCTGAAGAAAACAGGTTTCTGTCAGAGCACTTGATTACCCACCAGAGGTTAATGGTAAGACCCTACTTCCAAAAAACCATGTACTATTGGTACCTAAAATGGGGAGACCTGGCTGGAATCTAGATGAACTCAGTCCCCTGACTGTTAGCTTGTCTAGTTCCAGAAGGTGCTACATGAGCAACTGGGGGAAAATGACCAACCTCTGTCCAAGCAACTCATGATCTAAGCTACTCAGCAGTAAATAAACTGACAAGATGATCACCCAAGTGCAATAGTGGCACACAGCCACGGTAGGTAACCAGATACTCTTGAATTGGCTAATGGATCCACCCAGTGGAATGGAACCCACAGCTGGAACTGGGAGACAAGTCAGAACCATATCCAAAAATCAAATCTGCTCTCCAATATCAAGCTCCCACCAATCTTGGACTACAAGAGGGCCTACATCTATTAAATTCCCTCTAAAATAATAATGGTTATCCCATTTATCCAGTGCTGACTTCAGTCTCCATTGCAGAATCTGCTTCTGTTTTTCAGATGGACACAAAACCTAAAGAGATTCAGCCCATCATACTTCACCACGGCCCCAGATGAAACCATAGAGTAATTACAAAATAAGCAAGAGTGCTGCTTTCTTGATGAACCCAGTACCACCACAAGGGTGAAGGAGATAGATACACTCAAACTCCTACCAAACCAGATATTCCAGAGACACAAGGCTCTCAAGACCTCATCAATGAAGTAGTAAAATGAACCTAACATGGCTCAAGGAAATTTGTGGAAGAGGGGGCAGAAAGATTGTTAGAGCCACAGGTTGGGATATTATGCACAGAGACATTATCTCTTTCCCATAACTGATAGTTATCCCCACAATGCATGCTCCACAACCCCAATGAGGAGGGTCCCTTGGGAAGGGGAAGGACAGGGAGAAGGCTAATGGTGGTACCAACATGGCTGTTTACACGCTGACTATGTACATAACTAATAAAGAAATCAAAATAAATAAATAAATAAAGTAGCAGTGTTGAAAATAAAAACAAAAAGAGGATGTAAAATATTGTGTATGGTGGTTTGATTCAGGTGGTCCCCATAAACTTGTATTCTGAATGCTAGGTCTCCCAGCTGGTGGCAATTTGGGAATTGGAGGCTCCTGGAGCCAGTGTATTGTTCGGGGTGTGCTTATGGCTATTATAGCCATCTTCCCCTTGCCAGTGTTGTCCACCTAATGTTGGTCTCGAGGTGATGTTCACCCTCTGCTCATGTCATCATTTATCCCTGTCATCATGAAGCATCTCCTTGAGTCTATAAACCAAAATAAACCCTTTCCTCCCACAAGCTTCTCTTGGTTTCTGCCAGCAACGTGAAGCTGACTACAACATTGTGCTTTCATATTTCTTTTCTTGCTACTAGATTTTATGCACATGCATATAACTACATTTGTATAGACAAAAGAAAGTCTAGGAAAGTAAATTAAAAGCTAATAGTGGCTATCTTGGGGAGGAAGAATTATAAATGAAAGACTTCATGGTGGTGATAAGTAGGATAACTGAAATTGGGGAAAAGGTCTTTCAAGGTTGCCGAAGGAAATTTTAGAAGAAAATAATAGTGGTTGGTGCTGGGCAGAGGAAATGCAAAAAGAATCCTAGGAAGATAAAGCTGAAAAACTACCACGTTTTTATGAGTTTAGCCATGTTAGACTTTTACATGGTTATTTATAACACAGGAGTTAATTCCCTTCAAATTACTGACAGTTTTCTTGGGCTTCTTGTTCTTTAGCAAGGTTGGACATTATGAAATCAAATCACTCAAGAAGTACTTACCGACTGTTGGCTCCTACTCCAGCCACAAACCGTTTCTGAGGATATTTCGCTTTGAGTTGTTTTAAAGTCATTTTTTTATGGGCCACAACCCAGACATCTCCACCTTTTCCACCTTCTCCACCTAAGCGAGGGTAACCCATTCCGCCACATCCACCTTTGGTGAAAAGTCTTACATTATCAATGAAACTGCCATACTTAAAAGAGAGAAAGAGAAAATTTATATTACATGTTAAACAACTTAAAAGTCATTTCAAGTTTTATCTTACTAAGGATTCTTTTGAGGCCACCCTGAGACTCCATAGTGAATTCCAGGTCAGCCTGGGCTACAGTGAGACCCTACCTCGAAAAACCACACACACAAAAAAAATGAATAATAGGGCTTGAGAGATGGATCCGCTGTTTACGGTACTTGTTTGCAAAACCTGACGACCTAGATTAGATTCCCCAGCACTCAAGTATGGCCAGATGCACAAAGTGGCACATGTGTCTGGAGTTCATTTACAGTGTAGCAAGAGTATCTGGTGTGCCTATTCTCTTTCCTTGCAAATACATAATAAAAACAAAGTTAAGGGCTGGGGAGATGGCTTAGCGGTTAAGCACTTGCCTGTGAAGCCTAAGGACCCCAGTTCAAGGCTCAGTTCCCCAGGTCCCACATTTGCCAGATGCACAAGGGGGCGCACGCGTCTGGAGTTCATTTGCAGAGGCTGGAAGCCCTGGCGCGCCCATTCTCTCTCTCTCCCTCTATCTGTCTTTCTCTCTGTGTCTGTCGCTCTCAAATAAATAAATAATAATAAAAAATTTAAAAATAAAGTTAAGAAAAGATAGTAGCTTTCTGTATGGCAATTCTAGAACCTTTCCTTAGATCACCCCCTCTTCCCATTTCTCTCCCTCAGGACCCTCTTCAATGATCAACTATTTCACCTAACAGGGTCTCTGCCCTATGTCCTCTTTTCATTCCAAAACCCCTCCCTCCTGAGTAATCTCTGTCTGCCAGTAGCTATCACCTAAGCAAAACAAAAGGTTTTAGCAGTTTCAAATGGAAGCAGGACCTTGAATTGCATTTTTATTTGAAACACTTCAAATATATAACCTGTTGGTGCTTCCAGAATGGATATCACCTTAAAGACAAAATGTTTGACAGAACAACAACAAAAAAATGTTTCCCCAATGTTCCCTCAAATAATAGAATCACTGTTGTATCTGTTCACTGAGATTGCAAAAATAGATGTGTTTCAGACTAACAGTTTTTTTTCCCAGAAGCCCAACTCCTTTCCAGTACCACTGCCCTAGAACCTTGAACAATAAATTAACTCCTAAATGGCATTCTGTTCTGAAATGGAACTGACTTCTATGTTTCTCCCCTACCAAAAGTCACCTTGGCTTTGGAGTTTTACTGTTCATGAAATGAGTAAATTAATCCACAGTACTATATTCAAAATCCTTACCCTAGTCGCCTAGTATTTTCATTGTCCAACCTTTTCCCTTTCCTCTCTGCTCTAGTCTCCAGGGTGTTCTGTCCTGTCTCCATGCCCTTAGTCATTTGTTCTTTTTTATGATAAGCCCACCTTCCGGTATTATATTTTCAATGTTCTCTCAAATAATGGAACTAAAACATGGTTCAAAATATGGTTTTGAGAGAGCTTTGGGGGATGCTTTCTTAATTCTTGTAATCAACTCTGACTTAGCTGGCTTTCTCAGAAATGAGATTAACCCTCTGTTATTACACCTGAAATCTTGTTCTGTGCTTAGTGTTTATTTCCTTCACTAAATCAGTAACATCTTACAAAGATTTGTGTATTAATCTCTCAGGCTATCAAAATACCTTTATAGAGTAACTCTTTAAATTAATGATGTTGGTCATTTAAAAAAAGTATTAGGTCTGAAAAATATCTGATCTTTTTAAAAATTGAATCATTGGGCTAGAGAGATGGCTCAGCAGTTAAGGTGCTTGCCTGTCAAGCCTAACAACCAGCGTTCCATTTCTCCAGTACCCCATGTAAGCCAGATAGAGCAGAGAGGTGCATATATCTGGAGTTTGTATGCAGTGGCTGAAGGCCCTGTTGTGTCCATTCATTCATTCCCTTCCTCCCTCCCTCCCTCCCTCCCTCCCTTCCTTCTTCCTTCCTTCCTTCCTTTCTCTCTCTTTCTCTCTCTCTCTCCCTCCCTCCTTGCAAATAAAAATTTTAAAGTTGTTTAAAAATTCATTTTTTTCACAACTTTTACAGTTCCATTCAATATGTAAATTTTTTTTTCTTTCTGTTCTCTAGTCATCTAATTCGTTTAGTCTCACTATAAGGACTATGACTTACTAACAAGGTAACAACCAAGATACAATGCGGGTAGGTTTAAAAACTAAATCACTGTAAGGATTTTGTTTTGTTTTGGATTTTGGTGGGTTGGCTGGGTTGAGGTAGGGTCTCACTGAGTCCAGTATAATTTAGAGACCCCCTGTAGCTCAGGCTGGCCTGGAACTCACAAAGATCCTACCTCGGCCTCTAGAGCACTGGGATTCAATGCGTGCACCACCACGCCCAGCTTATTTATTTTTCAACTGAAGCAGCACTGAGTTGCTATGGGGATGATGAAGTGATTCTAGAACCTGCACTAATACAAATTGACCTGCACTTTCTGTAAAAAGAGCACACCAGGGCCGGGCGTTGTGGAGCATGCCTTTAATCCCAGCACTCAGAGGTAGGAGGATCACCGTTAGCTCGAGGCCACCCTGACACTACATAGTGAATTCCAGGTCAGCCTGAACTAGACGGAGACCCTACTTCTGAAAACAAAACAAAGGCACACCAGTTAACATTTTCGTTTCCGGATAAAAATCTTCAGAAACCATCTTAAAAGCTGTGCACTGACAAGGAAACTGAGATATACATAGTACTTTCAAAAGCGAGTCAGAAACATCAGCAAATACACCCCCCCCCAAGTATCATATTTCGCGTAAAAGCGGTGGGCACCCCCGCGCCCCACCCCGGGCCCCCGAAGACCCTCGCTCGCTGGACCCCAGGAAGTTCCAACAACGCCACGTGGACCACGCAGCCCACGGGGCGGGGGGCTGGGAAAGCGCGGGAGAGGCACTGCAGAGGCGCCGCGAGGGACGCCGGAAATTGGGGTTCGGATCACGCACGGACCTTCCTCAACAACGCCCACCCGCAGCGCACCATGACCGCGAGCGCCGGCTCCCCGCAGCTGAGGCCGCGCTGACTTCCTCGGGTTGGCGCGCCCTTGTGACGTCACCGCCGCCCGCCTCAGCCGCCCGCGGGCCAGCGCATGCGCCTTATGAAGAGCAGGCGCCTAGAGGCAACTGCGCCAGGCTTATTCCCAGACACCTCTGGAGAAAGGTGACCAGCGTAATTTTCAACTCAGCAGTGATGAGACGAAGATGGACCGCTTGTACTTCAGTACTCAAATGCTAGAAAGTCTAAGGAGTAATGTGGAAAACTGTTCCCAGAGTGCCCTAAAAGGCAGAGATTATCAAAGGGAATGTAAAAGTAATGACAGCTTTTGGCAAGTAAATTTTCATACCTTCTCTCTCTCCCTGTACCCTTCTAGACTTTCTCCAGAAAAAAAAAAAAAAAAAGAGGACGAAAATCAGAAAAGAGGGGGATAATGGTGGATCTCACCCAGGTTGTCCCCTATAGTGAAGACTACCCAGCAGACTGATGTCTTCGAGTGGAAGAATGTTCAATATGTGGTGGAGTACCACTGACCAAGATGGATATTTGAAGAGTTAGAAAATACATATTCTTTTTTAAAAAAATACTTTATTTATTTATTTATTTGAGAGAGAAAGAGATACAGAAATAGGCAGGTAGAGAAAAAGAGAGAGAGAGAGAATGGGTGCTCCAGGGCCTCCAGCCACTGTAAACAAACTCCAGATACCTGTGCTCCCTTGTGCATCTAGATTACGTGGGTCCTGGGGATCCCAACCTGGGTCCCTTGGCTTTGCAGGCAAGTGCTTTAACTGCTAAGCCATCTCTCCGGCCTAGAACATACACATTCTCTAGTCCACAAAACGCAAATAAAAACAATACCAAGTGTTCAGCACTGAGGCATCCTCTATCACACCCTCCAAGGCTCAGGGTCCATTATGGAAGAGGTGGTGGAAAGAATGTAAGAGCAAAAGGGAGGGAAGGACTGCTTACAATGCAGTATTCCATACACAAAATGGCTTTGATATTCATGACCTCACAGTAGGTGACACTACCTACACAAGATCTTCATAAAAGGAGGAAAAGATGATGACATCATTATAAAAGAGTAACTGGAAAGAAAAAGGAATTCAATGGAAGATGGATTTGAGAGGGGATGGGTGAGGGAATTATGATTTATTGTCTATACTTATGGAAGCTGTCAGAAAGCTTCTAAAACTATGCCAAGAAATTAAGATTCAATCATGAAACAAAGTGTACTTTTGGGTTTGATTTTCCGAGTACTCTAAATATAGATACTAAATAGAGATACTTAATTTGACATTGAACATTGCCCTCCACTGTTTGTTAGTAGCCTCTCAGGAGTTAGGTAGCCAAGAGTTTTCACTCAAACTGCCATTTGAAGTGTGCCTTTGTTAGAATAAGAGAAATTATCTGTCCTTAGGGCAGGATGGATATGGCAATGTTTAGGGTTCAAGCCTCATTGATTTCCTCTCTCAGTGTTCTCTAATCTAATGAAAAATGTACAAAGACATAGGTGATGGGTCATCACACACTAATTTTATGATTCTTTTTAAAGATTTTCAAATTGGGAAGTTAAATATTTGTAATTTAATTGTGTTTTTATCCCATTATCCTCTTTTGTACTCTCTATCTCTGTACTCTTACACCCTGAGCACCCTCATCTTTCAAGGTACTCCTTCCTCTGTTTTGTTGTTACATTTCTTTTGTCCTGCACCCTTCATGGCAAAATGTCCTTGGGCTCAGAACAATGCCGGTTGTGTGGGAGTATTGGTAATCACCAAAAGGTTATAAATGAACAAGTTGGTTCATGTAAGAAGGACAGGGCTTCAAAGAATTGCCTATGCACCCTGTGGTTCTTACATTCTTTCTACTCCCCTCTTCTGTAATATTCCCTGAGCCATGGAGGGCATACTAGAAATCTTTAGTTTTGAACTCTTGGCAACCACTTTTTTTGTTGTTGTTATGCTGAGTTTTGAGGCTCCTCGGTGTCTGCTGCCATCACCATAAACAAGATCCTCTGGAAAGCACTTAGCATAGCACTCATATTCATTCTGCCACTTCCTCGCTATATCCCTGAGTCTTGGCAGATGTGACAGAAATGACTCATCCAGGCACACTTATGAGTAAAAAATGGTTACACAGAGGTCACACCAATCCAGCCAAGGGAGGGATTTAAGCAAAATCCACTCTTTGTCTAAAAAGTGAATGTGTATAGGTTTTTGTTTTAAACAACAACTTTTTATATATTTATTTTATTTATTTGAGATAGAGAGAGAGGGAGGGAGGGAATGGGCACACCAGGGCCTTCCAGCCACTGCAAACGAACTCCAGAAGCATGTGCCACCATGTGCATCTGGCTTCTGTAGGTCCTGGGAAATTGAACCTGGGTCCTTTGACTTAGCAGGCAAGTGCCTTCACTGCTAAACAATCCCTCCAGTGAAGGTGTATAGGTTTTTATTGGCCACAGTGGAGAAGCAGGAGAGACTAAGATCTATCAGAAAAGAGGAAACCTGCTGGGTATGGTGGCACACGCCTTTAATCCCAGCACTTAGGAGGCAGGGGTAGGAGGATTGCCATGAGTTCAAGGCCAACCTGAGACTATATAGTGAATTCCAGGTCAGCCCGAGCTATAGCAAGAGCCTACCTCAGAACCTCCCCCTCCCCCCCCCAAAAAAAAAGAAGAAGAAAAGAGGAAATTGGCTAGAATCCCACTGAGGTGCTTGTGATCCCATACCTGATCCGCATGGATCCACACAGATCCATGTGCCTGCCCAGCACCCAATTGCAGGAGCAGAGACTGAACAAGGGAATTTTTCAATCTCATCAGCTGTCAGAGACCATGACCTGACCACCCTAGGACAAAAGAAGAACTAACAGCCTTCATATGGCCCCTCACTGCCCTGAGGACAAAAGAGAACTAGCAGCCCTCATGCAGCACCTCCCCCGAGAACAAACAGCTGCTCTGGGAGATGTCACAAGAGAGATTCTGAGAAGATGCTCCAGAAGATTAAGGCCAGGTGGCTCTACTTCCTCCTTCCTTGTACTCCCTCCCCGTTTCTCCCCCCTTATTGCCCTACCTGCTGGCTGATTATAAAAGAGCTAAAAAGTCCAACATTAAACGAGAACTTGACAAAACCTCTGCTTGGTCTCCTTCTTCTTTCCCGCCTGTTCTTTCAGGTTGCAGCCCTCCTCGACCATCCCGTGTAACATTGGCCCCGCAGGTCAGGGGCAAGTGGCGCCCAAACGTGGGGCTCGAGGCACAGGTCTCAACCGGACGACTAACCACGCTGGAGATCTCCTCAGGACGCCGAGAGATATTTTGAAGAGTGCCCCGCCATTTCGTCGCTCGCGATTTTGGCTACAGGACATGGTAAGTCAGGGCCCTTATTTTTCATTCTCATCCGATTTTCAGAATGGGCCAAAAGCTTAGTAAAGAAGCTCTTTTTTTTAAGGATTTAAAGAGCTCACTCAGGGAAAGAGGAATTAGAGTTAAGAAAAAGGACCTCGTTAATTTTTTTGTTTTCATTGACAAAGTGTGTCCCTGGTTCATTATTTCTGGTCCTGATATTCATCCTGAAAAATGGCAAAAGGTCGGTAAAGACCTAAATCGCCGTATTCTAGAGGAGGGACCTGATTCTGTTCCCTCCATGATTTTCTCCTACTGAGGACTCATAAGAGACATAGTGGAGGAAGCGCATTCAGATCCAGATAAACAACAATTCATTTCTGTCGCAGAATACTGCCTCCATCCTCTTTCACATAGTGCTTCTTTAGTTTCACTTTCCTCTCCTCCTGAAAAATCCCCTTGCCCGTCGGTCATTATCGATATAGGTTCTAACTCCAATAACTCTGGTGCACCCCAAGCAATAGAAAGGTTGTCCCACCCTTGCCTGAGCCCACTCCCCCCGAGACTGCTTCTCAATGTACACCCCTCATTAACCCGGTTTTTTCAAGAAATTGCAATCCCAAGCCTCTTGATCTGGGTAATGCTACCTCTCTTGAGGAGGAGGCTGCTAAATACCATAATCCCGACTGGCCTCCCGCTGCATCGCCCCCCCCTTTCAGACCGCCCCCTTACCCCTCCCAGCTTTGTGCACCCACTCCATTACCCACTCTGCTACCTCCAGGGGTTCACCCCTCTACCCTTACTGGTGCCAAACAACATCTCACTAAACAGATTACTGAATTACGGGATGTGCTTAAGCTTTAAAAAGAGTTTACTCAATTATCTATAGATTTAAGCTCTTTACAAGCTTCAATTAACGAGACCATACTTAACCCCCCCCCCCAAAAGTCTTATACTGTCTCTGATCCAAAACCGCTAAATTCGGAATGCGGACATGATTCTTCTAGAAAAGGGTGGTGTAATCCACTCAATATCAGCTTCACGCCAGAAGGCAAAAGACAGGATTGGACCAACAGAGGCTTTGAGTGGGGCCTTAGGTTATATGCCTACGGGACAGACCCTGGCCTTACTTTTAAAATTAAACTTCTTAAAACACCCCCTCAGTTCCCTAAGGTTGCAATAGGACCAAATCCCGTTCTTCATCAACCCCCTCCCAACCAAGCAAAGAAAAAAATCCCTCCTTCTCCCCCAACCCCACAAGCTGTCACCAGCATCACCCTGTTCCAACCTACCTTACCACTAGGGTTGCCTTCATCGGCAGACCTTATTCTGACCATGGTTAATGCCTCTATAGAGGCCATACATGAGACCAATGTATCTGAATTTCAGGAATGCTGGGTATGTTATTCACCTCGACCCCCTTTTTATGAAGGGATAGCCTTATATGCAGAACTAACTGTGACCAATGACACCATGGATTTACGGTGGCAACGGCAAGATGGGGTTGGCCTCACAGTCGCCCAGGTATCTGGGTGCGGGATGTGCCTCCTGGGTCCGTCCATGCTTCCCCCTATAGAGCTTCAAACAACCTGCAATCTCATTCATGTTGTTAACTCTAGCTTTCTCTATATTGTTGCCCCTGCTGACACTTACTTTGCATGCTCTACTGGTCTCACTCCTTACTTTGTAACTTCCACCTTCTTAGCTCACAAAGCTTATTGTGTCCTTGTACAACTCTTCCCCAAGCTAACAATACATTCCAAAGATGAGTTCCTCCATTTTTGGGAGGGAGGAACATCTCTGTCACGTGCCAAACGGGAGCCTATCACTGCCATCACTCTTGCTGTTATCCTTGGGTTGGGTGCCGCCAGAGCAGGCACAGGCATTGCTTCATTAGTCACCTCCCAACAACAATTTAATCAACTCTCTTTGGCAGTAGATAAGGACTTACAGGAATTACAAAAGGGTCTTCAAGACTTAAAGGACTCTATGGTATCTTTGTCTGAAGTAGTCCTCCAAAACAGACGTGGGCTAGACCTAGTCTTTCTACAAGAGGGGGGACTCTGTGCTGCACTTAAGGAAGAATGTTGTTTTTATACGGACGAAACTGGCCTAGTTCAAAATAGTATTGACAAGGTCCGTTCCAGTTTGGAGGAACGAAAGCGTAACTGGGAAAAGTAGGAGTCATGGTACCAAAACTGGTTCTCCTCTTCTCCTCTGTTTTCCACATTACTCCCCTCTATTCTTGGTCCTTTCGTAGGACTCCTCCTTCTTCTTTCTTTTGGACCTTGGGCATTTAAACAACTAACTTCTTTTGTCAAAGAACAGGTTGATTCTGCCACCAGAAATTCGGTGTCTGTCCATTACCACAGATTACAGCTACAAGAAGAGGGCCAAACAGATGAGACACCCCTCAGCTCTCCTTCAGCCCGACTTGATTTTTCTCCCTTTGCTAACAACAGGTCATGGTTTCGATTCCCTAAATGGCTGCGAGGCTCCCAATGATGGGATTATTATGGTACCAAGCTCAGGGGCACACCGCTAAGCTATGGCTGCAGCCAGAGACGAGAATATTGTAGGGCCCATTCCCTAGAGGCCATCCACATAGCCTTAGACAGGCGGATCACCTTCCATGAGCTGTGATCGGGGCCAATGACGGGATTATTGTGGATCCAGGAGTGGAGGCAGCCCTCATAGCTTAAGACAGGTGGGCCATCTTCAGTAACTGGTGCTGGGACTGGAAGCATACCATATCGCCTAAGACAGGGTACCTCACCCATTTCAATTATATAAAGAGGGAGGAAATGTCAGAGACCATGACCTGACCACCCTAGGACAAAAGAAGAACTAACAACCTTCATATGGCCCCTCACTGTCCTGAGGGCAAAAGAGAACTAGCAGCCCTCATGCAGCCCCTCCCCCGAGAACAAACAGCTGCTCTGGGAGACATCACAAGAGAGATTCTGAGAAGATGCTCCAGAAGATTACGGCCAGGTGGCCCTACTTCCTCCTTCCTTGTACCCCCTCCCCCTTTTCCCCCCCTTATTGCCCTACCTGCTGGTTGATTATAAAAGAGCTAAAAAGTCCAACATTAAACGAGACCTTGACAAAACCTCTGCTTGGTCTCCTTCTTTTTTCCCGCCTGTTCTTTCAGGTTGCAGCCCTCCTCGACCACCCCGCGTAACATTGCCCCCGCAGGTAGGGGGCAATCAGCCTTCTTACAAAGTCAAGAAACCTGAAGGGGAGACGCAGAGATTAGCTGAGGAGAAGCTGATGGGGACACAGGCAGGACCAGCTGACCAAGTCCAGTACAACTCCAGGCTTCCTCTACTCTCCCATCTCCCAACCAACAGCACTGTGATCCTCAGGAGGACACATTCAGTTCCTGGTGGCCAGACATCCAGCACAGCTGATCAGAACACCAGATTTACAGCACAACATAGAGGGATCGAGATGGCACTCAGTATTGGTAAGATTTGAAGTCAACCCAAAAGGTAATGAGGCCTACTGACAAAGAAGCAGGTACATGGGTCTGCACTGGAAGTGCTAATCTGTCTTTCCATGTCAGGGCAGATTATGGGGTACATGTTCTTGGTTGGCTTTACCATTCTCAATTAAGCTGTATTAGGAGGTTGACTATTATTACCTTTGATGCTTTCAGATTCATAGGGCCTTTATCTTTTTCTTCTGTCATTATAGGGTGCAGGATCTGATTCAGATCCGGGCTGACCTGGAACCAACCCATTTCAGAAAAGAAATCTCAAGCTGGGCAGCAAGATCACTGAGAAATCAAGTTGGTGCTGTGCTGAAAACCTTCTCCCTGTAGACCAGACAACTGAATGCTGGAAAAAACTGCACTGCATGCAGCCCTATGGGAAACAGAAGTCATCAGTGGTACAAACAGTGAACACTGCAAGTCTCAAGTTTGCCCTGACAGACCAAATGACTGAATGGTGCAATAGTGTCATGTCTGTTATGGGGGAAACCAATTGCCTTATACTTGGACTGGAGGCTTGCTCTATAGGAGGGAATAAATGTTTGATACTGAAAACTTAATCAAAAGTCTACAGTGGAAGAGGTTGTGTGCCTTGTCTGGATAACTGCATATATTATGCTCACCAAAGTCCCCTGTAACCACTTTACTTAACATTCCTACCCATATATTAACATTACTTTCACTTTTTGTTAGAGAAGCTTCTCTTTTCAGATGGCAATGACTGCTAGGATGACCCAAAAGGAAACATAGTGTTGAGAAGAAGTGACAAGAGTAGTATCCAGCACTGAAACATATCTATCACACCTTCCAAGGCTCAGAATCCATTGCAGAAGAGGTGGTGGAAAGAATGTAAGAGGCAAAGTGAGGGGACCACTCCTTACAATGTCCAGGCAGAAATTAGACTCGTTATCCATGACCTCACAGTGCCTAGAAATACCTTCACAAGACCCTAATAATAGGACAAAATGATGATGACATCAAAATAAAAGACTAATGGAGAGAGGGAGGGGATATGAAGGAGAGTGGAGTTATGAAGGTAAGGTTGGGGAGGGATATTATCATGGCTTATTGTTGGTAAGTATAGAAGTTGTCAATTAAAAAATATTTTTTCAAAAGAAGACTTCTGGTGAAGATGGTGTCTGCCTAACCATGCTCCACCTCACAAAGAAGAAAAGGCAAGATTGGTGGGGGTTTTGGTTCTGCGGGTCTTAGCAGACCTCCAGTGGAAGGGTATGGAGGAGCAAAGTATGGAATCTGTTGATTCCTATGCTGTTGGGAAGCCCACCAGTTCCCCAAACCCTTTAAGCAGCCATCCCAGCTACCATGCCACCATATTCCTCCTGTACTATCTGCAGGCTACATGGATCCAGACCAGCTGGCTGACATTCCTTCCTTTCTCCCTTGCCTCTCCTCCCACTTCCCACCACCAGGACCTTTGACCCAGCCACAAAAACTGTCCCAGCTGCTGCCCCACTATGCGCAGACCAGGTCCTCCTGCACTACCTGCAGGCTATGCAGACCCAGGCCAGATGGATAGCATTCCACACTGTCTTGGTTTTCCTCCCCATTCCTACCACTAGGACCATTGCCCCAGCCTCCCCTCTGTACCACATCTCCAGAACAGTAGCAGTCTTATCCCCCAGCCCTTCCATGTCATAGGACCCCATAGTCCCATCCATCCCTGCTTCACAATGCCAGCAGACCCCATAGTTCCATCCCCTCCACCAAATCATAGGACTACACAATCCCAGCCTCCACCCTCCCTAACACTGATGCAACACCACACTGCTTTGTCCCATTCCCCCCTACACTGCCCCATCAGGCCACCTGACCACACAATCCCATACCTCAAACCACCTACCAATGAGCCCCTCCACCAGGTCCTTGGGTCCCCACCAGAGCCTTGCAGACTCCTCCTGTCTAAACAGTCAGGCCCCATTGCCATCAGAAGCCTAATCTAGTCCAACATAAAAGGAAATAATCACTGAAGACACTTCAAGAGTAAACTATAGCTTCCTCCTGAATTAAATAAGTTTCCTACACTGTGATGGGCAGACAACAACAGAAAAGGAGTAACATGAAAAATCAAATGGAAGTAAATCCAACATGGTTTCCCAGTCCCACATTGGAAGTCTCCAATAAAAATATAGAAGAGACAACAGGATCAGAACCCCAAAATGAGGACATAAGCTATGTCCAAGCAATTAGCGGAACTTGTAGAAAATCAACCAAGATCCAATAACTGTAAGAATGCTGTCCTCACTAGATTAGACCTAATAGAAAAAAAAGGGAAGTGTTCCAAAGACAGTTAAATGATCTGAAGAAGTGTAAAGAGAGAGAGAGAGAGAGAGAGAGAACCTCAGTAATCAGCTGGATATGCTCAATGAAGACATAAATAAATGCAAGGATGAATTCCAAGAAGCATTAAGAAAATCAGAAAATGATGTGAAAAGGGAACTTGATGTGAAAAAGGAACTTGACACATAGATGGATCCTATACATAAAAAGGCTACAGAAAATAAAAACCAAATTGAACAAGTCCAAACCTGTATAGAAGCGTTCAAGAATAGAATCAGTCATGTGGAGAACAGAAACTCAGAACTGGAAGACAAAACACAAGAAACAGTTTATGAGTCCAAAACTTGAATAAGTTCAAAATTTTTTCAGGAGCAGAACAGGAGGGAAATGTGAGATACCCTTAAACATCCCAACATTGATATCATGGGAATAACAGAAGCAGAAGAAATTCACACCAACAGCATGGAGAATTTATTCAATAAAATTATCCAAGAAAATTTCCACCCTCTCAAAAGAAAGTCCCATGAAGGTACAAGAATCTAACAGAACTTCAAAGAGACTGGAACAAAGGAGAAATTATCCAAGACATATTATCATTAAGACTCTAACTTCAGTAACAAAGAGAAAGTCCTAAAAGCAGCTAGGGAGAAACAACACATTACGTATTAAGTTAACCCCATCAGAATTACTTCAGACTTCTAGTGGAAACCCTGAAAGCCAGAAGTGCTTGGAACATTGCAAAGGCTAAGAACCAATGACTTCCAAACCACACTATTCTACCCAGCAAAAGTATCCCTCATAATAGATTGTGAAAGAAAAACTTTTCATGATATAACTCAACTCTACAACTATGTGAACACAAAGCCAAACCTGCAGAGAGTACTTCAGGAAATTCTTCACACAGAAGAGTCAAACAACCAACCTCAAGTGCCTACAAGAAGCAGATCATAATAATCAAACTCAGAGAAGGCACAAAAAATTACAAAGTCCGGGCTGGAGAGATGGCTTAGCAGTTAAGTACTTGCCTGTGAAGCCTAAGGACCCCGGTTCGAGGCTCGGTTCCCCAGGTCCCACGTTAGCCAGATGCACAAGAGGGCGCAAGCGTCTGGAGTTCATTTGCAGAGGCTGGAAGCCCTGGCACGCCCATTCTCTCTCTCCCTCTATCCGTCTTTTTCTCTGTGTCTGTCGATCTCAAATAAATAAATAAAAATTAAAAAAAAATTACAAAGTCCAAGAACACACAAAACCACATAAACCACCACAATATGGCAGAGATTAAATCAAACCTCACAGTTATTACCCTAAACATTAATGGCTTAATTCACCCACCAGGAGACATAAGCTAACAGGGTGGATCAGAAAATTAGACCCCTCAATCTGCTATCTTCAAGAAACCCACCTCACCACTAAGGACAGACACCTCCTCAGGGTGAAAGGGTGGGAAATTATATTCCAAGTGAACAGAAATAAGAAACAAGCAAATGTTGCTATACTAATATAGGGAAAATGGACTTCAAACCAAAAGTAATTTAAAAAAAAAAAGCCACTTCTTATTTATCAAGGGAATGATCACTATTTCCCTGATGAATTTAGATGCAAAGATCCCAAACAAAATCCTTGCAAACTGAATTCAACAACATATCAAAAGCATTATCCACCTTGATCAAGTAGGCTTTATTCCAGGAATGCAGGGTTGGTTCAACATATGGAAATCTGTCAATGTAATATACCACATAAATAAGCTTAAACGCAAAACCACATGATCATGTCAATAGATGCTGAAAAGGCCTTTAGCAAAATACATCATTTCATGATCAAAACTAGTGCTTGCATTAAAAGTGTGCACCACATGCCCAGCTAAAATAAATTTTTTAATAAACATTTTAATTAATTAATTAACTAATTAGTTTATTTATTTATGAGAGAGACAAATAGGGAGAAAGAATAGGTATGCCACAGCTTCCAGCCTCTGCAAATAAACTCCAGACTCATGCCCCATCTTGTGCATCTGGCTTATGTGGGTACTGGGGAATTAAACCTGGGTCCTTAGACTTCACAGGCAAGTGCCTTAACCTCTAAGCCATCTCTACAGCCTGAAAATAAATTTTGATAACATGTGCTATCATTTGAATTACAAAATTTTATGTCAGAAAAATGTATAATCCAGTGTACTCATGTTTTATCTTTTAAAATATATTTATTCATTTATTGGTTTATTAGAGACACACAGAGAGGAATTGTATTAGGGTTCTTTAGAGGAGCAGAATCACTATAACGAATTATATCAAAAAGAGAATTTATTGGATTAGCTTATGTCAGTCTAATAGCCATTACAGGCTGGAGAATCAAGGAATTCAGTAGCTGTTCAGTCCATGTGGCCAGATGCCTCAGCAGTCCCAATCCAGCACTGAAGGCCTGATGGCTTTCTGAGGAGCCAGTGGTCTTCAATCTACATGGGTCTTCAGTTAACACTAGTCTTCAGTCCACTTCAGAAGGCAGGATGCAACTCTGGCAGCCAAGTGGAAGAGGGCTCTTTTCACCCAAAGCTTCCTTATATAAAGTTCCCATTTGAAGCCCGGCATGGTGGCACAGGCCTTTAATCCCAGCACTCGGGAGGCAGAGGTAGGAGGATCACTGTGAGTTAAAGGCCACCCTGAGACTCCATAGTGAATTCCAGGTCAGCCGGGGCTAGAGTGAGACCCTACCTTGAAAAAAAAAAAAAAAAAAAAAGTTCCCATCTGAGAGGGTCTGCCCACTCTGGGGGAAGGGCTCACTCTAAGGGAAGGACTTCCTCCTTCAGTTAATCCTTCCTGGAAGCAACCTTGGAGACCTACCCCATAGGGATTTCTGTGGATCAAATTGACAACACCTGAGCCATGGAAGGGACAGAGAGAAAGAGAAAGATAGGGAATGCATGGGGTGTTCCAGGGCATCTTACCATTGCAAATGGAACTTAGATGCAGCACTTTGTGTATCTGGTTGTACATGGATATTGGGAAATTAACCCATGCCATCAGGATTTGCAAGCAAGTACCTTTAACCACTGAAACATTTGCCCAGCTCTTTTAAAACTTTTTTTTTTTTTTTTTTTTTTTCGTATTTTCAAGGTGCATCTCACTCTGGCTCAGGCTGACATGGAATTCACCATGTGGTCTCAGGGTGGCTTCAAACTCTTGGTAATCCTCCGACTTCTACTTCCCAAGTGCTGGGATTAAAAGCATATGCCACCACTCCTGCCTTAAATTTTTTTTTTTTTTTTTTTTTTTTTTTTTTTTTTTTTTTTTTTTTTTTAGTAGGGTCTCACTCTAGCCCAGGCTGACCTGGAATTCACTATGTAGTCTCAGGGTGGCCTTGAACTCACAGTGATCCTCCTACCTCTGCCTCCTGAGTGCTGGGATTAAAGGCATGCACCACCATGCCCAGCCTTCATTTTAAAACTTTTATTGACAACCTCCATACATATAGACAATATTCCATGATCATAATCCCTTCCCACTACCCTATTTTCCTCCCTCCCCAGCCCCTCTCCCCTCAATCTCTTCTTCTTTACAACTAGTCTCTGTTCTATTTTTTGATGTCATCAGTCTTTTCCTCTTATTATGCAGGTGTTGTATAGGTAGTGTCGGCTACTGTGAGATCATGAAAGCCACAGTCAGTTTGTGTCTGGAGGATAGCATTGCAGAGCAGTCCTTCCCTTCTTTTGATTCTTAAATTCTTTCTGCCACCTCTTCTGCAGTGTTTGCTGATTTTTGAAAGTGTGATAGAGATGTCTCACTTATTGCCAAACACACAACTGTCATTTCTTCTCAGCATGTTGGTAAGTCTTGAGTCTTCCCACTGGTCACTGCCATCTGAAAATATGGGCATAAACAGAAATATTTCAAGGGTAGTTTGGTGGGTGTAATATATCTGTTTATTCAGATGTTGCAGTCAATCTCATATTTCTGGGACAAGCACCCAATCAGAAGCAGCTTATGGGAGAAAAGGGTTTATTTCAGGTTTACAAACTCCAGGGGAATACCATGAATAGTGGAAGAAGCTGTCTGACCTTCATAGATCCAAGCAGAAAGACACCACCAACAGCCAGCACCACAAAACAGCCAGAGCTCCAAACTGCTCTCCACACATTTAGGGCTGGACTTAAGATCTGCCCCTAAACACACCTTATTGCTGGACTTCAAGATCTGCCCCACCCAGTGACATACCTCTTTCACAGTAGGGCTCTACCCACTGGATACTCAAGATTTGAGCTGGCTCAGACTTTGATAAGTTTTCTCCTGCAATAGGCTACATTGCTCTTTCCGGCATCCTGACAGTTAATCAACAGGGAGGAGGCATTCAACTCACCTCCAGCTTGATTTCTTATTGACCTCTAGCCCAAGCATGTGGAGTCTTCAACAACAGGGCTTACCATGCAGATCTGGTGGGCAACCATGCACCTTAACAATAGCCTATAATGTTTTGTTGCCTCCCTGACCAACAATTTTCTGTAAGTTTATTCTACCCCTAGCACTGAAATATTCTTTTTTTTTTTTGTTTGGTTTTTCGAGGTAGGGTCTCACTCTGGCTCAGGCTGACCTGGGATTCACTATGTAGTCTCAGAGTGGCCTCGAACTCTCGGTAATCCTCCTACCTCTGCCTCCCGAGTGCTGGGATTAAAGACGTGCGCCACCACGCCCGGCTGAAATATTCTTATAAAAGTCTATGGCTTCCTCCACAGGATACTTCTGCCCACACTTTCTCTTTTATAATATTTATAACCTTTATCTAGTGAAGAAGTAGGTCTTCCTGTAGCTTATTCATAACACCTTCAATTTTGATGTATCCCCATCTACCCCTTTCTCTACTCATGCACCCATTTTAATGCTTATTTCCGTTTTTCTTTTCTTTCTTTCTTTCTTTTTTATTTTTATTTTTTACAATTTAATGGCTTAGTCATTTGTTTTTGCAATATTTCTTTACATGGCTTACAATACTTGAAATTTTTACTGCTTGTCAACTTCTTTGGGAGCATGATTATAAAAGCCATGTTTTGTGTCACTGTAGGTCATCTAAGAAAAGAAATGTTGCAAGTCATCACAATCCAGTAGTTGTTTGCCTGATATCAGAGGAGCTAACTATAATACATTCTGAGCTATGAAGACTGAGGAAAATGACTTTTATTTTATATTTCTTTATTTGAGAGAGAGAAAGAGAGAGAATGGGTGCACCAGGGCCTTCATTCACTGCAAACAAACTCCAGACACATGTACAAACTTGTGCATCTGACTTTATGTGTGTACTGGGGAATCGAACCTGTGTCCTAAGGCTTTGCAGGCAGGCACCTTAACTGTTGGACCATTTCTCCAGCTCCTATTTTATTTATTTATTTATTATTTATTTAATTTTTTAAAATTTATTTATTTGAGAGCGACAGACACAGAGAGAAAGACAGGTAGAGGGAGAGAGAGAAAATGGGTGCGCCAGGGCTTCCAGCCTCTGCAAACGAACTCCAGATGCATGCGCCCCCTTGTGCATCTGGCTGATGTGGGACCTGGGGAACCGAGCCTCGAACCGGGGTCCTTAGGCTTCACAGGCAAGCGCTTAACCACTACACCATCTCTCCAGCCCCTATTTTATTTTTTTGAAGCAGAGTCTCACTCCAGCCCAAGCTGACTTGGAATTCACTATGTAGTCTCAGGGTGGCCTCGAACTCACAGCAATCCTCCTACCTCTGCCTCCAGAGTGCTGGGATTAAAGGCGTCCACCACCATGCCTGGCTTATTTCTTATTATTGAACATAAGCCCATTTTTCTCTTTTGTGACATCTATATGAGAAAATGATAACCATAAATGAAATATAAATAAAATGTTGATGCTTCACAAAGTTGATTGTTGTGTGTAAAAAGGGCAATAATATTTACTTGAAACAAAACATGGTGACAGGGCTAGAGAGATGGTTTAGCAGTTAAGATGCTTGCCTGCAAAGCCTAAGGACCCATCTTCAACTCTCCAGATCCCATGAAAGCCAGACCCAGAAGGTGACACAAGCACACAAGGTTTCACATGCACACAAGGTGGTGCACCTGTCTGGAGTTCAATTGTAGTGGCCAGAGGCCCCAGCACACTAATACTCTCTCTCTCTTTCTCTGTCTTGATCTCTCTCTCTCTCATAAGATTACAATAAATAAATAAACATGGTCAGAGATTACAGTATATCATTATATCCCTGATTACAGCAAAAGAAACATTTTGAATCTAGAAATTGTCCTCTTTACAGTGTGCTATTAAAATTAGCATGAGGTGGGTTTGAGAGATGGCTTAGCAGTGAAGGCACTTGCCTTTGAAGCCTGAGGACCCTGATTCAATTACCCAGTAACCATGAAAGCAAGCTGTACAAGGGGACACACGCTTCTGGAGTTCATTTGTAGTAACTAAAGGCCCTGACACACCCATTCTCTCTATATATCTGTCTCTCAAATAAATAAATAAATAAAATATAAAAAAATTAACATAATTGGGCTGGAGAGATGGCTTAGCGGTTAAGCGCTTGCCTGTGAAGCCTAAGGACCCCGGTTCGAGGCTCGGTTCCCCAGGTCCCACGTTAGCCAGGTGCACAAGGGGGCACGTGCGTCTGAAGTTCGTTTACAGTGGCTGGAAGCCCTGGCATGCCCATTCCCTCTCTCCCCCTCTATCTGTCTTTCTCTCTGTGTCTGTCACTCTCAAATAAATAAATAAAAAATGAACAAAAAGAAAAATTAACATAAGGTGAAATGACCTAGGGTATTATCTAAGTCTGATGCAAAAGTCTTTATTGGATGAAAATGCTGCTACTTCTATTATGAGAAAAGAATGCTTTCCCAGAAGCATATTTTCTTAGAGGATGAAAATAGCCAAACCATTAAACTCACTAGTATCAGAGAATTTTGCGTGCTATTCATGATAGTCCCAAATGAGTCATTGACATAACTCACAATTTGATTTAAAAAATATTACAATGTGGGCTGGGGGGATGGCTTAGAGTTTAAAGCATTTGCCTGCAAAGCCAAAGGATGCAGGTTTGATTTCCCAGGACCCATGTTAGCCAGATGCACAAGGGGGCGCATGCACCTGGAGTTTGTTTGCAATGATTGGAGGAGACCCTGGTGCACTCATTTTCTCACTCTCCCCTTCTTTCTCTGTTAAATAAATAAATAAATAAATAAATAAAATCAAAAAATATTTCAATGTAAGCTAAAACTATTTTTTAAATTTTTGTTCATTTTTTATTTATTTATTTGAAAGCAACAGACAGAGAGAAAGGTAGAGAGAGAGACAGAAAGGGGGAATGGGCACACCAGGGCCTCCAGCCACTGCAAACGAACTCCAGATGCATGTGCCCCCTTGTGCATCTGGCTAATGTGGGTCCTGGGCAATAGAGCTTCAAACTTGGGTCCTTAGGCTTCACAGGCAAGCGCTTAACCACTAAGCCATCTCTCCAGCCCACTAAAACTATTTTAATCATAATGTAAAAAATATTTTCTTTTGCATTCGGGAAGCAGAGGTAGGAGGATTTCCATGAGTTCAAGGCCACCGTGAGACTACATAGTGAATTCCAGGTCAGACTGAGCTAGAGTGAGACCTTACCTCAAAAAACAAAAATAGACAAAAATTTCTTTTACAATGAATTTATACTCATTTACTTATTTATCTTTTTATATGTGTGTATGTATGTATGTATGCATGTAGAGTGCACTGTTGGAGACGAGGAGATGAGCCCTGAACAGATCTTTGCCCTGAGATAACTTCTGCCCTGAGCAACTTCTGACCTTTCCTCATCCCCCCACCCTGCCATACCTAACTGATTCCATCCCCCCACCCCGCCACACCTAACTAATTAACACCCTGCCTGGCGACTGCAGAGACGTGAGAACTATACCGTGAATTCTTGGAATAACTGCAAACTGTCCTAGGCCAAAGGCCAAGAAGATTCTGTAACTTTCCACCACCTGCCTCCTCCAGCCCCCCCCCCCCAAGACCCTAACCTTAACCCTTAAAAAGGCCGCTGTGGCTCAATAAAATGGGACTCTTGACAAGTGTACATTTGCTTGAGTCTCTTCCTCTCTCGCGCCCATCTTATTTCAGGCCAGGGTCCCCCTCGCCCCCACGAATAACGAGGTCCCGCGGGTCGGGACAAGTGGCGCCCAACGTGGCTGCTTGAGGCACGGACCCCTGCCGGACGGAGAGCCCCCAGCACACAAGCTCCGGAGTGTTCCTGAATGGTCACTGCTTCTCCGCCCAAGAAGACGGCAAGACCTGGTAAGTTTTCCCTCTTCATTCCGTCCCATCAAGATGGGCCATTCATTGTCTAAAGAGGCTTCTTTCATAAAGGATTTAAAAGCCTCTCTCAGAGAGCGAGGAATACGGGTAAAGAAAAAGGATCTTATACAGTTTTTTTTATTTTTGTTGATAAGACATGTCCATGGTTTATGATTGATGGACCTAACATTCATCCCAAGAAATGACAAAGAGTCAATAAAGAATTAAATCAAAAACTTACTACTAAAGAAATGGCAAAGAGTCGACACCTCTGTCTCCTGCGTGAGATATGTGTCGACCCCAGAGCTCTGGTTTCCTAAATAAAGCCTCATGCTTTTGCAGCAAGTTGGGTCTCCTGTGTGTCTTTGGGTGCGTGCTATCTCGAGACTTGAGTGAAAGTCTCCCTCTGGGGGTCTTTCAATTGAGAGCTCGTCCAGGGATTTGCACGTCTACCCTGGACTCCAGAGACCCCCTTGGAGGTAAACAATGTAAATGTCTGCAGCGCTGCTTGTCTGAGTGTTTGAGTGTTTGAGTGATTTCTGTTGCTCTGATTTGTTTTAATTTCAGTTTGGGCAGCTGTTGTTCAGGACCGTGAGGACCTGATAACGGTGGTTGGCAGGACCACAGGCTGCAATCCTGGGGGACGCCCCAGGATCTGAGGAGAGTCAGGGTGGCTGACAGTCTCCTATCTGGTAAAGGAAGATTGTGTATTTCTCCTTCAGGAGAAACCACAGAGGCATCTTCCATCTGAAACTGCATTTGGTTTTCTGTTCTGGACGCATCGGAGGTGTCATGGTTTTTGGTTTCTTTTTGTCAGTATCTATTTTGTGTTTGTTTGTGGACTCTTGTTTCTAATTATGGTACAGACTGTGACGACCTCCCTGACTCTGAAGGTATCTCATTTCTCTGAAGTTAGAAGTAAGGCTCATGACTTATTTGTAAAAATTGAAAAAGGTAAATAACAGACTTTCTGCTCCTTTGAGTGGCTGCCAGAGGGAGCATTTGATCTAACCATTATTTCTGCTGTTAAGAATATTGTTTTTCAGAAGGGACCCATTCTCACCCAGATCAATAGCCATACATCCTGGTCTGGGAGAGCCTAGTGATGGATCCCCCGGCATGGGTCAAGCCCTGGATCCACCCCCCGCCACAGTCAGACTCCCGAGTCTTGGCAGTGGCCCAACAAACCACGAGAAAACCAAGCCGAGTGGCCCCAGACCCCTTGGCTCAGCCCAAAATATATCCTGAAATAGAGGACCCTCCCGAGTGGCCCTCTGCCCTAATTCCATCTCCCCCACCTTACCCCCTTGCTCTCCCTGCTCCAGCTTTGCCCAAGGGAGGAGGAGATGGGCCCGCTACAGGGACTAGAAACTGAAGGACCTGATTCCACCGTACAAGCCTTTGGTCCTCCCCCTGACCCTAGCATGTCTCAGGCCCAAATGAGTAGCCTACCTAGCTCCCAAATGAGATTGATGTGGGATTCCCTCTCACCCGACCTGAATGGAATTACAACTCAGCAGAAGGTAGGGAGCAACTGACAGTCTACCGCCAGGCTCTGATGGCAGGTCTCAGGGGGGCTGCTCGCCGCCCCGCCAATCTGGCTAAGGTAACCTCCCTCTATTTTTTTAGAATGCTTGATGGAGGCTTCCCAGAGATATACTCCTTTTGGCCCTACTTCTCCGGGTCAACAGGCAGCGATAACAATGACATAGATAAGGCAGTCCGCTCCAGACATTAAAAAGAAATTACAACATCTGGAGGGTTTACAAGATCTAGCTTTGACAGACATAATTAAGGAAGCTAAAAAGGTTTATCATAGGAGAGAGAGAAAAAGAAAAGAAAGAAAAAAAAAGGAAGCAGAAGAGAGAAAAAATAACGGGAAAAGGAGACAAGAAAGGAACTTAAATAGGATATTGGCTGCAGTGATTAAAAAAAAAATTTTCAGGCTTAAGTATGTTGGGATAGTTTGCTTGAGCTTTATCAAATTTAAGTCATGGGTAAAACATAAAATTGTTTTATGTTAATAAAAAATTTCTGTGGTGCATGAAATCAATAGTTATCAAGTTTAAGCCAAAATCATTGGTTGTCAAATAATGTTTTTTTCTTTCAAAAAGATTTATCAAGGGTTATATTAATATTTAGCTAGCTGTTTGGGCTCAGAAAAGACCAGATTCTACTCTGTTATATGTAAAGTAACTGTTTCAATTTTGGCATCTTAAGTCCAGTGCTTATAACAAAATTAACCCTTAAGACATATTCCCTACTTTAGGGCACAGCCTCATGCTCAAACAATGGTCCTCATCTGAGAAAAAAAAAAAAAAAAAAAATCAAGCTCCATGGTTCTGTTTCCAATGTTCTCTGGGTAATTTGTACCCACACAGGTATCTGAACTAATCAAAGATGTTTTCACACAGGTGCTAAGACCTTATACTGTCTTACTTGTTTTCTAGGTTAAATAAGTTAAGTTTGTAAATCAACTGGTACTGTTTTCAAGACTGATAACAGGTTCTGCCTATACTTATAAATGTTGGATATTTAAAATGGGAGATGTGCCTACTTTCTATACCTCGGATATATGGCTTATGCTACCACAGTACAACAAAAATTTTAAAGATAGGACAAAATGATTTTAGAAGCCCTGTGCCATTCTTTAGTTAAGTCTATTTCAGTAATTAAATGTGCTGCATATGTATGTACATCCAAGCTGATGTAACTTCCTTTCTAAGTGTGTTAATCACCTATGTAGAAGCCAAAGCCAATTGGAATCATCGGAGTAAAAAGTGTCAATATTTTGGTCTGTGCTCCCATGTCATGAGGCCACTGGAGATGATGGGACACTTCTACACTGGCCCCCTGGTAAGTCACCTGTCTTCCTGAGCAGGGAGGATATGGAGACCCAAACAAAAGTGGTGTACAATGTAAAACAGGAGAGTCACAATTGAGAAGCAATCAGTCCTCCTGACTTCCCAAAGAAGGGAAAACTACTTGGCCAGTATGGCCCTGACTCATCCTAACAGGCAAAAGACACCAGTAAGCTATGGGGCTACTCCTGTGTCCCTAAAGTCTCTTTGGAGAGCCATTAATGACCTCCAAAATTAATCCTTAATTAACTTTTGGCTATCTGCAAGGTCTTAAACACTCAGAGAAAAATGTATAACCAAAGATAAAAAATAGCTCTTTATTATTAAGATTAAATGTTATGTATATGTTTCTGATAACTCTGCTAGCATCTCATCTGTTTTACAAGCCATGTTAAATACTACTGTGCCATTTAATGAACAGTTCTGAAAGAAAATCTCAGCCAGCTCATCCTCAGATGGTCCTGAGATGATCCAAGCCTGTCTACCTGGATTCCCTCGACCTACAAAAAGACCAGTTTGCTGTGTGTTCACTTCTCAGTAACTCCTTACTTTTATTCTTTCTTTCCAAAGTTATCTTTCAAGATTATCTTCCTACACTCTGGGGTACATTAAAATAGTTCCCCTCTCTAGGAGAGATTCTCTAACTGCAACAAGTCTCCACTTCATGTCCCGTTCAGCAGGAAGTAGTAAATGATCTGATGTCTTTGACCCAGCCCCCTAAAGCAGTTAGAGTGTCTTCTCATGAGAGGGAGAAATAAAAGGGAAATAGACTGTCTATACCATACGTTCCTGTTGTCAAAGATAAAGTTTACTTAAAATAAGTTTATTTAAAGTTCCTCAAATAAAATTATAAAGCTTGATTGAAATGCCATACAGATTAAAAGTTCTAGGACCTCCCTTTTATGAGGGAATTGCCATCCTTACATCTCCTTTGTCTACTAACAGTGCAGAGGGATTATTCTGGCACTCTGCCCCAGAGGGGGGTATTACTCTTGCATCCATTTCCGGCCTCGGACTGTGTCTATTAGGCCCTGATATGCTCCCTTCTCTGACTCTTGAACCAGTATGCAACCAAACTGCTATTATCAATGACTCCTTTATATATACTAAAGCCCCTAGTAACTCCTATCTTGCTTGTTCCACGGGGCTGACTCCCTTTATTGTCAACAAGGACTTTTTACAGACTAAGGACTATTGTGTTGTAGTTATAGTTTTGCCACGATTTTTCATTCATGATTCTGAAAGTTTTACAACTACTATAGATCAAGGCATTGCCATTAGATCAAAAAGAGAGCCTTTAACTGCCCTCACCCTGACTGTGCTCCTGGGACTTAGTGCTGCAGGGGCCGGGACAGGTATTGCCTCGCTGGTAACCTCCCAACAGCATTTTTCACAACTCAGTGCCTTAGTGGACAGAGATCTTAACCTCATACATGAGGGGATACAAGATCTCAAAGATTCTTTGGCCTCGCTCTCTGAGGTTGTACTTCAAAACCGGAGAGGGCTAGATTTGGTGTTCTTAAAGGAAGGGGGACTCTGTGTAGCCCTCAAAGAAGAATGTTGTTTTACTTAGATAAGACTGGGCTAATACAAAATAGCCTTGATAAAGTTAAAAGAAATCTAGAGGATAGAAAAAGGACTCGAGAACAACAAGAATCTTGGTATAAAAATTGGTTTTCCACATCTCTCTGGCTAACTACTTTGCTTCCCAGTCTTTTAGGCCCTTTTGTTGGATTCCTTTTGCTTATCTCCTTTGGCCCCTGGGCCTTCAGACGACTAACCAGTTTCATTAAGAGTCAGGTAGATTCTGCAATCAAGCCAGTGGAAGTCCACTACCTCGCCTCGCCACAGAAGAAACATCTGCCGCTGACCCACCAAAAGAACAAGACAACCCCCCATCTCGACCCTTAGACTTTACCTCCCTGCAAAAACCCACCCTGGGGTGGAAATTTTGGTCCCGCCCCTCCGAATAATAACTCAGGTCTCCGCGACCCCTCATACTAATTGGCTACCAAACATATTTCCTCCAGGATCCTTATGTGGCATTGACGGTCTTGTTGAGAGCAAAATGCGTTACATTTCCACAAAGTGAGTGGTCTGGTAAGTCAGCGATGGAACGGGTGGTTAAGTCTCGACCCGCCTAAGACAGGACGACCTCGCTGAGAGGAGGCCAATCCAATGATGGGTAAGGGTCCAGCACTGCCCTTCTAACAGGCTCAGACCATTTGTGCCCCTTGTTCTAAGGTCAATCCAAATGACTTTATCAAAATCAATGACCTATGAGTAACAGCGCTCAACCTACTCTGGGGAACGCTCGCCTCTCTGATGTCAGGTTGCTGTCAGGTTGCTCCTCTGGATCCATTTCTACTCTTAAACAAAAATAATCGGCCACCAAAACAAGCCCTTCTTTGGGACATCATTAAGGGGTCGCGGTAACCTCCCTATCCTGGTCCTTGTATAAAGAAGAGGGGGAGATGTTGGAGACGAGGAGATGAGCCCTGAACAGATCTTTGCCCTGAGATAACTTCTGCCCTGAGCAACTTCCGACCTTTCCTCATCCCCCCACCCTGCCATACCTAACTGATTCCATCCCCTCACTCCGCCACACCTAACTAATTAACATCCTGCCTGGCGACTGCAGAGACGTGAGAACTATATCGTGAATTCTTGGAATAACTGCAAACTGTCCTAGGCCAAAGGCCAAGAAGATTCTGTAACTTTCCACCACCTGCCTCCTCCAGCCCCTCCCCCCACCCAAGACCCTAACCCTAACCCTTAAAAAGGCCGCTGTGGCTCAATAAAATGGGACTCTTGACAAGTGTACATTTGCTTGAGTCTCTTCCTCTCTCTCGCCCATCTTATTTCAGGTTAGGGTCCCCCTCGCCCCCACGAATAATGAGGTCCCGCGGGTCGGGACAGTGCACAGTACACATGTACAATTAGAAGACAGCACTGAGGTATCTGAGCTCTTTATCCACCTTATTTGAAATAGAATCTCTTGTCCTGGATCCACCTTCCTTTGATATGTGTGGTTTGGGATCCAAGATTCATTACTGCTGAGTCTGGCTTTATGAAGATGTTAGGGTGTGTCTTATTTTCAGTCCATACACTGGGAGAAATGAAAGGATTTACTTGCAATATGTATGCATAGTAAACTAGAGACCCAAGGAACCACAGCCTTTGGGGAAGCAGTAGAAAATTACTGTGGCCCATGCTGAAGTCTACATGGATTTTATTAGGGATAGACAAAGAACAGGGGTCAGAAGAAGAGACCATCTAAGGTTACTCTCTAAGGCCAGGAAATGTATAGATTAACCAGCTAGTAAACTCCAGCAGGGAAGCTTGTTGTTTGACCAGGACACTGTGGTCAGTCAGCATCCTATATTTTTTCCTACAAGGTAATCTCAGACATTCTGGCGTGAGCAGATTTCAGGCTGAGGTTCCAGCATAATACATTGTGTTCAGTACCTGTTCGTGTCTGTTGTCCTGGAGGCAGCCTGCATGGCTACTCAGGAATCACCTACAAGGGAGGATCAAAGTTGAGTCAGTAAGCTTTGCAAGCAAATGCCTTCAACCACTGACCCATTTCCCTAGCCTCTAATTTTTTTTAAAATTTTTATTTATTTATTTGAGAGTGACAGACACAGAGAGAAAGACAGATAGAGGGAGAGAGAGAGAATGGGCGCGCCAGGGCTTCCAGCCTCTGCAAACGAACTCCAGACGCATGCGCCCCCTTGTGCATCTGGCTAACGTGGGACCTGGGGAACCGAGCCTTGAACCAGGGTTCACAGGCACGCGCTTAACCGCTACGCCATCTCTCCAGCCCTAATTTTTAATTTATGTGAAAATTACAAAGATAATCTAGAGTTTTCACATACCCTTTACCTAATTTGTCCCAATGTGAATATATTATGTAACTATGAAAACAAAAAATAGTAATATTGGGCTGGACTTGGTGGTGCATGCCTGGAATTCAGGCACTTGGGAAGCAGAGGCAGGAGGATTTGAAGTCTAAGGCAAGCCTGGGATATATGGTGAGTTCACGGCTGGCCTGAACTACATAATGAGACCCTGTCTCAAATCAACAGATGAACAAAATAATTGGTATGTTTAGCTAGGTGTGCCAGTACACACTTTTAATCCTAGCACTTGGGAGGCTGAGGTAGGAGTATTACTGTGAGTTTGAGGCCAGCCTGGGACAACATAGTAAATTCCAGGTCAGTCTGGGATAGAGGGAGACCCTATCTCAAAAACACAAAAAAAAAGGAAAAAAAAAAATGGGTTGGAGAGATGGCTCAGCAGTTCAAGCACTTGCCTGCCTAAAGCCTAAGGAGCTGTGTTCGATTTCCCAGCATCCACTTAAAGTCAGATGCACAAGGTGGTGCATGGATCTGGAGTTTGTTTGCAGTGGCTAGAAACCCTGGTGTGTTCATTCTCTCTATCTGCCTCTAAATAAATAAATTTTAAAAATTAATATGCATATAATATTACAAACTAAACTACCATTTTTTTTTCTTAATTTTTTTTCTTTTGGTTTTTTGAGGTAGGGTCTCACTCTAGTCCAGGCTGACCTGGAACTCACTATGTATTCTCAGTGTGGCCTGGAACTCACAGTGATCCTCCTACCTCTGGCTCCCAAGTGCTGGGATTAAAGACGTGTGCCACCATGCCTGGCTTCTTAAAATATTTTTATTTAGTCAGGTGTGGTGGCACACATCTTTAATCCCAATACTTGCAGAAGTAGGAGGATCACTGTGAGTTTGAGGCTACTCTGAGACTGCATAGTACAGATCAGCCTGGGCTAGAGACACCCTACCTTAAAAAAACAAAAAATATTTATTTATTTATTTGATAGAGAGAAAGAGAAAGAAAGAGAGAAAATGAATATACTAAGGCCTCCTGCTGCTGCAAGACAAATGCACCATTCTATGCATCCGGCTTCATGTGAGTACTAAGGAGCCAAACCTGGGCCATCAGGCTTTGTAAGCAAGCTCCTTTAACTGATGAGCCATCTCCCCCAACTTGTCTTTTTCATTTTTATGGTATTGGAAATCAAAATCAGGTCCTCAGGAATACTTGACAAACACTCTGTATTCATCTACATATTTGTTGTATCTGCAAATTTTTTTGCTCTGACCCTTATCTGTTCTACATTCAATTACTGGACACATTGCATTTAATCTAACTTTTTAGTGTAGAAACACTTTGAAACATATAATGGGCAAATATATGATTAAGATCTAATATAATATATTGCTTAATTTTGTTAACTGACCATAATAAAGATTGCCTAACTTATTTCTCTGTTTTGTAGATTGTCTCCCTTAATCTTATATTGTTTCCCCATCTGCTCTTAATTAGATTCCAACCATTTGTCTATAATTTGAGTTATATAAGTAGACCTAACAAGGTTAACAGGGTTAATCTTGTTCATGCCTTGGGCTCAGTAGAAACTGAATTTTTCTTTGTTAATTATTAACTTATTTAAAAGATAGTGGTTATACAGCCAACTCCTAAAGTATAAGAATTGCTTTAGGCCTTTAGGGCTGGAGAAATGACTCAGCAGTTAAGGTGCTTACCTGTAAAGCCTAAGGACCCAGGTTCTATTCCCCAGTACCCACGTAAGCCAGATGCACATGAGGGGTCATGAGTCTGAAGTTTATTTGCAGTGGCTAAAGGCCCTGGTGCTCCCATTCTCTCTCTCTCTCTTCTTTTATTTAAAAAAAAAACGTGTTTTATTTGGGGCTGGAGAGATTGCTTAGTGGTTAAGGCCCTTGCCTAAAAGTCAAAGGATCCGGTTTGACTCTCTAGGATCCACATAAGCCAGATGCACAAGAGGGCACATGCATATAATATGGAGTTCATTTGCAGTGGCTGGAGACCCTGACATGCCCGTTTTATTTTCTCTCTCTTTCTCTCCCTATTTCTCTCTCTCAAATAAAATGTATTTTTAAAAAATATTTTTTAAATTTATTTATTTATTTGAGAGAGAGACAATGAATAACGATGGGTGCTCCAGGGCATCTAACCACTGCAAACAAACTCCAGACACATGAGTCACTGTGCATCTGGCTTAAATTGGATCTGGGGAATCAAACCTGAATCTTTAGGCTTCTCAGGCAAGCACCTTAACTACTAAGCCATCTCTCCATACCTATCTGTCTCTAGTCTCTCTCTCTGCTTACAAATAAATAAAAAATGTAGGGGGCTTTCCTTTCTTTCTGGGTGCTCTTCGGGTGCTGGTCCACCCTGTCTGTGCTGCTTCGCCATGCCTCTGGAAATTGAGGAAATCAAGGACTTCCTGCTCTCCGCCAGGAGGAAGGATGCCAAGTCTGTTAAGATCAAGAAGAACAAGGACAATGTAAAGTTCAAGGTGTGCTGCAGCAGATACATGTGCATCTTGGTCATCACAGACAAGGAGAAGGCCAAGAAGCTAAAACAGTCCCTGCCCCCTGGTGTGGCAGTGAAGAAACTAAAATGAAGCAGACCCCACCATTTGGAATGTATTAAAATCTTGAAATGTCAAAAAAAAGTTAAAAATAAGAACAAAAAAATAAAATTGTGATACTGGAAACATATATTGTAAAATTAAGATGAAATTATGTAAATTCTTTCAAAAGGAAATATGTATATTTAGAGAGAACTGTAGGAAATCTCAGAATAGTTTGTAAGAAGCTTATTTGTAAGTGATCTCTGTATGACTTTTACATTGAATGGGTCCTAAGCAAAAAACTCCCATTATCTAATAAAAGTGTGTCTCCCATAATCTCTTTAAATCTTTTCAATGGTGGAAGATTTGAGTTCCAAGGTTTTCTGCTCACTTTCAAATAATTTGCCATTCTCAAGACTTTTGGGGCTCAAAACACTATCTAGATTCATAATTTAGAGTACAGATTCTTATAGAATAATAATTCAAAGTTACATCTTTCCACCCTCTCAGTTGACTCTGATTTTAGATGCCAATTTACTAATTTTACTTTTTTTTTTTTTTTTTCTGAGGAAGGGTTTTACTCTAGCCCAGGCTAACTTGTAATTCACTATGTAGTTTTAGGGTGGCCTTGAACTCATGGCGATCCTCCTACCTCTGCCTCCCAAGTGCTGGGATTAAGGGCATGCACCACCACACCCAGCCCAATTTACTAATTTTCGCTTTAACACAATATAGATTTGAAGCAAAAGAAGGAACTTGGTGGACTGGATTTGAGTTCCTAGAATTACAGATATTAAAGCTCACCATATCATGGATAGTTTTGTGAGTACTTGAAAGAATCCTACCACTGGGGCCTCTCACCTCTGGTCACCTGGTAGACAGATAGGTATTTGAGTGATAGATTTAAACTATCTCTGCCTTTATTATCATTGAAAGGCATTTGGGCAGTTTACCTAAATCCCACCCTTGTTGACAGGATCACTTAATCTCTCTTTTGATGGTTCCCATGGATAAAATCTAAGGTGGTGGGGAAGGCTGGAGAAGAGCTTAGCGGTTAAGGTGCTTACCTGCAAAGTCAAAGGACCCCGGTTTGATTCCCTAGTACCCACGTAAAGCCATATGCACAAGTGGTACATGTATCTGGAGGTTGTTTACAGTGGCAAGAGGCCCCGGTGCACCCATTCTCTCACTGTGTATATTTGTCTCTGTCTCTCTCTGCGTGTTAGTGAATAAATAAAAAATAAAGATAAATCCAAGGCAGGTTTCACTTCATACACCACCTTCTTGCCATTAGAAACATTGCTGTGTACTTTACTTGACAAATTTGGAAGAACAGGCCAATCTCAATACAACAGAAACTGGTCCCTTACTATCAAAGTTGTTGGTGAGCCAATGTGTTTACCTCTTGATTTCTCAGGACATACATGCCAATGCAGGAGTGATATACTAAGCTCTTTCAGTAGGCCTTTTGAAGATTCCCATCTATCTAAACCAGCATTGCATTAGCTAATTTTGTCATTGTGGGGGAAAAAAAAATGCCTGGCATAAGCCACTTTAAGGAGTTTATTTTGGGTTGCCATTTTGGAGGATACCATTCATGTAGCAGGAAGAGCATGGGCATGAGGCAGAGACGAATAATGGCGAGCCACCCACCTTCCCTTTTTATTCAGCCTGGAACTCTAGTCCATGGAATGTTGGTGCTCTTCAGATAAGTTGTAGAAATTCTCTGGAAAGATCACCCCAATGTCAGTATGAGTGAAAGTAGAGGAGTGTGTTACCCAGGGGCCAAAAAGCTTGAGGTAGGTCTCCAAAGAATCTCTGGCCAGAGCTGAGATTTCCATTTTATAGTTTTCATAGCCAAGGGGAGAGGTAAGTGAACAAAAAGGATGTGGCAATTTGCATATTGATCATTTCTGTAGTCAGGCCACCCTAAAATGAACTCCATTTTGCTTTGTTTTAGCCTGAACTCTCTTTCCTTCTTATTGTCCCTTTGGGTCCTTTCCAGACTGTTCCTTCTTTGGGATTTTTTTCCATCTGCTGACAAAGATAAGCTTTAGCTCCTCAGCAATTAACTTTTACATTAACTCAGTGAGTCAGTTCAACTTTTAGCTTCTTTTCTACTGAAAGGCCCAAGAATTCAGAAGCCCAGAAATACTGTCACGCTCCAAAGGGAGCTTAAGCGGGCCCCTGCATACCTCAAACTCCAGGCTTTACTCTCTGTTGGAAGCAAGTAAAGAATCCCTCTTCTCATTATATCAGAGCCCACTCCTAATATAGGTAAAATAGGTAAAAAGGGCATGAGATAGCCCTCAAGGATGGGAAATGAATAATAAAGTGAAACACTTATTTGGTTTCTGTAAATAGCCTGCACCGTAAGCCTTAGTAGCCCACACCATAAGCCGTAACAGCCTGCCTCAGACCACCAAGGTCATAGGAGGC
The DNA here is from genome assembly GCF_020740685.1 of Jaculus jaculus. Classification (NCBI taxonomy): domain Eukaryota; kingdom Metazoa; phylum Chordata; class Mammalia; order Rodentia; family Dipodidae; genus Jaculus; species Jaculus jaculus. Next base: position 59,126,675 of record NC_059111.1, on the reverse strand, counting down.
TGATACCACACTCTGCTACTCCCACCCAAGGACCTGCGCAAATGCTGACCACCAAGGTCATAGGAGACTGATTGGTCCACAAGGGGCTTAAACAAATTAAACTAATTGGCTTAGAAAGTATGGAGTGGCACAAACTGACTGGCTCGTACCCCGCGGGCTCCTGATGTTAAAAAAATGATTGGTCTAATGCACAGGCTTTGTTAGGAACCCTATAAAAACTGTCCCGTTCCTGCATTTGGGGCTCTGCAGTCCTCTACCCCTGTGAGGTGTACGACTGTGGGCCCCAGCGCGCTTGAAATAAAAATCCTCTTGCAGTTTGCATCAAGACCGTTTCTCATGAGTGATTTGGGGTGTCGCCATTTCCGGGCAGAGCGTGGGGTCCTCGTTCTGGGGGTCTTACACTACAACAAGGTCTGTCTAGAAACTCTATGAAAGACACTTCCAGAGGTTTGTTTCCTAGATGACTCTAAATCAGTCAAGGTGACAACAAAGGCTAACCATCACAAGTATGAAGGGATCAAGTACCTCAAATTCTTACCACACTGGAATAGGAGGACTTCAGAGAATTTTGTGATAAGTTCCTTTTAAAATATGAACTTAGGTTTGACACATTAGTTTGAAGTATTTCCTTAATTTTGTTGTGTCATCTGGGATTTTTCATCAGAATGTTAGGATATTTCTTTTTGGGGAAAATATGAAAATGGAGGTTAGGATGGAGTTTTCCTGAAATAGGAAAATATTACACCCTGCTTCTGAGTAAACAAACACTGTTGTCATTGTTCTTTATTTTATTTTACTTTTTTTGGTTTTTCGAGGCAGGGTTTCGCTCTAGCCCAGGCTGACATGGAATTCACTATGTCATCTCAGGGTGGCCTCGAACTCACGGCGATCCTCCTACCTCTGCCTCTCAAGTGCTGGGATTAAAGATGTGTGCTACTGTTGTGCCAAGACCCCTGACCAGGAGCCAAGTCCCCCGCTCACCCAGCAGTCACCCAGAGAACCACCACAGAAGCCGAGACGCTCAAATGCAAAAGCAACAGGTTTCTTTATTGCAAGCCTAGGCCTGGGCTCTGTCCCCACAGTCTGGCACAGCGGTAGTGAGGGAGAGAGCCCCTTTCTTTTGGGGGAAGGGGTTCATATAGGAATTCGAACAAAGAAGTAGGGGATAGATACATGATTGGTTGATTTAAATAGCTCTGATTGGCTTGGGTTTCAGCGGGCAAAGTTGGGGGCAGGAGCTAGGGCTCTCCAGGCAGATGAAGTCATCTCCATTGTCCCAGTTTCTTATCTAAGCAGGTGGTCGGCGCCCCCCCCCCCCCCCCCCCCCCCCCGCAGTGGAGTGTTTCTGCAATGTCCTTGAAGTGGAAATTCCTCAGAAACTTTAGGGGGAAAGGCAGCAGTTAAGCAAGCAAAATTTACAGAAGCAAAAGGGCAGCGCATTAGCCGGTTAGTTCTCTATCTAAGTTGTTTTTTACTTAAAATGGTTATATTTGGTCTCTCACTACCACACCCAGCCATTTCTTTCTTAATTTATAATTTATTATAGGGAAGGAGTAGAGGGTGTATTAATTTTATTTTTCTCTCTCTTTATAACTTTTTATTATAATCAAGATGTTTAGGGGGAAGATAATTTCCAGTTCTTTTATTCTTTTTTTCTTCTGAAATGTAAAGGAAGTAATAACTCTTCCAGTAAGCCTACAAGGGTTGATCTTACCCTGTAAGAATTGCTATTTGCCACTGATTTACATATGAATTTCTTGGCCTGGAGAGATTGTTTAGCCGTTAAGGTGCTTGCTTGCAAAGCCAAAGGACTCAGATTCAATTCCCCAGGACCCATATAAGCCAGATACACAAGGTGACGCATTTGTCTGGAGTAGATTTGCAGCAGTTGGAGGCTCCATGTAACCATTCCTCCTCTCTCTCATAATTAAATAAAAACGAATCTGGATTTCTCTTTACCAGCTGAATAAATTGACTCTATGACAAGAATGATTCCTTCTTTCTTTCCTTCCTTCTTTCTTTATTTCCTTCCTCCCTTCCTCCCTTCCTTCTTTCCTTTCTTTTTTCTCTCTTTCAATATTTCTTTCTTTAAAAAAATGATTTATTTATGAGACACACACAGAGAGGCAGATAGAGTAGAGAGAATGTACATGCCAGGGTCTTTAGCCATTACAAAGGAACTCCAGGCACATGCACCACCTTGTGCATGTGGTTTATGTGGGTACTGGGGAATTGAACCTGGGTCCTTAAGTTTCATAAGCTAGTGCTTAACTGCTAAGGCATCTCACCAGCTCTTTTCTTTCTTTTTTTTTTTTTTTAATTAATTTTTTTTTTTTTTTACAGAGAGAGCAAATTGGCAGGACATGGCCTCAGCCACTGCAATCAAATTCCAGAGGCTTATGCTGCCTAATACACATGTGTGACCTTGAGCTTGCCTCACCTTTGTGCATCTGGCTTATGTGTGGGATCTGGAAAGAGATTGAACATGGGTCCTTAGGCTTCTCAGGAAAGTGCCTTAACCACCAAGCCATCTCTCCAGTCTTTTTTTTTTTTTTTTTTTTTTTGAGGCAGGGTCTCACTTTAGCCCAGACTAACCTAGAATTCATTCTGTAGCTCAGGCTGTCCTTAAACTCACAATAATCCTCCTGCCTCACTCTCCCAAGTGCTGGGATTAATGGCATAAACTGCTTGTCCAATTCCTTCCTTTCCTAAAATAATTACAAATATTTTATACTAATGAACGTTTTTGGAACGGGTTATAATTATTTACCTTTAAAAAAACTTTCCCCCATAACTTTTCCTTTTCTCTATCTCAGAGACATTTTGTTCACCATCCTTTCCTGTGTTCCTGAACAAATAGTGCCTTTGCTTTCTTCAATTAGTGGGCAAGGAGTGTTTGTTTCTCTGCAGGGTAGTTGCTTGTTTCAGCTTCATTTCCTGCTCTCTTTACCCCTCAGGTCATTGAATCACACTTTGATAAATACATTGTAATCAAAGTTTACTACAGGCAATTGGAGTTGCAGATATTTTAAATTAATGTTTTTCATTATAATGAGTCAGAAAGTCAATGAATTGAAAAGTTATTCTTTTTGTAGATCTTGAGCATGATTATTCAGTCAACATGTCCCTGCTGTGTGTGGAGTGCTCTTCTGGATTCTGTGGGGAGTGATGACGGCAGCGTTTCCTAGGGAAGCGGGCTATGTACAGGAGAAGCAGGATAAACACAAGTGTGACAAAACTGCAGCCAAGTGATCAGGGGGTGAGTAGCGTAGGGGCAAATGAGTAGGTTGTTGGCTATGTTAAATCAAAAAATCTTTTATTTATTTATTTTTTATTTTCATAATTTTTATTAAGATTTTCCATAATCATAAAAAATATCCCATGGTAATACCTCCCCCCCACTGCACTTTCCCCTTTGAGATTCCATTCTCCATCATATTACCTCCCCATCTCAATCATTGTACTTACATATATACAATACCAACCTATTAAGTACCCTCCTCCCTTCCTTTCTCTTCCCTTTCTATCTCCTTTTTAACTTACTGGCCTCTGCTACTAAGTATTTTCCTTCCCACGCAGAAGCCCAATCATCTGTAGCTAGGATCCACATATGAGGGAGAACACGTGTCGCTTGGCTTTCTGAGCCTGGGTTACCTCACTTAGTATAATCCTTTCCAGATCCATCCATTTTTCTGCAAATTTCATAACTTCATTTTTCTTTACCGCTGAGTAGAACTCCATTGTATAAATGTGCCACATCTTCATTATCCACTCATCAGTTGAGGGATATCTAGGCTGGTTCCATTGCCCAGCTATTATAAATTGAGCAGCAATAAGTATGGTTGAGCACGTACTTCTAAGGAAATGAGATGAGTCCTTAGGATATATGCCTAGGAGTGCTATAGCTGGGTCATGTGGAAGATCAATCTTTAGCTGTTTTAGTAACTTCCACAATGTTAAATCAGAAAATCTTTACAGGCAACAGTAGGGTTCTGAAACAAGGGACATGGCTGCCCAGAAGCTGAAACGTTCCTAAGAGTAGCACAGAAGTAGAAAGCAGTTAAAAATATTTGAATGTTGAGCTGGAGATATGGCTTAACAGTTAAGTGCTTGCTTGAGAAGCCTAAGGACCCCAGTTCAAAGTTCAATTCCCCAGTACCCATGTAAGCCAGATGCAAAAGGTGGCACATGCATCTGGAATTCATTTGTAGGGGCTGGAGGCCTTTGGAGAGCTCATTCTCTCTCTGTCTGCCTCTTTCTCTTTCTGCCTGTTGCTCTTAAGTAAATAAATAAATAAAACAAAAATATAGTTTTGCTGGGCATGGTGGCACATGTCTTTAATCCCAGCACTAGAGAGGCAGAGTTAGGGGTCACTGTGAGTTCCAGGCCAGCCTGAGACTAGAGAAGGAATTCCAGATTCAGCCTGGGCTAGAGCGAGACCCTACCTCAAAAAGTATGAATGTCAGGCTGGAGAGATGGTTTAGTGGTCAAAGTGTTTGCTTGCAAAGCTAAAGAATCCTGGTTGGATTCTTCAGGGTCCACGAAAGCCAGATGCACAAGGGGGTGCATGCATCTGGAGTTCATTTGCAGTGTCTGGAGGCCCTGACACGCCCATTCTCTCCCCACTCCCCTTTTTCTCTCTCAAATAAATAAATAAAACATATTTTTAAAAATTTGAGTGTCCTTTGTATTTCATGACAGTCACTTGAAAACATGAAGTAAATATATTATTTTTGTAAATGTTCTCACAGAAACAAAGAAATGTAGTAATCAACAAATAGATATCAAGAGATGTAGTGAAAAATAGACACCTAATTATAGCTGTAAAGTTGAGGTATGTGAAAGGGATTTTGGAGCAGAGTTCAAGGCCTAAAGTAACAGAGAACAGACAGTGAGAGAGTCAGAATACTCTGTGATGTAACTTGAAGATAACGTCTGGAGATCTCCTGAGAACACTGGGAATATATTGGGACTGGGATGATTATGATAGGATGGTGATGCATGTAGTACTTCTAGTGAAGCATATGTATGGCTCACGTGAGTGAGTGTCAGTGTATATATGCCAATGTATGCATGTGGAGGTCAGACACTCTGGGTATCAATCCTTGCCTTCCATCATGTTTGAGGCAGGATCTTTCATTCTTGTTCACAGGCTAGCTTCGAGGAAATTCTATATCCATCCTCCTTCTAACCATAGGTTCACTGTGACCTAACTATAAGTTACAGGTGCTCCCCATAACCTCATCCACAGCCTCTGGCCTTTTTATGTAGGCTCTGGGAATTAAAAATGAAGGTATACATGCTGACCTCACAAGTGTTTTATCCACTGATCCATCTCCCCAAAGATAACTTTAATAAAAACAATGAGTGGCTTGAAAACAAATGGAATTGTGGGGGGGGGGAGTTTATTTATTTAATGATAAATCAGGTGTATATGATATGTTAGGTAGTACATTTGGGTTTATAAATAACCAACTGTAAAATCTGAGTTTATACAGGAATTTATCATGACTTTCTTATGAGACAAGGTCTTAATCCTCCTGTTTAGTCTTACAAATAAAGGGTCTACAAGTGTACACCACCACACAAAGCCTTCCTTCATGGCCATTTAACAAAGTGTTGTGTGATTTTTGAGTTGTGCCATAGAATTTTCCTTTTGTCAAATGATATATATCTGTTCTCCTAGTCCACCCTTCCTCATTTTCCCTTTCTCTTTCCTTCTATATTTCTTTGCTTTTCTTTCTTCTCAATTTTTAAAACATATTTTATTTATTTATTTTTAACGATTTTATTTTTATTTATTTATTTGAGAGAGAGAACAAGGCAGAGGGAGAGAGAGAGAGAGAGAATGGGCATGCCAGGGCCTCTAGCCACTGCAAACAAACGTCAGATGCGTGCACCTTCTTGTGCATCCGGCTAACATGGGTCCTGGGGAATTGAGCCTCAAACCGGGGTCCTTAGGCTTCACAGGCAACCTCTTAACCACCAACCCATCTCTCCAGCCCAAAACACATTTTATTTTTATTTATTTATTTGAGCAAGAGAAAGAGAAAGAGAGAAAATGGTCATGCCAGGGCCTCCAGCCACTTAAATGAACAGCAGACACATGTCTTGTGCATCTGGCTTACATGGGTTCTGGGAAATCAAACCTGGGTCCTTAGGCTTTGCAGGCAAGTACCTTAATCACTAAGCTATATTTACATCCCTGCTTTTCTTTCTGATGTGTGTGTGTGGGGGGGAACAGGTGGTTATGTGTGTGGGTGTGAATACTTGCATGTGTGTGGAGGCCAGAGGGTAAGCCCAGATGTTATCCTTAGGAATATTGTCCACCTTTTTTTGAGGCAAGACCTTTTGGCCTGAAGTTCACCAATTAGGCTAGACTGACTAGCCAGTTAACTCCAGGGATCCACTTGTCTCCTCCTCACTAGCACAGTAATTACACATGCATGCTGTCATACCTAGCTTTTTCACATGGGGACTGGGAATCAAACTCATTTTAGCCCACTGAACTTTCTTTCCTAGCTGTGGTGGTTTGATTCAGGTGTCCCCCATAAACTTAGGTGTTCTGAATGATAGGTTCCCAGCTGATGAATATTTGGGAATTAATGCCTCCTGGAGGGAGTGTATTGTTGGGGGTGGGCTTATGGGTATTAAAGCCAGTTTCTCCCTGCCAGTGTTTGGCACACTCTCCTGTTGCTATTGTCCACCTTATGTTGACTAGGGGGTGATGTCCACCCCTGCTCATGCCATTGTTTTCCCCTGCCATCATGGAGCTTCCCCTGGAGCCTGTAAGCCAAAATAAATCTTTTTCCCAGAAGCTACTCTTGGTTGGGTGATTTCTACCAGCAATGTGAACCAGACTGCAATACTAGCCATTCTAAAATGTGATCCTACATCAATCTACTAGATCTTCAATTCCATCCATTCCCCCTGCTCTGCATTCTGTGACATTATACTCTCTCACAGCTTTATATAAGCTAATTGTTCTTCCTTTTTTTTTCATCATCAATTAATTTTGCAGCTTATGGACCCTAAATTTGAGCATTAGTGGCTATATTCTTCTGTACTTTCTATTGCTTCATGGTTATTGAGTTTGCATTGGTCTAGTCAGTTGGAAATGTTTACTGTGTGCCTTTATATGTTGAAAGCATATAAGTTGGTTTGATTTTACAGTACTCATGGTCAGTCTTAAATCTCAGATGACACTTGGGACTTTGGAACTATTTTAAGTTAGTAATGACTATGAAAAAAATTACACAATTTACAATGTGAGATAGTTATAAGTCTACTGGGGGCCGGGAATGTGGTAGTTTGAATGGATGTCCCTCAATAGTTTCAGGAGTTTATTAAAGCTTGTAACTTATTAGATTTACAGCTGCCTGGCTGGAAGAGGTGTCACTGTGTGCTGATCCTGGAGTCCAGCCCTAAGATGTTACTGAGGGTGGATCTGAATTCTAGTCTAAGGTATGCCAAAAGCAGTCTGAGCTTTTCTGGGCTCCTGTAGTGTGCTTGCTTGTTGTGGGTGGTGGTTGCTTTTCTCTGTTGATGGATCTGTGTAAAGGAGATCAGCTTCTTCTGCCATTAAGGAACTTCTCCTGTATCTGTAAGTTTCAAAAAGAAAAAAATGCCATTCCTCCCATAAACTGTGTCTGGTTTGGAGTTAATCCCAGCAACGAAGCTATCTACTGCACTCACTGAGCCACCTCTCCAGCACTCTAGGTAAGTTTTAGATGCCCCAGAAGATTCAAAGTCAACACTTACGCAGCACATTCAATTCACCTTCCTCCCTAACATCTTCCTGTGGTATTGTCATTGTCACCTCCCCAAAAAAGGTATGCCAAAAATACTTCTTTAGCTTTCCATATTCCATATTAAGTTACCATTTTTTCTCTTCCTATCTTTGAAATATATCACTTTTCAGTATCGTCTTACAATTCCATTAGCTTTTGAGTATGCATGTGTGGTGTGTGTATATTGATGTTCATGTGTGTTACACATGTGTGCAGATGAGTGTGCAGATGTTCTAGAGCTCAAATGTGGTTCTCTCAATAAACCCAGACTTTGCAAATTTGGCTAGACAAACTAGCTCAACAACCCTGGGGATCCTCCTGTCTCTGTATCCCCTGCACTGTGTTATAGGTACCTATCACCATACCTGGCATTTGACTTGTGAGTGCTGGGAATCCTAACTTAGGTTCTCATACTTGTATCAACAGCACTTTACCCAATGAACCATCTTTCCAGTCCCCATATTATACATTTTTGTGTGTAGATGTAGTGTGTATGTGCACATGTGCACGTGCAGGCACACACATGTGTAATGGTGCGTAGGTGTACACTATGAACCCATATGCAGAGGGCACAGGAAGACATTGGGTGTCCTCTATTGCTCTTCTGCTTAATTTTCTGAGACAGAATCTCTCACTGAACCTGCATCTTCCTAATTGTTGGTCAGATTGGCTGACAAGGGAGCCCCAGTGAACCTCCTGTCTCTGTCCCGCTTGTTGCAGGTGATACATGTCTGTAGTAGCCAGCTTCATGTTGCTGGCTTCCATAGATCCAAGCTGAAAGAAACAACAGCCAGAAAACACCAAAACAAACAAACAAATAACAACAAAACAGTAATCACACCCACCCAGAATTCAGTTGTCTGCATACCCTTGGGCTGGAATTCAGATTTGCTCCCTCTCCCCTCCCAGTCTGCCTACTAGGGGCTGAAGCTGCAAACTCAATTTTAATGCAACACTCAAGTCGATGGGGCCATAAGTACAAACTACTGCAATGTCTATGCTCAGCTTTTTACATGCGTGGTAGGGACCAAACTCAGGTCCTTACACTTGCACGGCTAGCACTGTTACTCAGCAAGCCATTTCTCCAGAACGTACATTTCTGATAATAGAAATTAATTTATTGCTTATACAAATTGGAAGCATAATATACTAGTAAAAGCACTATTTATAGAAGTTTGTTATGTGTTCTTTCCAGCTTTCATTTTTCTTCTTTCTTTTTTTCGGTTTTTCGAGGTAGGGTCTTACTCTAGCTCAGGCTGGCCTGGAATTCACTATGTAGTCTCAGGGTGGCCTCAAACTCTTGGTGATCCTCCTACCTCTGCCTCCTGAGTGCTGGGATTAAAGGCGTGCGCCACCACACCCAGCTTCATTTTTTTTTTTATATGTCCACACTTAACCCCTTTCTTCAATTGTGTTACTATCAAAGTAACTTTACTTGTTTTTGGAAAATATATATGATTGAATTTTTGCCTGTCTTGAACTTTATAAAAATGGTGTCTTTTGTAATTTTCCATTTTTCATCTATTCGTATAGATGTTACCTATTCATTTCTCTGATGAATAAATAACATCTCATATTATTTAATACTCTGCAGTTAATTCATTTTCCTGTTAATGGCTATTCTACATGTTTTCATGGTTTTGCTTTCATAAACTGCTATACTATAAATGTTCCCCATAACCTCAGGTATTATTTTTCCTACAGGAGTATGTTTTTATCATTTATTTATTTATTTGAGAGACAGAGAAAGAGGCAGAAAGAGAGAGAGAGAGAGAGAGAATGGGTGCACCAAGGCTTCTAGCCACTGGAAACAAACTCTAGATGCATGTATCACCTTGTGCATCTGGCTTATGTCAGTTCTGGGAATTGAACCTGGGTCCTTTGGCTTTGCAGGCAAGTTCCTTGCTAAGCCATCTCTCCAGGTTTTTGTTTTTGTTTTTTTGCACGTTGTATTATTTATTTATTTTTGGGCAGAACCTTCTTTTTTTCTCAAGTTTATTAAACATTTTCCATGATTATAAAAAATATCCCATGGTAATACCCTCCCCTCCCCCCAAAATTGGGAGGCTAAATCAGTTGCCCAAGGCAAAGCCAATTGAAATTTGCACCCAGCCTAATACTCCCATCCAAGTACTTACCAGGCCTGACCCTGCTTAGCAGAGGAGATGAGGTGTGTTCAGGATAGTATGGCCATAGACAGCCTCCACTCAGGTATTTTTTAAAAATATTTTTTGTTCATTTATTTATTTGAGAGCGACACAGGGAGAAAGAGATAGAGGGAGAGAGAGAGAATGGGCGCGCCAGGGCTTCCAGCCACTGCAAATGAACTCCAGATACGTGCGCTCCCTTGTGCATCTGGCTAACGTGGGTCCTGGGGAACTTAGCCTCGAACCAGGGTCCTTAGGCTTCACAGGCAAGCACTTAACTGCTAAGCCATCTCTCCAGCCCCACTCAGGTATTTTTGATTAAGCTTTCTACTTAGTCTCCAGCAGGTGAAGTCATGCTAAAGGAGGTGTGTCACTAGGGTGTGGATCTTGAGTCTACCCTACCTGTGTTCAAAGTCAGCTCATGCTCGTTGGTGTTTGCTGTGTTTCTCTCTGCTGTGATATTCTCTTTCCTTGCCCCCCTCTCTTTCTCATAACGTGGTAAGCCAGCTTCCTCCACCATGATGAGCGTCCCCTTGAAATTGTAAGCTGAAATTTACCTTTTCCTTCCCAAAGCCTGTTGCAGTGTTTTGTCCAAGCAATGAGAAGGTAATCACAACTATGAAAATTCCAATATAGCCTATAATTCTTCATACCCATTTTAAAAAGTTTCCTCAAGATATATTCCCAGGATTGAAAAGGCTTTTTGAAAGTTATGTGCTTGGGGCTGTGGAAATGTTTTAGCGGTTAAGGCGTTTGCCTGTGAAGCCTAAGAACTCTGGTTTGATTCCCCAGGGCCCACGTAAGCCACAAGAGGGCGCACACATCTGGAGTTCATTTGCAGTGGCTGGAGGCCCTGGTATGCCCATTTTCTCTTTCTCTCTCTCTGCCTCTTTCTCTCTCTCAAATAAATAAATAAATAAAATATATAGAAAAGAAAAACCAAAAAAAAAAAAAAAAGAAAGTTATGTGCTTGTTGAAGATAGTGTCCCTTATAGTTCTAGACTAATTATATTTAGCAATATGTAAGTTTTTCTGCTTCGTGTGAAAGTTAATTACATGTGTGAACTTGACCATGGGCTGTCCAAATATTTGGTTTAGCATTTCTGGTTCATTTGGTGAGCCTGATTTTGATTGAAGTTAGTATTTTACCTGATAGACTGAATAAAGCCAATTGACCTCCCTTTCACCCAATCTGTTGGGTCAGAAATCATCGAATCCATTGAGGGTCTGAAGAGAGAAAAAAGGCAGAGGAAGGGAGAATTTGCTTTTTGTTCAGGATGGTATAAGCTGGGTCATGAGTCCTTTCCTACTTATCAGGCCTTCCAACTCAGTTTGGAACTGTATCTCCAGCTTCTCTGAGCCTCCTGCTTGTAGATTGTAAGATTTCTCAGCCTCTACAATCTCATGATCCAATTTCTTACATCTTTAAGTATATACATGTATGTATGTTTATACCTTATTACAAAAAATAATGTATGTATATATTTATCCTATTGGTTCTGTTTCTTTGGAGAACCCTAATATATATCCTATGCTCACTACTGTTCTAGTCAAATACTGTACCACTGAGCTATATCCCCAGCTCTATTTTTAATAGAACAATATTTTTAACAGTTCTAAATATTTTACAATTTCTATTATTTTATTTAAATTCACTTTTAAAGCTATCACATAAGTACATTTATTTTAAGAATATTTTATTTGTGTGTGTGTGTGTGTGTGTGTGTGTGTAAAACAGAGAGAGAAAGAAAAAGAAATTGGTGTTCCAGAGCCTCTTTCCACTGTAAATGGACTCCAGGTGCATGTGCTGCTTTGCACATGTGGCTTAATGTGAGTACTGGAGTGGCTGGCTTTGCAAATACCTTCAATTGCTAAGCCATCCCCAGAGCCCCTATTTTACAGCTTTTCCATAAAGGATTTGTAATATTTATGTGAAAATACAATGTTTTACCATAAATAATACTTATTTTCACAATAAGACTTTATAGGAATTATATGGTTACTCAAAAGAGATATGAGCACTAATTCATCTTAGGAGGAACTATTGAATGGCCAACATTAATTCAAGGATTCCAGGGGTTGGTTTCTATAGGCTGTGTTCCTCCAAGTTAAATTGGACAGTAGGTTTGGTGAGTAATAGGAATAATTCCATGGGAGGGTGAGAGGAAGTCCAAGTTTCAGAAGGCATTCTGCAAGAAATCATTTTTTTAATTTAAAAAATATTTTTATTTATTTATTTTAGAGAGGGGTGGGGGAGAGGGAAAGAATGGGTGCACCAGGGCCTCCACGCACTGCAAGCAAACTCCAGATGCATGTGCCCCCTTGTGCATCTGGCTTACGTGGGTCCTGGGAAGTCGAATCTGGGTCTTTTGGCTTTGCAGGCAAGTGCCTTAACCACTAAGCCATCTCCCTAGCCCTGTACTAAATCATTTTTTAAAAAACTTTTGTTTATGGGCTGGAGAGATGGCTTAGTGGTTAAGCGCTTGCCTGTGAAGCCTAAGGACCCCGGTTCGAGGCTCGGTTCCCCAGGTCCCACGTTAGCCAGATGCACAAGTGGGTGCACGCGTCTGAAGTTCATTTGCAGAGGCTGGAAGCCCTGGCGCGCCCATTCTCTCTCTCTCCCTCTATCTGTCTTTCTCTCTGTGTCTGTCTCTCTCAAATAAATAAATAAATAAAAATTTAAAAAAAAAAAACTTTTGTTTCGTTTTTTGTTTTTCAAGGTAGGGTCTTGTGTAGCCCAGGCTGACCTGGAATTCACTATGTAGTCTCAGGCTGCCCTCTAACTCACAATCCTCCTACCTCTGCCTCCCAAGTGCTGGGATTAAAGGTGTGTAGTATCACTCCCAGCTTTAAAAACTTTTTATTGACAACTTCCACACATATAGGCAATTTACCATGATCATATTCCCCTCCCACAATTCTCCCATTTTCTCTCCTGAATTGAATCCTGTCTCTACTGAATCCCTTCTTTCAAACTAGTATCTTTATGTTGATGTCATCATTTCCCCCTCCTATTCTGCAGGTCTTGTGTCAGCCACTGTGAATGCCGCAGTCATATGGTGCTTGGATTGTGTGATAACTTTAGCAGTCCAAAACTAGTTGTGGACTGAGACTCCTGGAACCTCCAAAGTAGAAAAAAGCTAGTGTGTGCAACACGTGAGCGATGGATCCTGTCCTTTTCTCAGTTCTGTTTTGTGTAAGAGCTCTTTCTGGTGGTGGAAGGGGCACAGAGCGATACTGAGGGTAAGGTATAAGGTATTGAGGTTAACCACGTTCACTCCTCTACTATGATGAAAAGAACAGAATAGGGTGATTATCAGGTACTGGAAACTTCTTTGGGAGTAGTCAATGAGTGGCGAATTAGGCTGCTCAGTGTGACATTCACCACCCACAGTTTCACCACCCTAGCTCAAGAACCTGCGAGGAAAGGAAAGCTAAAGGGAGGAGAAGCCTTAAATTTGGATAGTCATTTCCATCCGACTATCGTACTGGGGTGTGGGCCTGGGAGACAGGCTTAAAGGTGCCGCTCTTAGCAATGCTCCGAGGCTGGAAACTGAGAAAACTGTTCCCAGAGTTAAACAGCGTGTATATTGGTACAGGCGATGGTATGTATGTATGTCCTTGGATGGGTTGATGTTACTTACTTAAATGGTGCTTAGCTAGAAGTTAGAATCCCTCAGAGAGGGTAAGGGTTGTAACAGGTCTTCAGCCTTAAGTTTTCTGGATATGACAGGGCGTGGCTTCTAGGTGGGTAGCGAGAGGACAGCCAAATGTACAGCGACTACTGCCCACACGGACAACAGCTCATAGGAAGTGAGCGCCAGAGGAAAGGCAGCTGCTGTCATCTCACCAAAGGGAGAAGCAGGCGAGAGGCGGGCAGGGGTGACGCTGCAGGCGGCGGGTCTGCGCCCAGACGGTGGGCAAGGTGGGGAGGAGCCTCGGGCGCGAGGCCACCCACGCGGTCCCCGGTCTCGGTCCCTTGAAAAGGAGCGCGGTCTGGCTACTGGGCTGACTCCGCCCAGGGCAGCAGCAGAGCCTGCAGGGAGCCTGAACCCCCAGCGCCCCAGCTCAGCGTCCAGGGAGCTTGAGTGACAGCGCGGTTCCTGGGGAGCCTGAGTTCCCAGCGCCCCAGCACAGCTCCGAGAAAGCCTGAACCCCCAGTTCCCCAGGGCAGCTCCGGGGGCGCCTGAACCCCCAGCGCAGCTGCTGACAGGACTGGGGAACTCACCCCGCTGGTCCAGGAGCCCTGGCCCCACTTTGCTCTCACTTTCACAGGCTGGGAACATCCTGAGCCTCCCTGAGACCAACTGTTTCAAGATCTTGGAGGTCCTGGGACGCTGCACTGGGACGCCAACGACAGGTACTGGGTTCCGGCGCGGGTCCCTCTCCTGCGCAGGGCATCTGTTAGGTAGCTAACCTGAACTGAAGAGGAAGAAGTCTGCTCCCTCCCTTCCGGGAAAAACTGGCTACACTGTCAGCTCTGTTTGCATGCCATCTGCACAATTCTTGACCCTGTAACACCACCTACATAGCTTGCTTGAATTTTCACCCTTTTAAGGTAGGCAGAGGAGGAAGGTGATGCAGGGAAAGGAGGTGAGTCCCAGGTTCTGGGTCTTCCCTCTTCAACTCATCTTTTTCAGCTGGCAGTCTAGATGGGTCATGTCTAGGAACATTCCCAGCGCTGGTCTGGAATAAGCTCTGTAGAATGCATTGTCAGTTTAGTTTTCGACTTCCACCTGCGTACTACTGACCAGCAGGGAAACTTGTGCAAAGACTTGTTACAACACTTCAGTATTTTGCTGACTGTAATTGGATCATCTCTAAAATTGCTCCTTAAAAACCCAAGAAAAGCCCGAATCCACTAGACACTTTTCAGTGAAAAGCCTGAATCCACTAGATATTTTTCAGTGAAAAAATGAAAGAGGTACTTGAGATAGCCAAGTACCATTTGGGTTAACAAATTTCTAACAATTTATTTTTCAAGACAACCAAACTTCTCGTAGTTGCATGTAGAATGAGCTGCATTTTGGCCTACTTAGTTAAATGTGTTACAGTAGGAGTCTTAGACAAGGAGACCTGAGAATATGCTGAATACATCACCGAGTTTTCTAATCTGCACAGGGAGAAGGTGATCACAACCTTCCAGTTGTGAAGACTTGTAATGAAATAAACCTATTTACATCTTCACAGGTTTTCAGTGGCTCACAAAGACAGGTGGCTGGTTATGAAGTTGAAATAGTAATATTTATCCTTTTTTTTTTTGAGGTAGGGTCTCACTGTAGCTCAGGCTGACGTGGAACTCACTATGTAGTCTCAAGGTGGCCTCGAACTCATGGCAATCCTTCAACCTCTGCCTCCTGAGTGCTGGGATTAAAGGAGTGCACCACCACACCCGGCCGTAATATTTATCCTTTTAAGGGTAGGTGTGAGAGAGCAATTTAGGAGAAAACCAACAAATACACAGAACTTCAACTTTATGATAAACATGTACTTATAATTTTCTAAGTTTAAATAGACCTCTGAGTAATGAACAGGTTTTTGCAGTTTAACGAACTTTCCCTCTTTTTTTTCTACACAGAGGATGCATTCTGCCACAAGAAAATGGTTCCACCTGCCACTGGGCTGCATTATGCTGGCCAGTCTGATCAACGCGGATCTTGAATTTCAAAAGGGCGTGCTTGCCAGTGTGAGCCCGGGGATCACTGAAGACATAGATCTCCAGTGTTGGAACATGTGCTCTTTGACACTGATAAATCTCAAGGAACTTAAGATAGAGCACAATGTGGATGCTTTCTGGAATTTCATGCTGTTCTTGCAAAAGTCTCAGCGGCCTGGACATTATAGTGTCTTCCTAAACATAGCTCAAGATTTCTGGGACATGTATATAGACTGCTTGCTTTCAAGATCTCATGGAATGGGCAGAAGACAAGTGATGTCTTTCAAGTATAATTTTCCACAGAAACTAACTGGAGGTAACATAAATGAATACTTTAGAAAGTAGCAGTTTGGTTTTACTGCAAATTCAGTATTGAGTCCTTCTGATTTTTCAAGTTTGTCAAATAATCTAGTAAATTTGTCATATTTAACTTTTTCCTACAAGGACAGTATTTTTCCTTACTGATTTGATATTATTTAAAAATCATGTGAGCACTTGACTCTACATGATCTTTAAATATAATGTATTGTTAGGTTATTAAAATTATCTTATTGTGTATTTGCCTTTTCAAGTGAATGTTTTCAACTGGGAAGTATAAAAGGATGGAATCTTAAATCGCATTAATAAATATAATTTCCTTATCTATTATTGCAGACTTATATATTATAAAACACATTAGAAAGAAAAATAAAGAAATACCTCAAGCTAGATGCCACCAACTAAAAGCTTGACTGTCAGTGTTTGTGAGGTCAAATATTTCATGTATGAATTAAAATTATAATTTTTAATTTTTTAATACTATTGGTTTTATTTTTGTTGATGTGTAATTGCTTTACTGATATTTTTTTTTTCTGTATTTTCAGGTAATTTGTCAATTTTTGATTTAGAAAGTATTATTGTTAAGTGCCCTTGTTTTAAAGAAAATGCCCTTAAAATGCTAGCACACTATTTTTTTACAGTTAACCAATGGAATAATATAACCAATGGAATAAAAAGTGTGCCAAACAAAAGCAAGTATTATACCAAAAAGTGATATTTAATGTTTTAGGTTAGCATATAAAGTAATGGATTTCACCATGGCATCTTCATGCATATGTATCATACTTTGTTCTCACTCATTCTGCAGCCTGTAAGTAATGTACTATATTGTACTGTGTGGCCTCTCTTCTTCTTTTATCACTAAGCCATCTCATATATTAAAATATTTTTCTATGCACTAAATAGTAAAAGCTTTGTAGCTGCATTTTTATTGTCTCAATTTTGAAAAACCAGAAACAAAAGCCAGTAACAAACTTTAACTTAGTACAGTGCAGTCAAATTTTTGTCTAGTATTTCTCTGTCATTTTTAATATTCCTTACCTCTCATATCTTGTTCCAAAATGAACACAGAGATTTTTAAGGTTTATTTTATGTATTTATTTGAGAGAGAGAAAGTATGGGCACACCAGGGCCTCCAGTGACTCCTGACAAACTTCAGATGCATGCACCACCTTGTACATCTGGCTTTATGTGGGTACTGGGGAATCAAACCCAGGTTGTTAGGGCAAATTTGCAGGCAAGTGTCTTTAAGTGCTGAGCCATCTCCCTAGCCCTGAACACTAAGTTTTAAAGAAATATACCAAACAAAGGGATGACACAAAGTAGATGAATTTGGAATGATGGGAAATGATGACAAAATTAACCATACACATTTATGGTCTAGATTAATGCCTTTGATTGTTTGCCATTAAAAGCCTAAAAATCCTTGGGCTGGAGAGATTGCTTAGCAGTTAAGGTGCTTGCCTAAAAAGCCAAAGGACCTGGTTCGATTCCCCAGGAACCACAAAGGCCAGATGCTCAAGGTAGCATGTGTCTGGAGAGAATTTGCAGTGGCTGAAAGCCCTGACATGTCCATCTTTCTCTCTCTACCTGCCTCTCTCTCATAAATAAATAAAAATAAAATAAAGTCTATCTTTGATAAATTCTACTTGTAAATTTGGTGAGTTTCCTACTTTTCAAAGTGAAGAAGGACTTAAGAGTGGCTTTATGAACCACATGCCTACAGGAAAAATCAAGTCAAATGTTGGAGAAGTCATGATGTCGCATGGTGTAGAACATCATAGTGTATTCTTATGATGCCTGATTCCTGATTATGAAACCTGATGCAAGCACAACTAAACTCAATTCTTCACAAATATATGCCTATCAATTGTATGATTTGATCTAGCATAAACTTTGAATTAAAGGAAAGGGCATTCTCTGAGTTTTGGGCCACTGTGAAATTCTAATAAAGCTGTACTCCAGGCTTAGTATGGGTTCTGTACACACACACAGACTTCAGGAAGGTACACAGATCCTAGGTTAAAAACCTTTAATTTTCTTTCTTTTTGTTTTTGAGGTAGGATCTCACTCTAGCCCAGGCTGACCTAAAATTCACCATGTGGTCTCAGGGTGGCCTTGAATTCACAGCAATCCTCCTATTTCTGCCTCCGAGTGTTGGGATTAAATGTGTGCGCCACCATGCCTGGAAAAAACCTCATAATTGTTAAGATATTCTTTTACAAATATTATATCATGTAACCAGGTGCTTCACATAATAATAACATATTAGCTAGGTAGCACATAATATGCATTTATAGCTTTAATTAATTTCTAGGTTGAAAACACCTTGTCCATTAAAGGTAGATTCCCTATCAGGAAATAAAATGATTGCAAGGTGGGACTAATTTTCCTATACAAACAACCTGACAAATAACCAAGATGACAAATTTTTTTAAAAATTCAGTGACTTCCATGGCAGAGAAAGAAATCACCAGTGGAGACAAATAATAGTGGACACTTCAAGCCTTAAATTTGGCCAGCTAGGCCAAAGGGGCCAATAGGTACAATAGAGGCATGTCTGTTGTGGGAGAAACCAACCATTTTCTAATTGGACTGGAGGCCCACTCCATGGGGTGGGGGTAATACATGCCTGATACTGAAAACCCATAACACGGGAGGTCATGAGCCCTAGGGTTGTACTGTCTGCTGTTGTCTGGCTAAATGTATGTACTATGTTCACCAAACTGCCTGGTAAGCACTTCTCTTAATGATCATACCCATATACTAATGCTACTCTCGGTTTGGGTTAGAGAAGCTTCTCTGACAGTGACCTTGGGATGACTCAGAAAGCACCATAGTGCTGAGAAGTAACAGAGGAGTGCTCAACAATGAAACATCTCTTTCAAACCTTCTAAGGCTCAGGGCTCATTGTGGAAGAGGTAAGAATGTAAGAGGCAAAAGAAGGGTAGGACTCCTTACAATGCACTCTTCCAGACGCAAAATGGCCTGGATATCCATGACCTTTCAGTGCTTGACACTACCTACACAATTCCATCATAATAGGAGGAAAAGACGATGACATCAAAATAAAAGAGAGGGGCTGGAGAGATGGCTTAGCAGTTAAGGCACCTGCCTGGAAAGCCTAAGGATCCAGGTTTAATTCTCCAGGTTCCATGTAAGGCAGATGCACAAGGTAGTGCATACATCTGGAGTTCATTTGCAGTGGCTAGATTTCCTGGCATGCCCATTCTCTCTCTCTGTCTCTAATAAATAAATAAAGTAAAAATAAATCTTAAAAAAAAAAAAATAAAAGAGTGACTGATTGAGAGGGGGAGAGGATATAATGGAGAGTGGAGTTGCAAAGGGGAATGTGGGGAGAGGGAATTACCATGTGTTGCAGTCAGGTTTTCATTGCTGGTAGAAATCACCCAACCAAGAGCAGTTTGTGGGGGAAAAAAGAGGTTTATTTTGGCTTACAGGCTAGCGGGGAAGCTCCACGATGGCAGGGGAAAATGATGGCATGAGCAGAGGGTGGGCATCTCCCCCTGGCCAACATAAGGTGGACCACAGCAACAGGAGAGTGTGCCAAACACTGGCAAGGGAAAACTGGCTGTAATACCCATAAGCCCAACCCCAACAATACACTCCCTCCAAGAGGCATTAATTTCCAAATCTCCATCAGCTGGGAACCTATCATTGAGAACACCTAAGTTTATGGGGGTCACCTGAATCAAACCACCACACCATGGTTTATTATCTATAATTATGGAAGATGACAATAAAAAAACTCTACAAATTATATAGCTTCACATATAGAGAATTAAAAACATGAATGAGAAAAATTAAAATGCATTAAAATCAGCTGGGTGTGCATGCCTTTAATCACAGCACTTGGGAGGCAGAGGTAGGAGGATCCCTGTGAGTTTGAGGCTACCTTGAGACTACATAGTGAGTTCTGGTTAGCCTGGGCTAATGAGACTCTACCTTGAAAAACCAAAAATAAATAAATAAATAAATAAACAAATAAAGAATTAAGATCATTCATAATCAAATCTCCCAAAAATGATGCCATCAATCTTCTGTTACATATTCTTTCCATGCTTTTTCTTATATGTGTTTATATAAAAATAGATATTTTCAAGCTGGGCATGGTATCACACGCCTTTAATCCCAGCACTCGGGAGACAGAGGCAGGAAGATCACAGTGAGCTCAAGGCCACCTTGAGACTACATAGTGAATTCCAGGTCAGCTTGGGCTAGAGTGAGACCCTACCTCAAAAAATTGGGGAAAACACATTTTCCCCCAAAGGAATACTCACTCTTACTAATTACATCCTCAAAAAAGTAGAAAAGGTGGTTTACCGACCTAATGAATGAATAAATAAATAAATAAATAAATAAATATAAAAAAACAGATCAAGAAAATAAAATTCAGTGAAGTAAACCAAAATTATATAATTTCTGCCTAAAATTTGTTCAAAGTTTATTAATCACTCATAGTAGTTTTATTGCACCAATGAAAAGCATTTTAGCTTTAATCACTAAAATTCGTGGTTAGGCCGGGTGTGGTGGCGCTCGCCTTTAATTCCAGCACTTGGGAGGCAGAGGTAGGAGGATCACCGTGAGTTCAAGGTCACCCTGAAACTACATAGTGAATTCCAGGTCAGCCTGGACTAGAGTGAAACCCTACCTTGAAAAACAAAAACAAACAAAAAATTCGTGGTTAGTGGTAAGCTTTAAGGGTAAGTTGATTACATGTGGCTTCCTCATTCTCCTGATTTAATTTACATGCTTTTGATTCTTATTATTAAAAATAAATATTTTTGCTAGACATGGTGGCAAATGCCTTTAATCCTACCACTTGGGAGGCAGAGGTAGGAAGATTACTGGGTTTGAGGCCAGCCTGGAACTACAGAGTGAGTTCCAGGTCAGCCTGGGCTAGATGAACTCCTACCAAAAAGACTCAGGCAGTAGAGGTAGGAGGATTACTGTGAGTTCAAGACCACCCTGAGACTACAGAGTGATTTCCAGGTTAGCCTAGACAAAAGTGAGAACTTGGAAACAAACAAAAAATAAGAATAGTTTTAGAACATTCATCTTAAACCTTTTTTGTTTTGTTTTTCGAGGTATGGTTTTTCTCTAGCCCAGGCTGACCTGGAATTCACTGCATAGTCTCAGGGTGGCCTTAAACTCATGGCTTATCTTACACTTAAAAAAATATTTTAGCCGGGCGTGGTGGCGCACGCGTTTAATCCCAGCACTTGGGAGGCAGAGGTAGGAGGATAGCTTTGAGTTTGAGGCCACCCTGAGACTACATAGTGAATTCCAGGTCAGCCTGAGCCAGAGTGAGAACCTACCTCGAAAAAACAAAAAAACAAACAAAAAAAAAAAAAGTTTTTTTATTTTAGAGAGAGAGAGAGAGAGAGAGAGAGAGAGAGAGAGAGAGAGAGAGAGAGAGGGAGGGAGGGAGGGAGGGAGGATGAATGAATAGGTGTGCCAGGGCCTTTTAGCCACTGTAAACAAACTCCAGATGCATGAGCTACCTTGTACATCAGGCTTATGTGGGCAGTGGGGAATTGAACCTTGGTCCTAAGGCTTCACAAGCAAGTGTCTTAATCACTAAGCCATATCTCCAGGCCCCTCTTAAACTTTTTTGATGATTAGATATGATAAAATTCCTCCCCATTATGGGTACAAATCATGTCATCTATATAGAAAAACTCATTATTTCTGTTGGGTCTTCATTAATTCAGCAAATAGTCACAGAGCTTGCAGGAACTCTGGTGAGCAATCAAGACAGAATTCTTGACACTCAGATCTGTCATTGCAGTGGGACAATGGGGAAGGCATAGCGAAATAATACAATGAATTCAAAAGCAATTTTATGACATCAAAAATGCAAGTTAAATCATACCCAGAAGTGATCCTGAACTTCTCTTTCACTCTGTGCCACATAATCTGACTAGACTGGGCAAGAGATTTAAAAATAATAACTAGTTTAAAAGTCAGCAATTCTTGGTATTGTACTGTAGTAAAAACTAAATCAGCTTATTCTGAGTTCATTTAGCTTAACCAATGAATTTCCAACAGCTTAAGGCTAAGAAGGAAAGAGTTGCAAAATATTTAATGTTGCTCCTATTTTTCTTCATAAGAGGATACATTATTAACCAAGTGTCCTATTTTATTCAGATTTCACTATTTTTTTCCTATCCCTCTCCCTGAAATCCACCCAGGATATCACACTACATTGAGTTATCTTCTTAGGCTTCTTTGGATTATAAGTTTTTCCAACTCTGGTTTTGATTATCTTGAGATTCAACCTCATTCACTCCTCTCATCTTATGTAGCTCAGGCTGGCTTTGAGCTTGGTATGTTGCAAAGGAAGATGTCTTTGAACTCCTAATCTTCCTGCTTACACCTCCCAGGTGCTGGGATTACAAATGTGTTCAATGCCTGGCCTTTTTCTTTTCCTCCCTCCTACCTTTTCTCTCTTCCTTCTTTCTTTTTCTGACAGTCTTGCTTTGTAGCAATGCTGACCTTAAACTCAAGATCCTCCTGCCTCTGCCTCTGGATTCCAAATGCTCGATTACAGGAGTGTGTCACCATTCCTGGGTCATATGCAGTTTTATTCAAGCTACTTTCTTTGTAATCATTAAACTGCATCACTTTTTTTTCTCAATTTTTATTAACATTTTCCATGATTATAAAAAATATCCCATGGTAATACCTTCCCTCCCCCAACTTTCCCCTTTGAAATTCCATTCTCCATCATATCCCACCCCCCCCATCTCAATCAGTCTCTCTTTTATTTTGATGTCATGATCTTTTCCTCCTCTTATGATGGTCTTGTGTAGGTAGTGTCAGGCACTATGAGGTCATTGATATCCAGGCCATTTTATGTCTGGAGGTGTATCACTTTTATTCTTGACTTTTTTACTTCACTTTGAAAGTTTGAAATTTTGTCCTGACTGACTCATGGAAGATATGCTGTACACCTCAAAGAAGAATGGCCCACAGATAACAGTAAATATAGACACAAGGTAAGCAGTTCAGATGTATTTATTGACTAGTAGTGATTACATATATATGTATTATATGAATTCTGAACTATATATATTATATGAAGGTATAAAAACCTCATTGGTATTATTTGATTGAATGCTTTCTATATAGTACATATATTGGACTGACTGATATTAAGATCATCTGTGATGTCTGTGGACCTTTCTGCTGCCATGTACTCATCATGAGTAGAGAAGGTGAAACTGGACCAGTTATTGCCTAGCGTCTGGGAAATTTAGACTGATGGAGAGCAGTAATATTGCTTAACACAGACATTTATATGCAGTAGACAGATTTCAAACACATGTGCTTAACACATTCCTAGCCACCACACAGTAGGCAAGTGAATCCATTGGTCTGGTGTCAAAAACTCAATGTTTTCCTGTTTCTCTTCACATCCTATATATACACACTTCTTCATTAGAAAAAGTAGCATTAGAATTTTGTTTTGTATTGAGTAAAATCATCTGTATCTGTATTTATTTTTCTTTTCACTGTTTAGTTCATGACTGGCATTTGCCTTTGACAGCAGATGTACTTTACTCTGATGAGCATCTATTTGTTGCTGCCTAGTATTCATATGTCCTTCTGAGGCAGTACCTTGATTCCAATGCCATCTGTGTGGTTTGCATGAAAGTGGCCTGCTTCTGGCTTCAAGAGTTGGTAGTACCCAGACATGGTCAATGTCATGGTGACGTGCTTAGGAGCAGGTGTGGGGCCAGTCAAGGGTTCACAGGGGCAGTTGTAGGAACTGTTGAGACAAAGGCATACACTCTTGTCTCCTGGGAACCTTACAGACTGAGATGGAGCTGTTGGAAAGAGAAGATCCTACTAACACAGGTTCAGTCCTTAGATATAACAATGCTTGCAGCCTAAATTACTCCTATATGTGGCAGATAGAGGGCATAGAATTTTCTTTTTAAGGCAAACTATTTGGAGTAGTTTATGTGTAACTGAGAGTCTTTGAAAAACTAAGTTTACAATTGTAGTTAAGGGAACAACAGTGTTTCTAAAGAAATTGATGACAGCTTTTCTGGTGCCATACATTGATGTTTTCAATCAAAATAAACTATATTGTCTTAACTTAATTTTTCTAGTGTTTTACTAAAATATTTACATTTATATATAAAGATGTATTTAGCCAAAATTATCAGCAGAATATGTTTCAAAAGTCTCTAGAGCACCTTATGTTGGAATACTCTTTTTAGGTTCACTAACAGTTTTAATTGCTTTCACTCTCTGCAAGGCTCCTCCCCGAATAGGCAGCTTTTTAAGAGGAATGTCTGTATCAGCCAGAGGTCCTCCCAATAAGCGAGCAGGAGTGCTTTCCACAGTGACCACTCGACCAGAGGGCACCTAAAAAAGCAAAAGACAAATACCCATGAATGTATCTGTGAAATTTTTCCACAATAGAAAATCTTACCCATCCTATGGTTTACTATGGGAAAGACTCAAAGCTTAAATATCAATATGCAGGAGGCAGTGGGCACAAGGGGCACAAAATACGGGCTAGGAGCCAGGAAAGTGGGCTTGTACTTCTAGTGTACTCAGCTTTGTGACCAAGGACAAATTGTGTCCAGCAGGGGTCATCAGAAACAATGGCACATGGCATGGGTCCACTTGCCAAGACAAAGGAGGCCCTCCACACTCGGCAGGGGAGACACAAGTAACAGGGGCTGCTTCTGGCAGCAGCTCCCACAGGAAGCCTGGAGGGCTGGTCCTACCCTAGCCTGGGGCTGGGAGGGAGTGTTTCTTGGAGACAAGCAAGTCTTAATGATATGAAATTTGAACAGCACAAAGAAAAGCAAGAGAGGTTAAAAACCCATAGAAGGAGCATCCTGACAGCCCCAAATTTACATCCATTAAGAAGATGTGGAAAAAATACTCTTACCGTTGTGTTAAGACCCTTAATAACTGTTGGGTGAAATGTTGCATTTTTTGGTGGCTCAGTGTATTTAGAAGATTCTATAGACTTTTCCTGAAGCCTTTTTGCTTTCTGAAAAGTTTCAAATTAGAAAGACAAGAACATAAATTGCTAGTAAAGCATGCATTATGATACTTACACTAAAGGTGCAAAGTACACTGAATTTTGTTTGGTTTATTCTTTAGCTATTTTTAGGCTGTACCTGCTCATTTAGCCTAAGACAGTTATTCATATAAGTTGAATCCTTGGAAGAAGATATTAGTCCTAATAATATTCTAGTGATTTCCAGATGTTCATATACGACCAAGTAGTAAAGCAAGTCCAAGGAAATCAGAGTTAGTTTTTAGCACAGAATTTAATAAGCTATTCAATTTATGTCACACTATGTATATCTCAAAATATGTTAAATAAATGGAAAGCTAATTCAGTATGGTTAGACCTTACAAACATTCTGAATAATATAAGCTATATAACTTGTTGCAATTATATTCAAGTTAAATATTTGAGGAACTGGGCTGGAGAGATGGCTCAATGGTTAAAGGCACTTGCTTGCAAAACCCTGATGGCCTGGGTTTGCTTCCCCAGTACTCACACAAAGCATGATACACAAAGTGGCACATTTGTCTGGAGTTTGCTTTTAGTGGCAAGAGGCTGTAGTGTGCCCATTCTCTGTCTCTCTGTGTCTGTCTCTCTCTGCTTGCAAATGAATAATCAATAAAAAATATATGTGAGGTACTATAAATAGGTAAAATGTGATGTAACAAAGGATCTATAGGGAAGATCATTATTTCTTAAAACACAGGGAATGATGAGGACATTCAACCCTGATTCATTGAGTGAGCATCATCTATTTATTTATTTATTTATTTATTTAGAGGTAGAGTCTCACTTTAGCTCAGGCTGACCTGGGACTCAATCCAAGTGTATTTTAACTTGGGTTTTGCTGTCAGTATGGTTCTTCTGGTTTTTTTTCGAGGTAGGGTTTCACTGTAGCTCAGGCTGACCTGGGGTTCACTATGTAGTCTCAGGGTGGCCTTGAACTCACAGCCATTCTCCTACCTCTGCCTCCTGAGTGCTGGGATTAAAGGCGTGCGCCACCACGCCTGGCGGTTCTTCTGTTTTAATGGACCAATACCATTTACCAACTTCTTACCTACAGGAAGAACTAAGTCATCATATGGAAGCATGTACAAAGTATTACTGGAAAATGTGAGGAGTCATGCAATTTTGGTGATTGTCACAAATTTCATGTGAACAATCAGCATTATAAACTCTTTAGATTGGTTTCAGCCTCCAGCTAAAGCAGCTTAGCACCTGGTTTCCAAAGTATAAATATCTCAACTGCCCACCTGAGCTACAATGTATTTCTGAGGGAAAGCCCTTTGGGGAGAGTGTCATGATATACAAGAGGAACAAGGTAGCTTTTCATAGGTAAGCTTTTCAGAGTAAGGGACAGAGGCCCAAGAACATGAATGCCAAGCTGCCCTTTCTGGGCTAGAAAACAGCCACCAGAGCCACTTTCTGGTCCTTGACCTCAAAAAGCTTTCACAGGCTTTCTCCAAACCTGCATTTCCACCTCTTCCCAGGTTGTTGGGCTCTTTCTAAGCCTGGAAATACCTTCCAGCTACTCAGCTTGGTAGCTTTACCCCTTTCCTCTTACTGTATCCCTCCTTCCTTCCCTTTCCCTTTCTCCCTCCCTCCTTTCCTTCCTTCCTTTCTTTCTATTAGTTTTGTACTCAGTGAATACAGTCAAGTTGATACCATTATTAGCCTCCTCCCTGTCCTCCCCCCTCCACAGGGACCCTTCTTGTTGGGGTATATGGGTCATGCATTGTGGGGTTAGGCATCAGTTATGGGTAGGAAGAAATGTGTATCATGACCCAACATGTGGCTCTGACATTCTTCCCGCCCCTTTTCTGCAAATTTCCCTGAGCCATGTTGGGTTCATTTTAGGTCTGCTTCAGTGATGAGGTCTTGGGAGCCTCTGTGTCTTTGGATAGTTGGTTTGGTAGGAGTTGATCTCTGTGTCGATCTTTCACCCTTGTGCTGGTACAATTTTATCCTTTTGCCTACATTTTTCAATTCTTTTTAAACTGGTTAAGGAATTGGGGTTGAAGTTTTAATCTCACTTAGAGCTCTATTCTATCAGTAACACAGTTGTTTTTGTCTGTCCCTTACTCTGCTTCTTAAACAAAAGAAATCATTGATAAAGAAAGTTCAGGATAAAAAGCAGGGTCAATTAAAAAAAAAATTTTTTTGATAGAGCTGGCCATGGTGGTGCATGCCTTTAATCCCAGAATTCCAGGTCAGCCTGGACCAGATTGAGATCCTACCTAAAAAAGAAAGTTTTTTTTTTTTTTTTTTTTTTTTTTTTTGATAGAGCAAATGAGAGAGAGAGAGAGAGAGAGAGAATTGGCCCACCAAGGTCTCAGTCACTGCAATCAAACTCCAAATGCATGCCCTAGTGGGCATGTGCGATGTTGCACTTGCCTCACCTTTATGCATCTGGCTACTGTGGGATCTGGAGAACAGAACAGGGGTCCTCAGGCCTTGTAGGCAAATGCCTTAATCACTAAGCCATCTCTCAAGTCCACTGCAGCTTACTCTTACCACCATCTTTGTCTATGTGGCCCAGGATACTCTTAGCTCCTCTTTGCTAAACCAAATGAACAGTAGCCTCTCCTCATCTGTGACATGTACAGTTAGTTGTCAACCTAAGTTTCAGGTGAGGATCTAATGGTTTCAGCATTCTACAGGAAGGCCACCAGGAAAAGAATGATGAGCATTCTCATTCTTGAGTAAACTCTGTGTCCTTAGGAGTTGGTTCTTCGTTGAATATAGTGTTAATCCTCTAAAAATCTTACCTTTAGTGTTTTAGCATTTGATGTTCTAGCCAAGAAATTTTCCCATGATTTATTATCCAGCTCTCTTTGTCTATGTGTGGCTTGTATCTGAAATGAGAAAGAAAATGAAGTTTTAGTCTCTATAAAAGAACACCAGTGGGTTCAGAAGCCCCCATTTTGAAGAAAGCACCCACCCTTTACTAAGGGAAGTACTGAGGCTAACTAACAAATGAATTAAAGTATTCATAGGACTTAATATAAAAAGCAAGTCTTAAAATAAAAAAAAAATTCATTTGATCTGTATTCCCTCAATGGTAATACAAAACTGCCTATTTTATGTGATTACCATTTGTAAAAACATTATAATCCCAGGGATCTAAATACAGATTTAACAGCAAATTCACAGAAGAAAATAAGAGATTTCTGCTTGCCACTAATAATTAGTTTAATCAAAACTACTGTGAATTAAGGACTGCAACAAGATAAGCCATCTTGTGAGAGTACTGATTTTGGTCTGGTAAAGCATTTAGAGAGGTAACTATGGACAAGCTGCATTGTTTAAAATAGATTACCCCGTAAGCATATACTCAAGAGGACATATGCCCTTGGTTGATATATATTATACTATTACCTATAATGCAAGAATCTTAGGGTTAATTAAAATATTGGCTGGGTGTGGTGGCACACACCTTTAATCCCAGCACTTGGGAAGTAGAGGTAGGAGGATTGCTGTGAGTTTGAGGCTACCCTGACACTGCATAGTGAATTCCTGGTGAGCCTGGGCTAGAGTGAAACCCTACTTTGAAAAACCAAAAAAAAAAAAAAAAGAAAAGAAAAGCAGGGTCACACCTATCAGAACTAGTCAATGACAGTGGATAGAGTAAACATTCTGACAGTCAAAGGAACTAATGATGGTAAAGAAGCCTAAGTTTCACCTTTTCTCCTCATCAGGGCAAATAAATGGGCCAAGTGGGAGCATGCCATAAAAACTCTTGGAAAGCAAAATTTATAAGCAACTGACTATGTAAAATGGGGTGGAATTCACAGATGAATGGTCACAAGTTTTTAGTGGGCTGTAGATACAAAAATTTAATAGTCTCTTTGAAAAGAGCAGGTAATAGACAATACATTGGAAATCATCTTAAGGAGCTTTACATACTTAATTGTAGTCATAAAGGATCATAAAACAGGAATGGAGCATTTACATCACCTTTGTGCCTGTGGATAAGTTTATTTAAATGGTCACTTGCTAAAAACATCATATTTTAGCTTCCTATCCATGTAAAGTTTTAGGAAAATGACTGCAGCTTTGCAGAGGACCTTACTGATTAGATAAAATGAAACAGCAGTTTGCCTCCGGATTTACAGAATGAATGCTAAGTAAGTGTTTCAGCATCAGGGTGAGGAAGAAGCTTACTGACAGAGAAGCCTACGGATGGCAAAACAGTAAGAGCCTGTCACAGATTGAGGGATTGGACACAACTTCATCTCTTTATGAAGTTATACGCACAGTTACAGATAAGCTGTCAGTTAGACTTTGTTAACTGTTTATAATCAAATAGGTCACAATTCTTGGAATCCTGTTGGGCATTTTAAAACATGGAATTGTTTCTGGTATCATTTTATCTTTTAAGCCTTAACTGATGAAATCAGATGAGAATGCCAGAAAGCAGCACTGAAAATAGTGGTAAGATCTGAAACTCCATGGTTTGTTAAATTCTGTGGTTTATTTTAAAACTGTACAAAGACCCTGAAGAAAATAAAATAACTCAACATTGAAATAGTCACAACTAAGACAAATATATCTTATGGATAACTATATCTAGTTAGTACATTGAGAGATGTGGAGAGATGGCTCACTGGAGAAAGCACTTACCTTGCAACATGAGGACCAGAATACAGACCCCCAGCACCTATGTAAATTCTGGATGAGTGTGGTGACCTGCCTGTAATTCCAGTCTGAAAGGCAAAAACTGAGGTCCCTGGGGCAAGTTGGCTAGCTATACTAACCAAATGTGTGACCTCTAGGTTCAAGTGAGTGACTCTGCCTTGAGGAAGACATGATGTCAACTTCTGGCCTCCACATACACACACATACATGTGCACATACACCCACATACATATGTGTGCATACACAGAAACAAATATTTTTGTTTATTTATTTATTTATTTGAGAGTGACATAGAGAGAGAGGGAGGGAGCGAGAGAGAGAACAGGCGCGCCAGGGCTTCCAGCCACTGCAAATGAACTCCAGATGCGTGCGCCCCCTTGTGCATCTGGCTAATGTGGGTCCTGTGGAATCAAGCCTTGAACTGGGGTCCGTGGGCTTCACAGGCAAGTGCTTAGCCGCTAAGCCACCTCTCCAACCCACAAATACAAATATTTATACATATCCTACACACACATAAATTAAAATAAATGGTTTATACATTGAAATTAACATCTTTGCCTCAATGGCTCAGTAGCATATATTCTTGGCTTACTTTTGCATATACTTTTTGTTCATTTTGCACATCTTGGCGTGCTTGGCTTTCAATCATCTCGCTCTGCAGAGAAGCAACCATCTTTCCAATATTTTCTGATGCCACTGTAATAGATTCCAAAGTTTTTTTATCTGAAGAGACTGGTCTTAACTTTTCCAATTTTATTTCTTCATATACTTCATTCCATATTTCTCCAGTCTGTTGTAGCAAAGTTTAACAAAGTTAAATTAACAAAAATAAGTGATACAATTTTAGGTAGTCTTTTATGTGGTGGTCATTCCCATAAACGCTTAAGCTATTAATAATTTACTACTTTGGGATAAATTAAATGCACTGGGAATGGTTTAAGGCAAATGTTTTCCAGTGTGGTGTGAGTGGGTGAGGCTCTGCCTAATTCTGTCATCTCACTGCCTGCTAGTTTATAGTTGCTGCCTTTTCACAGGTTCAAGACCTGCTGTTCATTCTCAAGTCTCTGAAGCACTGCTACTTTCTTCCCTAAAGCTGTACACTAAAGGCTAGGTCAAACAGAACACATAGGAGAGTAAAGAGCATAGTCACTCTGAGAAACAGGGCTCATCACCTTCTAGCTAAGGTGTATAATTGAATTACA
The DNA here is from genome assembly GCF_020740685.1 of Jaculus jaculus. NCBI lineage: Eukaryota > Metazoa > Chordata > Mammalia > Rodentia > Dipodidae > Jaculus > Jaculus jaculus. The sequence continues at coordinate 59,095,860 of NC_059111.1, read as the reverse complement.
AGCCTTTAACTCTACTGTTTCATCATACCAAAGCTCCATCTCATGTTGAGAAACAATGTGCTGAATATATTTAAAACTGATAAGATATTTATGGTAGCTAGGATAGGGATAAAATTTGGTTTTGTTTTCATTTAAATATAGGGACATATTCATTTATAGCATTCAAATACATACAACATTCAATTTACATAGAATTAATATTAGTAGGAAGAAAGTGTTTACTTCAAAAGATGTTCCTAAAATTCCAAAACACTTATTTACTGATAAAATATAAACAATGACTAGGCATGGTGGCATACGCCTTTAATCCCAGCACTTGGGAGGCAGAAGTAGGACAATCACTTTGAGTTTGAGGCCACCCTGGGACTACAGAGTGAGTGCCAGATCAGCTAGGCTAGAGTGAGACTCTACCTTGAAACAAAAAAAAGAAAAGAAAAGAAAAACAAAATGTATGTAAAACTTGTCAATTGGAAAAAAGTGGAAGCCGGGCATGATGGCGCAAGCCTTTAATCCCAGTACTTGGTAGGCAGAGGAAGGAGGATTATTTTGAGTTCAAGACCACCCTGAGACTACAGAGTGAATTCCAGGTCAGTCTGGGCTCCAGTGAGACTCTACCTAAAAAAAACAAAAACAAAACAACCTTCCCCCCACACACATATACACACACACATATATATATACACACATACATACATACACACACAATATAAAGGAAAGAGCCTAATCTCTGTGAGCTGACACTTGAAACAATGATAAATGATACAAAGAAATGATACAAAGCAGATTGGTGACATATATGTTTAATCTCAGCACTCAGAGGGCAGAGGTAGGAGGATCACTGTGAGTTCAAGGCCAGCCTGGAACTACAGAGTGAATTGTAGGTCAGCCTGGGCTACAGTGAGACCCAACCACAAAAAAACAAAACAAAATAAAAAAGCAGAAAAGATAAAAGCAATGATGAAGAGTACTTAGGGAAGTATTAATTTATTTTAGAAAGCAATAACTCATTTAACCCTATCGCCAATGCTCTCCAAACAGAAGAAAGTCTATTTTAAAAATGTTGTTAAAGGGCTGGGGAGATGGCTTAGTGGTTAAGGAGCTTGCCTACAAAGCCAAAGGACCCAGTTAGATTCCCAGGGATCTATGTAAACCAGATGCACATGGTGGTGCATGTGTCTGGAGTTTGTTTGCAGTGACTAGAGGCCCTGGTACACCTATTCTCTCTAATTGCCTCTCTCTCCCTCTGTCCAATACATATATAAATAATATTAATTAGCCATCATGCCTAGCTAAAAATATATTTTAAAAAATGTTGTTAGTAGAGATGGAGAGATGGTTCAGCAGTTAAGGTGCTTACCTGCCTAATGACCACAGGTCTGATTCCTCAGTACCCATGTAAAGCCAGATACACAGTGGCACATTCTGTTAGGCTCTAAATGGCTCTATGTCTGTAATACCTATAAGCTAATAGCTTGATGAAATGTTATCTCATGAAAAATACCCAAAGAATGGTAAGTTTCTCTAGTAGTATCCAGAAGCAAAATGGAAAATAAAAGTAAAAACTATGTGAACAATTGTTTACAGCTATGCATTTATTTCCCAATTCATCATAATAGATTTTAAATGATTAAAATGGTACTTACTTTAAAATCAAGGTAGCGATGTATGACACAAAGAGTGACAAAATCTTGAGCTGATAGGCCAGGCAAATTTTCAAAATCTAACAAAGTTTATCAAGAGAGAATTATAAAGCAAGCGATTTCATGAAGCATCTTTTTTTTTTTCTTTAAATGTGAGAGTGAGAGAGAATTGATGGACCTCCAGCTACTATAATCAAACTCCAGATGCATGAGCCACCTGGTGTGCATGTGCAACCTTGTGCACTTAAATCTGGCTTACGTGGGACCTGGAGAGTCAAACATGGTCCTTAGGCTTCTCAGGCAAGCGCCTTAACTGCTAAGCCATCTCTCCAGCCCGATGAAGCACCTTTTATTATAAAAACAAATGCAAACATTTACTTTCCATTTTATCTTGATTTACAACAAAGTTCTTTGTCGTATAACAAAACCCTCTGCCAGGTTGTCCTTATCCAGTCATTAGCAGAGAACTTATTCTTTCTGGGCTGTGGCCAGGCAGAGATTTATTTGACTCTGAGAAGCTTAAGAGTATGAATGTGAGAAGATTTTTCTTTTACCAGAAAGCAAAGACTAAAAACTCACATGCTTCAGAATCTGATTAAGCCCAAACATGCAAATTAGCTGCCTTTATACTGACCACACACACTGGACGCTCCTGGGAAACTTAAAAAATATTGCTGTGAAGGGCCCTACATGCAGAGATTCTAACTTACTTGGTCACTAAGTTTGTACCATGGGCACTGGGATAACAAGGCAACATGCATTTATCTGCATAAAGGACCTTTATTCACATTTGTAAAATGAACTCTGGAGCAAAATCAAGTACAATGACATTCAGCAAAACAGACACGCTCTTTTGATTTTGAAGAGTAGCTTCTTACCTAGTTTTCCCAACACAGCATAAATTTTTGCTCTGATATTCTCAGCAACATCCATAACTGCAATCGACGGGCAGTTAGCAGGAAGTGGCATAATTTTTTGTTCTTCTTGAAAACTAGTAAATAATGGTTTCTTTGTATCTAATCATTGGGTATCATGAACATATAGAAGGGACAAATAAAACCATAGTAAATGTTCAATTTTGAGATTTAGTTGATGCATAGACTATATCAAAACTGAAAATATTATGGAAACATGAAAGTAATTATTTTATCTACACTGCTGGGGCTCTAACCCAGAACTTGGGCATGTTAGCAAGCACCTACCACTGAGCTACTTGCTATGCTGCCAGCCCATGGCTACTATTTTGAAAGTATAATTAGTAGTTTTCTCACCACTCTGTAGCAAACTTAAAATCAATATCCATTTTTCTTGTTTATGTAAAATTAGAAACCTTTTTACAGATTTACTTTTCTGCATGCATGTGTGTATATAATATGTGTGTTGTGTTATGTGTGGTGTGTTCACATGTGTGGTGTGGTGTATACACATGCGTGGGCAGCTGTATGTGCCCCATACCCTATGTGGAGGCCAGAGGAGAATGCTGAGTGTTTTCTGTCACTCATCCAAGTGTTTCCTTGAAACAGAGTTTCTCAGTTAACCTGGAGCTGCCAGTTTGATCAGCAAGCCTCAGTGATTCTCTGGCCTCTACCCCTCACCAAACTGGGGATATAGATGTGTGTAGTCATGCCCAGCTGCTTATGGGTTGCTGGAAAATCAAACTCAGACAGTCTCAGACCCTCTCAAGCACTCATGCTTGCACTGAGAGTGCTCTAACCCACAAAGCCATCTCTTTAGCTCCATATTTACATTTTAGGGGTAAAACTTTACTTCTATGCAAATAATTTACAAATTTAAAGATCTAAAGACAATATGTCAGATTAATAATGATGTAATTTTGTTTCTATGGTTTGTGCTATAAATATAAAACCTATTTCATGATGATTTGGGTCAAAACTCAAATAGCACAAAAAGAGAAAAAGGAGAGAAATAGCTCAAATAGTAAAGGGACTAGAAAGATAAATCATCAGGTGTGTAAGTATTTTCATGTGATAATAACTAACAGCTTTGACAAAATCACAATGAGAGTTTTAAAAGTTTAGAAAATATTACATCATATTAGAGACTATCCAAATAAATAGCAATTTTGATACTGCCAACTTCATTAAAATATGGTAATTAAAATTTATGAACATTTATTTTTATTAGAAAACATTTATTTTTTAAAAATAAAAACTGTAGGGCTGGAGAGATGGACTAGTGTTTAAGGCACCTGCCTGCAAAACCAAATGACCCAGGTTCCATTCCCTAGGGCCTATGTAAGCCAGATGCACAAAGTGGCACATGCATATAAAGTTCATTTGCAGCAACTGAAGGCCCTGGCACACCCATTCTTGCTCTCTCTCTCTCTCAAATAAATAAATAAAATTGTTTGGAAGAAAATAAAAATTTTAGGCCAAGCGTGGTGGTACACACCTATAATCCCAGATCCCAGGCAGAAGTAGGAGGATAACCATGAATTCAAGACCACCCTGAGACTACATAGTGAATTCCAGGTCAGCCTGGGCTAGAGTGAAACCCTACCTTGAAAACCCAAAAATAAGTAAATAAATAAATAAAAATAAAAATTGCAGAAACATTAATATACACAATACTGAAAAATTGTTTTCAGCTGGGTGTGGTGGCACACACTTTAATTCTAGCACTTGGGAGGTGGAGGTAAGAGGATTGTGAGTTTGAGGCCAGCCTGAGACTGCATAGTGAATTTCAGGTCAGCCTGGATTAGAGTGAGACCCTACGCTGGGGAAAAAAAAAAAAAAAAAAAAAAAATTGTTTTCAGGGCTCAAGGCATGGCTTGGAGGTTAAGGTGCTTGCCTACAAAGCAAAAGGACCTAGGTTGAATTCTCCAGGACCCACTTACTTGCTTACTTTTCTTCTAATTATTTACAATTTATGATAGTAAGTTTTTCCAACCCTCATATAAAGAACTTTAGAAGACAAGAGGGAAAACTGGGATACTTTTCTAATGCTCTTTAGAAATCTTAAAAAAAATGCATTTATCAATAATTTTAAATACACTTACCAATAATCTTCCCATTCTTATCACGTTTTACTCCTAGTTCTTTTTCTTCATTTCTCCACAACTTAATTAAAAGGCTAGCAGCTGTTTGATCTTTCTTCCCTCGCCAAGCATTGACATGAGCAGAAGTTTTGGGGTTATCACAAAATTCAACCATTATTCCAAGAATAAGATTACGGAATTTTTTTTGGTTCAGCTTCAGTATGGAGACAGAAAAAGAAAAACATTGTAATAAATATTAAGAGTGATTCATTTGCTTAAAAAAGAAGAGAGACTTGTACTGTCTTAGAGTCTGTGACAGTTTCCTAATAAAATACTCATTGTAACAAACATTCTCAAATATTAAAAATTTGGGCTGGAGAGATGGCGTAGTGGTTAAGCGCTTGCCTGTGAAGCCTAAGGACCCCAGTTCGAGGCTCGGTTCCCCAGGTCCCACGTTAGCCAGATGCACAAGGGGGCTCACACGTCTGGAGTTTGTTTGCAGAGGCTGGAAGCCCTGGCGCGCCCATTCTCTCTCTCTCCCTCTGTCTTTCTCTCTGTGTCTGTCGCTCTCAAATAAATAAATAAAATTAAAAAAAAAAGAAATTTAAATGGACAAAAATAAAGATTCAATTATTCGGAAGAAGTCATAAACATACATCATGGCCAAAATGTATTAATTTGTTTGAACTAGAAAAGGGAAGTTTGTAAGAAAAAGAAGATATTAATTTAAGTGGAGCAGGGTCAGCAGCAACATGCCTCACTGTAATTAATGATCTTTCCAACATAATGTTTTATTCAGGCTTGAAAATACTTATGTCAGCTTCAATTTCTTTGTTATCAAAGGAATAGCTGGACAGATGGCTTAGTGGTTAAGGTGCTTGCTTGCAAACCCAAAGGACACAGGTTTTATTCTCCAGGACACACATAAGCCAGATGTAGAAGGTGGTGCATGTGTCTAGAGTACACTAGCAGTGCCCATTCTCTCTCTACTAAATACATTTTTAAAATAATTTTAAAAAATTTAAAAAGAGAATAATTGATTGTTAACTGTGACAGTCAAATATAAAAAATTTTAAACTGGGATGTAATTTTATACTCTAATCATCAATATCAATAAAAGTATTTAAGAATTCAAGAAACTTATCAACAAACCTATTTAATTTATAGCAAATAAAAATTTAAGATACTTTGTTGTTTAAATTATAAATGTCATCCATTTCCTTTTACGAAAGATAGTATTATGTGCAAAGGATTTTGTAAGATATATGGAACTGTGTGGTCCATAATAAGCTCCTAGTAATATTTAACTGTTGTTAGCCATGTTATTGTATTTTGAAGACATACTTTATCAGATTGTTTTAAATGGAACTCTCAGCAAAGTGAAGCTTACACATTTATTTTATTTACTTTCATTCTGGTACTTCACTTTCAGGAGAAAGAGGTGAATATATCAAAGGTTGGTATGACAACATCATTAAGTTCATTGGATCAATCTAATGATGATATGATAACATTAACATTGCAATAATGCATGTCAGGCATGATTTTACTCAGTGTGTGTTTATAAATACATATTCATGCACACTCATTGTGGTAGTTTGAATGTATGGCCACATAGATTCAGGCAATCTTCCTACTTAAGTCCTGTGGTAGTTTGATAGATGGCCTCTAATATATTCAGTGTTTTATTAGTTTGCAGTTTGCATCTGCAGCCACCTAGCTGGAGGCAGTGTTATTGGGCGGATCTTAAGGTGTGGTGGTGGGATTGAGATTTCAAACTAAAGATATACAAAGTGTGCCTAGCTGGAGTTCCTGAAGTGTGCTGTGTGCTGTGTGGCTTTTGGCTTTTAGGCTTGTGTTTCTGTCTGTTTGGTCCTATGAAAATAGGTCAGCTTCTTCTGCCATTATGAAACTTCCCCTGGATCTGTAAGCTTCAGTAAGTCCCTTCCTCCATAACTGTGCCTGGTTTGGAACTTCATCTCAGAGAACCTGAAGCTGTCTGCTACAAGTCCCCAGCAGGCAGATCCCTGCTGCAGTGCCACTGGAGATGGATCTTTAGTCCAGCCTTAGTAGGTATGTTAAGAACCAGTTTGAGCTCTCTCTGTTAATGCTTGTTGCTTTTGGCTTCTCTCTCTCTCTCCTCTCTCTGCTGTGGATGCTAAAGTGAGCCAGCTTCTTCTGAAATGATGATGCTTTCCCTGGAATCTGTAAGATGAAATAAACCCTTCTCTCACATAAGCTGCTTCTGGTCAGGTGTTTATCCCAGCAACAAAGAGGTAACTGCAACACTCATGTAGAGATATATGGTGTACGCACAATGTAATTCACTGACTCTTTTCAATACAAAGATGAGGTGTGTATTGCTGTTACCCCTGTTAACAAATGAAGACACCATAAACTGAACTATTTTCAAATTTTGTTTCAAGGACATGAAGGGATGTAGACCATTCTGGTATGTTCTTTAAATCAAAGTATGTTTATTTTTCTATCAATAAAATCAAGAATGGTGGCAATCATATGCAGATGGCTAGAACGCTGTATGAACATCTATAAAAGTTGATATTTTCCTCTCATATCATCTTTTTTTTAAAATTTTTTATTTATTTATTTGAGAGCGACAGACACAGAGAGAAAAAGACAGATAAAGGGAGAGAGGGAGAATGGGCGCGCCAGGGCTTCCAGCCTCTGCAAACGAACTCCAGACGCGTGAGCCCCCTTGTGCATCTGGCTAACGTGGGACCTGGGGAACCGAGCCTCGAACCGGGGTCCTTAGGCTTCACAGGCAAGCGCTTAACCGCTAAGCCATCTCTCCAGCCCCTCTCATATCATCTTGACTCTACTCACTTAGAATTGAGAACAGAATTGAGGTCTATGTTCTTCATAGCTGCTAGATGGTGACTGGCTTTACTACAAGGCCTTGTATACTCACTTTTGCTCATCCTTGCAAAACCATGGTCCCCAGACATAGCATGTATTCATATTATCTCCAAACTACATATAGTCCTTTAAACAAAAGTTTGTCTTTATTTAATGAGACCACAACTTTTGATATAACTTTTAATATTAGGAGAAAAGACAGAAATTATTAATTAGATGACTAGTGGTTGATACAGTCTAGTTCCTCACAAATTACTTCTTTTCAGGTTGATGGAGTATGAAGAAAAAGCCCAGAATCTCCACTTACATGAATTTATGCATACTGATTTAAGAAAACAAGTATCTTTACTGGAGGAATTTTCAGAATCTTTAATATGCTAGTGTTTTATGACTCTCCATGAAGGATTTGTTTGAAATTATACCTTTGCACATAATGTGGGAATTTACTGTATATATGTATATATGTATTCATACAACATTGTTCTGTGGTATTTTGGAAAAGTTTAGTAAAGACATATTTATCTTTTGTGTTAGAACTGTAAACTTACTGCCAATATATCCAAAAGGAGAAAAATGCCCTCCTTCTCAAGAAAGTAGTCCTCTGAAGGATAACATCCCAAAATGCAGCACCTTCAATTAAAAGAAAGGGTCATTTCATACACATTTGTTGTTAATTCAAATTGTACAGCTTTCTTTCTACAAAATCAGATACAAGCAATATTTTTCTTCATTCTTCAAAACATTACTTAAAAACACAGAACCTACTGGGCTGGAGAAGTGGTTCAGCAGTTAAAGGAACTTTCTTACAGAGCCTGTTGGCCAAGTGTTCAATTCCCTAGCCATCCATAAGTCAGGCAGTCTTCTGCAGCAGCAAGAGACTCTGGTACATGCACACACATGCAAATAAATAAATTAAATTAAAAAAAAAACAGAACTTTTAAGAAGGTTGGCCAGTATAGTTTAATTTCAGATATATACATATATATTTTGTTTGTTTGTTTGTTTTGTTTTTGAGGTAGGGTCTCACTATAGCTCAGGCTGACCTGGAACTCACTCTGTAGTCCCAAGCTGGCCTTGAATTCACAGTGATCCTTCTACCTCAACCTCCTGAGTGCTGAGATTAAAGGCATGCACCACCATGCCTGGCAATTTCAGATACTTTTTAGAAAATATTTTATTTATTTATTTATTTATTTGAGAGAGACAGAGAGTGAGAGTAAGAGACAGAGAGAGAGAGAGAGAGAGAGAGAGAGAGAGAGAGAGAGAGAGAGAGAGGGAGGGAGGGAGGGAGGGAGGGGGAGATAAAGAGGCAGAGACAGACAGAATAGGTGTGCCAGGGTCTCCAGCCACTGCAAATTAACTACAGATGCATATGCCATCTTGTGCATCTGGCTTACGTGGGTACTAGGGAATCCAACCTGGGTCTTTAGGCTTCTCAGGCAAGTGTCTTAATTGGTAAGCCATCTCTCCATCCCCAATTCCAGTTATTTTTAACTAGTTCTAATTAATTCGCTTCTATAACTGTCTCTTTGAGCAAATTCAACATTCTCCTTTGCTTTCCTGATGTTAATGATTCTTAAAGGGCTCTAACTGCTCTAATAACTATTTCCCCAAGGTTTATATTATTGTCTTTCATTCAGGGTACTGATGTACGTGACATATTTGGCAATTTTAAAAAATGATTTGTTTTACTTGAAATATACATACATACGTATATGTGTGTGTGTGTGTGTATATACATATATATAGATAGATACACATACATACATACATACATACATACATACATACATAGAGGGAGAGAAAGAGAGAGAACTGGGTCTGCCAGGGTCTCTCCAACCACTGCAAACAAAGTACAGATGCATGCTGGCTTATGTGGGTACTGGGAAATCGAACCTGGGTCCTTATTCTTCCAAGGCAAGTACCTTAACCACTAAGCCATCTCTCCAGCCCATCTGACAATTCTTGACTACATTCATCTTTGCAGATGAGATTATCTATCTGTTCCTTAAATCTATGCAGACAACATGGAGGGAGGGACTTCTATTATTTTCTGTAGTGGGAATATGAGCTGATTAAGCTATTGCCTATAGTAGTGGTGATGGTGGTCAATAGTCACATGGACTAATCCCTGTTCCTTGCAGCCAGCTAAGGCAAGCTTTTCTGTCCTCTCCTTCAATATAGTGTCACTGTAAAGGCAATACTGTTTGTTTCATGATGGTGTCTCTGGGAAGGAAATGGGTAGGAGGAGTCTTGTGCTCGAAAGTTCAAGATACTGGTTTTATCATCCTAGGTCTCATCACCTCTGGTGTGACAATGAAGTCATTTAGTCCTGAGGGTATTCCTGGATGATATACACAGTTTAGTGGAGACTGAAAAAAGTGGATGGCCAGCCTGATGTTGGCGGACCTTACCCAATCAATTAAAGATCTGAATAGAACCAAGAAGCTGACTACATGGGAGCTCTTCTCCAGACTGCAAGCTTTCTGACTCAGCTTTAATACCTGGTGTGGCAGGGGAAAACGATGGCATGAGCAGAGGGTGGACATCACCCCCTGGCCAACATAAGGTGGACCACAGCAACAGGAGGGTGTGCCAAACACTGGCAAGGGAAAATTGGCTATAAAGCCCATAAGCCCACCCCTGACAATACACCCCCTACAGGAGGCATTAATTCCCAAATATCCATCAGCTGGGAACCTAGAATTCAGAACACCTAAGTTTATGGGGGACACCTGAATCAAACCACCACATTCCGTCCCTGGCCCCCATAAACTGATATCCATACATGATGCAAAATACAATGCATCTGACCTTAAAAGTCCCATAGTTTTTATCAATCTCAATGATGTTCAAACATCCCCATAGTTCAAGATCTTTTTTTTTTTTAATTTTTTAATTTATTTATTTGAGAGCGACAGACACAGAGAGAAAGACAGATAGAGGGAGAGAGAGAGAATGGGCGCGCCAGGGCTTCCATCCTCTGCAAGCGAACTCCAGACGCGTGCACCCCCTTGTGCATCTGGCTAACGTGGGACCTGGGGAACTGAGCCTCGAACCGGGGTCCTTAGGCTTCACAGGCAAGCGCTTAACCACTAAGCCATCTCTCCAGCCCTCAAGATCTTTTAACTGAGCCATAATACCAAAAAATAACCTCAAAAAACCCATAATGGCACAGAATAAATACTCACACGGCAATAGATGGCACTGGGCATAGCAAAGAAACATTCAACCAATACAAGATTTAAAACAACCAGGGCAAATATCAAACTGTAGCTTCAAGTCCAGCAACTCTAGCCAGTGACAAATCTCCAAGTCCGATAATTCTAACCAGCAACAAGTCTCTGGCATTCCAATTCCGCCCCTCCAGCTAGGCTACTCACAGTCCTGGAAAATTTCATCGGGGCTGGCAGCTCCTCGGCAGCCATCTCATGGTCCCGTCATCTCCACTGGGTCTCCACTGCAAGCCACATTTCATCTTCATGGCCCCATGTGGTCTCTATGCAGACAACCAGCAAACCTGCTTCATACTACCCATGGCCATTTCCAAAACACAAGACCGTGTTGCAAACTCAATGACCCTCTTTCCAGCATTTCTTATACTCCACAATACCAGGTAGGGTGCCAATTTGTTAATCCAGGGGGGATTAAAGTAGACTTTGAAGAACAGGACTCCTTGAGCACTCAGGCCCCTTCAAAAGAGTCTACATTCTTCTTGTTGCCCCAGTGCAGGTCAGCTAGCCCAATCTCAAAGGTTGTAATCTCTCAGTTGCAGCTGAACGGGCAACAGTTCACCCAAAGATTTTTCTTTCTATGCCATATCCCTCTGCTCACACCAGTTCATTTCTACGCAAAGCAACCCTGCACAACTTCTTAGGACATGGGCACAAGAGCAAGCTTCTCACACAAACTGCTAGCCCAGTCCAAGCAAAGCTCTTTCTCACCCTCATAAGCCAAACCTCACAGTCCATAGTTCTTACTGCCTTCAGGTCTTTCAGCTCTGACAAAAATAGTCCATCAAGCTGTACTTACAGCACTGCAAGGCATCTCTTAGGCCAAGGTTTCAACTCCTCCCACATTCCTCTTGAAAACCAGCTCCAAAAGGCCCAAGCCACAGTCAGGTGTCTAGCAGCAACCCCACTCCTCGGTAACACTTTACTGTTGCAGTCAGGTTCGCATTGCTGGTAGAAATCACCCAACCAAGAGCAGCTTCTTGGAAAAAGAGATTTATTTTGGCTTACAGGCTCGAGGGGAAGCACAACGATGGCAGGGGAAAACGATGGCATGAGCAGAGGGTGGACATCACCCCCTGGCCAACATAAGGTGGACCACAGCAACAGGAGGCTGTGCCAAACATTGGCACAGGGAAACTGGCTATAAAGCCCATAAGCCCGCCCCCAACAATACACTCCCTCTAGGAGGCATTAATTCCCAAATATCTATCAGCGGAGAACCTAGCATTCAGAACACCTAAGTTTATGGGGGACACCTGAATCAAACCACCACACCTGGCCTTCTTCTTTTTTAAATATTTATTTGTGAGAGAGAGAAAGAGCGAGAGCGAGAGAGAGAGAGAGAGAGAGAGAGGGAAGGAGGGAGGGAAGGAGAGAGGGAGAAAGAGAGAGAGAGAGAGAGAGAGAGAGAGAAAGAGGAGAGAGGAGGAGATGGGCATGCCAGGGCCTCTAGCCACTGTAACAAATGAACTTCAGACACATGTGCCACCTGTGCATCTGGCTTTTCATGGATACTGGGAAAACAAACACAGATTCTTCGATTTTGCTGACTAGTGCTTTAACTGCTAAGCCATCTCTGCAGCCCTATCTGGCTCTTCATAAAGCTCAAGTGTACCAGCTTTCAGAAGGGACTTAGTATGTTGGTTCTCCTGGTCTTCAAGCCTTTGGTCACAGACTGGAATTACACTATCAGTTTTCCTCGGTGTCTAGCTTGCTGACTTACTTTTTCCTAGCTTGGGATTTTTCAACATTCACAAAGCTGGAGGGATGGTTTAGCAGTTAAGGTGCTTGCTTGCAAAGCCAAAGGACCCAGGTTCAACTGCCCAGATGCACAAGGTCATGCATGCATCTGGAGTTCATTTGCAGCAGCTGAAGGCCCTAGTGTCCCCATTCTCTATCTTCCCCCCTCAAATAAATAAGATAAATATAAAAAAATAGTGCTAAAGAGATGGCTCAGCAATTCCTTGCAAAGCTTGATGACCTGGGATCGATTCCCCAGTGCCCATGTAAAGCCAGGTGCACAAAGTGGCACATGTGTCTAGCATTCACTTGCAGTGCCAAGAGGCTCTATGGTGTGCCCATTCACTCTCTCTGCTTGCAAATAAATAAAAATATTAAAAATAATAGAATATTTATTTACTTCAGAGAAAGAGTGAGGCGGAGAGAAGAATGAGCAGAATGTGCATGCCAGGGCCTCCTATCACTGCAAACAAACTCCAGATGCATGCACTACTTTGTGCATCTGGCTTTATGTGGGTACTAGGGAATTGAACCCAGGCAGTCAGACTTTGCAAGCAAGTGCCTCTAATTGCTGAACCATCTCTCCAGCCCCTAATTTCTTATAATAAATATGTTCCTCTATATAAGTCATATTGATTTTGCTTCTTTGGAGAACTTTGACAGCATGGTCAACAAAAACTAAGAACCTTATTTTTAGCTCAGGCTAACCTGAAATGCACTATATAGTCTCAGGGTGGCCTCAAACTAATGGTGATCCTCCTACCTCTGCTTCCTGAGTGCTGGAATTACAAGCTTGCACCACCATGCCTGGCTTCAAAAACTAAGAATCTTGATGGAGAATGAAAAAGAATTACTGTACCAAATATCTAGACTTATTAAAAAGATGTAATTATTAAAACAGCTCAGTAATACAGAAGGCTAGACAAATAATCAATAGTACAGAGCAAAGAGTGTAGACAAAAGAGCTAAAGTAAATAATAATACTTTGTTACTAAAGGGAATATGTATTCTTTTCTCAGATGGCTCCAAAATAGAATGGGCTTGGATCACAAAAACATGGGGTTTAGATATGAATGTTTTCTACTTGAGTGATGAACACAATTACTTCTTTTTTATTTTCTTTTTCCATTACTTCTTAAGGTGTCAGTTTGGGGCAATCTAAAAGAAAAGGCACAAAGTTTTCTGTTTAATGTATTTTCTTTAATTTTTATTTATTTATTTGCAAGCAGAGAAAGACAGAGAGAGAGAGAGAGAGAATGAATGAATGAGGAATGAGAATCACAGTAGATGCACCAGAGACTCCTGCCACTGCAAACAAACTCCAGACACATGTACCACTTTGTGCATCTGGCTTTATGTGGGTATTGGAGAATCAAACGCAGGCCATCAAGCTCTGCAAGCAAGTGCCTTTAACTGTTTAGCAATTTCTTCAGCACTCTGGTATAGTTTTGAAGAGAACAAAAGAGGTGTATCTAGCTATAAATTTAATTTTTTTATGCTGGGTGTTATTTAACTTGGTCACAGTAATACTCACCAAATGCTGTCTAATGTACTGAAAAGAAGTACACTATAGCCAAGGCCACTCTGTATCTTCTTGGGGTCTGTTCTCATTACATGAAGAACTAGATCTACTCCTTCAGTTCCAAAAATTTCCTGTTAAAGAAATTTGTTTAAAATTGTTTCCTGAAATATATAATCACATTTTTTTAACCAGAAAAATACTATTAGCAACACTTGTTATGAAGCTAGTATTCTTTTAAAAAATTATTTTGGGGCTGGAGATGGCTCAGAAGCTAAGGCACTTGCCTGCAGAGCCTTACGACCTGAGTTTGATTCCCTAGTAACCATGTAAAGCTAGATGACAAAGTGCCATATGCATCTGGAGTTTGCAGAGATTGAGTGAAAGAGAGAATGGGTGCACCAGGACTTCTTGCCACTGCAAATGATCTCCCCTTTGTGCAACTGGTTTTACATGAGTACTTTGGAATTACACCCAGGCTGTCTGGCTTTGCAAGCAAGTGACTTTAACCACTAAACAATCTCCCAGCTCAGAAGCTGCTATTTTTATCTTTATTTATTTATTTATTTTTGAAGTAGGGTCTCACTCTATCCCAGGCTGACCTGGAATTCACTATGTAGTCTCAGGGTGGCATCAACTCACAGTGATCCTCCTACATCTGCCTCCCCAGTGCTGGGATTAAAGGCATGTGCCACCACGCCCAGTTTAGAAGGTAGTATTTTTAATACAATTAACAATTGCAGGGCTGGAGAGATGGCTTAGCAGTTAAATTTAAGCCAGGTGTGGTAATGTAGGCTTTTGATCTCAGCACTGGGGAGGCTAAGGTAGGTAGGGGGATTTCTGTGAGTTAAAGGCAGCCTGAGACTACAGAGTGAGTTTCAGGTCAGCCTGAGCTAGAGTGAGATCCTATCTCAGGACAAACACCACCACCACCACACACATACACATAGCACTGCTGGTGCTAAGCCATCTCTCCACCCTCTAATGATTAGTTTTAGATATGAATATTTACAATAATATAAACCACTAGGGAAAGCTTTTAACAACAAAGATAAACCTACTTTATGTCTAGCAGTTCTATCCCTAGGCATTTACTCAGGAGAAATGAAAGCATTAGGTTGGCCAAAAAGACTAGTTTCAAGAGTGTTTCCTGAAGCTTTAATCATATTGGTCCATATGGAAGCAATTCAATTGCCTATTAACAAGGTAATGGACAAGAAGATTTTGATTTTGATATATTCATATAATAGAATATTATTGAGCAAGAAAAAGGAATGGAGCATTTTTCTGTCTTTAATTAAGACTCTAATTATAAAATATATCAAACTTCACAAGGCTAAAAAATGAAAAAATTTTCTAAATACTTAAAAGAATTTATATGTTACGTGATTGGGAGATGTGGGCAAATTTTTCATGTATGGGCATTACATACCTTCCTTTCAATATGATGTTCACAAAGACCCGATAAGATAAGCAATATATCAGATTGGATTTCTAAAACAATGGCTTCTTCCTTTTCATTAGACTTGCTTATCATATTTTTAAAGATTCCTGGTATGGAAAATGAAGGTAAAATCATTAGACACTGTGTTTTTTGATTAGTTACCAGAGGGAAATTTTTTCTTTAAATTTACTTATTTTATTTTTTATTTTTTAAAGTTTTACTCAAGAGAGAGACACAGAGACACAGAGAGAGAGAGAGAATGGGCACGCCAGGGCCTCCAGCATCTTGTGAACGAACTCTAGATGCATGTGCTACCTTATGCATCTGGCTTATGTGGGTCCTGGGGAATTGAACCAGGGTCCTTTGGCTTTGCAGGTAAATACCTTAACCCCTAAGCCATCTCTCCAGCCCTGAAATCTTTTTTTTTTTTATAACTTTTTTATTGACAACATCTATAATTATAGACAATGAACCATGATAATTCCTTCCCTTCCTAGGAATTCTTTTTTTTTTTTTTTTTTTTTAATACGAGAGACAGCAAGAGCAAGAGAATGTGAGAGGTAGAGAATTGGTATGCCAGGGCCTCCAGCCACTATAATTGAACTTCAGACATATGTGCCACCTTGTGTGCATGTGCGACCTTACACACTTGTGTCACCTTGTGTGCCTGGCTTACATGGAATCTGAGGAATCGAACATGGGTCCTTAGGCTTTACAGGCAAGTGCCTTAGCAGCTAAGCCATCTCTCCGGCCCAGGAAATCTTTTTAAAAGTTCTTCAGGGGCCTGGGGAGATGGCTCAGCAGTTAAAGGCACTTGCTTGCAAAGTCTGATGATCTAGGTACAATTCCCCAGCCCCTCACGTAAAGCCAGACAGGCCAGCCTGAGACTACATAGTTAATTCCAAGTCAACCTGGATTACGGTGAGACTTTATCTCAAAAAATAAACAAAAAAACTCCCACCAAAATCCCCCAGGAATTTCCTTCAGGCTCTAAGTATTGAACACAGGTCATGCAGTCATGCTTTATTAAAGGGGACACTGTCTTTAGCAGGAAGATAGGAGCTGTAACTCCAAATACGTCACAGCTCATCTCCACAGTGGGCCTGAAGAACTATTCTTGGTCCTGTTTAGGTGGGTGATCTGTGGGGACAGAGCTGAACCTGTTGGATGGACAGTACAAGGACATGGCATTGACAGAGGGGCTGTGTTCCTTTACCAGAAGCATCTACAAGAAATCCTGTAACAGATAGCTACAATTCTTCTCTTTTCTACATTATCTCATCTTCCTTTCTTATCCTGGACAGAATTTACAGTCCTTATTAGGCCCATGCCTTTCCTTGTGATCTCTGTATCACATAGATATTGATGCTGAATTACTGTCTTTATTTTTAGGCAGCCTTTAACTCCCAGCCTCAATTGTCTCATCACTCTACTTAAGAGATTCTTCTTTCTAAAAAAGAAACATTGCACAACATAGCCTCACTGATCAAAACTCCTACGTGGGGTGTGGTGGCACACACCTTTGATCCCAGCACTCAAGAGGCAGCGGTAGGAGGATCACCATGAGTTCAAGGTCAAGGCCACCCTGAGACTAACTCCAGGTCAGACTGAGCTAGAGTGACACCCAACCTAGGAAAACCAAAACCAAAAAACAACACCCCCCCCCAAAAAAAAATCCTCCTAACACCTCCCCATGAAGGATGAAGTTCAAACTACTGTTCAACACTCAAAATTTTGGCTGGTTCTTGACTATGCAACTAACTTACTTCATCACATTTGTCTGCCTAACACTTTGGCTCTTTTGAAGCTATCTCTGAACATACCATCATGAAGATTTCAGCACCATGTATCTGCTCATGGTATCTCTTAGCTTAAAAGAACAATCTATTTTACCTTTTGAAATTATCCTTACCCACATAGGCTACTGTTAACACTGCCCAAACTTGGAAAATACTCTTACCTCTTAGCTTTTGTGGCTAACTTTATATATAACATGCACAATAGGTACCTAAATAAGGGTATAAGGTCAAATTTGCTATTTTTCTATGGCAAACATAGCTCTTATCAGGGCAAAGTTCCCAAGGTTCAGATCTACATGTTATCTCACTGTGTAAACAGAAACCCTATTTACACAGAAATCATGTTTACAATGCACTTTCTATATTTTTGAGCATGTTACTACTATAAAGCTCTGTCATGTTAAAACAGAAAAGATCAGGCCGGGCATGGTGGCGCATGCCTTTAATCCCAGCACTCGGGAGGCAGAGGTAGGAGGATTGCTGAGAGTTCGAGGCCACCCTGAGACTACATAGTGAATTCCAGGTCAGCCTGAGCCAGAGTGAGACCCTACCTCAAAAAACCAAAAAAAAAAAAAAAAAAAAAAGAAAGAAAAGATCAGCATAGTGGTGTACACCTTTAATCCCAGAACTCTGGAGGCATAGGTAGGAGAGTCATTGTGAGTTCAAGGCCACTCTGAGACTCCAGAGTGAATTCCAGGTCAGCCTGAGCTAGAGCGAGACCTTACCTTGAAAAACAAAACAAAACAAAACAAAAAGCCAGGCATGGTGGCCTAAACCTTTAATCCCAGCATTTGGGAGGCTGAGGTAGGAGGATTGCCTGCCGTGAGTTCAAGGCCACCCTGAGAATAGAGAGTGAATTCTAGGTCAGTCTGGGCTAGAGTGAGATCATACCTCGAAAAACAAAAAAACAAAAAACAAAAAACAAAAAACAAAAAAAAAAAAAAGATAAAACAGACAAGATCCCTGTATCCAAGAACTCATGTGGAAAAGATTAGCTTCTTTCCAATTAAAAGGAAAATATGCTAAGAAGAGAACTCATGCCATTTGTTTTGTCTTTTCCCTAACATTCCCTCAGCCCAGGTAGGACAAAGACTTCTTCCTAAATACATGAAAGACTGGATTTCTAGCTAAGCTAGGATCTTTACATTAAATTTTGTAAAGTGGAATGAATATAATGAGTATGGTTAAAATCTAACTTTAGGGCTGGAGAGATGGCTTAGGGATTAAGGCACTTGCTTGTGAAGACTAAGGACCTAGGTTCAACTCCCCAGACTCCATGTAATCCATATGCATGATGGGACACATGTGTCTGGAGTTCTACTGCAGTGGCTAGAATACCCTGGTGTGCCAATTCTCTTTCTCATATTAAAAAACAAAAACATCAGTAGCAGAGGCCAGTAGCCTAGAAACAGGCTATATGGAGGGAGGAGAGAGGACTTCAGGGGATGGTATTGTATATATGTAAGTAGAACAGATTATAGGGAAGGAAAAGGCCTAAGTAAGGCCAGGGGAAGAGATTGTGTAAAAGAAGAGTGGGGGGGGGGGGAGGTTAATCAAAATTTAAGATATTCTGAATAAGGCATATAAAAACCTACTTTTATGAATAATGGCACATCCAGAAGCCACAGATTGTTACTAGAAAATTTTCAGTGCCAGGGATGGGATACCTTCCAGTGAGCTGTTGGCCAGGGAGGTCCCTGTTGTCTTCAAAACATTACAGGTTATTGCCAAGGCCCTTGACTTCCCTTGAGAAACAGATAGTAAGACCCTATTACTGAAGACTTCACATGCCTGAGTGGCAAAGTCACTGAGAAATCAAGCTGATGCTGAGCTGAAAACCTTCTCTCTGTAGACCAGCCAAATGAAAGCTGGAAAAAGCTGCACTACATGCAGCCAGCCATATGGGAGACCCAAGTCATCAGTGGTAAAAAACAGTAGACACTGGAAGCCTCAAGTTTGGTTAGACAAGCTTCTCTTTTCAGATGGTGATGACCACTGGAATGACCCAAAAGGCAACACAGTGCTGAGAAGAAGAGATGGAGGACTGTCCACCCCGAAACATCTCCATAACACCCTCCAAGGCTCAGGGTCCTTGCGGAAGAGGTGGTGGAAAGAATGTAAGAGGCAAAGGAAGGGTACCACTCCTTACATACAACTGTCCAGACAGAAACTGGCCTCGATATCCATGACCTCACAGTGCCAAGCAATACCTACACAATACCCTCATAATAGAGAAAAAGATGATGACATCAAATTAAAGGAGAGACTAATGGAGAGAGGGAGGGGATATGATGGAGAGCAGAGTTGTGAAGGGGAAAGCGGGGGAGGGGAGGGAAATATCACGGTTTATTGTCTATTAGTATAGAAGTTGTCAATAAAAGATAAAAATTAAGGCTAGAGAGATGGTTTAGCCATTAAGGTGTTTGCCTGAAAAGCCAAAGGATCCTGATTCAAATCTTCAAGACCCATGTAAGCCAGATGCACAAGGGAGTACATGAATCTAGAGTTCCTTTGCAGTGGCTGGAGGCCCTGGCATGTCCATTCTCTCTCTACCTCCTTTTCTCTCTCAAATAAATAAATAAATAAAATATATTAAAAAAATAAAAATTAAGAGAAATTCTGGTCAAGATGGTGACCACCTAACTGCGCTGCACTTCCCCAGGAAAGGAAGGCAAGGCATTATGGGTTCACTGGGTCTTTCAGGGGAAAGCAATCTCTAATATGTCACTACTGGGAGGGTGCAGAGGGGAAGAAAAAGGGAATTGCTGATTCCTTCACTCATGGGTAGCCCACCAGTCCCCCAATGCCCCTAAGCAGCCGCCGTAGCCATAGTCCCAGCCTCAGGATACTCCTGCACTTACTGTAGGAAAGGGGACCAAGACTAGCATAGTTCCACTCGTCTCACTGAGCAGGGACAATTGGCCTGCTACCCCTGCCCATGCGTGACCTTGGGCAAGCTCCGCCTCATGACCCTCTTGTGCTCAGGCTCAATCCCATCCATCTGCCCGCCACATGCACAATGCCCATCCAATGTGAAAGCTTAGCCTGCTCTGCCCATTTTCCCACTTACTGCTCCTGCTGGTCACCTGCCAACCCATGCACGAGCTCAGCCCCATTCCACCTGCCCACGCGAGCACAGGCTCACTTTGCCTGTCCACCTGCACCAGCTCAGGCCATACCCCCTTCTGCTGCACTGGCCACCCACCCATCTGTCCACCACTGGTGTCCTGTGAGAGGGCTCAGGGTGCTTCAGCATCCCTGTGTGAGAGCACAGGTTGCTTCAGCGTCCCCATGCATGAGCTTAGGCTGCTTTGGCATCCTGTGGCATGCGAGCTCAGGGTGATCCGCCCACCCATGTGTTAGCTCAGGACCACTGTGCCCATCGGCTTACCCACCTGCTTGCTCAGGTCAGCTCCCCAAGAGTTACCACTTCCCCTGCCCATTGAAACCAGTCCTACTCTCCCTGCCCATACACTGTGATGGGCAGACCACAGCACAAAAGAAATAATGTGAAAAATCAAATGCAAGTAAATCCAATAAGATCACCCAGTGCTACAATGAATGTCTCTAATCAAAACACAGAAGAGACATTAGGATCAGAACACTAAAATGAAGCTATGAGCAATGCAACCCTGACCAGGCTACTGATAGAACTTGCAGAAAAGCAACAAAGGACTGATAATCGTGTGGATGCTGCCATCACAAGACTAGACCTAATAGATAAGAAAATGGAAAGAGTTCAAAGACACTTAAGAGATATGAAGGAGAGTGAAAAAAAAAAAACTAAAAAATCAGCTGGTGATACTAAATGAAGACATAAAGAAGTACAAGGATGACTTCAAGAAAATCAGAAAATGATGTGAAAAGGGAGCTTGGCAGAGGGATGGAAACTGTACTTAGAAAAGTAGTAGAAAATCCAAACCTAGTTGAACAAGCCCAAAACTCTTTAGAAGCTCTTGAGAATAGTCAGCCATGTGGAGGATAGAAACTCCGATCTGGAAGACAAGACAGAAGGAGCAGTTTGAGAGTTCAAAAGTTTCAATAAGTACAAAAATTTCTGTGAACAGAACATGAGGGAATTGTGGGATACCCTTAAATGTCCTAACATCTGGATCATGGGAACACCCAAAGGGGAAGAAATTCAGACCAAAGGCATGGAGAACTTATTTAACAAAATAGTCGAAGAAAACATTCCCACTCTCTCAAAAAAAAAAAAAAAATGCCCATCAAGATACAAGAAGCTAACAGAACTCTAAACAGATTGGACTAAAGGAGAAACTCTCCAAGAATATATTGTCCTTAAGACTCTCTAAACATTGATACCAAAGAGAAAATCCTAAAAGTGGGTAGGGAAAAACAGCACATCAGTTTTAAAGGTAACCCCATCAGAATTACTTCAGACTTCTCCATGGAAACCCTGAAAGCCAGAAGGGCCTGGAATGGAAACATTGCAAAGTCTAAGATCCTATGGCTTCCAATCCAAACTACTCTACCCAGCAAAAGTATCCCTCATAATAGATGGTGAGAGAAAAACTTTCCATGACAAAACTCAGCCTTACAATTATATGAACACAAAGCCAAATCTACAGAGTCTATTTCAGGAAATTCTACATACAGAAGAACCAAATAGTCAACCTTAAATGCCTACAAAAAGCAGATCACAATAACCAAACTCAGAGAAGGCACAAAAAACTTCAAAGTTCATGAAAACACCAAACCATATATACCAACACAATATGGCAGGGATCAAATCAAACCTCAGTCATTACCCTAAATATTAATGGCCTTAATTAACCCATCAAGACATATAAGCTAACAGGATAGATCAGAAAATTAGACCCCTCAATCTGTTGTCTTCAAGAAACCCACCTCACCACTAAAGCCAGACACTGCCTCAGGGAGAAAGGGTGGAAAACAATATTCCAAGAAAATGGGAGTAAGAAACAAGCAGACATAGCTATATTAGTATTAGATAAAATAGACTTCAAACCAAAAATAATAAAAAAAGACAAAGAAGGCCACTTCCTACTAATCAAGGGAATGATCTATCAAGAGGATATCACAATCATAAACCTTTATGCACCAAACACAGGGGCACCACAGTTCATAAAACAAAACATAATTGACAATGAAACAGAAATAGCCACCAACACCATTATAGTTGGGGACTTCAATACACCAATATCAGCAACAGACAGATCATCCAAACAGTAACTCAACAGAGAAGTAAGAGAGCACAACAAAACCATAGATCACTTACACCTAATGGACATCTACAGATCATTCCATCTGAAACCCACAGACTACACATTCTTCTCAGCAGCCCATGGAAAATTCTCTAAAATAGATCATATATTGGGGGTCACAAAGCCTGCCTCAATATATTTAGGAAGATTGACATAATTCCCTGCATTACATCAGATCACAATGCTATATTGCTAGAAATTAACAACAAAAGACCCACCAAGAACCCATAGGCTTCTGGAAACTGAACAGCACACTTTAAAAACAATAAGTGGGCAGTGAACAAAATAAAAATGAAGTTGCGAGATTTCTAGAAATAAATGATGATGAGAACACATTGTACCAAAACTTATGGG
Source organism: Jaculus jaculus (assembly GCF_020740685.1). Taxonomy (NCBI): domain Eukaryota; kingdom Metazoa; phylum Chordata; class Mammalia; order Rodentia; family Dipodidae; genus Jaculus; species Jaculus jaculus. The sequence continues at coordinate 59,073,010 of NC_059111.1, read as the reverse complement.
ACACAATGAATGTGGTGTCAGGGGAAAATTCATAGCACTAAATGCCTTCATAACAAAGATAGATCCCAAATCAATAACCTAACCATCCACCTAAAGGCACTGGAAAGGCAAGAAAAATCCAACCCTAAAAGCTCCAGACGAAAAGAAATAATTAAGATAAGAGCAGAAATTAATGAATTGGAAACTAAGAAAACAATTAAGAAAATTGACAAAACAAAGAGCTGGTTGTTTGAAAAAATAAACAAGATTGACAAACTGCTGGACAATTTGATCAAGCAAAAAAACAAAAAAAAAAGGGATGCTTCAAATTAACAAAATTAAAAAATAAAAAGGATAGATCACAACAGACATACATGAACTTGGGAGAATCATCAGGATTGGGAGAATCATCATTATTTCAAAAACTTCTACTCCACAAAACTGGATAATATGGAAGAAATGGATAAATTCCTAGAAACATAACATCTACCAAAGCTAAACTCAGAGCAGGTTAATCTCCTGAACAAACCTATCACACTCATCAAGATTAAAAAAGTAATAAAAAAGAAAAACCTCCCCAAAAAGAAGAGTCCAGAACCAGATGGCTTCTCAGCTGAGTTCTATCAAACCTTCATGGAAGAACTCAAAGCATGCCACACAATTGGAGAACAAGGAAAGCTCCCCAACTCCTTCTATGAAGCTAGTATCACCCTAATTCCAAAACCAGGCAGTGATGCCACAAGAAAAGAAAACTACTGGCCTATTTCCCTGATGAACTTCAATGCAAAGATCCTTGTTCGGCCTTGAAAGGCCTGGGCGTGAGGCCTAGTGGAACTTCCTGAGTCTAGCTAAAGTTTGCCGATCTGCTTCTGGCCAGCTATGACTCAGCAAGACACCTAAGGGCCTCTGGCCTGTTACTTCTGCGTAGGAGTTGGAATTCCCACACACGCGGTTGGAACCAGTCATCTCAAAAGTCGTGGTTTAAAACTCCTATAAGGACAGCATCACTGTGATACCAAAACCAGGCAAAGATAGAACAAAAAAAGAAAATTACAGACCAATCTCCCTCATGAACATAGATGCAAAAATTCTCAACAAAATATTGGCAAACAGAATACAAGAGTATACCAGAAAGATCATTCACCCTGACTAAGTAGGCTTTATCCCAGAGATGCAGGAATGGTTCAATATACGCAAGTCTATAAATATAATACATTATATAAATAGGTTGAAGGACAAAAATCACATGATCATCTCATTAGACACAGAGAAAGCATTTGACAGAATCTAACATCCCTTCATGATAAAAGTCCTACAGAGACTGGGAATAGAAGGAACATATCTCAATATAATAAAGGCTATTTATGACAAGCCTACAGCCAACAGATTACTAAATGGGGAAAAACTGGAAGCTTTTTCACTAAAATCAGGAACAAGACAAGGGTGTCCACTGTCCCCACTTTTATTTAACATAGTTTTGGAAGTCTTAGCCATAGCAATATGGCAAGAGACACACATAAAAGGGATACAAATTGGAAAGGAAGAGATCAAGGCACCATTGTTTGCAGATGACATGATTCTATACATAAAGGACCCTAAAGACTCTACTAGCAAACTGTTAGAGCTGATAAAAACCTATAGCAATGTAGCAGGATACAAAATAAATACACAGAAATCAGTAGCCTTCATATATGCTAACAACAAACACACAGAGGATGAAATCAGAGAATCACTCCCATTCACAATTGCATCAAAAAAAATAAAGTACCTTGGAATAAACCTAACCAAGGAAGTAAAGAATCTATACAATGAGAACTTTAAAACACTCATGTGAGAAATTGCAGAAGACACTAGAAAGTGGAGAAACATCCCTTGTTCCTGGGTGGGAAGAATCAATATTGTGAAAATAGCAATCTTACCAAAAGCAATCTACACATTTAATGCAATCCCTATCAAAATTCCAAAGGCATTCTTCATGGAAATAGAAAAAACAATCCAAAAATTCATTTGGAATCACAAAAAACCTCGAATATCTAAAATAATACTGAGCAACAAAAATAAGGCTGGTGGTATCACCATACCTGATTTTAACCTATACTACAGAGCCATAGTAACAAAAACAGTGTGGTACTGGCATAAAAACAGACATGTAGATCAGTGGAACAGAATAGAGGACCCAGATGTAAGCCCAGGTAGCTATAGCCACCTGATACTCGATAAAAATGCCAAAAATACTCATTGGAGAAAAGACAGCCTCTTTAGCAAATGGTGTTGGGAAAACTGGATATATATCTGCAGAAGGATGAAAATAGATTCTTCTCTCTCACCATGCACAAGAATTAAGTCCAAATGGATTAAAGACCTTAACATCAGACCTGAAACTCTGAAACTGCTAGAGGCAAAAGTAGGGGAAACCCTTCAACATATTGGTCTTGGCAAAGACTTTCTGAATACAACCCCAATTGCTCAGGCAATAAAACCATAGATTAATCACTGGGACCTCATGAAATTACAAAGATTTTGCACTGCATAGGTCACAGTGAAAAAAGCAAAGAGGCAACCTACAGAATGGGAAAAAAATCTTCGCCAGCTATATATCTGATAGAGGATTAATATCTAGGATATACAAAGAACTCAAAAAGTTAAATAATAAGAAATCAAACAAGCCAATCAAAACCTGGGCTTTGGAGCTAAATAGAGCACTCTCAAAGGAAGAAATACATATGGCATATAAGCATCTAAAAAAAATGTTCTATGTCACTAGTCATCAAGGAAATGCAGATTAAAACTACATTGAGATTCCATCTCACTCCTGTCAGATTGGCCACCATCATGAAAACAAATGATCATAACTGTTGGCGGGGATGTGGAAAAAGAGGAACCCTTCTACACTGCTGGTGGGAATGCAATCTGGTCCAGCCATTGTGGAAATTAGTGTGGAGGTTCCTAAAACAGCTGAAGATTGATCTAACATATGACCCAGCTATCACACTCCTAGGCATATATCCTAAGGACTCATCTCATTTCCTTAGAAGTACTTGCTCAACCATGTTTATTGCTGCTCAATTTATAATAGCTGGGAAATGGAACCAGCCTAGATGTCCCTCAACTGATGAGTGGATAATGAAGATGTGGCACATTTATACAATGGAGTTCTACTCAGTGGTAAAGAAAAATGAAGTTATGAAATTTGCAGAAAAATGGATGGATCTGGAAAGGATTATACTAAGTGAGGTAACCCAGGCTCAGAAAGCCAAGCGCCACATGTTCTCCCTCATATGTGGATCATAGCTTCAGATGATTGGGCTTCTGCGTGAGAAGGAGAATACTTACTTAGTAGCAGAGGCCAGTAAGTTAAAAAGGAGATAGAAAGGGAAGAGAAAGGAAGGGAGGAGGGTACTTAATAGGTTGGTATTGTATATATGTAAGTACAATGATTGAGATGAGGAGGTAATATGATGGAGAATGGAATGTCAAAGGGGAAAGTGGCGGGGGGGAGGGAGGGTATTACCATGGGATTTTTTTTATAATCATGGAAAATGTTAATAAAAGTTAAATAAAAAAATAAAAAAATAAAAAAAAATAATTAAAAGGTGAGAGAGGAAAAAAAAGTTGTGGTTTACTATTGGCCCTTACCTCTCCCTCCATCCTAAAATCTCCACCCTCGTTTCCAACGTTATATAAGTAACTGCCTGTAACAATAAAGTGAGTTCCTGCTTTGACGAGACTCCCAGCTTGGTGGTGTGTTCCTTGCCATTGACACTCATCCTCCTCTTTAACCCCTTGGGAGGAACCAGTGGGCCTGGTCCTCCCTCAGCACTACCCACTGGGGTGGGAGGAGCCTGGCATCTGCTGCCCAACATGGGGTGATGGGAACCAGGCCGACTAGTGCCCTGTGAGAGGCATTCTTATTCAGGAGGTCAGTTGGTGTACGGGTGAGTGTAACCTCATAAATTATGAGGCAGTCTTCATATTTAAAGTGCTAAACTTTGCTTCTATAACCCGTGCTTGTTTGTCAACATCTCTCTGTGTTCCCTTTCTCTTTCCCTTCACTTTCGGTTTGCCAACAAGCTCCATCCATGGTTTCTGTATTTCTTTTTTTTTTAATTTTTATTAGCATTTTCCATGATCATAAAAAAATATTCCATGGTAATACCCTCCCTCACCCCCACACTTTCCCCTTTGACATTCCATTCTCCATCATATTACCTCCCCATCTCAATCATTGTACTTACATATATACAATACCAACCTATTCAGTACCCTCCTCCCTTCCTTTCTCTTCCCTTTATGTCTCCTTTTTAACTTATTGGCCTCTGCTACTAAGTATTTTCATTCTCATGCAGAAGCCCAATCATCTGTAGCTAGGATCCACATATGAGGGAGAACATGTGGCGCTTGGCTTTCTGGGCCTGGGTTACCTCACTTAGTATGGTCCTTTCCAGTCCATCCATTTTTCTGCAAACTTCATAACTTCATTTTGGTTTCTGTATTTCTGAACGAGTCACACGTCCCTGGTGGACACACCGTGTGGGCACACCTGGTGGGTACACTGAGTGGGAGTAAACTTGAGACATATTGCCCCCTCATTTGAGTGAGAGTTCCATTCTAGAAGTCAGAGCAAACTTTCTGGGGAGATCTGCTCCCATCTGTACCGTGTTTGCATTATTGAGCTGTCCCTGAGGACTCAAACTCTTCTGGCCACCACGGATCTGAATCTGTAGTGCATATCTGTTTTTTTGGGCCCTGTGTGTCTATGTAATACCTGTGTGTCTTGTCATTGCCCTAATCCTACTGATGTTCCTCCCCGAGTCAATAACATGGGATAGATTCCTTCCTCCCCTTTAGGACTCTGCCTCATGCACTGGAAGGATGTCAAAACAGTTGCCCATAACAACAGGGTAAATATTAAAAAAGATAGATGGATTACACTTTGCTCCTCTGAATGGCCTACCTTCACTGTAGAATGGCCACCAGGGGGACCTTTCATCTAAATACTAAAATTGAGGTTGAAAAAAAAAGTTTTTCGCCCTACGAGTGGAAACCCTGATCAAATCCCTTATATTGTGACCTGGAGGAACCTGATAGAAGAGCCTCTCCCCTGGGTGAAGTATTTCCTCCCTTCCTTGACCCCTACTTTACAGGTGCTGGCACTTACACCCCAATGAGACACCAAGCCCACTGCTGAAGCCTCAGCCACAATTCTTGCAGGGGGCACTGATGAAATGGACAGGGTGGGTTAGTGCTTTCCCAGAGGGACTGGGAGACATTGGCCCATGCGGCCTTGCCTCCATGTCTTGGAGGCCTGGCAGGTTTCTCTTTCTCCTCCTTTATTTTCAGTTCATGCCATCACGCGGGACCAAACATGACAAACTGGCAACTGATGTCTCTTGGCCGAGGCCACTCTTCGTTATTGACTGAAGGCCAGCTGTCTTCTGCCTGGACCCCGACAGCCCATTGGGTGTTGGCAAAACCCTCTGACACACACACACACACACACACACACACACACACACAACCCAAAACAAAACAAAACAAAAAAAGGTACCACATTGACCTCTTAAAAGCCTGTAGGGCAGGTTGCCAGCCACTTAAACTTGTGGACAGGCTCATGCCCAGAGCTTTGGGGAATCCCCCGTGTACTAATCAGCCCTTGAGAATGTTGCCCTTTGGTCTTGGCATTTCTAATCTTTCTCTATCATGGGTAACATTGCCTCCCACCAAAATATAAATATATATATATCTCAGATTCATGGAATAAGAGCTCTTCTGAAAGTTAAGGGAATTCGCTCTCCCAGAGGGAGGCAGGCTCCTTTTGGGAAGAAGTCGTCCAGCTCATTTCTAGATTTCTGGGCATCCATGTGGACCCACAGAGCTTATCTGGCTAGGAAATAAAAAGGTCAGGAAGAAAATTTCCCCTCACTCCCTAGAAGCAGCAAAACTACAAGCCAGCTTTGCAAGCACTCTAAAGCAGCTTGGGTCACAGTCAGGTGGCAGACAGACAACAGACTCACTGCCCATGCAGGTGCCATGTTTCTCCCTCCTCTCCCAGTGGCCCCCAGCATGCCCACTCCTTCAGTGGCCTCCCAGTGGGCTGCCTTCTTCAGAGGCCTCCTGGTAGTCCTTGAGGACCACCCCCCCTTCCCCTCCAGGTAGTCAGAATCCTTGGCCTCCTGGCAGTCTTCTTGGCCATTACCTCCATGTGTACTAGATCGGACCCCTGGTGAGTGCCAGGAGTAAAGCAAGGCTGATCTAAAGTGATACAAGCCCCACCCAGCCACAACAGCACCAAAAAGTGGCAAGAAAGAAAAATGAAAGAAGGTCACATTTAACTGCAGCCTATAAAAACCCAAAGTTTTACGTAAAAAAAAAGTGTCAACTTTGTTACATGATATCATGAATATAATTACTGAATTTATGTTCTAGGTCAACTTCAACTTTCATAGAGGATTATTAAAAATAACAGAATTCGGGCTGGAGAGATGGTTTAGCGGTTAAGCGCTTGCCTGTGAAGCCTAAGGACCCCGGTTCGAGGCTCGGTTCCCCAGGTCCCACGTTAGCCAGATGCACAAGGGGGCGCACGCATCTGGAGTTCGTTTGCAGAGGCTGGAAGCCATGGCATGCCCATTCTCTCTCTCCCTCTATCTGTCTTTCTCTCTGTGTCTGTCGCTCTCAAATAAATAAATTAAAATTAAAAAAAAATAACAGAATTCTCTCTAAAGTGGTAATATATCAGGTATTAAAAAAAATTGTAATGTACTTAAATGGAGGAGGCAACTGACCTGACTTCTAGGCCAGCCTGCCTCAAGATAGCAACAATATTTGCCTTAGTTTAATGTTTTATTGGTACTAATGACATAAAATTGTCTTTAGACTATTCACTTGTTAGTGAGTAACAGGATTAATTAATTGGGTGTAGTTTTTCATAATAGCCTTATAAGAAAGGTGGTTAATAATGGGATAAGATGAATTGATTGAAGGAACTGGGAAGAAATTTTTCCATGTTGGGACATAGAATACTTGTTAAAAATGCTTTTTGAGTGGTACTTAGATGAAAATGTTAAAGTAGGTGAATAAAGATGTGCGTATATAGGAAAGAATTTTCAGGGTAAACCTAAACACCACGCCTAAAGTTACAGAGATTTTTCAACTGTTTACAGACTCTCAAGGATACTCTTAAAAGTTTTATATAGGGACATGGTCTTAATCTAAGTTCATCTTATATTAGACACAGGTGATGCCTATGCTAGGTGGGTCACAAAGTCTTAAGTACAGATGTAATTGGAGGCTTAACCAGGTTAAACATAGACAAGAGTCTATCACCTTGTGTTTTGCAAATGGGTAAATTTGTTATGCAAAAACAACTTCAGAATAAGATAAAGAATGTCAGGATACTTATCTCTCTGCTCTGTAATTTCATTTTGTTCTTGCTTTCCAACATATGCTACTTAAATTCATGGAAAGCTGGACTCTGAAAAAAAAATGGATGAAACCCCCTTTATCTGAGACCCCATGCAAGTTTAAGCCATGTGTCCCCCAGACTCTGATTAGAGACAAAATGGCCAATTATCTCTGACAAAGAAAAAGGAGTACAGCGTATAACTGTGGTTCTCTTTAGTTCTTCTCTTTTGAACACCTAACGTCACATCTGTTAGATAAAGTTTCTCACTAGACAAAATGTTAAATAGGTCAACTGAGTCAAGGTGTTTGATCAGGTTACAAACTCCTTACATAAGACAAACATCAGGCTTATCTAATGTGTGTATCAGGGTAAGAGCCCCTTCACTGAAACATTTAATTGGATTAAATCTAATGTTTACCTGATGCCAAGGTTGTAATCAATAGAGAAACCGAGTCTTATGATAAGTCCTCACTCATTAACAGGCCACTGATGCTAATTTGTTATGATTTAAGGGTTATAAAACTGGCTTTAAGACTCTCAGTAAACTAAATTAGGTTCCTCTTTTCATCAAGGTTTTAACTATTCTTTTTTTTTTTTATAATTTTATTTATTTATTTATTTGAGAGCGACAGACACAGAGAGAAAGACAGATAGAGGGAGAGAGAGAGAATGGGCACGCCAGGGCTTCCAGCCTCTACAAACGAACTCCAGACACGTGCGCCCCCTTGTGCATCTGGCTAACGTGGGACCTGGGGAACCGAGCCTCGAACCGGGGTCCTTAGGCTTCACAGGCAAGCGCTTAACCGCTAAGCCATCTCTCCAGCCCTTAACTATTCTTAAGATAAAGGCTCACATAGAAGTGATTAATTTCCAAAGGTGAAGTACCCATACCTAAAAACATTGTGACTTTAAAGATAGCTTCTGCATTATTTATGCTAATTCTATTAAATGGTCATAACTAGGTTTAATCACTTAGGTTTAAGTGATTTAATTTCAGTAATGATAACCTTCATCTTCCTGGGATATGTTGGGACAGCTTGCTTAAGCTTTATCAAATTTAAGTCATGGGTAATACATAAAATTGTTTTATGTTAATAAAAGTTTCTGTGGTACATAAAATCAATAGCTAACAAGTTTAAGCCAAAATCATGGGTTATCAAATAATATTTTTTCTTTCAAAAAGATTTATCAAGGGTTATATTAAAATTTAGCTAGCTGTTTTGTTTTGAAATTTTTATTAAGCTCTATTGTTCTGTTTCCAATGTTCCCTGGGTAATTTGTACCAACACAGGTATCTAAACTAATCAAGAATGTTTTCAAACACAGGTGTTAAGAATTTCTAGGTTAAATGAATTATTCTGCAAATCAATTGGTACTGCTTTCAAAACTGGTAACAGGTTCTGCCTATATTTATAAATATTAAATATTTAAAATGTGGGCTGGAGAGATGGCTTAGCGGTTAAGCGCTTGCCTGTGAAGCCTAAGGACCCCGGTTCGAGGCTCGGTTCCCCAGGTCCCACGTTAGCCAGATGCACAAGGGGGCGCATGCGTCTGGAGTTCAGTTGCAGTGGCTGGAAGCCCTGGCGCGCCCATTCTCTCTCTCTCCCTCTACCTGTCTTTCTCTCTCTGTCTGTCGCTCTCAAATAAATAAATAAATAAAAATATTTTAAAATGTGAAATATCTGTAAGTATTAGATACTTAAAATATGAGATGTGTCTACTTTCTATACCTCATATATAAGGCTTATGCTACTATAGTACAACTAAAATTTTAAAGATAGGATAATCAAACTCTCAAGTCTCAATTACAAAAACAAAAGGGGGAATCCTTATCCCCACATGACCAACTAAAAAAGGCATTATTTACTCTAAATAAATTTTTCTAAAGAAGATAAACTATTATCCCCTTTTCAAAAACACTGGTCTTCATCCATTACCTACAGTTCTCTCTGGGTCAGATGGACAGAACAGCTTGTTTTGGCCCACTAACCAGAGCTTAATTGTCACCCTATTGCCCTTTCTAAAAATTGGGGTCCTTGACCCCCTCCCAACTAAATCCATATTAAAAATGGTCTTCACCCTGCTAAACCAAATGGCTCCCTCCCTTGTGGAGGATTTCTGGCTTTGCCCCTGATCTGGGACTCCCCGGCCACTTGCAGTAGTCACCAATGATGCCCATACTAACCCCCCCTCAAAAAAATTTTGCTCAGACACCTTCCCCATCCCCATCAAGCTTTTCCCAGTGTCTCCTTCTGGAACTTGTATTTGGGCCCTGCCTTCCCCTAAAGTTAACAGAGGCGGATGGCCTACAAAACAGGAGAGGACTAGACCTATTAATGGCCGAAAAGGGAGGCATATGCTTTTTTTCTTTTTTAAACAGGAAAAATGCTGTTTCTATGCCAATAGATCAGGAATTGTTCAAGACAAGATCAAAAGACTTCAAGAGGACCTGGAGAAGAGATGGTGGGACCTTCAAGACAACCCACTGTGGACAGGCTTACATGGCTTCTTACCCTACCTCCTCCCTCTACTTGGGCCCCTCCTTCTCCTCCTCCTTATCCTCACTGTCAGGCCTTGTGTAATTAACAAAATTACACAATTCATTCACCAGTGACTAGAGGTAACAAAACTCCATCAGGTTGAGATATATTACCACAGGCTGGCAACTCAGGAATTAAGTTTCTCAGATGACCCACTGCCACCTCCTCTGCCCTCCATGTGACTAATGACAGGTAAGATCTCAGACTGACTAAGACAACTTCAGACAGGCCATGGAGTGGGTTCTCAGTGAGCTAAACACATGGTACCCAGTGACGGGTAAGATCCTCAGATGGGGACAACTAAGACAGGGCCATGGTGACTAATGCTCTTACAAAAACAAATGGGGTTGATGCTGGGCCTTGAGAGTCCCGGGTGTGAGGCCTAGTGGAACTTCCTGAGCCTAGATAAAGTTTGGCGATCTGCCTCTGGCCAGCTATGACTCAGCATGACACCTAAGGGCCTCTGGCCTGCTATTTCTGCGTAGGAGTTAGAATTCCCGCATGTGCGCGCGCACGTGCTTGGAACCAATCATCTCAAAAGTCACAGTTTACTATTGGCCCTTACCTCTCCCCCCATTCTAAAATCTCCATCCTCGTTTCCAACATTATATAAGTAACTGCCTGTAACAATAAAGTAAGTTCCTGCTTTGACAAGACTCCTGGCTTGGTGGTGTGTTCTTTGCTGTTGACACTCATCCTCCTCCTCAAACCCTTGGGAGGAATCAGCGGGCCTGGTCCTCCCTCAGTACTATCCTCCCTCAGCACTACCCACCGGGGGGAGCCCAGCAGATCTTGAACAAAATCCTTGCAAACCAAATCCAACAACACATCAAAAGCATTATCCACTTTGATTAAGTAGGACTCATCCCAGGAATGCGGGGGTGGTTCAACATATGGAAATCTGTCAATATAATACACCATATAAACAAGGTTAAACACAAAAACCACATGATCATTTTGATAGATGCAGAAAAGGCCTTTGACAAGATACAACATCACTTCATGATCAAAACATTGGAGAGAATTGGCATGATCAGTTTATATCTTAGCACAATAAAGGTTATATACAAAGCTCCTAAAGCCCAAATAGTACTTAATGGGGAGTGACTGGAGGAATTCCCATTGAAATCAAGAACAAGACTGGGTGTCCACTCTCCCCTCTGCTCTTCAATATAGTACTGGAAGTCCTAGCTCAAGCAATAAGACAGGAGGAAGAAATAAAAGGGATACAACTTGGAAAGGAAGAAGTTAAGTTAGCTCTATTCACTCAGGACATGATTCTATACATGAGAGACTCCATCCTAAAACTCTTGAAGATGATTAACTCCTTTAGCAAAGTAGCAGAATACAAAATCAATGCACAAAAATCAGTAGACGTTCTATATGCAAATGACAAAGATACAGAGAAAGAAATAAGGGACATGGTCCCATTTTCAATAGCAACAAAAAAATAAAATACCTTGGAATAATGTTAAACAAGGAAGTGAAAGATCTATACAATGAACACATAAAAACACTCAAAAAAGAAATTGAAGAAGACTTGAGAAAATGGAAAGACCTCCCATGCTCCTGGATAGGCAGAATTAACATTGTGAAATGGCAATCCTACCAAAGGCAATATACAGATTTAATGCAATTCCAATTAAAATCCCAACATTGTTCTTCACAGAAATAGAAAAAATGATCTCAAAATTCATATGGAAAGGGAGAAGGCCTCGAATATCCAAGCATATCCTCAGCATAAAAAATACCTCTGGAGGCATCACCATACCTGATCTAAAGCTATATTACAAAGCCATAGTGATAAAAGCAGCATGATATTGGCATAAAAGCAGGCATATAGACCAATGGAATAGATAGAATTGAGGACCTGGACTTTGGGTCAAGCATCTACAGCTCCTTGATATTTGACAAAGGCCTTAACAATACAGTTTGGGAGCATCTGCTGGACAAACTGGATAACCATATACAAGGAATTGAAACTTGATCCACACATCTCACCATGTATAACACTCAAGTCCAAATGTATCAAAGACCTCAACATAAGACTGGAAACTTGGCTACTACTAGAAAAAAATATAGGAGGAAGTTTCATGATATAGGAATGGAAAAAGACTTCCTGAACAAAACCCCAGTAGCATAGGATCTTAAATAATCACTCAACCAATGGGATCACATGAAACTGGGGAGTTTCTTCACAGAGAAACATACAATAAGTAGAGCCAATAGATTATTCACAGAATGGGAGAAAATATTTGCTGAATATCCAACTGACAGAGGCCTAATCTCTAGAATCTACAAAGAACTCAAAAACCTACACAATAAAAAGTCAAACAACCCACTCACAAAATGAGGCAAAGAGCTGGACAGGCAGTTCACAGAGGAAGAAATACAAATGGCAAACACACACTTAAGAAAATGTTCATCATCCCTAATCATCAGGGAAATGCAAATCAAAACAACTATGAGATTCCACCTTAGCCCAGTAAGGATAGCAAACATCAAAAAATCAAATGAAAATAAATGCTGGTGAGGATGTGGAGAAATAGGAACCCTCATCGACTGTAGGTGGGAATGTAAGATGGTACAACCACTTTGGAAAGCAATATGGAGACTCCTAAAAAAGCTGACTATAGATTTACCAACAGACCCAGTTATACCCTTACTGGGCATTTACCCTAAAATCTTCAAGCCTCAGTCCAGAGAGATTTGCTTAGCCATGTTTATAGTGGCTCAACTTGTAATAGCTAAGAGCTGGAATCAACCTGCATGTCCATCACTAGAAGAATGGATAACTAAAATGTGGTATATCTACACAATGGAATTCTACACAGCAGTAAGAAAAAAATGAAACAATGAAATATGAAGAAAAATGGTTGAACTTGATCAGATCATTCTCAGTGAACTAACCCAATCACAGAAAGATAATCACCACATAGTGTCACTCATCTACCTAACCTGAATCTACCCATGATGACATACCCAGCAAGCATCTCGAGGACTGGACAATAGAGTGGGTGGGAAGTGAGGGGAGGGCAAAAGAGGGAGCGGGGCACAAATCAAGACCTAAACAGCAATGGTACCACAAAATTCTACATCCTAAAAGGCAGACCAAATGGTGGAACCTTCACCAGGCTCTTAGAGGGAACACCTGAATCACAAGGCTTGAGAGGAGGGTACAATGAAGACTGACCTTAATCTTCTACAGCTTCTCTCTCTCCCTCTCTCTCTCTCTCTCTCTCTCTCTCTCTCTCTCTCTCTTTTCTCTAACTCTTTTATATTACTTATCTTTTTCTTCCTTCTCTTCGTGGGCACTGACCTGTAATTCCCAGTACCAGCAGGTGGCTATCATCCACAATGAGCTGTTGATCAGAGAGACCTCTAAGGTTTCCTAAAAGAATGACAAATTTCTGTCAGAGTACTGGATGACCTACCAAAGGTAAGTGTTAAGACCCTACTGCTGAAGACATCATATGCAGTTGACATGTAACATGGAGTGACATGGCTGGAAGCTGGAAGAGAGTCAGTCCCCAGAAAGTCAGCACATCTAGTGCCAGAAGGTGCTACATGGGAGACTGGGGAAACATGAACAGTATCTGTCCAAGCAACTCATGGTCTAACCTACTTAACAGCAAATAACCTGTTGTGATGCTCACACAAGTGCAACAGTGGCACATAGCATGGTGGGAAACCAATTGCTCTTGATTTGGCTAAATGATCTGCTCAGTGGAATGGAACCCATAGCTGGAGCTGGGAACCAAGTCAGAACCATTTCCAAACATGAGCCCATTCTCCATTATCAAGCTCCCACCAATTGTGGGCTATAGGAGGATCCTACACCTATTAAATTCTCATTAAAAAAATAAAGGTTATCCCATTAATCTGGTGCTAACTTTACTTTCCATAGGAGAATCTGCTTCTCTTTTCCAGATAGATGCAGATCCTAAGGAGAGAACCACCCCATCATACCTCAAAAGGACCCCAGCTGAAACTAAGAATAATTAGAGAAAGAAGCAAGGGTGCTGTACTCTTGGTGAACCTGGTACCAGCACAAGGGTGAAGGAGATCAACACACCGAGAACAATCAACTCCTACCAAATCAGATATCCAGAGACACAGAGGCTCCCAAGACCTCATCACTGAAGCAGACCTAAAATGAACCCAACATGGCTCAAGGAAATTTTGTGGATGAGGTGTCAAAAGAATGTCAGAGCCACACGTTGGGTCATGATACCCAGAGACATTTCCTCCTACCCATAACTGAGGGCTAACTCCACAATGCATGACCCATATACCTCAACAAGGAGGGGCCAGGGGGACGGAGTAGGATAGGGAGGAGGCTAACAGTGGTACCAACTTGACTGTATTCGCTGAGTACAAAACTAATAAATATAATAAAAATAAAACATACATAAAATTAAAAAATAAAGTGGAAAAAGTTTGATCATCTTCAGCAAATCTGGCAAGATCAATGTTTTTACTTAGCTCCCTTTTCAATTCATTTATATTTTCCTCATGAGCATTATAATTGGAGGGCACCATCTTTCTTCCCTGAAGACTGATGAGAAGGTACTTTAAGGAGTAGAAGGGTTTTTGAGCATGCTTATAATTAGTTGACATCTAGTAGTGTTTTGGTTTAAATCTTGAATGCCTTTCAAAGGCACATTTGTAAAGGGTGGGTCCCCAGCCTGTGGAGTTAATGGCAGCTGGCATAAACTTCATGTACTGAGGTCAGGTGGACAAGGAGGATTGCAAGCTTAGAGCCTTTCTGTTTCTCTTTCACTAGCAGGACACCATGAGGTGAACTGCTTCTTTCAAAAGTGACCCAACTAAGGCATAATGCTTTACCACAGGCACAGCCAAACTATACCATTACTCACACTATTATGAAGTGATCTGTATGAGGCATTTGTCATAACTAAAGTGCTAAAGTAAATAGTTGCAGATGTCTATTGGTATGTTTGTGTGACTAGTTCCACATATACCTTTGATGCCAAAATCCCGTTGTGTTGAGGTCTCCTGTATAAAATGGCACAGTATTTGCATATAATCTAAATATATATTTCTGCATACTTTAAATCATCTCTAAATTAAAATCAGTGGGTCACAGAAAAAAAAAAAATCCCATGAAAGTAGGTAAGTAGTTGGAAAGGAGGAGTTAAGCAGAAATGGGAGGAGAATACTAGAGGGTAATGGGAGGCGAATACAACCAAAACATAGTATATAAATATATAAAATTTCCAATAAATAAATACATTTGCCTGGCGTGGTAGTGCATCTCTTTAATCCCAACATTTGGGAGGCAGGGTTCAAGGCCAGCCTGGGGCTACAGAGTGAGTTCCAAGTCAGAATGGGCTAGAGTGAGACCAATTCTTAAAAAGAATAAAATAAATTTAAGAAGTTTTAAGGCAAAATAAAAACATTAAAAACAAAAGAACCTTCTAGTATTACAAAATTCAATTTTTAACATAAAGTGCCATGCTATATTTTACCTATTAGTTGCTTAATTATTCCCTTTTCACAAAGATCCTTGTTTACAGTCTCATCTTCAAGATAAACCATGGCTCTCACGAGTCTTAAAGTATAACGCATCTGGGCAAACTTGTTGCCACGGCCACCGGTACCATGAAAACTGTTACCATGACTAAAGAAGGGATCTGTGGAGAAAAATTAATAATTTATTATAAGAACCCTAAAATAAGTAAAATAACAGATTATGTATTTTACATATCTACAAATTTAAACATGTTAAAATTTTGTTATGTTTGTTTTGCTTTTCTTTCAGAAATAAAAAACGATCCCTTGTCACTCCTCTCTATATCCTTACAATGGAAATAACTGTTTTAGAATTTACTCATGAGCCTGGGGAGACAGTTTAGCAGTTTGCTGTGCAAGTGTAAATACCTGAGTTCAGATCCCCAGAACCTATGTAAAGGTGGATGTTGTGGCATTAGGTCTGCAATCCAGCATGATTACAGTGAGAACGGTGGTGGAGCCAGGAGAAGCTCACGAGTCAGCTAGCCTGGCGAACACAGTGTGGTGAACTATGGGCCTTGCCTCAAAACGAGGAAGGCAAGACTGACAACTGAGGTTGTCCTCTGTCCTCCATATGTGCACTATGCAAGTATATGCCTGAATATATACACGCATACACACATACACACATACACAAGCCAAACAAAAATTTACTCAAATGCATCATTTTCTTTCTTTTGCAGGATTCTTCTGTTAGCAAATGTTATAGATTTAAAATTATTCATTGTCAGGCTGCAGAGATGGCTTAGTGGTTAAGGCACTTCCCTGCAAAGCCAAAGGAGCCAGGTTTGATTCCCTAATACCCATGTAAAACCAGGTGCATAAGGTGGCACATACATCTGAAGTTTGTCTTCAGTGGCTAGAGGACATGGCACACCCGTTCTTTCTCTTTCCCTTGATCTCTCAAATAAATAAAATATTAAAAAAAATTATCCATTGTTGGGCTTAAGTGTTATGGTGCTTGCCTGTGAAGCCTAAAGATCCAGGTTTGATTCCCCAGTTCCCATATAAACCAAATGCAGTGGCACATGTATCTGGAGTTCATTTCCAGTGGCTAGAGGCCCTTGCACACCAATTCTCTCTATCTCTCAAATAAATTAATAAAGAATTAAAAAAATTATCCATTGTCCATAAGTAGATCTAGATTTTTTTTCTATTTTTCTATTTTTTTGTCTTCTTCTGGGTTTCAAGGTAGGGTCTCCCTTTATTACAGCCTGTCGTGGAACTGCCTTCCCTCCAGGGTGCTGGAATTAAAGGCATGCACCACCACAGCCAGCTACATCATTTTTAAAATTTCCTTCAGCATTCATTTTATAAGGAATTACACAGTTTATCCATTCTTCAGTACTGCCTCAGTGAACTTTCTGGTTTATGTCTTCCTCTTCCCACTGAGACTTTCTCCAAATGACACCACCTCACTCAGGCATGCTCCTTGAAGCTTCTGAAAGTCACCAACTAGATACAATGTGTAAGATGAAATTTATTTTTTGCCAAGCCTGTTAAGTGGGAAATGGTCATTTAATTTTGTCTTAATCTCCATTTCCTTATTACAACTTGGGTTTGACATTTTAAGTTGTTTTTAGAAAATTTGAAATTTTCTGTGTCACTTGGAAATTCCTACCTTTTGTATGTCTGTTGCCTTAATTTTCTTTCTGTTGATATACAAAGAGTTCTTTAATTCTAGTTTAAAATTTTTTTAACATGTGTATGATGTATATGCTTGTAGGAATGGGAGGTGTGTGTGTAAGAATGTAGAGGTCAGAGTTTGATGTCAGGTGTCTTCCTCATTGCTTTCCACTATATTTACGGAAACAGATTCTCTCACCTGAGCTCAGAGCTCACTAACTTGGCTAGTCTAGCTAGCCAGCTTGCACCAGGGTTCTCCTATCTCTGCTTCCTGAGCTCTGGGATTAAAAGTGGGGTATCATGCCCAACTAGGCTTTGACATGGGTCAAAAGTGCTTTATCCACTGAGCCATTTTCCCAGCCTCTTGCTTTAATATCTCTAACATAATTATTTTTCTTGTTATTTTAATGTAGTTAATTTTACTAGGCTCTACAAATCTTGTATATCCACCTCCTACTTTATTGGTAGGACTAAATAATAATACTTGCAGAGTTCAAGGCCAAGCATACAGTAGGCACTCACTAACTGTTAGCTATTTGTCTTCCTTTTATTGGACAGTGTTTTTCCTTCTGTTTTTAGTCTTCTGTAAACATAAATGATAAAGGATAGTCATAATTGTTTTAGTAATTTAACAAGATTAAGTTTAATAAACTCAATATATTAGAATAAAAAGGGCTAAAAATCTTAACTCCCTCCCCTATTTTAGAGATAGGTTCTCATTATGTTGCTGGGACTGTCCTTAAATTCATGAGCTCAAAAGGTACTCATCCTCCTAAGTAGCTGGGACTAAGTATGCACTACTAGGCATGGCTGGTCTTAATCTAGTGTAAAAGCATCCTAAAAATTACTTTAGCCAAGTGTGGTGGTGAATACCTATAATCCAGCACTCAGGAGGTAGAGGCATGAGAACCGTGAATTAGAGGGAAGCCCAAAATACAT
This sequence comes from Jaculus jaculus, assembly GCF_020740685.1. Taxonomy (NCBI): domain Eukaryota; kingdom Metazoa; phylum Chordata; class Mammalia; order Rodentia; family Dipodidae; genus Jaculus; species Jaculus jaculus. The sequence continues at coordinate 59,054,989 of NC_059111.1, read as the reverse complement.
AATAAGATCCCATTTCACAAAAATATTTCCAAAGGAAAATTATTATCAGAAAACAAATAGTATTATTCCGAATAAATTTTTAAGCATATATTTATTTTCTTTCTTTGGCAGACTACATATGGAGTCATTACTTCTAGTTAGAGATCTAGATTTTAAGCTCTATAAAGTTATACAAGGATTTTTATTAATTTTAAACACAAAAACACTTTTCAGCAACTGAAATAATATCTGGAACCTTGCAGACATTCAAGAAGCATTTGTTGCATGAATATATTAAAATACTGTCCAGGTGCTCGCTTCGGCAGCACATATACTAAGATTGGAACGATACAGAGATTAGCATGGCTCCTGCGCAAGGATGACAGGCAGATTCGTGAAGCGTTCCATATTTTTAGAATGGAATTTCAAAGGAGAAAGTGTGTGTGGGGGGGAGGGAATTACCACGGAATTTTTTTTTATAATCATGGAAAATGCTAATAAAAATTAAAAAAATAAAAACAAAAAATAAAATACTGTCCAGATTTATTTCCTTCCTGAATATAGTTTTTATGTAGACTTTATAATAAAAGAATGTAAATCAGATTACATGGTTTTAGAAGACGTTTATTAACTATTGTTTACATCTAATTTTGAAATCCCAGGGCTTTTTAAAAGATATAAATAAACTAACAGGAAGACTCATCTAGGGGTGTGTGTGTGTGTGTGTGTGTGTAATGTGATGCATTCAAATGTACCCCTTGGGCAGCAAGGGATGCTCATCTGTGATGGCTGGAGTGGGACATAGGTTGTCCTGGTTCATTCATTGTTTTTCCACCTGTCCTTATTTTAAGCCAGAATCCCTTTTTACTGATTCCACTAACTGCAGAGCTGGAGAAGCTCTGAAGATTCTTGGGTCTCTGCTCCTTTCCAGACTAGGGTTACAGGCACATGTGGCCATGCCAAACTGTTTTCTGTGGGGTCTGGAGTCTCAGGATCCCTCTGGTCCTCATGTTTGTGCATGGGCCATCTCTAAGGTCCCAAATCTAGATTTTTATTTCTCTTCACTAACTTTTTAATTTTTAATTTGTACAATTTGAGAGTTCAGTTGCATTACAAAGATTCACATTTCACAGGAATCCTGAATTGTCACTTACCCTCAATCTCACACCATTCCATAAAAGCAAGGACACGATTATTTCCCTGACATGACATGTACTCCTCGATCAACAGAGGAGCCACGGATGAGAGTGTGGCAATGGCGTGTAGCTGTAATTCTTCATAATGGGCTGCAGACCATTCAACGATTTTGAGTTTCTCAGGCTTTTTTACATAGGAAAGCAAAGCCAAAATAACTTTGCCATCAATTAACAGCTATAAGAAAGAGCAAAAGATACTTTGTTAAAAGCATAATTAAAATACCTATTTAATTTACCAAAAGTGAAGACTTCAAATTTGGTATTAATACTTTTAAAGTATTTTATTAATATTTTTAAATATCCCTTTCCAACCCATATCATCCAAAACTTACAAAGACAAAAAAGGAAAAATAAAAGAAAACAAAAAATCCACCTAAACAACAAGAACAGTTGGTTATGATCCCCTATTCTAGGCATGAACGCTTTAGCTAACAAGAATAGAAAATATATGTTAAGTTTTGTTTGTGCTATTTACATATTTACTAGCTTCTGCATACAATAAAACCATTAAGAAATGTTGGTGCCAATAAATAGGTAGCATTTCCTTTCTAACTCCCTTCTTTCCTTTTTTTAAAAAATATTTTATTTTTATTTATCTATTTACGAGAGAGAATGAGAATGGGTGTGCCAGGGCCTCTTGCCAACTGCAAATGCACTTCACATGCATATGTCACCATATGAATCTGGTTTACATGGGCTCTGGGAATTAAACCTGGGTTCTTAGGCTTTGCAGGCAAGCACCTTAACCACTAAGCCATCTTCTTTTCTTTGTATTCTTTTATTAGTAGTCCTGGGGATCAGAACAGACCTGTATGCTATTCTACATTGACTTTCAGCTCCAAAGAAACATTTGTAGAATCTGCTGTGTGCAAAAAACACAAATTGGATTTTAAGTAATGACTGCAACAAATATATATATATTTTAATTTTTATTAACATTTTCCATGATTATAAAATATATCCCATGGTAATTCCCTCCCTCCCCACCTCCATACTTTCCCCTTTGAAATTCCATTCTCCATCATATTACCTCCCCATTACAATCATTGTAATTACATATATACAATATCAACCTATTAAGTATCCTCCTCCCTTCCTTTCTCTACCCTTTATGTCTCCTTTTTACCTTACTGGCCTCCTGCAACAAATATTTAAATATGTAGAATACAACTTGTGCATTTTATCAAATGAACGTCGGTAACAGGCCACGCTTAATCACATATCTTAAGGTTAAAAGTTTTGTTATATGATGGAGAATGGAATTTCAAAGGGGAAAGTGTGGGGGGGGAGGGAGGGAATTACCATGGGATATTTTTTTATAATCATGGAAAATGCTAATAAAAAATTTAAAAAATTTTAAAAAATTTTAAAAAATTGTTTTTTTCTGCAGTAGGGTCTCACTCTAACCCAGGCTGACATGGCATTTACTCTGTAGTCCCACGCTGGCCGTGAACTCACAGTGATCCTTCAACCTCTGCCTCCCAAGTGCTGGGATTGAAGGCATGTGCCACCATGCCCAGCTAAGGTTTTAAAATTTTACTGAATCAGAATTTCAATAAAAATAAAATACACAGCTAATGTAAAGTCACTATTAGTTAATACAGCCATTCTCGATTGATGCATATTTATAGTTCACAAGAGTCTATAATGCTATGTCATAATAAACTAAGTTTCTATTAATTTGGCATCATTCTATATTTTTCCCAATTATAATTATGAATTTAGAGGTTTTTTTTTTTTGGTTTTTTGAGGTAGAGTCTAACTCTTGCCCAGGCTGACCTAGGATTCACTCTGTATTCTCAGGGTGGCCTTGAACTCACAGTGTTCCTTCTACCTCTGCCTCCCAAGTGTTGGGATTAAAGGCATGTACCACCACACCTGGCTTAGAAAAATTTCTAACTAGCTCAGTAGTGTGTCAGTCAATGGTTTATATGAAAAGAGAGCAATATTTGGAGTAGAGAAAGTAAGAATAAGTATTAATTGTAGCATTGTTGTGAAGATTAAGTGTAGATTTTAATTAATTATTTATTTATTTGAGAGAATGAGAGAGAAAGAGACAGATGGCAAGGGGGGAATGGGTGCACCAGGGCCTTCAGCCACTGAAAACAAACTCCAGAAGCATGCACCACCTTGTGCATCTGGCTTACATGGGTCCTGGGGAATCAAACTGAGGTCCTTTGGCATTGCAGGCAAGTGCCTACACTGCTAAGCCATCTCTCCAGCCTGTGGATAATATTTTTGAAACATTCTGGATTATAAGTGATAGGGTACATATTCATTATCAACATTACTATGGGACTAACATATGTGGTATGAAATAAATTCCATTGCCGACAAAGTACTTCATAACTTTTGGTTTATAAACTATAGAATAAATTTCATCACGTTTATATTTATTATTTTAACATAGAATCATATCCTTTAATCATATATTATATTTCATGGAATAACTTTTCTATTTGGCACTTCAAAAATACCTAAGTTTTATATGTTATATGTCTTGATACAAATGATAAAATTATAACTTAAAAGTGACTTGTCTTATTCTGAGCATTTTTGTTTTTCAAGGTAGAGTCTTACTCTAGTTCAGGCTGACCTGGAATTCACTAATCCTTGAGCTCTTGGAGATCCTCCTACCTCTGCCTCCTGAGTGTCGGGACTAAAGGCGTGTGCCACCATGCCTGGCTTTCTGAGCATTTTTTATTTTTATATTTTTGGGAGGGGTTTTCAAGGTAGGGTCTTGCTCTAGCCCGGTTTGACCTGGAATTCACAGCAATCCTCCTACTTCTGCCTCCCAGGTGCTGGGATTAAAGGCATGCGCTGCCATGCCCGGCCTTATTCTGAGCATTTGTAATATACATATTCTTCAATATGACATTACTGACATTACCTAGTTTTGCTGAGCTCATTTAAATCCTGATAGCAGTTTCATATATTTAAGTATATCTGGGTTTTAGAGAAACTAAAAAACCTGCTCAAGATCATGGTCCTAGAAAGTGGCAGCACTGGAATACTGACTGACTATAGGCCTAACCACCATGCATCCTACCTTTTAGTTTATTAGTAATGAGCCTGAGAGAATAAAACTTCACATTTTCATGAAAAGAAATAGAACATCGTAGAGTTTTAGACGAAAAGGAAGTTTCACTAAGCGCAGTGACTAACTAAGCTGATGGACTTGTTGGTAATATCCTTTTGCTAACACTATAGTTTACAGAGGTTTCATTTCAATCCTGTGAGGACAGAAGAGACCTCTTTACGTTACAAGAGAGAAAATGAACCTCAGGAAGTGTAGGAGATTTTGCCACATAGTAGGTGACAAGTCAGAAGTGAAATTCCAGTGTTCTTCAAATTTTATCATGTGGTTATATAGGAAATAAAGTATCAAGATGAGTTCTAGTAGATCTGTGAGGACAAAAGCAGGTACATAAGGGCTTGAAATTGGTACCACAGACGTTGGCAATTCCCTTCATCTTTAAATCACACCTTATCTTTATGATCAGAGGAGACTAAGAGGCTGGTTGTGAGCGCTGTTGGCTGGGGTGCAATGCTCATCTAGCATGTTCAAGGCTGTGGGTTCAATTCTGAGCATCTAAAAAAATAGGCTATATATGATGAACTTGTGTGAACTGCTTTTGTTTTAGGTACCCATAGTTAAGAAATAGGATTAGGGCTGGAGAGATGGCTTAGCGGTTAAGCGCTTGCCTGTGAAGCCTAAAGACCCCGGTTCGAGGCTCGGTTCCCCAGGTCCCACGTTAGCCAGATGCACAAAGGGGGCGCACGCGTCTGGAGTTCGTTTGCAGAGGCTGGAAGCCCTGGCATGCCCATTCTCTCTCTCTCCCTCTATCTGTCTTTCTCTCTGTGTCTGTCGCTCTCAAATAAATAAATAAAAACTTAAAAAAAAAAAAAAGAAGAAATAGGATTATATTAGTAGTGTCTACTCTTCTTTGACTTATGTGTTTTAAACTTAGGTAGTTCATGGTTCATAAGCAGATAAGCAAAAGACATTTTTACCGACAAGTGTCTTAACTGCTGAGCCATTTCTCCAGCCCCAAAAGACATTTTTAGAAGCTGAACTATAAGCTTATAGTCTGCTACTTTCTATGGTACAGATATGGGTTTGTTGAAAGACTTTGCAATCATGACTTTAAAAATATTATATTACAGGGCTGAAGAGATAGCTTAGTGGTTAAGGTGCTTGCCTGCAAGGCCTAAGGACCTAGGTTTAATTCTCCAGGTCCCACGTAAACCAGATGCACATGGTGGCACATGTGTTTGCAGTTTGTTTGCAGTGGCCAGAGGCCCTGGTGCACCTATTCTCTCTCATTCTTTCTCACACGCTCTCTGCCTCTAATAAATAAAAATAAATTTAAAAAACAGTAAACACTTTAAAAATATTATAGTACAAAATGAGATTATTTAATTTTCCACTTTGATTATTCTTTACCTGTACAGTTGGTAAATCTTTACTTAAGATCACAATTATATTGAATAACAACTTCTTCAACTCAAAATCTTCGTAAGAATTAGAAAGCTTAAGACCTTTTACCAAAGGATTTTGACTTTTAACTGTGAGGGGGAAAGAAAGTAAAATTAAAGCTAAAATGATATACAGGATTCACCAAGACACTTAAAAATTTTTGAGTGTTATGATTTTTACCTTCATTAAAAGTTGCAAATAGGATCAAATCTCTGGTAAAGCCACATTCCTAAAATAAATGCATAAACAAGTAGAAAGATGAATTAGTTAGAAAGGAAATTACAAATGTCCACATTTACCTATTGTTTGTTTTTATCACATATCCCTTCTATAATTCAGTTACATTCATTAAGAAAATAAAAGTACATAGCTAGATAGGCTTGTAAATTTTTTTTATTTGAGAGAGAGAGATCAAGAGAAAGAGAATGGGTATGCCAGGGCCTCCAGCCATCATAAATGAACTGCAGATACATGTGCCACTATGTACATCTGGCTTACATGGGTACTGGGGAATCAAACCTGGGTCCTTAGGCATCACAAGCAAGCACCTTAACCACTAAGCTATCTCTCCAGTCCCATTTTTTTAAATAAGATCTCATGTAGCCCAGGCTGGCTTTGAACCTGCTATGTAGCTGAGGATGACCTTGTACTTCTGACTCTCCTGCTTCAACCTCCTGGCATGCTGAAATTATAGGCATGTTTCCCAATGGTTCATACAGTGCTGGGGACTGAACCCACAGCATAGTGCATGCCAGTCAAACATTCTACCAACTGAGTTACATCTCCAGCCCTGTAATTATTTTTTTCCAGCCACATACATTTTGTATTTTTTTAAAAGATTTTTATTTATTTATTTATTTATTTATTTATTTATTTACAACAGAGCGGGGTGGGGGGAGAATGAGAATGGGCGCATCAGGGCCTCTAGCCACTGCAAAAGAACTCCAGAAGCACGTGCCACCATGTACATCTGGCTTACATGGGGACCTGGAGAATCCAACCTGGGTCTTTAGGCTTCGCAGGCATGTGCCTTAACAGCTAAACCATCTCCCCAGGCCAAATTTTGTATTTTACTGAGCTAAGTTATCTGGATTACATGTTTAAGTAAAAGTTTCATTTCTACAAAATCATCACAATATAAACATTATAAAGAAACACCTAGACATTTCTTTTTTTGTGGCTTTTCAAGATAGGGTCTCACAATTGCCCAGGAACTTACCTTTGCTTCCCTTTAATCTCTGGGATTAAAGGCATGTGCCACCACACCTGGCTCACCTAGACATTTCTGACAAATCTCAGCTCTAAATATTTAAATGAAATGCTCCAAAAGGTAAAACTATTCATCATTCCTTGAGCCCAGGAACTATACATTCCTTTGGTAACACAGCCCTGTAATTTACTTAATTTTCAACTTGTTTCTGAAGTGTCTAAAAAGTAATTTATATTATCCTGTGAAAATTTTAGAAGATATTTAATTTAAAGTTTAATAAGAACCCCAAACATGAGCCTACACATTACTTCTATAACTTATTATCTGTACCTTTTAATAATAAAATAAGGAGGAGAAGTCAATGATTTTAATAGTTTTTCTTTACAATCCCATCTTTACCTCATCCATTCTCATTATATCAAAAAACAGTGGGTAAGAGAGATGGATTAGTGGTTAAGTTGCTTGCCTGTGAAGCCCAGGACCCATGTAAGGTGGCACATGCGTCTGGAGTTCACCTGCAGTGGCTGGGGGCCCTGATTAGCCCATTCTCTTTCTATCTGCCTCTTTCTCTCTCTCAAATGGTTAAATAAAGCGGGAAAAAAAAAAAAAGTCAGACATGGTGGCTCACATTCTGAAATCCCAGCATTCAGGAGGCTGAGGTAAATAAGATAATTTTAATGACTTTAAGGCCAGGTTGGTGGGCTAAAGTGAAACCTGCCTCAAAATAACAACAAAAATAAGGTCAAGATATAATAAGATAGTTCTACTTAATATGAAAAGCTACAGGGAATGATCTGAGCTGCAAACACTTCAGCATGACAGAATTCATTCCTGACAGACAACCTGACTGGACTTTGTACCTTAAGGAAAGGGATAAACACTAGGCTTTTGAGTTCACAGCATTATTTCTCTTTAGGATCCATATGGTCTGTGTTTTAATAATGTGAAAATGTTATTTTTAAATTTATACTTATGAAATCACATGAATGTCTGCAATGATAACAAGGAACATTTACCAGGCTCTGCCAGAAAACCATAAAGGTGGACCTACATGTTGCTGACTTACCTATAGAGGACTGCTTTCCCCTGGCACAGTATGAATTCCATAACTCTTTGTAGGCCATTTGATATACACTGACAGGAGATTGGGGCATTCATAATTGTCCCTTAAGTACAATTTAGAAAGTAATATGGCTGGTGTGTGATTATTGTTGCCAAATATCTCTATTTTAGGATTTTAATCATTCAGTGATTTGTCTTTTACATTACAAAACGTGGCATGCTCAGCTTCTGATATGGCTGAGTAGTTCTAATAAAACAGTTGTAAACTTCAAATAAAACATAAAAGTATCGATCTTATAGCTCAGAGCAACCAGGCAATGGAAGAAAGGGCTTTTGAAGAGGACTAAAAAACAATTCACTATGTGAATTCACACTTCAACCCCTTTTAAAAATGGCTTTTAGGGCTGGAGGGATGGCATAGTGCTTAAGGCGTTTGCCTGCAAAGCCAAAGGGTCTTGGTTTGATTCCCCAGGACCCACGTTAGCCACATGTATAAGAGGGTACACATATCTGGAGTTTGCAGTGGCTAGAGGCCCTGGTGTACTTGTTCTCTCTCTCCCTCTTTGTCTGTCAAATAAATAAATAAATAAAAATAAAATACTTTAAAATGGTTTTTAGCTTGTTAATTAGGCTCTATTATGTACCTTGTATGGATACTAAAATTCTGAGCAAACCTGTGGTTGAAATGTACCAAACAATGGGAGGACAGAGGCAACCGTGGCCACTACAGAATGAAGGGTAAAATCCCATACATAAATAAGCCACTGTATAAATTATAAAATATGAAGAAAATACCCAGTTTCCAAAAGAATACAAAGAATAAGAAGAGGTGCTAGAGGGTTGGCAGTTAAGGTGCTTGCCTGTAAGACCAAAGGATACAGGTTTAACTCCCCAGGATCCATATAAGTCAGATGCACAAAGTGGCACATGTATCTGGTGTTCATTTGCAGCAGCTGAAGGCCCTGGTGTGCCCATTCTCTCTCATAAATTAAATAAATAAAAGACTTAAAAAAATAAACAGAGTCAAATGATAATGGTGAGTATCGTGATATTACCATGTAACAAGAAAATACAAAAATACTAAAACATAGCTTGGGTATTCTCCCACCACTTCCACAATTAAAATAAATGCAAATTGCTTGTACTTACGATCATTGGTGCTCCAGGGTTCTGAGCTATAATTGTAGTGATCACCAATATATCATTTCTAAGCTGGCGATCATAATGACTAAAGCCTCTCATAAATAGATTTTTAAATACTTCCTTCAAGGCTCTGGAAAATAAAACCGTATTTTAAAAATGATATTTTAAAATGTTTATTTATTTACTTGAGAGACAGAGAGCATGACTGCCAGGGCATCTCACCACTGCAAAGGAACTCCAGACACATGACACTCTGGCTTAATATGAGCACTTGGGAACTGAACCTGCGCCAGCAGGTCCTACAAGCAAGTGCTCCTAACAACTGAGCCATCTCTCTAGCCCAAGCATTATATTTTCATTGGACAAATGGTGTTCCTCAAAAATTCCTATGTTGATATGGAAACATACTTTTTTGGACAATGGAACACTCAGGAGCCACAGATTGTTGCTAGAAAATTTTCAGTGCCAGGGATAGGATAGCTTCCAGTGAGTTGTTGGCCAGAGAGGTCCCTGATGTCCCCAAAACATTATAGGCCATTGCCGAGGCCCTTGGTTTCCCACCAGGAATAGATGGTAAGACCCTATTGCTGAAGACTTCACATACTTGGGCTGCAAGGCCACTGAGAAATCCTACTGGAGCTGAGCTGATATCCTTTTCCATATAGACCAGCTGACAGAAAGCTGGAAGAAGCCATTCTGCACACAGTTCAATGGGAGAGAGAGAAATCACCAATGAAGATACTCAACAGTGGACACTGAAGCCTTATATTTGGCCAGCCAGGCCAAATGAGCCAATGGGTGCAATAGTGGCACATCTGTCATAGTAGAAACCAACTGCCCTCTAATTGGACTGGAGGCTCGCTCCATGGGAGGGAATACATCCCTGATACTGAAAACTTAAAACAGGGGTAGTCATAAGCCTTAGGGTTGTAACATCTGCTGCTGTCTGGCTAAATGTATATACTATGATTATCAAACTGCCCAGTAAGCACTACTCTTAATGTTCATACTCTTATATAAATGCTACTCTCACTTTTGGTAGAGAATCTTCTCTTTTCAGATGGCAGTGATGTTGGGATGACTAAGAAGGCATCATGGTGCTGGAAAGAAGTGACCAGAGTGCTCAGTGTGCTCAGTACTGCAATATCTCTATCACATCTTCCAAGGCTCTGGGTCTATTGCAGAAGTAGTGATGGAAAGAATGTAAGAGCCAAAGGAAGGGTAGGACTCCCTACAACATGTTCCCCCCAGACACAAAATGGCCTGGATATCCATGACTTCATAGTGCCTGACACTACCTACACAGGACCATCATAATAGGAGAGAAAGATCATGACATTAAAATAAGAGAGACTGATTGAGAGGGGAGGAGATATGATGGAAAATGGAGTTTCAAAGGGGAAAGTGGGGGGAAGGAGGGCATTACAATGGGATAATTTTTTTATAATCATGGAAGTTGTTAATAATTAAAAAAATTTTGAAGGAAAAAATTCCTATGTTGAAAACCAGGTGTGGTGGTGCATGTCTTTAATCCCAGCACTCAGGAGGCAGAGGTAGGAGAATCGCTGTGAGTTCAAGGCCACCCTGAGACTACATAGTGAATTTCAGGTCTGCCTGGACTAGAGTGAGACCCTACCTCGAAAAACCAAAAAAAAAAAAAAAAAAAATCCTATATTGAAACTGTATACCCTTATATGAAAGTATTAGGAGGGTGGACATCTGGAGCAATCAGGTCATGGAGGTAGAGCCCTCACAGTGGGATTAGTGTCCTTATAAGAGGTACCCCAGAGAGCAATTGCCCGTTTCCTTCTCTGTAATGAGATAAGAAGTCAGAGTCCGCTATCTGGAAGAGCATACACACCAGAACTTGGCCATGCTTGCACCCTGATCTGACTTCTAGTCTCCAAAACAGTAAGAAAAAAATTATTGTCATTTACAAGCCACCACTGTATGATATGCTGTTGTACTTGTCTGAAATCAGATATACTTCTTTTTCTTTTTTTCAAGGTATGGTCTCACTCTAGCTCAGGCTGACCTGGAATTCACTACATAGTCTCAGAGTAGCCTTGAACTCACAGTGATTCTCCTACCTGTGCCTCCTGAGTGCTGGGATTATAGGCATGCACCATCACACCTGGTTCAGCTATACTTGTACGAAAATAAAACTTAAATCTCTATCAACAAAATTTTACTTTTATTTTAAACTATTTATCAAAGTATTTCTAATCTTTTCTACACTCCCCAGTCGATTTACTATTATGTACCAGATAACACTCCACTAACCCAATCTACAAACTGATGTCAAAATAATTGCTTTAAAAGATTTAATCATGTCATGTAAAAGCCATTAATAGGCTTTGAAAATATACGTAAAGCTCCCCTTTATCTTAGGATAAGGGCCTCCCTCCCTCCCAAGGCTTACCAAGGCTTTTATATTATGGTCCTCTTTCACACAGTTGGCTTCATCTCTTACCCTTCTACCCTGTTCTTTTTGCTCTAACCATACCAAAATTCTTTCAGTTTCTTGAGTTTGCTGAATCTGGTTTTCACTTGTTTCCCCTGCCTAGGATGTTCTCTGCATGCAAAACTTTTCAGTGAGCCTAATCCTGCTTGCCACTCAGACATGAGATCAAAGTGCATAAGAAAGCATATACTAACTCAAGTCTGGGTCAGGTTCCCTCCATACTAGACAGTAGTTCTTTTGCTTCTTGGAGCCCACTTGCACTTTTTATAACAGTATCCCTACTGTTTATTTAGGCATTCACCCTTTCTACTTTTTTTTTTTTTTCCAGGTAGGATCTCATTCTAATCCAGGTACAGAGGCTGAGGGAGGAGGATCACTATGAGATTGAGGCCAGCCTGGGGCTATAGAGTGAATTCCAGGTCAGCTTGGGCTACAGTAAGACTCTGCCTTAAAACAAAAACAAAAAAACAAACAATAAAAACCCCAAAAACCAGAAAAACAAAAAACCAAAACAGGACTGGAGATGGCTTAACAGTTAAGACACTTACTTGCAGAGCCTAAAGACTCAGGTTTGACTCCCCAGAACCCACATAAGCCAGATGCACATGGTGGCACATTTGCAGTTGGCTAGAGGCCCTGGCATGTCCATTCTCTCTCTCTCTAATAACTAAATAAAAAATTATACAAAAACAAAACAAATAGGACTAAATCCTGATAGTTTCTGACACTTCAGTAAATATGTTCATGAAACTCGTTTATCTTTGGTTTTGTACTTACACAAGCCCTGAAATATATTAGTCAGGTTGGGTTTTGGGTCACTTTCACATAAAAACATGCTGATTCATCTTCTTTTGATGAACACATAGCATGACAATTTCATTATAGCTACTATGCTTTCTTCCAATTGCCAATTGAATTTGTCATTTTATGTAACCACAATATAAAGTCCATGAAGGTAGAGGCCATGTCTATATTGTTTTGAGTTATATTTTATGATCTAGTACTGACCCTAGCACAAAGCTGACAATTTGTGACAAGTAAATGAATAAGTAAGTTGAAGGGTTGCTTATTTTTAAAAGGTGAAGTGTTATCTACATTGTATTAGTAATTTTTAGAAGATATATATAGAAGAAAATATTTAACATCTAGTGCTAGCCCTAGCACAGAACAAGCATTTATCTAATGAATGCATAAGCAACTTAAAATGTTTTCTAAATTTTATCACTAATGCTTTTTAAAAAATAAGATATGACACATTTATTCCAGAACAATACACAGTAATTAGACATATGAAATAAAAAACAGGAACATAAGCCAGGTGTGGTGGTGCACACCTTAATCCCAGCTCTTGGGAGGCAGAAGTAGGAGGATTGCCATGAGTTCAAGGCTACCCTGAGCTGACAGAGTTAATTCCAGGTCAGCCTGGACCAGAGTGAGACCCTACCTCAAAAAACCAAAAAAAAAAAAAAAAAAAAAAAACCAGGAACATAGGAAAAAATCTTCTAAGATATTTAGTCATAAAATCAAGTTGCTAAATGATATGCTACATACATTTTGTATCAGTTGTATTTCTCAAAATATGTGCATAAAATATTTATTGCTAATTTTTATTGTAGTATCTGGAATAGTAAACAAGCAAGAGATTTACTGAACAGTCAACTTAATGAAATAGTTCTAAATGTTGAACTTTATATACATACAAATGCATAACTTAACCACAGTAAATTGCTTTAAGACTCTTCTACACAGAAGTGCTTCTGCTGGGTATGGTGATGCACACCTATAATCCCTGCACTTGAGAGGTAAAGGCTCCAGGTCATCCTAGGTCAGACACATTGAATGTTTGAGGACAGTTTGAGCTATGTGACTTTTCCTCAAAAAGTGTGTGGTGGAGGGAGGTAAGGCTTCTTATTATCAAGATTCATTTGTACAATGGCACAAAAATGTCCTGAAACACCGCCATTACATGAATCAAAAACCGAAATGAATACAGATTCAAAGATGCTGGTTATATATCACTGGCTATTAGTTAGAGGTCAACAGACATTCCTATATAACCACATGTACTTACAGCAAACATTCCAAGTTACTAAGCTGTTGTATGACTTCCTCCTTTGAAGATTTTTCTAATAAATTCCAAAGTATTTCTGAAGAGCGAAACAGAAGCTGTCCTGAGGGATCGGGGTCATTGAGGTGAGCACAGATGCTGCTGGCCGCTTGTGCTTTCACCATCCAAGTGCAATTCACCTCTGAAAACAATTTTTAAAAATTATACTGCACAGTCCAAACACTGCTAGAAACGAAAATGGTGGACAATGAAGTGTTTAAATTCAGTGATGCAATACAAACCAGATGTGGAGAGATGCTGCAGAACTTTAAGAACCCAAAGTTTCTCAACAAGTTGATTTTCAAGCATGAGTACTGACTGGACCATTATTTGTGCCAATCCTCCGGTCTCAACCATTTTAACCTTGTATGATGGACTAGCTTGCTGGTAACCTAACACGGTTAGTGACACGGGTGGTTATTTCACATAATGATCATTAAGACAGATGAATAATTTATCATTTTGTAACAGAAACAATATAAAAAATTAAACAGACATTTAAAAATTTCAGATAGGGATGGGCAAACTTTTTTGTTAAGGGCCAAGGCAATATATGCTTAAACTATGCCGGTTGTAAGATGTCTTTCTCAACTATTTAGCTCTACATGCTACAGCAGGATATTATAGCAAAATAGCCATAAACAATGCAAAAACAAGAGGACATAGTTGTGTTCCAATAGCACTTAATCTAAAACAAGACAATTTTGACCTGGAATGCTTTTATGCTGCATTTTATTTTATTTTATTTTATTTTTTTGAGGTTGAGCCTCACTTTAACTCAGGTTGGCTTCAAACTCACAGCGATCCTCCTACCCCTGCTTCCTAAGTGTTGGGATTAAAGGTGTGCACCACCACTCCTGGCAATGCTGCATTTCAAATAAGACCAATGATTTTATAAATGCACCCTAATTCTAAAAACAAAACAAGAGAGACTTCCGGTTAAGATGGCGGCATAGGTACCACGCCAAAGCTGCCTAGGGGGGAAAAAGACCAAAAAAACTCAGCAAAATACACACTTTTACTAAAAAGTGAGGTGTATAGGAAATTGAGGCGGCAGTGGAGAAGTAGAAGAGTTATAGAGCATCCAGAGCCTGCACAGGCGGGAAAAGCGGCTCCGGCAGCTCGGCCAACCGCCGCAGCCGCGGCGCAGCAGAAAGCCGCAAGACTTTCGGCTGGAGCCGCAGGACAAGCCAGGTGCGGGATTTTCCCCTCACACCGCGCTCTCCGCAACTCGGGAAACGTGAGGGGAGAGCAGCAGTGAGCAGCGGAGGAGAAGACCGCGAGGTAGAAGAAACGTGGAGCAGCGAGACAACCAGAACAGCCACGGCTCCCTCCCCTCCCCCACCGCCTGAACCCAGCTCCAGCGAACACAGCAGCGGCCTGGGACCCGGCCACGCCAACTTGGGCTGACAGCGGGACCCAAGCAGGAGCAGAGATCGGCAGCAACTTCAGCGGCTCCAGCACCGGTACCAGCGGCCCCAGCAGCAGCGGACCCAGGAGTGGCAGCGGCGGCAGATCCCGCAGCAGCGGCTTCGGGGGGAGCAGCGGCGGTGGACACGGCAGCGGCAGCTTCAGCAGCGGTGGTGGCTCCGGTGGTGGCAGCTATGGCAGCAGCAGAGGCAGCAGCAGCGGCTCGGTTTGCCCCGTAGGAAAAGCAAGTGCCCAGCTCCAGAAATCAGAACAGCAGCCCGACGACCCAGGCAGCAACTTGACTGAGACCAAAATCACCCAAGGTAACTGGGATTACACCAGGGAAGGGTCTCACTTGGTCACAAGCTGACTTGGATCCCTCAACAGACCAGAAATCTAAACCTCTTTGTTGATAGAGGATCTGGTCATTATAATAACTACTCTTGCATACATACTCGGGGCTGTTTTTGATTGAATGTGTACAGTGTTTAGTGAAATTTTAGAATCTACCTGTATTTTATTCCACTCAGCCTGCTTGAATACTCCTATAGCAGGGAAACTCAACCCCTAAGAACATCTTTGTAGATACTCTGAGAGTCTTAAGAGCCACACCTAATACCTTAAGGTCCTACCCTGAAAATATATTACATCAAATCAATTGATACACCTAAGAATACACAGCTAGCTAGAAAATCCAAGCATTAACTTAATCCAAGATGCAAAAATATATACATTATAACACAAGAAACACTAAAAAGCAAGACGATATAAATCCACCTAAAAGTATTAATGCATCAGAAAAGTCCTCCAGTGAGAAAGAGTTAGAGGAAATGCCTGAGAAAGAGTTCAAAAGAATAATTATAAATATGTTCAAAGAGGTCAAAGAACACATGAAAACAATCAAAGAGGAAATCAAAGAGGAAATCAAAGGAATCAAAGAAGAGGCAGGACACAAATTTAATGAAATAAAGAAGGCAATAAAAGACATAAATAGGGAAATAGAAATAATAAAGAAAAACCAGTCAGAATTACTAGCGATGAAGAACACAGTTAATGAAATAAAAAACTCTGTAGAAAATCTCACCAGTAGGATGGATGAGGGAGAGGACAGAATATCTAAGCTAGAAGACCAGGTGGCAGACCTAATGCAGTCCAACAAAGAGAAAGACAAACTTATAGAAAAGTATGAGTGGGAATTTCAAGATATTCGGGACACTATGAAAAGATCCAATATAAGAATTCAGGGCATAGTAGAAGGAGAAGAACTCCACTCCAGAGGCATAGTAGGCATCTTCAACAAAATCACAGAGGAAAATTTCCCCCAAATTGGGAAAGAGGAGCCAATACAGTTACAGGAAGCCTTTAGAACCCCAGCCAGACAAAACCCAGAAAGAACCTCTCCTCGCCACATTATACTCAAACTTCCAAACACACAAACCAAAGAAAAAATATTGAAAGCAGTTAGAGAGAAAAATCAAGTTACCTACAAAAGCAAGCCCATCAGGATTACAGCAGATTATTCAACACAAACTTTTAAAGCCAGAAGGGCTTGGAGTGATATATTCCAAGTTCTGAAAGATAACAACTGTCAACCAAGGTTACTTTATCCTGCAAAGTTATCCATTCAAATAGATGGAGAAATAAAGACATTCCATGACAAAAGCAGGTTAAAGGAGTATTTGAAGACAAAACCAGCTCTACAGAAAATACTTGATAGAATCCTCCATGCTGAACAAAAGGAAAAGCACACATTTAAGGAACCTAGAAAAAACAAGCTATACTCAAATACCAGTTAACAGAAGAGAGCACAGGTAGAACCAGTAACACACACACACACACAAAAATGGCAAACGTAAATACACACCTTTCAGTAATATCTCTTAATATCAATGGTCTCAATGCCCCAACGAAAAGACATAGATTTGCAGACTGGGTTAAAAAGCAGGATCCTACAATTTGTTGTTTCCAAGAAACTCACCTTTCTACAAAGGATAGACATTATCTTAGGGTGAAAGGTTGGAAGATGGTGTTTCAAGCAAATGGGCCTAGAAAACAAGCAGGGGTTGCTATCCTAATATCAGACAGGGTAGACTTTAGTCCGACGTTAGTCAAGAAAGATAAGGAAGGTCACTTTATATTGATTAAGGGCACACTCCAACAGGAGGACATTACAATCCTAAACATATATGCACCTAACATGGGGGCTCCCAAATTCGTCAAACAAACACTATTAGAACTAAGGTCACAGATAACACCAAACACAGTGGTGGTGGGTGACTTTAACACCCCACTCTCATCAATTGACAGGTCATCCAGGGAAAGAATAAACAGAGAGGCATCTGGACTAAATGAGGTCATAGAAGGAATGGACCTAACAGATATATACAGGACATTTCATCCAAAGGCTACAGAATATACATTCTTTTCAGCAGCACATGGAACATTCTCTAAGATAGACCATATATTAGGACACAAAGCAAATCTTAACAAATTCAGGAAAATTGAAATAATTCCTTGCATTCTATCTGACCACAATGGAATTAAACTACAAATCAGTAGCAAGAAAGGCTATAGAGCATACACAAAATCATGGAAACTAAACAATACAATGCTAAATGATGAGTGGGTCAATGAAGAAATCAAAAAGGAAATCAAAAAATTTATAGAGTCAAATGATAATGAGAACACAACACACCAAAATCTCTGGGACACAATGAAGGCAGTTCTAAGAGGTAAATTTATAGCCTTAAGTGCCTATATTAAGAAATTAGAAAGGTCGCAAGTAAATGACCTAATGCTTTGCCTTAAAGCCTTGGAAAAAGAAGAACAAGGCAAACCAAAAATTAGTAGACAGGAAGAAATAATAAAGATTAGGGCAGAAATTAATGAAATAGAAACAAAAAGAACAATCCAAAGAATTAATGAAACAAAGAGTTGGTTCTTTGAAAGGATAAACAAGATTGATAAACCCTTAGCAAATCTGACCAAAAGAAAGAGAGAAGAGACACAAATTAATAAAATCAGAGATGAACAAGGTAACATCACAACAGATTCCAGAGAAATTCAAAAAATCATAGGGACATACTATAAAAGCATATACTCCACAAAGTATGAAAATCTGAAAGAAATGGATGATTTCCTTGATCTATATGACCTACCTAAATTAAATCAAAATGAGATTAATCACTTAAATAGACCTATAACAAACATGGAGATCCGAGCAGTTATCAATAATCTCCCAACTAAAAAAAGCCCAGGCCCGGATGGATTCACTGCTGAATTTTACCAGACTTTTAAGGGAGAGCTGACACCATTGCTTCTTAAGCTTTTCCAGGAAATAGAAAAAGAAGGAATTCTACCAAACTCCTTCTATGAGGCCAGCATCACCCTGATACCAAAACCAGGCAAAGATAGAACAAAAAAAGAAAATTACAGACCAATCTCCCTCATGAACATAGATGCAAAAATTCTCAACAAAATATTGGCAAACAGAATACAAGAGTATATCAAAAAGATCATTCACCCGGACCAAGTAGGCTTTATCCCAGAGATGCAGGGATGGTTCAACATACGCAAATCTATAAATGTAATACATTACATAAACGGGTTGAAGGACAAAAATCACATGATCATCTCATTAGATGCAGCGAAAGCATTTGACAAAATCCAACATCCCTTCATGATAAAAGTCCTACAGAGACTGGGAATAGAAGGAACATATCTCAATATAATAAAGGCTATTTATGACAAGCCTACAGCCAACATATTACTAAATGGGGAAAAACTGGAAGCTTTTCCACTAAAATCAGGAACAAGACAAGGGTGTCCACTGTCCCCACTTCTATTTAATATAGTTTTGGAAGTCTTAACCATAGCAATAAGGCAAGAGACACACATAAAAGGGATACAAATTGGAAAGGAAGAAATCAAGTTATCATTATTTGCAGATGACATGATTCTATACATAAAGGACCCTAAAGACTCTACTAGCAAGCTGTTAGAGCTGATCAAAACCTACAGCAATGTAGCAGGATACAAAATAAATACACAGAAATCAGTAGCCTTCATATATGCTAACAATAAAAACAAAACAAGCACCCCCCTCAAAAATAAAAGATACCCAATATTTCCTGTTTTCCAGGACATATAACTTCCTGTAGACTATTCAGTATGATGCATTACTTCTGTGCTTAAGTGATAATAATGGCATCATCAACAAATGAGAGGAAAGATATAATGCTGTACTGATTGAATGCCTGTGAGTGTAGTCATATTTTAGAGATGCTTGATGATGTATCTTACAAAAATTTCTAGGCTAAAAAGATGGCTAAGTGGTTAAAGGTGCTTGCTTACCCTGATGACCCTGGGTTTGAGTACCCAGAACTCACCTAAAACTAGATACACAAAGTTGCACATGCTTTTGGAGTTCCTGTGTAGGAGTCACAGGTCTCGTGTACCCATACTCTCTCTTTACCTTTCTCTTTCAAATAAATAACTAAAATTATTAAAAAAGAAAAAAATACCTAAGACTTTCTTAGGTCCTATGAGCAACATTACTTCTTTTGGTACACTTCACAGGTGCCTACTCAAGTACACTACTCATAAGGTTACATAAAATACCACAGTGAGATGAGAGGGCCATTTTCTCCCAATAATGTAACATATTTATTTCTCTGACAGTCTGGCTTTTGAGACCAACCAGATTCATGTTTGTGTGTCTGTGTGCAAGCACACACATGTGGAGGCCAGAGAATACCCTTGGGCATTGTTCCTCATGCAATGTCCAACTTTTTTGAGACAGGGTCTCTCATTGGCCTGAGTCTTGCCAAGTAGCCTAGACTGGCTAGTCAGCATGTCACCATGCCCAGCATTTTTTTTTTTTTCTTATTACTTTAGTATTTACTTGTCTTCACTTTGCCAAACCCGAAGCCAACTACTTTCCCTAGGAAAAAGGTCATATCAGGCAGACAAGACATGAAAGAAAGCTATGGGAGGGAGAGGTGGAGATGGCTGCTTCACACAGTGAAGAGGACTAGATAGACCATTATCAGGCAAAACATCCCCATGGCCTTGTAGAGGGCAAATCCGAGAGTTGCGTAGGAGACCTGTTGTTTCAGAGGGTTCCTGGCATAACTTATGATGAGGCTCAAAAACACAGCCCAAGTCATCAACCCTGACTGTAGCAGCCCCAGTTCCAATGAACTTAGCTGCTGTGTCAATATCCCTTGAAATGGTGCTGGTCTGGAAGCTACAGCTAGTGACAGGTGAGGCCAGGGGACTGGGGACTGATATACTGTGGAAGCTCTTATTTGTCCATGTCTCTGGTGGGTTCAGCATCACTGCAGAGTGGTCCACTCAGTAGCTGAGAGGCACTCCTGACCAAGGAATGAGCAGAGACAAACTTGGAGCCGGTGTGCATTTTTGGGGGGCAGGGGGGAAGGTAGGAGAGTTGCTCCTAGTGAAGAGAAGCTTTTTATTTTTAATAATATGGGTGCTGGGGTTTAAAACTCAGGGCTCCTTGCTTACATGGCAATCACTTTACCAACTGAACTATCTCCCCAGCTCTTAACTAGATTATTTTAGTTCTGAGATATTTGCCAATATGTTTTACTTCCTGAATTTGATCATTTGTTATAGACAAAACCCTGTCTATTCCTGGATGGGTTATCTATGGTATGCACTAGCTACTCAATATATTAATTTAAAGATGAATTTGAAAAGTACAAAGAGGGGAATAAAAACTGCTACATTATCATTTACAGAGAACAATATTTTGACATGTTTCTTACTGATATGTTTAATGTATGTGTATAATTTGAACTCTAATGCTCTGACTGAACTGTAGTAGACAATTTTATAGTATACTGTATTGATAATTTTATATCTCACTGCAGTCCATTAAACTCTGTAACCATTTTTTTAATCTTTTTGTTAATTTTTATTTATTTATTTGAAAGTGACAGAGAGCGAGCGAGAAAAAGGCAGATAGAGAAAGAGAAAATGGGCACACCAGGGCCTCTAGCTGCTGCAAACAAACTCCAGTCGCGTGCACCCCCTTGTGCATCTGGCTAACGTGGGTCCTGGGGAATGGAGCCTCGAACAGGGGTCTTTACGCTTCACAGGCGAGCGCTTAACCACTAAATCATCTCTCCAACCCTGTAACCTTTTTTTTCAGGTTGGAAAGTATTTTCCCAAACCATTACATTTTTGTGTAATAGTACATCACCAAAATGTACTTCACATTTGCTATGTGTTTCTTCTAGAGTTTACATTTCTAAAGAAGGCTATGGTAACATGTAGGCTCATTGACTTTTTTTTTTGTCTCTGGAGATTTATCTTTATACTATTATATGAGGGCCTTTCCAGCTCTGACCCCAGATGTTAAGCCACACCCTTCACTTGAAGGCAACTGTGTGACAGGGAGGGTGCTATCTATGATCCCTAGTTTCTAGGGCTTGATTAAGGACGTCCTCATTCTTCTGTGCCCCAACATTCCTCTATCTTAACTCATGTACCATTGTCTTCCTTTGTTTAAGGGGTACCTTCATTTTGCTGGGTTAACTCTAAGTTTGTGTTCTTAATTATATCTTTGCATGCTTGAAACATTTGCTTCCCATAGTCTCTGTATGAGCATCTAGCTTGTCTGCCTACAAACTTCATTTCCACATCCTAAAGGCAGTAAGCCCCAAGAATCTTTGACTGCTTTGTCAGTAGATTTGTCAGATGTTAGCCACAACTTTGCAGATAACACATTGACTTGTTTTTGCCACTTGTTTCTGCAGGAGCTTCTGCAGCATTTGACAGAGACACCTTTCTGTACCAAGCATATCATTCATTGGCACATGGCTCGGTAGTCATTAGGGAGTTTTGCTGCAGATAAACCCAAAACACTTATACTTTTAAACATTCTCTTCAGGGGCTGGAGAGATGGCTTAGTGGTTATGGCACCTGCCTGCAAATCTTAAGGACCAAGGTTTGATTCCCCAGTACCCATGTAAACCAGATGTATAAGGTGGTACAAACGTCTGGAGTTCGTGTGCAATGGCTAAAGGTCCGGAAATGCCCATTCTCTCTTCTTAAATAAATAAATAAATATATTTAAAAAACCATTTCCTTCAGGATAGATATTCTGACAATGTTCTTGTGTTTTTCAGATTCACAGTTCTCTTTTAAAGGATATTATTTATTTGTAAGCAGAGAGGCAGGAAAGAAAGAGATAGAGTATGGGCATGTCAGAGCCTCTTTCTGCTACAAAGAAGTCCAGACAACTTGTGTCACTTTATGTAATCTGAGTTTACATGGGTACTGGGAAATTGAACATTGGGCTGGTAGGCTTTGCATGCAAGCTCCTTTAGCTGCTGAGCCATCTTCCCAGCCTCAGATACACAGATTTGATGTTGACTGTATTCTTGCATTGTGGACCAAATGAAGACATCTGTCTCTCTCTTTAACTGAAGGTTTCTCACGATAGTATATTCTACCTGTATACTGAACCAGGATGACTAGAGGTACTCCCTACACGCTTTTCATGTACTGTCATATGGCCTTCCAATGGGTGCTGTTAAGTCATGTGAAATGAACACTTCCAACATTTGTTATTCAGGGCCCCCCACTGTTGGTTTTATGGTTGTGAAAGTTACTGGATTGAGGGACAGCTTTCCCATAGTGTTTACATACATAGACTTTCTGTCCCGTGTGTCTGTACATGTCTTTAGTAGTAAGTAGAACAACTATAGGCTTTCCTACACTGCTTACATATGAAAGAATGTAACTAGTCTATGAGCCCTTTTATATATACAAAGGGAACCTGATAGTCAAGGTTTTTCCATGTTGCTTGCATACTGGTTCTCTCCAGTCTGAGTTCTTTCATTATTTAAAAGTAACTGCACGCTGTGATGGCTTTACCACTGAGCTCACAAACCTAAGGTTTCTCTCAGAATGTTCTTCAATGCATTTGAAGAGAACTGGAATAACTGCAGGCTTTCCCACATTGCTTATACTCATAGACTTTCTCCCCAGACTAATTCTTGTCATATATTACAGAGGAAGTAGAATAGTCAAAGGCCTTGCCACATGCCTTATAAGGGCTTTCTCCATTGTATATGAGCATGTGTCTCTGAATGCTTGGTAGTCATAAAGGCTTATTTATATAAGGTTTCTCTCCAGTATATGGCCTATCATGCTTATGAAAGCATAAGGGATGGCAGCCCTTTGAGTTCCTTACATTTGCATAACTTCTCCATATTTATTTTTATTTTTTATTTTTAAATTTTTATTAACATTTTCCATGATTATAAAAAAATATCCCATGGTAATTCCCTCCCTCCCCCCACACACTTTCCCCTTTGAAATTCCATCCATATTTCTGATACTCATTTGTTCTGATGTGTAAGCAGTTGTAGCTTTGAGGGACACATTGGAGGATGAAAGGTCAAGGGTCATGTCTCCACACATACAGACTTCACATGGTCTTACTCTATGAAGAACTTTTTTTTTCCAAAAATAAGATTTCTTATCTCTATCACATCTTCCAAGGCTCAGGGTCCATTATGAAAGAGGTGGCAGAAAGAATGTAAGAGCTAAGGGAAGGGGAGGACTCCTTACAACATGTTCCTCCAGACACAAAATGGCCTGGGTATCCATGATCCCACAGTGCCTGACATTACCTACACAAGACCATCATAACAGGAGAAAACGATGATGACATCAAACTAAAAGAGAGACTGGTTGAGAGGGGATATGATGGACAGTGGAGTTTCAAAGGGGAAAGTGGGGAGGGAATTACCATGGGTTATTGTCTGCAATTATGGAAGTTGTCAATAAATTTAAAAAAAAATAAGATTTCTAAAAATATAGTGCCTAATACATTTTAAGAGAAGTAAAAAGTCCAGAATTTAAATTAAAAACAATCTGTAAAGAAAAAAGAATATTACACAAATAAAACCAAATCACTAAAATAAATTTAAAACCTTGTTCTTAAGGTAGGTACATGGTTTTCATTTCTACCAGTGCAGATTTCCATTTAAACATGTATATCACAGACACATAGTTCCCACCTGTTATATTCTTCTCTCCAATCTATTCTTAAATCTCTTAAGTGCTCTTTTTCTTATTATCACTAGCACTAGAAATTCTAATGAAAGATTTTCTTTGAATTTTCTTAGGGGAAGAGGCAAAACAAATTAGTAGGTAATACAGGCCTCAGATTTACACTTTATGTTGTCTGGAAACATTTACAGCAAGAGCTCCCTATGGCACTTAGAACATGCAGCAGTACTAAAATACAAGAAGGGTCTTTGATTTGAGGTATCAATATGTTCAAGTTTGGGACTGACTGTTGTTTAGAACACAACCTGAAGTCTGGATGAAACTTCTCCACACTGGCTACACTGTTTATGTTCACAGAGTCTCTCTGTCTGATTTCTTAGCTTTGCCCAGAGTATCCTGTACTTATCTTCAGTGTTCTAGTCTCTTCATTTCTGTCCTTTTATAACTTCTGTGATATCCCAGCATCTCCCTGTGCCTCCTGCAGCCTGCGTGGATGACAGTGTGACAGAGGTGGAATAGCCTGGGCTTTCTTTCAGCAGCACATGTGGGATCTTGATAGCAACAGGGCAGAAAAACCTTCTCCTCACATTTGAGCCTCCCTTTGCTGACAATTTCTTTAAATTGGTTTTTCCAAGTCTTAATGTGGGCACTTTAGGATGTCCTTCTTGGTCCTTGCTGTTTACATGCCTATTCCTGGCAAGTTCAACCACTTTAATTTTTATTACTGCTTCAGTAATTTCAAACCTGTTTTGCTGGTCCCTGCTGCTTTTAAGTATCCAATGTCTACTATTTATCAAACACTTGTACCTGTCTACCTAGTTGATATTTCCAAGTTTATATTTAATAATCTCCTTATTCATATCTCTATATCAGGGATCTTATTTTCTTCCCTAGTCACAAATACATCTGAACTAGCACAGACTTATTTCTACATATTTAAAGAACATATAATTATTAAATATAATCTACATAGTCTCTCCATTTCTAGATTATAAATTATACAAAAGTGAAATTTAAAATGTCTAAAATAATGTTGTATCCTCACAGGATTAATGGCTGATAACATCTATTTCAATGTGGATCTTTTTACTAATGTTTTAAGGTTCATTAACTGTAACATACCAAACTCGCCCTAGCATGAAGGAGAATAGCATTGGTATGAGCTTTTGGTGCTTTTTATTTATTTATTTTGAGGTAAGGTATCACTTTAATCCAGACCGATCTGTATCTTACTCTGTAGTTGCAGGTTGGTTTCAAACTCACAGCAATCCTCCTATTTCAGTCTCCTGAGTGCTGGGATTAAAGGCATGCACCACCATGCTTAACCAGTATGAAGAATTTAACAACTAATTGAGTGGATAGGTATTATGATTAATTTTAAAATACGTGTAAAAGATAATTTTATTTACATTATTAAGTAATTTCAGTAGCAATAAACTAATTTGGCTATAACTTTATAAACTAGGCAATAAATGTTTAGCATTTGGATAAAATCTGATATAAACCCTAAAATGAAAAATATACATGTATAATTTTTAGAAATGACTAAAGAAGTCAAGGTTACTTACTGCATATTTTTATTCTTAAATATTTATTTACTTATTTTATATTTGATTTTTATTTATCTATCTGAGAGAGGGAAAGAGGGGGAGAGAGACAGAATAGTTACATCAGGGCTTCCAGCCACTGCAAACAGACTCCAAATGTATGTGTCACCTTGTGCATCTGGCTTACGTGGGTACTGGGGAATTGAACCGAGGTCCCTTGGCTTTGCAGGCAACCACCTAAACTGCTAAGCCATCTCTCCAGCCCAATATGTATTTATTTGCAAGGAGAGAGAAAGAATGAGAATATGGGTGTGCCAGGGCCTCCAGATGCTGCAAATGAACTCCAGATGCATGTGCCACCCTGTGCATCTAGATTTATGTGGGTACTGGGGAATTAGACATAGGTCATTAGGCTTTGTAGGTAACTATCTTAACCACTGAGCCATCTCTCTAGGCCTGTATTGAATTTTTGAGCCCACTGTGTTTCCTTTCTCTGAACTTTTGAAGACACTACTGAAAGCTATTGAAATATTTACCTGGGATATGTTTCTTTAGTGGTTCTGCATGATAAAAGTCAACAATACACTTACAAACTTGTATCCTTAACTCAGAACTTGGTATTTTCATTAATTCACCTGTCAGAAGAATAAATGAATACAAGATAATGGCACTATTATAAGTTTATTTGAAAATTTAAGTTTATAATATTGATATTACAATAACTATTAAAACAATCTCATTAGATATTCAAACACATATTTATACACACATATTTACACTTTCATAGTTATGCATCACTTTATAATGGCAGTGTGCTCTGAGAAATTCATAGCTAGGCAACTGTATTGTATGAACATCACAGAGTGTGCTTACACAAGCACAGGGTTACATTAAACACAAGAGAGGCAATCAAGATACATGATGAGCATGAGATGTAGGAGGTTGCTGTCTTAAGGTTAACTTAAAAATAGACTACATCTAAATGATAAAACACATAAACTAGTAATTCAGTCACTTATTCTAACTAAAAATTATTGTGCAATGTACATAATTGTATGTGTATACTTTCACATAATTGGAATGTCATATGAATTGAGTAAGGTCAGCTTTCAGTTGTTCCTCATCATCCACCTTGTTGAAGGCCGGGTCTCACACTGTTAACTGCCGCATTCACCATGCTAGCTGCCCGCCACCCCCAAAATTTATGCAGATTCTCTTGACACTGCTTTCCATCTCGCCAGTAGGCATGACTGACACTATAAAACCTACAATGCAGCCAGCTTTGAGTGGATTTGAGGATATATCTGCTTGCATGGCAGGCACTTTATCCACTGAGCTATCTCCCCAGTCCTGGAATCATCACCTTAGATGTGGTCCATTGTTGACTAACATGTGTGATGTAGTATAAAACTACAACTGCAAGCACACATGCATATACACATAACACCTTGAATCTATCCTCACATTTGGTATCTCAATCAACTCAGTCTACCCTTTATAGGAAGAATGGACTGATGATTAGTAACATGTATGCTGGAGCTAGATTGTCTTAGATTAAATTCTGCCTCTACTACTTCCTATCTGTGTAAACTTGTGTCTTAGTTTTTCATGGATAAAACAGGTATAGTAGTTATTACTTTTAAGATTATTGTGGGGCTTGAGAGATGGCTTCGTGGTTAAGGTGCTTTCCTGAAAAGCCAAAGGTCCCAGGTTCAATTCCCCAGATCCCATGTAAGCCAGATGCACAAGGTGGTGCATGTGTCTGGAGTTTGTGTGCAGTGGCTGGAGGACCTGGTGCACCCATTCTCATTCTCTTTCTCCCCTTCCATGCCTCTCTCAAATAAATGAATAAAAATTAAAAGAACACAGTTTTAAAAAAAATTTAAAAGATTATTGTGAAGATTAAATGAGTTAACATGATTAAAGGGTGTAGAACAGTACCTAGCATATAGTAAATGCTACCTGGGCTCTTTACAATTTTGTCAAGATGTAGGTTAGTACTTTTCTTCCTGACTTAAGTCAGCAATGTGTTGTCTTTAATAACATATCCCTTTCCTTGAAGTTCCAGGTAAGCTCTGCTCTTCAATTTGCTGGCAAACCAGAAGAGAGGATTTTTAGCAGTCTGCCCTACAGGTAGTAATTTTATATTTAGCTTATCTAAGTGGAGTTGAAGACTAAAGCAGAGCTCCTTTTCCGTCATATCTATACTACTTCTGAATTAGCTTTGCGGATTTAGTAAGTCAAAACAGATTGCATTTACTCCTTTGAAGTCCATTAACAATGTTCCTTAAAGGATTCTGAATATAATCTGTGGGACTCTGCAATATTCATACTGTCTGGGTGCTTATGGAAGACTGAAGTCAGGAGAATCCATTTTAGGATTAAACCAGACCTGGTTGGATTCCCAGAACATGAAAGAATAAAGGATCCCTTTCAGTATGGGCCTGGGTAATGCCCATCTCTAGATGTGGTCAGAGGGCAATAAAGCAAAGGGGCAGAAGGAGGGGCCCAAACAAAAACCTCATCCTTGCTTAAGTACAATCTGTTAACAAAAGATAGCACTTTAAAATACTCAAGATTATTCCCTTATATTTCATGTTTGGCCCTTCTTTCAGAGTTAAAAAAAAAAAAAATCACTATTTAGGTTAGGAAAGCAATAGGAACAGCTAAGCTTTTCCAACAAAACCAGCCAAGCATAAGGTCTCTGAGAACTTCTAGGGTTTTTCTTTTTTTTTTTTAAATTTTTATTTATTTATTTATTTATTTGAGAGCAACAGACACAGAGAGAAAGACAGATAGAGGAAGAGAAAGAGAATGGGCACGCCAGGGCTTCCAGCCTCTGCAAACGAACTCCAGACGCGTGCGCCCCCTTGTGCATCTGGCTAACGTGGGACCTGGGGAACCGAGCCTCGAACTGGGGTCCTTAGGCTTCACAGGCAAGTGCTTAACCGCTAAGCCATCTCTCCAGCCCTGGTTTTTCATTTATTTCTTTATTCTTTTAGTTGTCATAAATTTAGATAATTTCTCACAGCTTCCTATTTTATCATCTTGGGACAAAATATCAATTTCTGTCCTTATTAACTTTCAGAACTCTTCTGAGTCCGAAACACTCTATGTCATAAACTGGGAGTTATTGGTGATGGTCATGAAGAACTTCCAGTCAACCCTTCACACTGTGTGCAATTACTTTAGTTTTTAGCACATGTTTCCAGCAATGTAAAAATGGTGAGGGAACAGCAGAACTGTAACTACAGTAAATAACTAGTGCAGAAAACTCATGGTGAGCAAAGAGTTCATTTGACCTCAGTGTGTGATAATGTGCTCTGCCTGCAAGACTGTCACTAAGCAAAGAATACCTAATGCTCATGCATTATCACACAAAGGCCTAAACTGTTGGAGGCAACACTTTAGAATAACAGAGTAACAGAGACATTTAAAAACTAATGTTACTGGGGACTGGAAAGATGGCTCTACATTTAAAAACACTTGCTTGCAGTTGGGCATGGTGGCACATGCTTTTAATCCCATCACTTGGAAGGCACAGGTAGGAGGATCACTGTGAGTTTGAGACCACCCTGAGGTTACATAGTGAATTCCTGGTCAGCCTGTGCTAGAGTGAGACTCTACCTTAAAAAAATTAAATTAATAATAATAATAAAAGGGCTGGAGAGATGGCTTAGCAGTTAAGCACTTGCCTTTGAAGACTTAAGGACCCTGGATCAAGGCTTAATTCCCCAGGATCCATGTTAGCCAGATGCACAAGGAGGCGCATGCATCTGGAGTTCGTTTGCAGTGGCTGGAGGCGTGCCCATTCTCTCTCTTTCTCTCTCTGTCTGTTGCTCTCAAATAAGTAAATAAAAATGAACAAAGGGCTGGAGAGATGGCTTAGCGGTTAAGCGCTCGCCTGTGAAGCCTAAGGACCCCAGTTCGAGGCTCGGTTCCCCAGGTCCCACGTTAGCCAGATGCACAAGGGGGCGCACGTGTCTGGAGTTCGTTTGCAGAGGCTGGAAGCCCTGGCGCGCCCATTGTCTCTCTCTCTCCCTCTATCTGTCTTTCTCTCTGTCTCTGTCGCTTTCAAATAAATAAATTAAATATTTTAAAAAAAAGAATGCTGGGATTAAAGGCATGTGCCACCACACCCAGCAGGAATGTTTAAAAATGAACAAAAAAATTTTAAAAAACTCTTGCAAAGCCTGACAGCCCAGGTTCAATTCCTCAATATCCACAAAGTGGTACATACATTTGGAGTTCATTTGCAGTGGCAAGAGGTCCTGACACCCCATTTCTCTCTCTCTGCTTGCAAATAAATAAAAGATATTTTAAAAATAATGTTACCATCAAAACCTCTACTTTTCATCAGTTAATATTACCATGTCCCCTTTTAGGAAGGCTTCCCATGTAAAATATCCACTAGGAAAAAATATCCATTGGTGTCAATTAAAATCTCCCATTATTTCTGTACCTGCTTAAGTTCTTCTTTAACTCCTCATGTTTAACCTGATCTCCATGAAACTCATTTACTCCCTGTAGCTGAAATTTAGGTCGTTCTTCCCAAAGCATCTACAGGTGAAAACTACTAAACTTAGCCATAAAAGTATAATACAAGAATTACAAGCCAGAGCCAGGCATGGTGGTGCATACCTTTAATCCCAGCACTTGGGAGGCAGTGGTAGAAGGACTGCCTGAGTTCAAGGCCAGCCTAAGAATACATAGTGAATTCTAGGTCAGCCTGGGCTAAGGTGAGACCCTACCTTGAAAAATAAAAGCAAACAAACACACAAAACAATAAGAACTACAACAAAAAGAATTACAAGCCAGGTGTGGTAGCATATGCCTTTAATTCTAGTACTAGGGAGGCAGAAATAGGAGGATCACCTTGAATTCAAGATCACCTGAGACTATCCAGTAAACTTCAGGTCAGCCTGGGCTATAGCAAGACTCTACCATGAAAAACAAAATTTAAAAAATGGGGCTGAAGAGATGGCTTAGCATTTGTTAGCCTAAGGACCCATGTTTGACTCTCCAGGTCCCACATAGGCCAGATGCATAAGGTGACACAGTGAACAAGGCTGCACAGCACAAGGTAGTGCATGCGTCTGGAGTTTGGCTACAGTGGCCGGAGGCCCTGGAGTGCCAATCCTCTTCTTCTCTCTCTTTATCCCTGACCCCTTCTCATAACAACAACAACAAAAAGGAATTACAAATAAAATGCCATACTAAAGCAAATAAAGACTGGCCTTTTAATGCCAGCTCCCCAGAGGCTGAGAGAGGAGAATTGCTATGAAATGGAGGCCAACTTGGAGCTACAGAGTGAATTCCAGAAAAAATACATTGCTTTTTACTTTCTAAAATCTTTCTGTGTACAGAATAGCCCTGGAAACATAACTTCAGCAAATATTTTAAGTTCATTGGGTTAATCAAGTCTTTGTAAATAAAGCCTTGCACTAATAACTATAGATTTAATTAGGATTTGTACTGGACACAAGTCATGCTCTAGGGGCTGACTCAAAGAGTTAGTGTTTCACATGATCTCTTCTTAGGAAATCAATTTCTTTGTCTAGAAAATCAAGTAATAACTAGATGCTTTCTCTTGTGTGACATTTTCGCTATTTTTTAATAAAAATATTGTTACTAATTCATTTGCAAGCAGAGAGAAAGAGAGGAGAGAGAGGAAAAAAGAAGCTGCACCAGGGCTTCTAGCCATTGCAAACTCCAAATGCATGCACTACTTTGTGCAACTGCCCTTATGTGGGTACTGGGGAACTGAACACAGGCCATCAGGCTTTGCAAGCAAGTGCCTTTAACAGCTGAGCCGTCTAGCCAGCCCACAGTGTTCATTATCTTTGTGTATTTTCATGTGTATTATGTTAAGGTTCTTAGTGTTCCATTGTTTGATGATTTATTTATAAGTTTAGAACACAAAATGAACAAAGAGGTGCTCAATAATTTTAGCAACTCATTGTTAAGAGGTCAAACTTGAACCTTTAATTAATTAATTTATTTGTTTTTGTTTTTTTGAGGTAGGGTCTCACTCTACACCAGGCTGACCTGGAATTCACTCTGTATTCTCAGGGTGGCCTTGAACTCACGGCGATCCTCCTACCTCTGCCTCCCAAGTGCTGGGATTAAAGGCACACGCACCACCACACCCCGTTTAAACTTGAACTTTTTTTGTGATTACTGAAAGGAGACATATACTTTCTAATTAATAAAAAAAGAAAACAAATTATCAAGTCAAATAAATACTAATGATACAGTGACAGTAGACATTTCCTTTTTTTCAATTGGGCCTGTCATGATACACCTCCACCTAAGGAAACCTTAACTTACCCAGAAGTGCAATGGAATTAGCAGTATCTTCAGCATATGTTATTTCATCTGATACTTTCTTTTTCAAAAATGGCAACCTTCAATAAGAATGAAAAATGTCAAAGTAATTTTTTTAATTTAATTTTATTTTATTTTTTATCTTTTCACAATTTTTATTAACATTTTGCATGATTATAAAAAATATCCCATGGTAATGCTCTCCCCACTCCCCACACTTTCCCCTTTGAAATTCCATTCTCCATCATATTACCTCCCCATCTCAATCATTCTACTTACATATATACAATACCAACCTATTAAGTACCCTCCTCCCTTCCTTTCTCTCCCCTTTATCAAAGTAATTTTTAAATGAAATCTTTGATTTGAAGCATAATTTATAAAATGGAGAGTTTTATAATTCCCTAAAGAATATAATGAGGGTACTATTCTATTCTTTAGCCATGGAGAATTCTTATGAAAACAAACCAAGCAAAAAGAACCCCTTTAACTAATGAACCAGAAAGAAAACAAAACAGGTTTGTAGGAATAATGATGGGTGTAAAAGGCATGAGCTAAGAAAGTAATATGGTATCACAGTTAATAAAATTACTATGACTCTCTCTGATAAATTACAACTATAATTCTATCACAGTTTATTTGATTACCTATAACTTAAAAATTACTTTATAGGCCTTTCCTGAAGTTTTTGATACTTGAGTTAACAGATAATAGTCTATTCTTTCCAAGGTCATTGTCCCTTCCTTAGTAACTGGATTAGGATCTATCCACAAAAGGACAGAATACTTTGGGGACAATAAGGAATTCAAATTAACAAATGTCAATTATATTGGGATTGCATTTCACAATTACTAGAACTAAAGTTACCTGAGAATGTTTATTTACAAGTCATGAAAGAACAAGGTCATGAACTGTGAGCTGAAGTCTAAGCTTCAAAGGGAAGATAAAAGTTATTTTTTAAAATATTTTTCTTTATTTATTTGCAAGCAGAGAGAGAAAAACAAGGGACAGAAGCAATGGGCATACCAGGGCCTCCAGCTGCTGTGAACATACTCCAGATGCATGCACCACTTTGTGCATCTGGCTTTATGTGGGCACTGGGGAATTGAACTCTGGTCATTAGGCTTTGCAGACAAGCACCTTAACTGCTGAGCCATCTCTCCAACACCAAAGTTATTTCTTATGAGCAAGATATATAGCATTTTAGCATTTCATAAATTCAAATTTTGTACTTCCTGTGTCATTTGAGGTATAACATATCATATAAATGGGGCTTTTAATTCATGTCTTTCAATAAAAATTAACCAAATGGTTGAAGAGTGGCATTAAGAACCCTCATATGTGGACATGAAATACGTAGGTCAACTTGATTTTAAAGGTCTATCAAGGGCAAGCTATGGAAATAACAATTTTACAAATTCCACAGAGGTTATTTTACATTTATTTATTTTTTTGGTGTATGGTATGTATATAGTGTGTGCACATATCGTGAAGCCACTATCACCCTTCATCTTTGTTCCCTTCAGATGGAGTCTCTCACTGAACCTGGAGATGCTATTTTTGGTCAGACTGGCTGATCAGTGAGTCCCAGGGATTTCCATTTCTGGCCTCCTTGGGACTGGAGCTATAGGCACAAAAATTACCTGGTTTCTAATGTGGGTGCTATGGATTTGGTTCAGGTCTTCATGCTTGTGCTATTTCCTTCCAAGCCCTCTCCCCATTACCCCATTTTTTAAAAGAATTGTTTGAAAAAAATTAATTATCAGGACCAGGCAAGGTGGTACATGCCTTTAAGCCCAGCACTCAGGAGGCATAGGTAGAAGGATTGCTGTGAGTTTGAGGCCAGCCTGGGCTAGAGTGAGATTTTACCTAAAAAAAAAAAAAAACCCTCAAAAAACCAATAATAATTATAATGCAAATTATCTGTTATCATCTAATTGGTAGATGACTGGTAGATGGCTAAAAATTTGTAAATCTAAAAATTTTACTCAATTTTTTTATTTCTACTAAAGGTAACTCCAACAAAACAAATAATCCGAAGGGTTTTCAGCCCAAAAGGTTATGAATAAAATAAGCATATTCCTCTGATGTAATAAGAAGAACATACTGGAGGCAAAAACAGAAGACCTTAATTTATTTTCAGTGTTGTTGTTTCTCAAAAATCTCTTGCCAAGTGAATCAAGTGAAGATAAGGTCAGATAAATGCAAGATATAAACAGAAATTTAGAATGCAGAAAAATTAATATGTGAGTAACTACACAATGCAGGGAAGAGGAAACACAGTTCACTTGATTTGTCATACTGTGTAGGGAAATATTGACTCTGGCTTTCACAGAGAGCCAACTCTGGGCAAAGCTCTATGGAAGAACGATAGTGAACCCAGTACTCTAGAACCTGTAAAAGCCTTGACATTTGAGAGGAGTGCACATACACAGTCTCCTATAAATCTAAAGAACTATACTTAGTTCCCTGAAAGCATCAGAGCCATCATTCAGTTATTTCCCATGATCCCGATTTAAAAGTAAGGCAGGTATGAAGGAGAATGGAATTTCAAAGGGGAAAGTGTTGGGGGAGGAGGGAGGGAATTACCATGGGATATTTTTTTATAATCATGGAAAAATGCTAATAAAAATTAAAAAAAATAAAGAAAAAAAAGTAAGGCAGGGCATTGGCATTCAATACATTAGATTTTGTTACTTTATTAAAATATCAAAGAATTAAATGGAACATTTTATTGCTGTTAAATTCTTGCTATGTTATCACCATGTACATATACATAGTCCTATTAATAGTATTACTTACATATTGAAAGAAATGGTGCTACTTAAGAAGCTAATTTGGGCTTAGAGAGATGGCTCAGTGGTTGAAGTGCTTGCCTGCACTGCCTAACGACCAGTTTGATTTCCAATATCCACATAAAGCCAGATGCACAAAGTGGTGCATGCAGTGGCTAGAGGCCCTGACATGCCCATTCTCTCCCTCTCCTTCCCTCCCTGTTCTCTCTGCATGCAAATAAATAAATAAATAAATAAATTTACAAAGCTAATTTGGAGCCACAGAGGTAGGAGGATCGCAGAGTTCGAGGCCACCCTGAGACTACATAGTGAATTCCAGGTAAGCTAATTTGGTAGACACATTTAGAAGACAAAATTATCATAAAGGTTTATTTTCACTTTAAGAAGTTTAGCACAGTTTACTAACTAAAAGTGGTTAATTTAACATATATCTAGATTAGCCACTATGTGGCAGCAAATGCATTATATATGTTCATTTCTGTCGGGCACTGCCAGGTACAAGCTGGAGCCTTCAGGAAAGGGGCCTAAACTTCCAGGCATGGCAAAGTACCCCCAGGCTACAGAAGGCCACTCCCTCTCCAAGCCCTGCACACCAGAACTTAGGCTCGGCCCATAGTTCTGTAACCTTTGGCCATTTGCCTAGGAAACTCCTTATCAGCCTTCACATAGCCCATCCCCCTGAGGCCCTAGATTATCTGGCCCTCCCCTGCCATTGCCTAGGTGTTAGAATGAATGTTCCCATATTCTAATTAGACATCAGAAATGAACTTGGTACATCCAATCCTCTTAGGGTCCTTCCCCACACCCTCAGATGCTTATAAACCCATTTCACTGACAATAAATTGAGAGAGCTGTTCAACTTTCAAAAAAATGGTTGTACAAAGTACTGTACAGGCATACTAATTTTTGCCCCTGTTTATGTTTACAAATATGTACCAAACAGAGTGATACTGTATTCTTTATTCAAAATGGCAAATCAGACAGAACCTAATGTATCTTTGAGAAACAAATTTCCTAAAGAAGGAATAGGAAAAAGAAATCCAGACCCAAATAAAATATTATTCCTAAGCTTACGCAAGGGGTCTCTAAAAATTATAATGTTCCTTAGTTTCATCTGATATTTACAACTCACATGATAGCAGCTAATTCCAAGAAAACATTTTACATATATGCACAATTTCATCTTTTCTGGCTATCAATCTCAAATGATAATAAAATTTGAATCATCAATTGCTGCAATCAGGTGATCAACATTTTTGAGCTCTGATTCATTGCTATACCATACTGCTTAATATTTTTGTAATTAAAAATGAAGCATAATATACTACACAGCAATATAAAATAAAGAAAAACAACTTACCCACACAATTTTAGGATGCCCAAAGCAGGTTCTAAAAATTGGTGCTGATCTTTGATTTTTCCTGCACACAGATTTAGAATTTTAAATATCTGTGCCAAATCCCGTAAGGGCTTTAGTATTCTTAGTTAAGAAATAAGATTAGCATTAATTATTTATTAACATGTTCCTTATAGCACTTTTCTTCAGGATGTTTATAGAATAGCATTAATTTTGTTAAATATGATACTATATTTTGGGGTGTGTGCATGTGTGGTGGTCATGTATAGATGTTTGTGTAGAGATGAGTATACTTAGTGCATACATGGAGGACAGTGCCCTCCTCTGTCACTAATCAGTGTACTACCTTGAGATGGAGTCTTTCCCTCAATCTAGAGCTTATTGCTTTTTTTTTTTTTTGAAGTGATCAAGCCCCAGAGATTGTACAGTCTCTGGCCCTGTAGTGGTTTGATTCAGGCGTCCCCCATAAACTTAGGTGCTCTGGATTTCAGGTGCACCAACTGATGGCAATTGGAAATCAAAGCCTCCTGGAGGCAGTGTATTGCTAGGGGCAGCCTTATGGGTATTATAGCCAGTTTCCCCATGCCAGTGTTTGGCACACTCTCCTGTCGCTATTGTACACCTTATGTTGGCCAGTGGGTGTTGTCCACTCTCTGCTCATGCCAAAATTTTCCCCTGCCATCATGGAGCTTCCCCTCAAGCCGATAAGCCAAAATAAATCTCTTTTTCCAACAAGCTGCTCTTGGTTGGGTGATTTCTACCAGCAATGTGAACCTGACTGCAACAGCCCCCTCCCCCAACCATTATAGCATTGCAGAGCAAGCACCTAACTTCTTATGTGGGTGCTGGGGGAATCAAACTTGGGTGGTCTCAGGTCCTCTTAGGTCTTCATGCATAGCTGGCAAGCACTCTTACCAAACCCCCATAGATACTAGTTTATTCTTATTTTGAAGTCTAAAGAGGACAGTTGGTAACTACATGTTTAGATTTCATTTTTGTCTCAGTACACTCTTGCTCATCTTTTTTTCTTTTGTCACAACTTTAGAATTAGATTGCCAAATAATATAACACATATTCAAAAATATAGGGCTGGAGGGTTAGAGAGATGGCTTAGTGGTTAAACGCTTGCCTGTGAAGCCTAGGGACCTTGGTTCAAGGCTCAATTCTCCAGGACCCACAGATGCACAAGGGGGCACATGCATCTGGAGTTCGTTTTACAGTGGCTGGAGGCCCTGGTGCACCCATTCTCTCTCTCTCTCTCTGCCTGTTTCTCTGTTGCTCTCAAATAAATAAACTAATATATATATATTATAATATATATATATATAATTCAATATAAATTTATATATAATATTTATATTATAGAATATATAACATATATT
The DNA here is from genome assembly GCF_020740685.1 of Jaculus jaculus. NCBI lineage: Eukaryota > Metazoa > Chordata > Mammalia > Rodentia > Dipodidae > Jaculus > Jaculus jaculus. The sequence continues at coordinate 59,017,482 of NC_059111.1, read as the reverse complement.
ACACACACACACACACACACACACACATATATGTGGCTGGAGAGATTGCTCAGCAGGTAAAGGTGCTTGCTAGTAGAGCCTGACCACTCAGGTTCAGTTCCCCAGAACCCACGTAAAGCAAGATGCACAAAGTAGCACATGCATCTGGAGTTTGTTCACAGAGACAAAAGGCCCTGGAACGCCCATTTCCTCTCTCATTCGTATTCTTTCTCTCTCTCCCCCACTCTTCCCTTGCAAATAAATAAAAATATTTTAAAATGTAACTAATGGGCTGAAAAGATGGCTTAATGGTTAAGGCACTTGCCTACCCATGCAAGCCAGATGCACAAGGTGGTACATGCATCTGGAGTTAGTTTGCAGTGGCTAGAGGCCCTGGCATGTCCATGTATCTGTAATCCCAGCAGGCCAGCAGAATCTGGAAAGAGCAATAGTAAAAGAGACTATCTCAAAAGAAGGTGGAAAGAGATGTACACACCTGTGCAATAGTGGCATACAGCCTAGGTGGGTAACCAGTGGCTCCCTGAGTGGCTATGAGATGTGCTCAGTGGAAAGGAACCCATAACTGGAACTGGGAATCAAGTCAGGATCCTATGGAGACCAAGATTATGGAGTCCAATGAGAAGTTCCCACTAACTGTTGTCCAAGTGTGAGGTTACACTCACCAAAATCTCTCTAAATTAACAATGCTTATATGCCCTTTAACCTATCCTGATCTCATTCTCTGTAGGATAATTGGTTTTTCTTTTTCAGAAAGCAGTGAGAATCAAGGACAACCAAAATCTACCAACAAGACAAGTATAGCTGACTCCCTGACAGGAGATGAACCACCCTTGGTACGGCGGCAGCTAAGGCCTAGATGAAACCACAAAGGAACTGGCAAGATGAACAAGTGTGCTGCTCCCATAGTGAGCCTGGAAACCTGGGCCAGGGTGACGGAGACAGACACTGAGAATACTCAAAATGCAGCAAAGCATAAATCCAGAAGCTGCTGAGAGCTCAACACTAATGCAGACTTAAAGAACACCCACCAATGAGCTGGAGAGATGACTTAGTGGTTAAGGTGCATGCCAAAGGACCCAGGTTCAATTCTCCCACATAAGCCAGATACCCATAGTGGTACATGTGTCTGAAGTTCATTTGCAGTGGCTAGAGCCCCTGACATGCCCATTCTCTCTGTCTCCTGTTCCCCATCTCTAATAATTAAATGTTTAGAAAGTTTTTCTTTTAAGAACATTTACTAAGGCTCAGGAAATTTTGAGGAAGAGGGGGTGGAAAGAATTTAAGAGCCATAGGATGGGAGAGAATATACAGAGACATTGCACCCCCCCCCACAATGATTGCTGCTCTCACATATCATAACCCACAACTCCATGGTTAATACCAGTAATCCCATTAAGGGGGGCCCTCTGTGGAGAGTGGACAAGGAGGAGGAAAATGATGTTGCTAACATATGATGTGTCCACGCATGGAGCTTCTGGCTAAGATGGTGGCATAGGAAAGCAGCTTAGGGGCAAAAAAAAAAAAAAAAAAAAAAAAGCAAAAAACAAACAAACAAGAAAAACACTCTTTTACTAAAAAGTGAAGGTATATAAAAAATATAAAAAATTATCAACCACAGCAGAGAAATATGAGAGATCCAGAGTGTCTAGAGACCACAGAAACAGGCAGAAGTGGCTCTAGCAGCAGAGGCAGTTGCCAGGCTCTGCCTGAGCCGCAGGAAAAGCCAGATGAGAGGATTTTCCACTCACATCAGCCTCCTTGCAAACTCAAGAAACCTGAAGGGAAGGACAGCAGGATTGGGAGGACCAGGAGAACAACTTCAACCAACAGCTACACCCTCCCCTCCCCCTGCAACCAGTGTACTGGAGTCCTTATCTACACAGCACAGGCTATCAGAGCAGCGGCCCTCTGACTCAGCCAGCCTACCTGAGCCCACAGCCCAGCAAAGAGGGACCCAAGAGGTGCACAGCATAGCTGAGACCAAGCCACCCCAAAAGGTAACTAGGCTTACACCAGGTCAGTAGTACCTGCTAAAAAAGCCTGGTATATATGTTTGCATCAGAAGTGCTTATTGCACCTTCCATGTCAGGATAAATTATAAATTAAATCTCATGGATGGCTGGATTTGCCATTCTTAAATAAGCTATATTTGGGGTTGTCATGTGTTGCTTCCCGTGCTTTGTCTCCTCTTCTGTCGTTCACTGGGGTAGGGTCTCACTTGTTCACAAGCTGACCTTAGAACCCTTTACAGACCAGAAATCTCAGCCTCCCAGTTAACAGGATTAAAGGTGCAACACATGTCTTTAGGGACTTTGACTTTGTTAGAGGATCTATTTGTTTTAATACCTACTCTTGCATAAATACTCTGTGCTGGCTTTCATTGAATGTGTATATTGTTGAGTTACATTTTAGAATGTGCCTGTATTTTGTTCTACCTAGCCTACTAGAATACTCCCATAGCCGGCAAACCCATAACCTATGGTCACTTTTGCAATTACTCTGAGAGTTGTAAGAGCCACACTTAAGACCTTAAGCTCCTACCCTGAAGATGTGTCCATACAAAGTCTCTACCTAATAAAAAAAAATTGAGGGCAGGAAAGATGGCTCAGCAGTTAAAGGTGCTTGCTTACAAATCCTGACAGCCTGGGTTAAAAATCTCCAGTTCCCACATAAAGCCAGATATAGAAAGTGGCACATGCATATGGAGTTTGTCTGAATCAGCAGGAGGCCCTAGAGCACCTAACTTTCTCTCTCTCTCTCTGCTTATTTCTCTCTCAAATAAATAAATAGATAAAATATTTTAAAAGAAAAAAAAAGAGGGCTGGAGATATGGCTTAGCAGTTAAAGCACTTGCCTGCAAAGCCAAAGGACCTGGGTTCAATTCCCCAGGACCCACATAAGCCAGATACACAAGGTGGCGTATATTTGCAGTGATTGGAGGCCTTGGTGAACCCATTCACTCTCTCTCTCTCTATCTGCCTTTGACTCTCTCGCTCTTAAATAAAAAAATTAAAAATAAACTTTATTAGCTGGGTGAGGTGGTGCTCTCCTTTAATCCCAGCACTTGGGAGGCAGAGGTAGGAGGATCACTGTGAGCTCAAGGACACTCTGAGACTACATAGCAAATTCCAGGTCAGTCTGGGCTAGAGTGAGACTCTACCTGGAAAAACCAAAATAAATAAATAAATAATAAACTTTATTTAAAAAGAAGTTGTAAGATGTAAGAAGATATGAGGGTGTCCTCTAACCTCTACATACACTCAGTCTGGTTCAACAGAGCCATATAAAACAAGGCCATGAAAAGATCTAGGAGGATACCTTCCAGTGAGTTGTTGGTCAGGGAGTCCCTGATGCCCCCCCAAAATTACAGGCCATTGCTGAGGCCCTTGGTTTTCCACCAGGAATAGATGGTAAGACCCTATTGCTGAAGACTCCACATACTTGAGCTGCAAGGTCACTGAGACATCCTGCTGGAGCTGAGCTGACAGTAAGCTGGAAAAAGCCGCACTGCATGCAGTTCAATGGGAGAAAAAGAAATCACCAATGAAGATACTCAACAGTGGACACTGCAAGCCTTTTATTTGGCCAGCCAGGCCAAATGAGCTAACTAGTACAATAGTGGCACATCTGTTATGGGGAAAACCAACTGCCCTCTAATTTGACTGGAGGCCCACTCCATGGGAGGGAATACATCCCTGATACTGTAAACCTCCAACAGGGGTTGTCATCAGTCCTAGAGGAGTAATGTCTGCTAGTATCTGGCTAAATGTATATATTATGCTCACCAAACTGCTCAGTAAGCACTTCTCTTAATGTTCATACCTTTATATTAATGCTACTCTCACTTTTGGTTAGAGAAGCTTCTTTTTTCAGATGACAGTGACCTTGGGATGACCTTGGGCACCATGGTGCTGAGAAGTGACAGAGGAGTGCTCAGCACTGAAATATCTCTATCATATCTTCCCAGGCTCAGGGTCCATTGAGGAAGAGGGACTCCTTACAACATGCTCCTCCAGACCCAAAATGGCCTGGATATCCATGACCTCACAGTGCCCGACATTACCTACACAAGACCATCATAATCATAGGAAAAGATCATGACATCAAAATAAAAGAGAGATTGATTGAGAAGGGGAGGGGATATGATGGAAAGTGGAGTTTCGAAGGGGAAAGTAGGGGTAGGGAGGGAATTACCATGGAATATTGTTTACAATTTTGGAAGTTGTCAATAAAAAAAAATTTTTTTAAAGAATGGAAAGGTCTAGGGCTGGAGAGATGGATTAGCAATTAAGGAGCTTGCCTGTAAAGCCAAAGGACCCAGGTTTGATTCCCCGCGACCTACATAAACCAGATGCACAAGGTGGCAAATGTATTTGGAGTTTGTTTGCAGTGGCTGAAGGCCCTGGCCTGCCCATTCTCTCTCTTTCTCTGCCTCTTTAAGAAAAAAAGAAAAGAGAAAAGATCTAGATAAATTATATACTACATTTATCTTCATGGAAGTGGCAAGACATTTGAACTGAGACAAGCCAGTATTAGAGCTACATCTTTAGACAAAGTCAGACAACTATCAGCAATGTCAGTTCTACTCAAAGTAGGGTCTGTGGGCCACCATTTATTTTGAATTATATGTTATCAGTCTATGAAAAGATAAGTATAGAAAGTGAGAGTGGATTTCTTTTTTAAAAATATTTTCATTTATTTTTAAGCAGACAGAGAGAGAGAGAGAGAGAGAGAGAGAGAGAGAGAGAGAGAATGGGAACATCAGGTCCTCTTGCCAATGCAAACAAATTCCAGATGCATGCTCTACTTTGTGCATTGGTGGTTACCTAGACATGAGGGAACTGAACCTGGTCTGGAAGGCTTTGCAAGCAAGTACCCTTAACTTTGATGACTAACCCATCTCTACAGCTCCTGATTTCTATTTCTATCTCCTCTTACACCTTCTCCTCCTCCTTTTATTTTTTATTTTTTGGTTTCGAGGCAGGGTCTCACTCTAGTTCCAGCTGATCTGGAATTCACTACGTAGTCTCAGACTGGCCTTGAACTCACAGCAATCCTCCTACCTCTGCCTCCAGAGTGCTGGGATTAAAGGCGTGTGCCACCACAATAAGCTGATGTCTTCTTTTTGAATTAGGGTTTCATGCAGCCCAAGCCATCCTTGAACTTGTTATATAGAGAGGCTGGCCTTGAACTCCTGATCCTTCGGCCTCCATCTCCTGAGTTCTGGTATTACAGGAATGAGACACCACATGTGGTTTGAGAGGTGACATTTAATAACATTTGTAACAATCTAATAACTACATAATAAAACTTTTTTCTTTTTTTTTCTTTTTGTTTTGTTTTTCAAGGTAGGGTCTTGCACCAGGCTGACCTGGAATTCACTATGTAGTCTCAGGGTGGCCTTGAACTCACAGTGATCCTCCTACTTCAGCCTCCTGAGTGCTGGGATTAAAGGCATGCACCAACAATGCCCAGCAAGAACTAGTTTTTGCTGATGGTTGTTTGTGTTTATAAAAGTTTTATTATGGCTAGGCGTGATGGCACTAACAATGCCCAGCAAGAACTAGTTTTTGCTGATGGTTGTTTGTGTTTACAAAAGTTTTATTATGGCCAGGCGCGGTGGCACACACCTTTAATCCCAGCACTCAGGAGGCAGAGGTAGGAGGATCGCTGTGAGTTCAAGGCCACCCTGAGACTACATAGTGAATTCCAGGTCACCCTGGGCTAGAGCGAGACCCTACCTTGAAACCCCAACCAAAAGAAACAATTATTTTATTTACTTATTTATTCATTTATTTGCAAGGGGGGAGAGAGAGAGAGAAAAAGAGAAAGAGAGAGAGAGGATAGGTGTGCCACGACTTCTAGCTACTTGTGATGCATACGCCATTTTGTGCATATGGCTTTATGTGGGTATTGGGAATTGAAGCCAGGCCAGCAGGCTTTGCAAGCATGTACTGTTGAGCCATCTCCCCAGCCAAAGCTTTGACTTATATAGTTCTTGATTGAATCCTGGACTCCTGAGGTTTGAGGTACACTTATTTTCACCTATTCTAATATAGGTGATATATTCAGTTTAGACCATGTTTTATATAATGCTCAGATTATTACACACTACATGGAATTATCTCATCTGATCATAACACCCTCATGAGGTGGGAACATCCCTATTTTATAAGGAAGGAAAATGTAAGAAGCTTGTCAAGGTACAACTACCCATGTAAACTTTGATTTGGCCATCCTAACTATATTCATATCTTTCTGAATTTATAATAACTGATACTATCCACAAAAAAATAGTTCTAAAAGCCTCTAAAAAGATATTCATGTTTGAATCTCAGGGACCTATAAGCATGCTATCTAAAATAATAGAGGAACTTTTCAAATGTAATTAAGGATCTTACATGGAAAAATTACACTAGATAGGGTCTGTTGTATTCACTGGGATCTCAGAGAGGAAAGCAGAAAGCAGGAAGCAGGAGAAAGTCAGAGACAGGGGGTAAAGATGCTATGAAAGGCAGAGGTGAGAGTGATGCCACTGTGGGAAAGAAATTCATGCGCCAAGTTATACAGGAACCCTCTAGTGGGTAGGAAAGCCAAGGAAATAGATTCTCCCCTAGAATCTTCTGAAGGACCCAATCCTTTGGGCGTCTGAGCTCTCAAACTATTATATAATAAATTTAAATTGTTTTAAGTCACTAAGTTCATAATTATTTGTTATAGCAGCAATAGGAAATTAGATCATTTTCTAAAGTTTCAAGATAAATTAGATGAATATACAAATACATTATGTAAATATATGCAAAGGATACAAATCCATTTTGATAACACTGTACCAGTTTCTTGACAAGTTTAAGTTGTTTTTCTCCTAAATCATCCTAAAACAAATGGTCTATTTTAGTTCATTTGTGCTATTATTTGTTAGGATTTCTTAAAATTTCTTCAATGTTTAAGGAAAGTAGGCCTATTAAAACTACTAAGTAATTCTTAAATTACTATAAAATAAGCATTATAAAAAGTTCCTGAAATAGTGATGGTACAAATAAACTACCATTTAAGTTCTATTATGATGTTATAAAACAAAATCAGGTTAATATAAGAGCAGTAATTGTTTCCAGAATAGTATTAATATCAGTTGAAGTATGTTAAACATTTTTCTGTACTATGTATCACAGAAGTACTGCATATAAGTGCATGTTTCATAGAAGTACTATATGTATCATTTTGTTAATCTTCAAAAATATTCTATTACCAGAGCATTATTATCCTTCTTTTCCAGAGTAGGAAACACAAGCTGAAATAATTTAAGTAATTTATATAAAATATACAGCTAAAGAGTGCTGTGTTGAGAGTCAAATTTGTCATTCTGACTTGGTTTGTTTTGTATTGGGTTAACTAAATGCTTGCTTTACTCAGTACATACAGCATATGATAAAGGTAACAATAAAAACAAACCCCTATATAGAAATGTAATTTCAAGACTAACATGCCAACTGAAAAAGAAAACCATATATAGTGATGTGTGTTCTGCTCTTTTCCTACTACCTCCCTCTCCAGCCTTAGTTGGTAACAAGCACTTCACACTGAACAAATGAGCTTTCTCTACTTTTACGGATCCTTTTGATTATAGCCACCATGGAACTGCCCATCTCCCAACCTGATTAAAGAGTCAAACTAAATTTAAATTCCTTCATTATGAAATATATACTGTTTGAAAAGTTCTCAACAAAAGGAAGAAGGAAGACTTGCATTTTGGGGAATACATTTTGTCATTCAGGGAAGTAGAGTCTGCAAGAGAGGCAGCAGAGTCACTTCCTTTCAAAGGTTACTTACCTTATCAGTCTCTTCAAGGAGTTTGATGATATGGTTAAGGTCCATAGACTTGAAGGCACCCTAAAAATATACAACTCTTAGTATTCTATGGCATAGGAATTAATAACTAATATCAAGAGCCTTCTTTTAATGATATTTTCCTTTGGAAACAAAAATAACTGAATTTTTCAAAAACTCATAATCATAGCTGGGTGTGGTGGTACACGCCTTTAATCCCAGCACTTGGGAGGCAAAGGTAGGATTGCTGTGAGTTCAAGGCCACTCTGAGACTACTGAGGGAATTTCAGGTCAGCCTGGGCTAGAGTGAGACCCTACCTCGAAAAACCAAAACAAAACAAAAAACAAACAAAAAAAAAAACATATATTCACATCACCAAACATTTCTTTCAGAAACAATTTTCATTATTAGCCTTTATTATTTATTTGCAAGCAGAGAGGACAGACAGGGAGAATGGGCACACCAGGGTCTCCAGCTGCTGCAAATAGACTCCAGATGCATGCACCACTTTGTGCATGTGGCTTTACGTGGCTACTAGGGACTCAAACTCAGGTCATTTGGTTTTGCAGGCAAATGCCTTAACCACTAAGCAATCTTTCCAGTCACTCAGAAATAATTTTTAATTAAGTATTATGTGTCTGCAGAATAAGTATTTGTGTTGCAGTCAGGTTTGCATTGCTGGCAGAAATCACCAGACCAAGAACAGCTTTTGGGGGAAAAAGGGGCTTATTTTGGCTTATAGACAAGAGGGGAATACCATGACGGCAGGGGGAAATGATGGCATGAGCAGAGGGTAAACATCACCCCCTGGAAAACATAAGGTGGACAACAGGAACAGGACAGTGTGCTAAACACTGGCAAGCGGAAACTGGTTATAATACCCATAAGCTGACCCCCGAATAATACACTACTTCTAAGAGGCATTAATTCTCAAATATCCATCAGCTAGGATCCTAGCATTCAGAACACGTAAGCTTATAGGGGACATCTGTATCAAACCACCACATTCCACCCCCAACCCCCATAACCTGATAACCATCATGATATGAAATGTAATGCATTCAGTTCAACTTTAAAAGAGCCCATAATTTTTATAAATCCTAATAATGTTTAAACATTCCAATAGTCTGAGATCTTTAAAAAAATTTTTGTTTTATTTTTTATTTATTTATTTGAGAGCAACAGAGAGAGAGAGAGAGAATGGGCACACAGGGCCTCCAGCCACAGAAATTGAAGTCCAGATGCATGCACCCCCTTGTGCATCTGGCTAACATGGGTCATGGGGAATCAAGCCTCGAACCGGGGTCCTTAGGCTTCCCTGACAAGTGCTTAACTGCTAAGCCATCTCTCCAGCCCCTAGTCTGAGATCTTTTAACTAGCCATAATACCAAAAAAAAAAAAAAAAAAAAAAACCCTCAAAAAACCCATTATAGGGACTTCCGGTTAAGATGGCAGCGTAGGTACCACGCCAAAGCAGCTTAGGGGGGAAAAAGACCAAAAAAACTCAGCAAAATACACACTTTTACTAAAAAGTGAGGTGTATAGGAAATTGAGGGGGCAGCGGAGAAGTAGAAGAGTTATAGAGCATCCAGAGCCTGCACAGGCGGGAACAGCGGCTCCGGGGCAGCGTGGCCAACCGCCACAACCGCGGCGCGGCAGAAAGCCGCCGGACTCTCGGCTGGAGCCGCAGGACAAGCCAGGTGCAGGATTTTCCCCTCACACCGCGCTCTCCGCAACTCGGGAAACGTGAGGGGAGAGCGGCAGTGAGCAACAGAGAGAGGAGCAGACCCCGAGGTAGAAGCACACGTGGAACAGCGATACAACCAGAGCAGCCGCGGCTCCCTCCCCTCCCCCACCGCCTGAACCCAGCTCCAGCGAACACAGCAGCGGCCCGGGACCGGCCACGCCAACTTGGGCCGACAGCAGGACCCAAGCAGGAGCAGAGTTCGGCAGCAACTTCAGCGGCTCCAGCACCGGTACCAGCGGCCCCAGCAGCAGCGGACCCAGGAGCGGCAGCAGCAGCAGATCCCGCAGCAGCGGCTTCGGGGTGAGCAGCAGCGGTGGACACGGCAGCGGCAGCTTCAGCAGCGGTGGTGGCTCCGGTGGTGGCAGCTACAACAGCAGCAGAGGCAGCAGCAGCGGCTCGGTTTGCCCCATAGGAAAAGCAAGTGCCCAGCTCCAGAAATCAGAACAGCAGCCCGACGACCCAGGCAGCAACTTGACTGAGACCAAAATCACCCAAGGTAACTGGGATTGCACCAGGGAAGGGACTCACTTGGTCACAAGCTGACTTGGATACCTCAACAGACCAGAAATCTAAACCTCTTTGTTGATAGAGGATCTGGTCATTATACTAACTACTCTTGCATACATACTCGGGGCTGTTTTTGATTGAATGTGTACAGTGTTTAGTTAAATTTTAGAATCTACCAGTATTTTATTCCACTCAGCCTGCTTGAATACTCCTATAGCAGGGAAACTCAACCCCTAAGAACATCTTTGTAGATACTCTGAGAGTCTTAAGAGCCACACTTAATACCTTAAGGTCCTACCCTGAAAATATATTACATCAAATCAATTGATACAGCTAAGAATACACAGCTAGCTAGAAAATCCAAGCATTAACTTAATCCAAGATGCAAAAATATATACATTATAACACAAGAAACACTAAAAAGCAAGACGATATAAATCCACCTAAAAGTATTAATGCATCAGAAATGTCCTCCAGTGAGAAAGAGTTAGAGGAAATGCCTGAGAAAGAGTTCAAAAGAATAATTATAAATATGTTCAAAGAGGTCAAAGAACACATGAAAACAATCAAAGAAGAAATCAAAGAGGAAATCAAAGAGGAAATCAAAGGAATCAAAGAAGAGGCAGGACACCAATTTAATGAAATAAAGAAGGCAAAACAAGACATAAATAGGGAAATAGAAATAATAAAGAAAAACCAGTCAGAATTACTAGCAATGAAGAACACAGTTAATGAAATAAAAAACTCTGTAGAAAATCTCACCAGTAGAATGGATGAGGGAGAGGACAGAATATCTAAGCTAGAAGATCAGGTGGCAGACCTAATGCAGTCCAACAAAGAGAAAGACAAACTTATAGAAAAGTATGAGTGGGAATTTCAAGATATTCGGGACACTATGAAAAGATCCAATATAAGAATTCAGGGCATAGTAGAAGGAGAAGAACTCCACTCCAGAGGCATAGTAGGCATCTTCAACAAAATCAAAGAGGAAATTTTCCCCCAAATTGGGAAAGAGGTGCCAATACAGATACAGGAAGCCTTTAGAACCCCAGCCAGACAAAACCCAGAAAGAACCTCTCCTCGCCACATTATACTCAAACTTCCAAACACACAAACCAAAGAAAAAATATTGAAAGCAGTTAGAGAGAAAAATCAAGTTACCTACAAAAGCAAGCCCATCAGGATTACAGCAGATTATTCAACACAAACTTTTAAAGCCAGAAGGGCTTGGAGTGATATATTCCAAGTTCTGAAAGATAACAACTGTCAACCAAGGTTACTTTATCCTGCAAAGTTATCCATTCAAATAGATGGAGAAATAAAGACATTCCATGACAAAAGCAGGTTAAAGGAGTATTTGAAGACAAAACCAGCTCTACAGAAAATACTTGATAGAATCCTCCATGCTGAACAAAAGGAAAAGCACACATATAAGGAACCTAGAAAAAACCAGCTAGACTCAAATACCAGTTAACAGAAGAGAGCACAGGTAGAACAAGTAACACACACACACACACACACACACAAATGGCAAACATAAATACACACCTTTCAATAATATCTCTTAATATCAACAGTCTCAATGCCCCAACGAAAAGACATAGATTTGCAGACTGGGTTAAAAAGCAGGATCCTACAATTTGTTGTCTCCAAGAAACTCACCTTTCTACAAAGGATAGACATTATCTTAGGGTGAAAGGTTGGAAGACAGTGTTTCAAGCAAATGGGCCTAGAAAACAAGCAGGGGTTGCTATCCTAATATCAGACAGGGTAGACTTTAGTCCGACGTTAGTCAAGAAAGATAAGGAAGGTCACTTTATATTGATTAAGGGCACACTCCAACAGGAGGACATTACAATCCTAAACATATATGCACCTAACATGGGGGCTCCCAAATTCGTCAAACAAACACTATTAGAACTAAGGTCACAGATAACACCAAACACAGTGGTGGTGGGTGACTTTAACACCCCACTCTCATCAATTGACAGGTCATCCAGGGAAAGAATAAACAGAGAGGCATCTGGACTAAATGAGGTCATAGAAGGAATGGACCTAACAGATATATACAGGACATTTCATCCAAAGGCTGCAGAATATACATTCTTTTCAGCAGCACATGGAACATTCTCTAAAATAGACCATCTATTAGGACACAAAGCAAATCTTAACAAATCCAAGAAAATTGTAATAATTCCTTGCATTCTATCTGACCACAATGGAATTAAACTACAAATCAGTAGCAAGAAAGGCTATAGAGCATACACAAAATCATGGAAACTAAACAATACACTACTAAATGATGAGTGGGTCAATGAAGAAATCAAAAAGGAAATCAAAAAATTTATAGAGTCAAATGATAATGAGAACACAACATACCAAAATCTCTGGGACACAATGAAGGCAGTTCTAAGAGGTAAATTTATAGCCTTAAGTGCCTATATTAAGAAATTAGAAAGGTCGCAAGTAAACGACCTAATGCTTCGCCTTAAAGCCTTGGAAAAAGAAGAACAAGGCAAACCAAAAAGTAGTAGACGGGAAGAAATAATAAAGATTAGGGCAGAAATTAATGAAATAGAAACAAAAAGAACAATCCAAAGAATTAATGAAACAAAGAGTTGGTTCTTTGAAAGGATAAACAAGATTGATAAACCCTTAGCAAATCTGACCAAAAGAAAGAGAGAAGAGACACAAATTAATAAAATCAGAGATGAACAAGGTAACATCACAACAGATTCCAGAGAAATTCAAAAAATCATAGGGACATACTATAAAAGCATATACTCCACAAAGTATGAAAATCTGAAAGAAATGGATGATTTCCTTGATCTATATGACCTACCTAAATTAAATCAAAATGAGATTAATCACTTAAATAGACCTATAACAAACATGGAGATCCGAGCAGTTATCAATAATCTCCCAACTAAAAAAAGCCCAGGCCCGGATGGATTCACTGCTGAATTTTACCAGACTTTTAAGGAAGAGCTAACACCATTGCTTCTCAAGCTTTTCCAGGAAATAGAAAAAGAAGGAATTCTACCAAACTCCTTCTATGAGGCCAGCATCACCCTGATACCAAAACCAGGCAAAGATAGAACAAAAAAAGAAAATTACAGACCAATCTCCCTCATGAACATAGATGCAAAAATTCTCAACAAAATATTGGCAAACAGAATACAAGAGTATATCAAAAAGATCATTCACCCGGACCAAGTAGGCTTTATCCCAGAGATGCAGGGATGGTTCAACATACGCAAATCTATAAATGTAATACATTACATAAATGGGTTGAAGGACAAAAATCACATGATCATCTCATTAGATGCAGAGAAAGCATTTGACAAAATCCAACATCCCTTCATGATAAAAGTCCTACAGAGACTGGGAATAGAAGGAACATATCTCAATATAATAAAGGCTATTTATGACAAGCCTACAGCCAACATATTACTAAATGGGGAAAAACTGGAAGCTTTTCCACTAAAATCAGGAACAAGACAAGGGTGTCCCTGTCTCCACTTCTATTTAATATAGTTTTGGAAGTCTTAGCCATAGCAATAAGGCAAGAGACACACATAAAAGGGATACAAATTGGAAAGGAAGAAATCAAGTTATCATTATTTGCAGATGACATGATTCTATACATAAAGGACCCCAAAGACTCTACTAGCAAGCTGTTAGAGCTGATCAAAACCTACAGCAATGTAGCAGGATACAAAATAAATACACAGAAATCAGTAGCCTTCATATATGCTAACAACAAACACACAGAGGATGAAATCAGAGAATCACTCCCATTCACAATTGCATCAAAAAAAATAAAATACCTTGGAATAAACCTAACCAAGGAAGTAAAGAATCTATACAATGAGAACTTTAAAACACTCAAGCGAGAAATTGCAGAAGACACTAGAAAGTGGAGAAACATCCCTTGTTCCTGGATTGGAAGAATCAATATCGTGAAAATGGCAATCTTACCAAAAGCAATCTACACATTTAATGCAATCCCTATCAAAATTCCAAAGGCTTTCTTCATGGAAATAGAAAAAACAATCCAAAAATTCATTTGGAATCACAAAAAACCTCGAATATCTAAAATAATACTGAGCAACAAAAAAGAGGATGGTGGTATCACCATACCTGATTTTAACCTATACTACAGAGCCATAGTAACAAAAACAGCATGGTACTGGCACAAAAACAGACATGTAGATCAGTTGAACAGAATAGAGGACCCAGATGTAAGCCCAAGTAGCTATAGCCACCTGATATTCGATAAAAATGCCAAAAATACTCATTGGAGAAGAGACAGCCTCTTCAGCAAATGGTGTTTTGAAAACTGGATAAATATCTGCAGAAGGATGAAAATAGATTCTTCTCTCTCGCCATGCACAAGAATTAAGTCCAAATGGATTAAAGACCTTAACATCAGACCGGAAACTTTGAAACTGCTAGAGGAAAAAGTAGGGGAAACCCTTCAACATATTGGTCTTGGCAAAGACTTTCTGAATACAACCCCAATTGCTCAGGCAATAAAACCACAGATTAACCACTGGGACCTAATGAAATTACAAAGATTTTGCACCGCAAAGGACACAGTGAAAAAAGCAAAGAGGCAACCTACAGAATGGGAAAAAATCTTCGCCAGCTATATATCTGATAGAGGATTAATATCTAGGATATACAAAGAACTCAAAAAGTTAACTAATAAGGAATCAAACAAGCCAATCAAAAAATGGGCTAAGGAGCTAAATAGAGAGTTCTCAAAGGAAGAAATACGAATGGCATATAAGCACCTAAAAAAATGTTCTACGTCACTAGTCATCAGGGAAATACAGATTAAAACTACATTGAGATTCCATCTCACTCCTGTCAGATTGGCCACCATCATGAAAACAAATGATCATAAATGTTGGCGGGGATGTGGAAAAAAAGGAACCCTTCTGCACTGCTGGTGGGAATGCAATCTGGTCCAGCCATTGTGGAAAACAGTGTGGAGGTTCCTAAAACAGCTAGAGATTGATCTACCATATGACCCAGCTATAGCACTCCTAGGCATATATCCAAAGGACTCATCTCATTTCCTTAGAAGTACATGCTCAACCATGTTTATTGCTGCTCAATTTATAATAGCTGGGAAATGGAACCAGCCTAGATGTCCCTCAACAGATGAGTGGATAATGAAGATGTGGTACATTTATACAATGGAGTTCTACTCAGCGGTAAAGAAAAATGAAGTTATGAAATTTGCAGAAAAATGGATGGACCTGGAAAGTATTACACTAAGTCAGGTAATCCAGGCCCAGAAAGCCAAGCGCCACATGTTCTCTCTCATATGGGGATCCTAGCTACAGATGACTGGGCTTCTGCGTGAGAATGAAAATACTTAGTAGCAGAGGCCAGTAAGTTGAAAAGGAGACATAAAGGGTGGAGAAAGGAAGGGAGGAGGATACTTAATAGGTTGATATTGTATATATGTAATTACAATGATTGTAATGGGGAGGTAATATGATTGAGAATGGAATTTCAAACGGGAAAGTGTGGGGGTGGGGAGGGAGGGAATTACCATGGGATATATTTTATAATCATGGAAAATGTTAATAAAAATTAAAAAAAAAAAACATTATGGCACAGAATAAACATTCACATTGCAAAAGAGGGCACTGGGTATAGCACAGAAATATTCAACCAATACAAGATTTAAAACAACCAGGGCAAACATCAAGCTCCAAGTCCAACAAGTCTCCAAGTCAGATAATTCTAATCAGCAACAGTTCTCTGGAGTTCCAATTCCACACCTCCAGGTAGGCTACTCACAGTCCTGGAAAACTTCATCTGGGGCTGGCAGCTTTCCTTTGCAGTCATCTCGAGGTCCCAGCCTCTCCACTGAGTCTCCACTGCAACCCATGGTTCATCCTTACAGCTCCATTGGGTCTCTATGCAGGCATCCAGCAAACCTGCTTCAACTTGCCCATGGCCATTTCCAAAACACAAGACTGCATGCAAACTCAATGACCCTCTCTTTCCTGCATTTTTTATACTCCGTAATACCAGGTAGAGTGCCAATTTGTTAATCCAGGGGGAAATAAAGTAGACTTTGAAGAACAGGACACCCCTTGAGCATTCAAGCCCCTTCAAAAGAGTCTGCATTCTTCCTGTTGCCCCAATGCAGGTCAGCTGGCCCAATCTCAAAGATAATTTTTCAATTGCAGCTGAATGGGCAGCAGTTTCAGCCTAAAGATTTCTTTCTGTGCCCTATCCCTCTGCTCATAGCAGTCCATTTCTACACAATGCAACCCTGCACAAATTTTCAGGATATGGCCCTAACAGTAAGCCTCACAAACAAACTGCTTCTAGCCCAGTTCAGACAAAGCTCTTTCTCACCCTCATAAGCCAAACCTCACAGTCCATAGTTCGTACTACATTCAGGTCTTTCAACTCTGACCAGAATAGTCCATCAAACTGTAAGGCATCTCTTAAGCCAAGGTTTCAAATCCTTTCACATTCCTTTTGAAAATCAGCTCCAAAGAGCCAAAGCCACACAGTCAGGTGTCTAGCAGAGATTGTCACCACTCCTTGGCACCAACATTACTCTTGAAGCCAGGTTTGCATTGCTGGCAGAAATTATCTGACCAAGAGAAGCCTTTGTGGATAAAAGGATTTATTTTGGCTTATAGACTTGAGGGGAAGCTCCATGATGGCAGGGGAAATTGATGGCATGAGCAGAGGGCTGGACATCACTCCCTATAAGGTGGACTGCCTTGCAGTGCCTGACAACTATTGATGCCAAACTTAGTACAGACAGTGGACAACAGGAACAGGACAGTATGCCAAACACTGTCAAGGGGAAACTAGCTATAATACCCATTAGCTTACCCCCAACAATACACTACCTCCAAGAGGTGTTAATTCTCAAATCTCCATCAGCTGGTAACCTAGCATTCAGAACACCTAAGTTTATAGGGGACACCCGAATCAAATCAGCACAGTATCTGAATGAGGTTATTTACTAAAAACGATCTTAAAATAGTAATAAAAATGGTTTGCTAAGCATTTACATTCATTGAGTCAGGTGCTGTGACACACACCTTAAATCCCAACACTGGGGAGGCTGACATAGTAGAGGATTGCCAGGAGTTCTAGGTCAGCCTGGGCTACAGTGAAACCCTGCCTTTGATAAACAACAACAAAAAATATATATTTTCACTTAGTATTTCAGTTGCCAACTATTAAATGTTACTGTCAGATTATAAATTCAGCCAGATGTAGTGGTGCATGCCTTAACTACCAGCACTTGGGAGGCTGAGGTAGAAGTATCACTGTGCGTTTGAGGCCAGCCTGAGACTATAGAGTGAATTCCAGGTCAGCCTGGGCTAGAGTGCGATCCTACCTTGAAAAACCAAAAGACCCCATGCTCTTGGGTTCTGTAGTATTTCTATAATTATGAATAGTGTTGCACTGTTATCTATCAGATAGAGCTATATGTATGGAAGTTTTCTATCAGTTTTTTAAGAGATGCATCCTGTTTGCAAGTCACAATAAAGTTGCATCTTCTAGAATTACAGGCAGTGAAGCTAACAGTAAACTGTATTTACTAAATCATACTCACACTCTGTTCATTTGAATTTGGAAAAAGTCTAGCATACCCAGTAGTTTCAGGAACTTCATTTTAACTTAAAAAGTTCTGATATATTTAATTTATAAATTTTGGACTGATATAATAGAATTTTGGAAAACTATAAGAAATGCTTTGTTAATGTGTGTGTTCCTATGTAAAACACATGATTCCTCCTGTGTATATTTTTTAAAATTAAAGAAATGCGCCGGGCGTGGTGGCGCACGCCTTTAATCCCAGCACTTGGAAGGCAGAGGTAGGAGGATCGCTGTGAGTTCAAGGCCACCCTGAGACACCATAGTGAATTCCAGGTCAGCCTGGGCTAGACTGAGACCCTACCTCAAAAAAGCAAAAAAAAAAAAAAAAAAAAAAAAAAAAAAAAATTAAAGAAATGCACATTTAAAAAGAAGAAACACCAAAAGAACAGGGCTGGAGGGATGGCTTAGTGGTTAATGCAGTTTGCCTGCAAAGCCAAGGGACCCAGGTTTGATTCCCTAGGACCCACATTAGCCAGATGCACAAGGGGGTGCACATGTCTGGAGTTTGTTTGCAGTGGCTGGAGGCCCTGGCATACCTATTCTCCCTTTGTCTCTCCCTCTCTTTCTCTGTCAAATAAATAAAAATTAAGAAAAAAAGAACAAAATTATAAATTTGCCATTAGCAAAAAGTTTGGTAAACAGCATTGTGGTGGTTTGATTCAGTTGTCCCCCATAAACTTAGGTGTTCTGAATGCTAGCTCCCCAGCTGATGGATATTTGGGAATTAATGCCTCCTGGAGGAAGTGTATTGTTGGGGGTGGGCTTATGGGCTTTATAGCCAGTTTCCCCATGCCAGTGTTTGACACACCCTCCTGTTGCTATGGTCCATCTTCTGTTGGCCAGGGGGTGATGTCCACCCTCTGCTCGTGCCATCGTTTTCCCCTGCCATCGCAGAGCTTCCCCTTGAGCCTGTAAGCCAAAATAAATCTCTTTTTCCCAGAAGCTGCTCTTGGTTGGGTGATTTCTAACAGCAATGCAAACCTGACTGCAACAGTAAAGTGGTACCAAGGAATGGGATTGCTGCTAGACACCTGGCTGTGTGGCTTTGGCCTTTTGGAGCTGATTTTCAAGAGGACTATGGGAGGATTTGAAACCTTGGCCTAAGAGATGCCTTGTAGTGCTGTAAGTACAGCTTGATGGACTATTCTGGTCTGAGCTGCAAGACCTGAATGCAATAAGAACTATGGACTGTGAGGTTTGGCTTATGAGAGTGAGAAAGAGCTTTGCTTGAACCGGGCTAGCAGTTTGTGTGAGAAGCTTGCTCTTATGCTCATGTCCTGAAAAGAAGTTGTGCAGGGTTGCTTTGTGTAGAAATGAACTGGCGTGAGTAGAGGGATATGGCACAGAAAGAAAAATCTTTGGGTGAACTGTTGCCCGTTCAGCTGCAACTGAGAGATTACAACCTATGAGACTGGGCTAGCTGACCTGCACTGGGGCAACAAGAAGAATGTAGACTCTTTTGAAGGGGCCTGAGTGCTCAAGAAGTCCTGTTCTGCAAAGTCTACTTTAATCCCCCCTGGATTAACAAATTGGCACCCTGCCTGTTATCGTGGAGTATAAAAATGCTGGAAAGAGGGTCATTGAGTTTGCAACACGGTCTTGTGTTTTGGAAATGGCCATGGGCAGTGTGAAGCAGGTTTGCTGGTTGCCTGCATAGAGATCCCATGGGGCCATGAGGATGAACCGTGGCTTGCAATGGAGACCCAGTGGAGATGCCGGGACCATGAGATGGCTGCCAAGGTGCTGCCGGCCCCGATGAAGTTTCCCAGGACTGTGAGTAGCCTAGCTGGAGGGGCGGAATTGGAATGCCAGAGACTTGTTGCTGGTTAGAATTATCGGACTTGAAGATTTGTCACTGGCTGGAGTTGCTGGACTTGAAGCTACAGAGTTTGATATTTGCCCTGGTTGTTTTAAATCTTGTATTGGTTGAATGTTTTTATGCTATGCCCAATGCCATCTAGTGCAGTGTGAATATTTATTCTGTGCCATTATGGGTTTTTTGAGGTTATTTTTTGGTACTATGGTTCAGTTAAAAGATCTTGAACTCTGGGGATGTATGAACATCATTGGAATTGATAAAAACTATGGGGACTTTTAAAGTCAGACTGAATGCATTGTATTTTATATCATGTATGGATATCAGCTTACGGGGGCCAGGGGAGGAATGTGGTGGTTTGATTCAGGTGTCCCCCATAAACTTAGGTGTTCTGAATGCTAGGTTCCCAGCTGATGGATATTTGGGAAGTAATGCCTCCTGGAGGGAGTGTATTGTTGGGGGCAGGCTTATGGGCTTTATAGCCAGTTTTCCCTTGCTAGTGTTTGGCACACTCTCCTGTTGCTGTGGTCCATCCTATGTTGGCCAGGGGGTGATGTCCACCTTCTGCTCATGCCATTGTTTTCCCCTGCCATCGTGAAGCTTCCCCTCGAGCCTGTAAGCCAAAATAAAACTCTTTTTCCCAGAAGCTGCTCTTGGTTAGGTGATTTCTACCAGCAATGCGAACCGGACTGCAACAAGCATTTTGCTTCTGAACATTTGGACAATGCCATATACACCTACCCAGTTTTATTTTCTTTTTCTTCTGTGTTCTTAGACTTTATAGACGGAGATATATTTATAGGTAGTACGTGTGTTAATGTTTTGATTATCTTAAATATTTGCTTTGAGGGTTAGATAATGACATTTGAATGAAAAGCTGCTGCAGGTTTTTTTTTTTTTTAAATAATAGCTATATGTATTATTTCTCTTCAAGTGGGCAGGCATAGCTTTTTATAAGAAGCAGAGAGTAGCAAAGATCCCCACTGGATTTGTCCTGCACCATCACTGCATGTTGTTCTGTGTCTTAGCTGAATGGTTCATTTTCAAAGTTTTTTTTTTTTTCCTGTTCACCTACCTTCCTTAGTCTTCCATAAGTATTTATTAGCAATTTCCGCTTCAGGAAGTGTGCTAGGTATGATGAGCACATTGCCCTTCTCATAGGCAACTATCAAAAGCCTTGTATGTTATTCTAAAGATGTCAGGATGATCAGGAATGATTCCAGAGACTAAATATATTAACAAACATTGGCCAGACTATACATGACAAGGGAACTCAGTCTGAACCTAAGAACTTTGTAGCAACCTAAAACAGCAAGCCACACCTTCTCAGTAATTGACTCAGAAAAATCAAGACAGTCATTGACTGCCAGCTTCTCCATTTTTTGTAACTTTTGATTTCAACCCAGTATCAGTCAGAGAAAGACAAACAGAAATAGCCAACATAAAATATGTAACTCTGCTTCCCAGTTCAATCCAGTTGGATGCCTAGCCTCTGCTTAATCCTTGGGGATCCCCATGGAAACTACTACCACCACCAACACACACACACACACACACATGCACACACACTTTCTCTCAAGGTAGGAAAGCCATCTATCTGTAACTTCAGCAACTGATACAGACTAGTGACTAGAGTTAAACATCAAGGAGGTTGAATCAACAGAATGGAATAAGTGATTGGATGCAGGGGGAAACAGAAGAAAGGCAAAGGTGACTTTCTTGGTTGAGCAATTCAAAAATTATTTATTTATTTGACAGAAAGGGGGGAGGCAAAGAGAGACAATGGACGCATCAGGGCCTCTAGACACTGCAAACGAACTCCAGACACATGTGCCATCCTGATCTGGCTTATGTGGGTACTGGGGAATCAAATCTGGGTCCTTAGGCTTTGCAGGCAAGCGCCTTATTGGTTGAGCAATTTTATGAATGGTCTTGCCATTTCATGAGACAGTCAATGCTGGGGAAGAGCTTGTATTGGAGCTATGGGTAAGTTTTCTAGCAGTGATGTGCTGGATTCATTTCCTTGTTATGGTAGCAGGGGCATGAACATCTAGATTCCAAATGAAACCTGGGCAAAGGTTTCTAAATCATGAACTTAAAGTGCCTACATTATACTAGGCATTGTTCTTGGTACTGATATGGCAGTGAAACCCACAAAACCTACTGTTTAGATCTGTATGCTCTGGGGAAATAAAAAAAAAAAAAGTCAATAAGTTGTATAGTATAGTGACAATGGTCTCGGGTAAACTAAATGGGTACAAAGTGCTAAGATACTGAAAGAGTAAAATTTCACATCAAGTAGTTAGTGAAGGACTCAGATGGCAGCATATCAGCAAAGTCTCATAAGAGGTGAGGGAATAACCTGTGGTAATCAAGGGAAAAATGTCCAAGCAGTAGATATAGCAAAGTCCCAGGGGCTGGGGAACTTGGCAAAGCTTGAAGACAAGACAGGACAGAACAAGACAGGAATTTTGGAACATGGAAGAGTTTATAAACTAGGACTTAAATTTCTATTGTAAATTCAGGATAAAGGAATTCTGGGAAGAACATGAAACTATTAAGATGAATTGCCCATTCTTTTTTTTAACAACTTTCATAAATATAAATATACGATAATCCCCTGCCTATTTCCTATTCTTTGAGAATTTTTTTGTTTATTTTTATTTACTTATTTGAGAGCAATAGACAGAGAGAGAAAGAGGCAGATAGGGAGAGAATGGGCCTCTAGCATTGCAAACGAACTCCAGATGTATGCGACACCTTGTGCTTACGTGGGTCCTGGGGAATTGAGCCTTGAACCAGGGTCCTTAGGCTTCAGAGGCAAGTGCTTAACCACTAAATAATCTCTCCAGCCCCCTACTTCCTATTCTTTTAAAAATATTTTAAGCCAGGTGTGGTGGCACATGCCTTTAATCCCAGGGCTCAGAAAGCAGATGTAGGTGGATTGCTGAGAGTTCAAGGCCACCCTGAGACTGCATAGTGAATTCCAGGTCAGCCTGAGCTAGAGTGAAACCCTACCTCAAAAAACCAAAAAAGAAATTATTTTATTGTATTTGTGTATTTGCAAGCAGACAGAAACAGAGAGAAGAGAGACAGGCAGAAAGAAAGAGAGAATGGGTGTGTCAGGGCTTCCAATTGCTGCAAATGAACTTCAAATGCAGGCGCCACTTTGTGCATCTAGCTTTATGTGGGTACTGAGAAAAAAAAAACCCTAGGTCATTATGCTCTGCAGGCAAGTGCCTTAACTGCTGAGCCATCTCTCCAGTCCCCTATTTCCTATGATTTCTTTGTGTGATTCTGTATGTTTTATGCAGTTTTTAAATTTTTTATTGACAATTTCCATAATTATAGACAATAAACCATGGTAATTCCCTTCCCACTCTCCATCATATTCCCTCCCCTTCTCAATCAGTCTCTCTTTTATTATTATTTTTTAAT
This sequence comes from Jaculus jaculus, assembly GCF_020740685.1. Classification (NCBI taxonomy): domain Eukaryota; kingdom Metazoa; phylum Chordata; class Mammalia; order Rodentia; family Dipodidae; genus Jaculus; species Jaculus jaculus. The sequence continues at coordinate 58,994,490 of NC_059111.1, read as the reverse complement.
TTATTTGAGAGAAAGAAAATGGCACAAGGGATGGGATACCTCCAGTGAGTTGTTGGCCAAAGAGGTCCCTGATGCCCCCAAAACATAATAGGCCATTGACAAGGCCCTTGCTTTCCCACCAGGAATAGATGGTAAGACCCTATTGCTGAAGACTCCACATACTTGGGCTGCAAGGCCACTGAGAAATCCTGCTAGAGCTAAGCTGATAACCTCCTCCATATAGACCAGCTGACAGAAAGCTGGAAGAAGCCATTCTGCACACAGTTCAATGGGAGAAAGAGATACCACCAGTGAAGATACTCAACAGTAGACACTGCAAGCCTTATAATTGGCCAGCCAGGCCAAATGAGCTAACGGGTGCAATAGTGGCAGGTCTGTCATGGTGGAAACCAACTGCCCTCCAATTGGAAATGGAGGCCTGCTTCATGGAGGGGAACACATCCCTGACACTGAAAACTTAAAACAGGGATAGTCATGAGCCCTAGGGGTGTAACATCTGCTGATGACTGGAAAAATGTATATACTATGCATATCAAACTGCCCAGTAAGTACTTCTCTTAATATTTATACCCTTATATTAATGCTACTCTCACTTTGGATAGAGAATCTTCTCTTTCCAGATGGTAGTGACCTTGGGATGACTCAGAAGGTATCATAGTGCTGGAAAGAAGTGACTGGAGTACTGAGTAACATCTCAATTACACCTTCCAAGGCTCAGGGTCTAATGCAGAAGAGGTGGCGGAAAGAAAATAAGAACCAAAGGAAGGGTAGGACTCCTTACAACATGCTCCCTCCAGACATAAAATGGCCTAGATATCCATGACCTCATAGTGCCTGACACTACCTACACAAGACCATAAGAGGAGGAAAAGATCATGACATCAAATTAAAAGAGAGACTGATTGAGATAGGGAGGGAATATAATGGAGAATGGAATTTCACAGGGGAAAGTGGGGGAGGGAGGGAGGATATTACCATGGGATTTTTTTTTATAATCATGGAAAATGTTAATAAAAATTGAGAAAAAAAAAAAAAAGAAAGTTTCACAGAGAGAGAGAGGAAGAGATAATGGGCATGCCATAGCCTCCAGCCACTGCAAATGAACTCCAGACACATACACCCTCTTGTACATCTGGCTTACATGGGCCCTGGGGAATCAAACTGGGGTCCTTTGGCTTTCCAGGCAAATGCCTTAACTGCTAAGCCATCTCTCCAGCCCTCTCTTTTATTTTTGATGTCATGATCTTTTCCTCCTATTATGATAGTCTTGTGTAGGTAGTGTCAGGCACTGCAAGGTCTATTTTCTATTCTTAAGAAACACATATAGTGGGAGAAAACACATTATTACAAATGAAACAATGACAACCTAAAACAAGCTACAATTTGGTTAGAAGTTGTGTGTTCAGACCTAGAACTATATCCATTCAAAGGCACATCTGTGAGTGCAAAAATAAATGTGAAGTCCTTCCTGCTAGAGGAAAGGCTGGATCTGAAGGTAGATTAAGACTCAGGGTCACCGGGCGTGGTGGTGCACACCTTTAATCCCAGCACTAGGGAGGCAGAGGTAGGAGGATCACCGTGAGTTCAAAGCCACTCTGAGACTCCATAGTGAATTCTAGGTCAGCCTAGACCAGAGTGAGAACCTACCTCGAAAAACCAAAAAAAAAAAAAAAAAAAAAAAAGACTCAGGGAAATTCAAAAGAGAAGAGCAGGCACTCATCCAAAGTGTTTCATATCACCTCCTATGTGCTTAGTACTACACTGAGAAATTCTGCAGGTAAAAAGAACAACACGAAGAAAAAGAAAAAAACAAAAACAAACAACATGGGCTGGAGAGATGGCTTAGTGGTTAAGGTGTTGGTCTGTGAAGACTAAGGATCCAGGTTGGATTCCCCAGTACCCTAGTAAGCCAGATGCACAGGGGGCACATGAGTCTGGGGTTCGTTTGCAGTGGCTAGAGGCCCTGGTGTGCCTATTCGCTCTATCATCTGCTCTCAAATAAATAAATTCTTTAAAATCTTTAAAAAACACAACAATAATATTTCTTTTTTGTATTTATTTTTTTATTGATAGCTTCCACAGTTGTAGACAATACCCATAGTAAATCGCTCCCTCCCTCCCTCCACTTTGAAACTCCACTCTCTATCATGTCACCTCCCCCTCTCAATCAATCTCTCTTTTATTTTGATGTCATGATCTTTTTCTCCTATTATGATGGTCTTCTGTAGGTAGTGTTAGGCACTGTGAGGTCATACATATTCAGGCCATTTTTTAAAATTTTTTGTTCATTTTTATTTATTTGAGGGTGACAGAGAAAGAGAGTAAGAGGCAGATAGAGAGACAGAGAGAGAATGGATGCGCCAGGGCTTCCAGCCACTGCAAAGGAACTCCAGATGCATGCACCTCCTTGTACATCTGGCTAACATGGGTCCTAGGGAATCGAGCCTTGAACTGGGGTCCTTAGGCTTTGCTTCACAGGCAAGCGCTTAACCACTAAGCCATCTCTCCAGCCCTATTCAGGCCTTTTTGTGTCTGGAGGAGCAGGTTGTAAGGAGTCCTACCCTTCCTTTGGCTCTTACATTCTTTCTGCCACCTGTTCTACAATGAACCCTGAGCCTTGGAAGATGTGATAGAGAGATTTCAGTGCCTTTAAAGTGGTGACACTAGACAGAGCATATATTGGAGATAAAGTACAGATCATGCACTGGAAATATCTGAAAATGAGGTGGAGAAGTAGAACAGAGCACTTAATGGTTAGCACAGACGTTCTATGATTATGGTGCTACAAATCAATTGAGGAAGAGCCCCAGACTCCCATACCAGTTATTATGACTGATCAAGTCTACAATATGGACCAGCTATAACCAGTTTTTTCAGTTAGGTTTGGGGAACATTAACCTAGTACAGGGTGATTTTATACAATAAGCCTAGAGAAGGTTACATAATCATCAAGGCAATTTTATTAGATGTGGTAAATAATGGAATGCTAAAAGGGAACAGAGCATGGAGCTCTGAGGGAGGAAAGAGGATGACAGTGTGAAGTGGTGTCTAAAGAAAACAAACTGGTCAGAGAAGAGGTGATATGAACCCAAGGGTTGCCTTGAGACTGACTAATCCAAGATTGATCCAAGCAGTGTGATGAGAGAGGAGAGAGCAAGTAGTTCTTTTAAGGCCCCATTTGGTTCCTCTTACTCTTCACTGTTTATCTGGTCTAGTGAAGGGAAGTTTCGAGCTGTTTTGTTGTGTTGTGCAATTTGAAACTATTTTCTCCAAGCTTTTTAGGAATTAGTTACAAAGTTCTGGAGAATTGCACATACCTTAAGCATTGCTACTCAGCTTGGGAACTGAGTTCCTCAAGTCAGCAGCAAGAGCATCAGCTGGAAACCTGCAATTAGAAAGGTGGAGCTCACAGGTCCATCTTAGGCCTGCAGAATCAGAATCTGCATGGTAAGAAGATCCTCAGGTACTTCACACAAGTTGTTTGAGAAGCTCTGCTCTAAAGGGCTTAGTGATGTTTTAAAGAATGAGGGGGGGGCTGGAGAGCTGGAGAGCTGGCTTAGCGGTTAAGCGCTTGCCTGAGAAGCCTAAGGACCCCGGTTCAAGGCTCAATTCCTCAGGACCCACGTTAGCCAGATGCACAAGGGGGCGCACGCGTCTGGAGTTTGTTTGCAGTGGCTAGAGGCCCTGGCGTGCCCATTCTCTGTCTCTATCTGCCTCTTTCTGTCTCTGTCTGTCACTCTCAAATAAATAAATAAATAAATAAAAATACTTTAAAGAATGAGGGGAACATTAATGTAGATACGAACCAAACAAAAGGTAGCCAATTAGAAAGTCATGATTTCCACACAGTCAAGCTGTCTCTCCTAGGGGACAAGAGCTCTCCTTAAACATCCCTACCTTCTGATAGACAGCCAGAGCCAATAAGAATTGGGACTAATGTTACAAAAACAATCTGAGAGCTCAGGCTACTTGGCTTCCCCTAGTACTACACACAAGAAAAGGTTTGGCTTGTCCTGTAAGTATCATTGGAATTTAATAATAATAAAAATGTAGCCAGGCATGCTGGCGCACACCTTTAATCCCAGCACTTGGGAGGCTGAGGTAGAGGATCGCCATGAGTTTGAGGCCACCCTATGACTACATAGTGAATTTTAGGTCAGCCTGGCACAGAATAAGACCCTACCTCAAAAAAAAGAAAAGAAAAGAAAATCTCGTGATTACAGCTATCAGTAATAACCACAAAAGTAACGATTTATGGGGCCCTTATAATATGTGATACCTGAAAACATGGTAAGTCTTCTTAGAAGACTTTTGAATAATTATCGCAAGCATAATCAAAATTCTTGCAGAGAAAAATAGAAGTTAGCATGTTCAGGTAGAATATCATTCTATGAAAATCACAACATGGAGCAGAATACAAATTCAGACAAAAATACAATTCAAAATTCCAGATTCCAAAACTATTGTTTTCCCTATTTACTATTCACTTGAAAATTATAATCTGTATTTTAAATAATTCCATTTTAAGGTCAGAAAGAGCTAACATCTAGCAAATATGATGTGTGGTGGCTTAGTATTTAAAGTAAGTTTTACCTTTTACAAGTTATTTTTATGGAAAGTTCGGAAAATGGAATGTTACTCAAGGTATAACTAAAGCATGCATTTAAAAATATTCAAAAAACAAAACAAAACAAACAGAAAAACTATTGGGCATGGTGGCACACACCTTTAATCTCTCTCTCTTAAATCTGTCTGCCTGCCTCCTATAATCTTTGGGCCAATAAAAGAAGAAAGGAAGTTATTTAGTCACCAAACTTACCTGCTTCTCAGTTTTGCCCTGTGCCTAAGAGTACAGCAGTAGAGCTGAACTTCCTTATGTTCTTGGGAGTGACTAGCTGTGGTTGTAAAGTTCCCCCCACCTGGATTGGAATACCTGCACAAAACCAATTAAAAATTCCTCTGACATCTACAAGTCCTGCTAAAGTGTTGTTGCTCAGCTGGCTACTGCATAAATGTGTGGCTGTCCTTGGAGAATTCAGCCCTATCCCCAACAGAAGAGGTCTCCAGTCAACAGGCCACTCCTCAGGAACTCCCAGTGGCTCTGGGATATGAACGCAGGAGCCAAAGTTCCTGACGCAATTTGAGATTTGCAAAGCCTCAACAGAAATTCCCAGAGTGTCCCTGCACCATTAGCGTGGGGCAGGAAAGGATTCCACTTAAAACGAATGGAAATCCATGGAGGGTTTCCATATGCAATTTCTCAAACCAGCTTTGAAAGACTTAGTTTTGCACCCATAATGGAAGCAAACCCCAAATCAATTATAAATTGCAAAATAAAATCAGTTTTCTCTCCCAATTCCCTCCGACCTATCACCACCACTTTCTAATTTCAACAGAATGTTAGTCCCTTGGAGTGTAAAGTTTTATTTAATTTATTTATTTATTTTTGTTTTTCGAGGTAGGGTCTCACTCTAGCCCAGGCTGACCTGGAATTCACTATGTAGTCTCAGGGTGGCCTTGAACTCACAGCGATCTCCTACCCAAGCTCCCAAATGCTGGGATTAAAAGGCGTGTGCCACCACGCCCAGCTTGGAGTGTAAGGCTTTATACCTGGAAGAATTTACGTCTATGCCGAGAACATTCCTATACAACAGGTGTCTACAGATAAAAATCCCTGCGCAAATAAAATGATCTATGAAATCAAACTTCACCGCAAAGAAGAGCCAAGCATTCCCTTTGGTGGACGTCCCTGGAGCCCCACGCAGCGGGCGTCCCCAGACAGACCGCAGCCTCAGCCGGGCCCCGCAGCAGCGCAGATCCCCGAGGCCCCGCTCTGCTCGCCGAACCTCCCAGGTCTCCACACAGCTCCTCACTTCCCTCCCGCTCCCCGAAGCCTCGCCCCGGCCCCGGCAGCATCGGCCCCTCTCCCGCCTCCCCAAGTACAGACGCCGTGCCTTACCTGCATCTCCTCGTCCTGGGTCACCACCCCGATCACCGGGATATGGCTGGGACTGCAGGGCTTGCTCCCGCCGCCCGCTCCCGGGGCGTCGGCGGTGGCCGTGGCTGCGGCGGCCATGGGGCTCTTGGGCTCTTACAGGGTGCCCAGAGCGCAGCCCGAGAGCCGCTCGAGTAGCCGAAAGGCCCCGAGGGTGTGACGGTGACCTGGGCAGCGGCGACGCAGAGGGCATTACGCGGGCGCAGCCCACCCGCGGACCAGAGCGGCGTGAGCATGCCACGCCGGTTGTTAACACAAGCTAGAGCGTTGCTAGGGGCGGGGCCGGGGACGGAACGCCTACGGAAGCCCGGAGAGACAAACTTCCCCAAAGCCTAATGCTTACCTCCAAGCTCCAAAACAAGGGTTTGCTGGAGTGCCATAGCAAGACTAGCTACAAGAAAACCGCGGTACGTAGAGTGAAGTGGTACCGAATCCATCCAGAGTGTTTCAGTCTTGTTTTCGCTGCTAATTGCTGCCAACAGGCATGTGTGACGCAGGATTGAGAGGAGGAGATAAGATGCGATCTGATGGGCATGGTGTTGAACACCTGGCAATTTACCTTACTCCAGAGATAGGACAGATCTCGGTACATTCTGTACTTTAGTGATCCAGCTGGACAGTTAAACAAGGGAATAAGGCATTGCACGCAATGTTAAAAACGTTTTGAAGTGGACTGGCAGTGTTCAGTGGTAGAGTGCTTGCCTAGTCTTTGAGACCTTAGAGTTGGCTGGCTTAGACCAACTTCTTTATTTCAGATGGTGAGTGAATGTAACCAACTCACATCAGCACATAGACTATTTTAAATCATCCCTATTACTTCTATTACATAATTCAATGTAAATGCCATGTAAATAGGTGGTATTGAATGACAGGAAAAGGTTTGTACTTGTTCAGTACAGACTTGCTCTTTTTCTGAATCTTATGGCTCTACTGAATTTGTGGATGGGGAGGACTAACTGCACATACCACCATCTTCAGATGGATAATTCCCTGTGAAACACGGCTTATCTTTTCTAGGAAATCCTCTGTTGTTAGGTGTCACCTCGAGTGACTTTTTTTTTGTATTACATTATTACTGGTATTTACTGTTTTAGCAGTACAACCACTTTATGCTATTGAGTGTCTTAAATGCAAGGAGATTCACAGATTTGTCCCCAAACTCTGAGCAAAATGTATAGAATAGCATCTTTTTCAGTAATCCTGGAGTGTTGCCAAAGGGTTTGCATTCTTGGTTTGGGTTTATGTATTTACTTTTGAACATAGGGTTTCATTGTGTAGCCCAGGCTGGCTTGGAACTTGTGATACTCCTGCCTTGACCTTTGTAATGCTGGCATTGCAGGTGTGATGTCTGCTACCCCATCTTAGTTTACAACAAGTTCCCTCATGATGTTGATGCCACTGTAAATGTTCAGTAGAGATTTCAAGGATTATAAAGTATTTATATTATATTATTTATTATTTATATTATTTATTTGATTTGAGAGAGACCAAATTAAAACATTTTGTATGTTACTCAGAGTAAACACTCTAGGTCCTTCCTTGCTACGGAAATTGGAGGCCCTGGATAACCTACCTGTACGCACACTACTAGCAGCTTGTTAGAAATGCATGGAACTCATGGTGTAACCACTGAATTGAAAGTCACATTTTAATACTTCTCCAGATGATAAATATACACATCAATATTTGAGTTGCTTTAATGCATGCTGTTTATATTACTACTTTGGAATAGTTTCAGCAGCCTCCATAAAACTGGCTTTCACTATTTTATACATCAGTTTTCGGTGGCTTTTATTTGTAGTAACAAAATTAGGTTGTTTTTTTTTTTTTTTTTTTTTTAGGTAGGGTCTCACTGTAGCTCAGGCTGACCTGGAACTCACTACGTAGCCTCAGGGTTGCCTCGAACTGTGATCCTCCTACCTCTGCCTCCCAAGTGCTGGGATTAAAGGCGTGTGCCACCACGACCGGCATCCAAAATTAGTTTTTTTTAATATTTTAGTTTTATTTATTTATTTGACAGAGAAAGAGGGGGAGAGAGAGAGAGTGAGAATGAGAATGGGTGCACCAGGGCTTCCAACCACTGCTAACGAACTCTAGATGCCTGCGCCCCCTTGTGCATCTGGCTAACGTGGGTCCTGGGGAATCAGACCTGGGTCCTTTGGCTTTGCAGGCAAACTCCTTAACCGCTAAACCATCCCTCCAGCCCTAAAAGTAGCTTCATTTCATTTTCTTCTCAGCTAGTGCACCAAGCATAAGCTTTTTAAGAGCTTGAATTGTTTACATTAGATGCGTGGATTTAACTTAAATCATTACTCATTATTTTATTTTTTTATTATTGCTTTTTAAGGTAGGGTCTCACTCTAGCTCAGGCTGACCTAGAATTCACTCTGTAGTTTCAAAGTGTCCTTGAACTCATGGTGATCTTCCTAAATCTGCCTCCCAACTACTGGGATTAAAGGTGTGCACCACCACACTGGGCCTAATTCTTTTTTCTTTTTTTTAATGATACCAAACACAGAAGCATAAGGATTAATGGCTATTGAGATGACCAATTACTTCAACAGAAGATAAATTAATAGTAAAGAAACATGAGAAGTGTTATAACTACAAATAGAAATGCTTTGATCTGATAACAGTTTTGTAGAATTTAACACCTTTTAAAATATTTTTATTTGAGCTGGATATGGTGATGCAAGCCTTTAATCCCAGCACTCGGGAGGCAGAGGTAGGAGGATCACTGTGAGAGTTCGAGGTCCCCCTGAGACTACATAGTGAATTACAGGTCAGCCTGGGCTAGACTGAGACACTGCCTCGAACAAAACAAAACAATTTTTTTTTTACTTATCTATTTGCGAGCAGAGAAGGGAAAATAGAGGGAGAGAGAGACCACACACACAAGGGCTTTTTGTCACCACAAATGAATTCCAGATTCATGCACCACTTTATGCATCTGGCTTTATGTGGGTGCTGGGGAATTGAACACAGGCTGCTAGACTTTGCAAGCAAGGGCCTTTAACTGCTGAGCCATCTCTCCAGTCCCAGCATCTTTATGAAGATATAAATTGCAGTTGATTAGAAGTTTTCATGTAGATCTATATGCATGCCCTGGTGTGCCTATTCTCTATCTTCCTCTCTCAAATAAATAAAAATAAAATTATACACACACACACACATATGTGTGTGTGTGTGTGTGTGTGTGTAATACAGGGCTGGAGAGATGACTCAACAGTTAATGTGCTTGCCTGCACAGCCTAATGACCTTGGTTTGATTTCCCAGTACCCATGTAAAGCCAGAGGCACAAAATGGCATATGCATCTGGAGTTCATTTGCAGTGGCTAGAGGCACTGGTACACCCATTCTCCCTGCCCCACACTTGCAAATAAATAAATAAATTTTAAAAAATAAGAAAGCTAAATACATTTAAATAAACTATTGTAATATTAATAGAGTTCTTCTGATTTTTAAAAATATTTATTAATTTGAGAAAGAGACAGAAAGAAAGTATGGGCATGCCAGGGTCTCCAGCCACTGCATATGCTGGCTTGTGCATCAGGCTTTACATAGGTACTGGGGAATCAAACCTGGGTCCTTTGGCTTTGCAAGGAAGTGCCTTAAATGCTAAGCCATCTCTAGTCTCTCTTCGATTATTTTGTTTGCACTTTGCCTAATCAGTAGTCTTGTAAAATTGTAATCATTATCATGTATTAAGAACTTTTCTAGTTTTATATAAACTTGGTAGTCTCTAAACTAATGCCAGATGTTTTCAATGTTGAAGCACGTGTTATTCCTTGTTGAGAAAGAGTAATTTATTTTAGAGAAATTTTATAGTATTTATAGAATGAAATTAAAATAGTCTTAGTAGGTTAGTTTTAGGGGAATTTTTTAACAGATATAATATATTAAGCTATAATTTAATTTATTTCAGTGTTCTAAAGAGTCTTTCAGATTGGCTTGCAGAAACAACAGCCTAAAAAATTAAACAAAAGTAATTATCTTTTCGACAGAATGATTAATGTAAATTTAGGAACCTCCAAGTGGAATAGAAAAACAAGTCAAAAACAGCCACCCTTCACATTAATCATACAAATAAGATGAATACTGACAATAATCTAAGTAGAAGCTGTAAGAACTGTTCCTATATAGTGGGCATACTAAATGGATAGTCATTTACAAAATGCTTTAGTTTCATGATGGGAACATTTCTATTGAATGAAAATATTCCTAACCTTTTAGAACTCCTAAGTATTTGCTGTGTTTACACTTTGAGAGGTGACAGTGAAGGGACCCCTAGGATACAACTGTTTTTGTTGAAAAGAAGAATTCAATGTATTTATTCCAAAGACATTAAGTTGTGTAACTAACTTGACTGTTCTGATTTCATATTCTCTGCCTTTGTTTTCTAAGGCTGCTGTAATAAAGACCACAGATCTGGTGGCTTAACAACAAAAACTGAATTCCTTAGAAGGTTAGAAATCTAGGATCAAGGTTTTGGATAGGGTTCTTTTGGCTTGCTGCTTTCTGCTTTTTTCTTTACATGTTCTTCCCACTGACCCTATGTGTATCCTATTCTCAGAAGGATGCAAGCCATATTGGTTTAAGGCCCACTCTTATGACCATACCTTACCCTAATTGCATCTTTTTTTTTTTTTAAAGATATCTTATTTATTTGAGAGAGAGGAGAGAAAGAGGCAGATAGAATGGGTGTGACAGGACCTCTAGCCACTGCAAATGAACTCCAGATGCATGTGTCACCTTGTGTGACCAGCTTTATGTGGGTACTGGGGAATAGAACCTAGGTCCGTTGGCTTTGCAAGTAAACACCTTAACTGCTAAGCCATCTCTCTAGCCCCATAATTGCATCTTTAAAAGCCAGCCTCCAAATACAGTCATATTGTGAGGTAATAGAAGTTAATACTTCACCATTTGTATGTTGGGGGACAATTAACTGCAATAGATCCCACCATCCTTTAGATTCTAATTTTAATTTTTTCTTTTCTTTTGATTTTTCAAGGTAGGGTCTCACTCTAGCTCAGGATGACCTAGAATTCACTATGGAGTCTTAGGGTGGCCTCAAACTCCCAGCGATCCTCCTACCTTTGTCTGTCTCCTGAGTGCTGGGATTAAAGGCATGCGCCACTGTGCACAACTTAATTTTAATTCTTATAAACAGATTTGAGAATACACTATATACTATATTTTGTTTTGACAGTACTGGTATTCTTACCTATAGGACATTGTTGTATCTCATAGTAATGGAAAATTGCTGTCCTCATTTAAGTCTATCACTGAACATTTGGTTAGTATAAATCTGTCTTTAGGCCTCTCAACAAATCTAGATTTTGAGCTTATAGAATCCTGTGCCTGGAATTGTCAAAAAATAATTATTTCATTGTTTTTTTTTTTTTTTTTTTTTGGTTTTTCGAGGTAGGGTCTCACTCTGGTCCAGGCTCACCTGGAATTAACTCTGTCAATTCAGGGTGGCCTTGAACTCATGGCAATCCTCCTACCTCTGCCTCCCGAGTGCTGGGATTAAAGGCGTGCACCACCACGCCCGGCTTCATTGCTAATTTTTTATTCAAAGAATCTATTTGTGCTAGCCTAAACTTTCTGAGACTGCCGTAAATATACAACAGCCAGTTCTTTATTGAGGATTGTTGTCTCAGAGGAGAAGAAGGGGAAAATGAAAAGGCAGTAGAGAAGAGACATACACAGATGTTATATAATATTTTTTATTGAAATGTTTATAAGGTAGATCTATGAGAATATAAAAACATGGTATATATTTTGTTAACAATATTTCTACATGTTACAGAATATTAACAAAAATGAATTACACAATTACATAAAAAATAGTTTCCAAGCAAATATAAAATAGTAATGAAAGATGACAAAAATGGTAATTAGTTAACAAAGGAAAATCAACTTAATGTGAATTGCATATTGTCCTTTAAAATCTTTTATAAGTAAGAATATTGCAGTCTGTATCATTCAACAGTATTAAATGATATCATAACATATGACTGAAGGCTAGAAAGGATTTGTTTAGACGTCACAGAACACAGAAACCCAAGTTGATGAGTTAAGACAGGACAAAAGAAGGGGCCTGAAAGGAATTATCAGTCTTCTAGAAGCCTCTAATCTGGCTTTCTAAGAGTGTGGCTTTGAGCCTTTGGGGACAGTTGCCACAGTTCCTGATATACCCACAACTTAGCAGCCAGGTGGAGGCATGCTGAACACATACTGCTTTTCTTGGAGGAGATTTCTCCCTAGCCAGCCACACTCAGTCTCACTGACACCTAGCTCTAAGAGCAGCTGTGGACTGCGACCTTCAGTAGTAGCTCCTGACCCGCCGGTACTAGGCAACTGCAAAGCTATGGAAACCTTTGAGAATAATGACTTGATGTTGGCAATTTGGAAAACATACACAAACATCCACTTTTGTGAGTTAAGCTAGTTTATGTGGCTACTGGGAGAATCTGTACAGGCTGCCTTAATTTTAGATGAATGTGTGATGGAAATTCATTGTGATGTAAACTTAAAAAAAATCCCAGTATGTGTGCTAGATTAAACCAAAAACAATTTTGTGTCATATGAATAAAATCTCTGAAAATTTAACACTTTGTAATTCTATCACACTAAAAATATCGAAGAACCTGTTTATTCATGTAAAATTCATTGTTAAAGACAGTAACAGGTTGTTTCCACCAAAATATTAGTTACATCTACAGTCATTATAACTGGACATATGCCAGAATTTGATTTACTGACTTAGGAACAGTTGAGGGTTGACCATCTTATTTTCATGAGAGTATTGTAAATGTAACTTTAACCTTAGCACAGGACTGAGGTTGTATTACGTGTAGCACTGTGTTGTCAGAATTTGCAAAATAACATCAATTACAATATTTTATTTTATGTACTTGAGAGAGAATGAAAAAGAAGCATATAGGAAAGGGAGAGAGAAAAAATATGGGTGTGCCAGGGCCTCTAGCGACTGAAAATGAACTCCAGATGCATGTGTCACTTTCTACATCTGGCTTTACATGGGTACTGGGGAATTGAACCTGGGTTCTTTGGCTTTGCAAGCAAGTGCCTTAACTGCTAAGCTATCTCTCCAGCCCCTATAATATTTTAGTTTGTTTACTTATTTTTAAAAAGGATTTTATAGGGACTGGAGAGATGGCTCAATGGTTAAGGCCCATGCCTACAAAGCCTAATGACTCTGGGCTTGATTCCCCAGTACCCACATAAATTGCATAAAGTGGCACTTGCATCTGGAGTTCCTTTGCAATGGCTAGAGGCCTTTGCATGCCTGTTTTCTCTCTGTCTGTCTCTTTTCTCTCTATCTCCCTCTCTGCTTGCAAATAAATAGATATTTTTTTAAAAAAAGAGTTTTATAGACTTATGCAGGTATAACTAGTTAAGTGCTTACATTATGATATTTTGAAATATGTAAAATATGTAAACCTTTTTGTAGAAAGAAACAGTATGGAATTTATTATGAAACAGTTAAATGGCAACTGATAGTTTAAGATTTTTGTCACATTACATAAAGGATAAGAAATGAAACAGTTAAATGAGGCTTTTATAGAAATAATTTTCATAATTTATATTGTATGAATATACTATTGTTAACATAATTATGAAAATAAAACTATTCACTCAAAGTTATGCTAATTTATAAAATTAGGTAGTTTAACACTAGATCTTATTAGCTATGATGTATGTTGCACAAAATAATTAACTCTGATAAATAACTATAAATATAATTTGTTTATAAGTTAAATATTTTGAAATTTAAAATAAAAATCTCATGTAGACAATCTGGGCTAAATTCCCATGCATGATTTTAAAATAAATGTTAGCTTGAATATATATTCAAATATTATTCTTAGATATTCTTAATAGAGGAGGCATATGAAATTTGTATATAAAAGCTAAAAAGCATGATATATCTTATGGTTTCTTTTCCTCATAGGAAAAATTATTTGATTTTCTTTGCATAGGATTAAGACAGGGTATGTTTTGTACATTCTTATAATTTCCTTAGGTAAACTTCTCAAAACATACATCTGGAAACAAATCTTCACTCTTCTCATAGAAAGTTTCTACCACCACTTTCTCATATCTGTCAACAACAAATTTCAATTCAACTCTGATCAGAAAAATGATTCCTAACTATGATCATGAAAAATAATGAAAAAGAATCACAGAAGTATCTCGAGAAGTCAAGTCAATAAATAGATATCCACTTTCAGAAAGGCTTTAAAGATATTTAGAATTATTTTGAGTGCATTTATTATAAAACTAAGATTATTCCTTTGTTTTTTTAAAGGTATGGTCTCACTCTAGCCCAGGCTGACCTAGAATTCACTATGTAGTCTCAGGTTGGCCTGGAACTCTCAGTGATACTCCTACCTCTCTGCTTCTTTGAGTACTGGGATTAAAGGTGTGTGCCACCAATCTTGGCTTATCCATTTTTGTAGAAAGTATTGCCATTTGAAATAAATGTTGCATTTCCTACACATTTTCATTTTTGTTCATATTTTCAAAGACTCCACGTATGTATAATAGCAATAATTTTACTTACATTAATAATATACATAAAAGACAATATACTTTGCTAGTCATCTAACTTTTAGAACTATTTCATTGTTTTTTTACATTAAATGGTTAAAGCATGGTGTTAAGACAGTGAAATTTAAGGAAAAAATGATGAAAATATACTGCTGTTTCTACTAGTTTATGATAGTATTTGTATGTATTTACTATTAAAAGTTATCAACATGCTGAATTCTTATTAAGAACTAACAGGTGATTATGTAAAGGGGAGAGATGTACTCAATCTAAAGAAAATATAGAGCTCAATTAGAAAATACATATTACAATTCACTAAGGAGATTTTGGCAGCTACATTTAAGTCAATGGGTAACCTTGGAAATGATATAATTTTAGAAAGAATACATATAACTATAATTTTGTCTGCAACTTTTTTTGTTGTTTTGTTTTTTTGAGGTAGGGTCTCACTCTCTAGCCCAGGATGACCTGGAATTCACTATGTAGTCTCAGGGTGGCCTCCAACTCATGGTGATCCTCCTACCTCTGCTAGGATTAAAAGGTGTGCACCACCATACCTGGCTAACTTTCTTTTTTAATAAGGAGAAAATGGGAGAAATGTTAGGCATCCTGAGGTTTGAAAAAATGCAGTTAATGTGTAGAATGCCAGTACTGAGAAATTTTATGAATAAATGGTATGATTATATGTCTCTGGAGTAGATTTATAATTAACTACTTATCCTAATATCTTTCTTGCTCATAAATTGCTCCCTAATGAATGGTTGTAGAAGAAAGAGGGCTTCTCAGGAAGAGAAAAAGAGATGACTAGTGTTACAGGAATTTTTTTTTAAACAGCTTCATGATCTCATCAATTCATAATCATTGATCTTTCCTCCAGTCCTTCATT
Organism: Jaculus jaculus; assembly: GCF_020740685.1. Taxonomy (NCBI): domain Eukaryota; kingdom Metazoa; phylum Chordata; class Mammalia; order Rodentia; family Dipodidae; genus Jaculus; species Jaculus jaculus. Next base: position 58,979,031 of record NC_059111.1, on the reverse strand, counting down.
GCTCAGTGAGGCATTTAGACTACCACAGGTCTCCAGGCTCTTATTCCAAGCAATTATGGACTACCACACAAGCAAAAATAAATTTATGATTGAGACACTTCTGATGTGCACATCACATTCTAAAAAATGTTAGCATGTGTATACAGAAGAAGCAGCATCTAGATTGGTGGCATAAACATAGAGCACAGAGATGGAGCAGGGGCTGTTCAGCCTAATGGCTAAAGCTATGGCTTCTGGAGTATGGATGGATGTGACTGCTTGCCTTGCCACTTGCTAACTGTGTGACCTTGAGCAAATCACTTAGCTTTTCTATCCTTCTCTTTTCTTGTATATAAAATTAACCTAATCATGTATTTCATGGGGTTGCTGAAAGCAGTCATTGGGATAATGCATATGCTTAGGACCAAGCTGTTCTCCCCCAGTGAATCAGTGAAACCCCCAAACCTCACATCACAAACAGTGGTGACTGACCAGAGTGCAACAAAGATTAGCTGGCATAAAACTATTTGTGTGTAAACCTCACACTTTTCCTATAACTACCAGCAGTTACACAATTCCCATAGTTATTATGTGACAGATTGCAGTTTGAGAGGCTAAATAGTACTGATTACCGATTCACATATTAATAGGAAAATGAAACTGTTCTATAACAATAATGAATAAAATCTTTCATGAGTTGTATTAGCAGTATATATTTCATGTTTCCCATAGTTTCAGGTTTGTCTCTTCAGTTTGTGTGTATTCACATAATTATACTAATTTGTGTAATTAATTGCATTCTTCATATTTCATGAGATAAGTATATGATTACTCCCATGCACCTTTCCCTGGATGCTAATGTAGTGTTCTTCCCATAATGTATAATTTTTTGTTTGTTTGTTTTTTCCAGGTAGGGTCTCACTGTGGTCCAGGCTGACCTGGAAGTAACTCTGTCATCTCAGGGTGGCCTTGAACTCATGGCAATCCTCCTACCTCTGCCTCCCAAGTGCTGGGATTAAAGGCATGTGCCACCACGCCCGGCTTTTTTTTTTTCTTTTTGAAACAGGGTCTCACTCTAGCACAGGCTGACATTGAACTCGCTATTTGGCTTCACACTCAGGGTGATCCTTCTACCTCAGCCTCCCTAGTGCTGGGATTAAAGATGTGTGCCACCATGCTCTGTGTTGGTTATACATTTTTTTTTAAGAAAAAGAGAGAGAATGGGCAATCCAGGGCCTCTAGCCACTGCAAACAATCTCCAGACACATGTGCCACCTTATGTATCTGGCTTACATGGGTCCTGAGGAATGGAACCTGGGTCCTTTGGCTTTGCAGGCAAGCACCTTAACTGCTAAGCCATCTCTCCAGCCCTGATTATACATTTTTATTTCTTGAGTTTAATAATAATTAAAGCCTTAAGCTTTGGGAAAAGTACATCCACTGAATGATGTTAATAGCTTCAAATTCTGCTGGTTTGCAAAGTGTTTTTAATATTATCTTATATCTATGTTATAAACTATAATTATTTGCCAGATTATGCAATATAGTTAAAATAACAATACTATAACAGTTATATATAACAAAATTAAACATACCTAATTGCAACAATATGTGGACTACAAAAACTCATGTTGACAAAATAACAACTTAGGAAACTTAACTTGAAAATCCTATCACTAGTTCCGTTGACATCTTATTTAATAGCTTTCAGACTACAGGAATTTAACAGCAGACTTACAACTGAACACAGAAGTCATAAAAATACAAGTATGCGTAGAACTTTATATGACATCGATGAGCACCACTTTCATCACATTACTGTGACCCTCTCTGGGGAAAGATGAGGAATTGTTCCTCCAGTGCCTTCTTCGAGAAATTGGCTCTTTTCCCAGCCCTTTTTAATTCTCTTCAGCTTTCGGCTTACGCATGGAAGGAGTAAAATAATCTTACCCAGAATTACAACAAAGGGCAGAACAAGAGCAAGAACAAAGTTTGGTGGTGTATAAAACCTGTAGTACTCTTCTTCAAAAGCTCGTTTCCACCCATAAATTAAAACATGGAAAGTACTTATGAGAAGAGCAATGTAGCCAAGTGTAGACTTGGAGCAGGGGAGAAAGAAGCAAAGAATAAAAACAAATTATTCAATCTTATAAATTAACCTATGTGGATACACTGTTTATATTTTGATTTTAAAGGAATGACTGTCCCCTACTGAACTGAGCTAGTTAAGAGTTTCATAAATGTCACATTTACTTATATGTGCACTAGTTTTTCACAAATTAGGCCATATTGCCTACAGTCAATAGTCTGATTGCAGCCAGGTATGATGGTGCAAGCCTTTAATCCCAGCATTCAGGAGGCAGAGGTAGGAAGCCACTCTGAGAATACATAGTGAATTCCAGGTCAGCGTGAGCTAGAGTAAGACCCTGCCTTGAAAAACAAAACAAAACAAAAAAGTCTGATGCTTTTCACTTATTAGAACAAGAATATTTCTGAGCCAGAGAGATGGCATAGTGGTTAAGGCATTTGCTGCAAAGCCAAAGGACCCAGGTTCATTTACCTGGACCCATGTAAGCCAGATGCACATACATCTGGAGTCATTTTGCAGTGGCTCAAGGCCCTAGCACATCCATTCTCTATCTGCTTCTTTCTTTTTTTTTTAAATAAAATTTACATAAAAGGGTATTTCCATACCATTAAAAATGAAAGCATAGTAATTTATTTAATCATTCCTTTTTGTTGATTATTCTGATCCTTTCTTCAACCATAAATAATATCACTTTAGGCCTTTGAAATATTTTAGTCTATTTTCTCTGAACTGATTTCTTCCACTGGAATTATTGACCTGAACATCTAGTTTTTCCTTCATGACACTGATATGCATTGCTAATCTCTTCTTCATAAAATGTTGTCCAGCCATTCATGGTGACACATGCCTGTAATCCCAGTACTTGGGATTTAGAAGCAGAGGATTATAAATTCAAGGCCAGACTAGGCTCTCTAGTGAGACTATCTCAAATCAGAAAACAAAAGAGGGTTATTCACATTCCTACCAGGTGTGTATAAAACAGTATGTATATATTTACATATAGTTATGCACATGAACACTATCTGTGACATTAATTACTAAAAAGTATTCTGTTTTTTTTTTTTCTTTTTCTTTCTTTCTTTCTTTTTTCTGTTTTGTTTTTTGTTTCCTGAGGCAGGGTCTTCTTGTAGTCCAGTCTGACCTAGAATTCAGTATGTAGTCTCAGGGTTCAAGTCTCAGCCTTGAACTCACAATGATCCTCCTACCTGTGTATCCCAAGGGCTGGGATTAAAGGCATGTGCCGCCATGCCTGACTCTGAAAAGTATTCTCATGAGTATACATATATAATGGACAAATATACAAATACTAGTAAATAATAAAGTATGATAAGTCAAAGCATTAATATGTAATAAAAGTAGCAATTCAAACATATGCCTTTATTGGCCATATTATATGATTACTGGGTACTGCAGTTAGTCAAGATTATATTTGTAGCTGGGCATGGTGGCACACGCCTTTAATCCCAGCACTCAGGAGGCAGAGGTAGGAGGACTGCCATGAGTTCGAAGCCACCTGAGAATACAGAGTGAATTCCAGGTCAGCCTGGGCTATAGTGAAAGCCTACCTCAAAAAAAACCAAAACAATGCCGGGTGTGGTGGCTCACACCTTTAATCCCAGCACTTGAGAGGCAGAGGTAGGAGGATCACCATGAGTTCAAGGCCACCCTGAGACTCCATAGTGAATTCCAGGTCAGCCTGGGCTAGAGTGAAACCTTACCTCGAAAAACAAAAAAACAAAAAAACAAAAAACAAAAAAATAATAATAATAATAAATAAGATTACATTTGTTCTATAAATTATTATGTTTAATTAACATTGCTTACTTTGAGAATGGTTTATATTGTGTAAAAGTAATATTACATTAGTATAATGATGTAATTAACTTCACAGAAAAATATCAGCTCTGTAGCAGACAAGATGTTTGCAATTACTCCTAAATTTATAATGATAATATGCATTGTCTAGCACTGTCTATTAGAGGGCCTTCTGTTTCTTTAGGTGTGATCAAACTAACAGTTGGGAAGATTCCCATTCTCTCCTTCAAAAAAAAAAAAAAAAGAGAATTTAGACAAGGGTTATGTCCTGATTTTGTTTGTTTGTTTGTTTTTTCGAGGTAGGGTCTCACTCTGGTCCAGGCTGACCTGGAATTAACTCTGTCATGTCAGTGTGGCCTTGAACTCATGGCAATCCTCCTACCTCTGCCTCCCGAGTGCTGGGATTAAAGGCGTGCGCCACCACACCCGGCATGTCCTGATTTTGAATGAAAGTTTTTACATAACTTAAATCAAATTAAAAGCTGGACGTGATGGCGCATGCCTTTAATCCCAGCACTCAGGAGGCAAAGGTAGGTGGATAGCTGTGACTGCGTAGTGAGCTCCAAGTCAGCCTGGACTAGAGTGACACCCTACCTCGAAAAATCAAAATAAATAAATAAATAAATAAAATCAAAGAAAAATTTAGTGTACCATCAATGTCACTAATGCCACACTGTGTTGTAACCATTTGGGCAAAATAATACAGGTTTTGTGACAATAGAGCTACATTAAATTTGAGTTACACATTTTTTAATTATACAAACCTATTATACAGACAGTAGTGGAAAAAGTGAACTCTTTAAAGAACACAATGACACTTTGATTCCTCCACAGATACTCATAATATTAGTATATGGCTGACATAATTAAACTCCAGATTCACAAATCTAGTTGCCTGTCATAATCCTACTTACCTGGTTTGATAGTGACTGTGTATATTCATTTGACTAAAATAAATTGACTTTCAGCAATAAAGTTGATCCTTCCTTACTTCTTCCCCATTTTTTTTTTTTCTTTGTTTTGGTTTTTTGAGGTAGTCTCACTCTAGCCCAGGCTGACCTGGAATTCACTATGGAGCCTCAGGATGGCCTCGAACTCACAGCAATTCTCCTACCTCTGCCTTCCAAGTGCTGGGATTAAAGGCACTCACCATCACACCTGACTTTCCCCATTTTATTTTTATTTTATTCTACTAATCTTGATCCTTTAACATAAGAGACAGTGTAATTAAAACCTTCCAATACAGTGATATCCTGATCTTTCACAGTTACTAAACAAGATAGTCCCAATTTGGTCTCCAGCAATATGTGCTTAGCTAGATGTAGAAATATGGCCATAAAGACATTCTTTCTATAAGGCTAATATTAAAAATTCAACTTCTCAAAAAAATTAAAAAATAAACAAAACAAAAAAAATTCAACTTTTCATAATAAAAGAGTCTATATGCTGCCCAATCCCTTATCAAACAAAACTCCACATACCTGAATAAAACTGAATTCCCTCCAATTTAAAGCATTGCTTACTGAAGGGATGGAAGTGACTGCCAGGAGGGACAATAAGCCAAGACTCATGATGCCAAAGGAGATATACATTTCAATTCTCCAAACTTCTTCCTCATTCCAAGAATTTTCAATATTTGCATGAACCTAACAAGAAAACAAATGTGCATTTTTCTTTACTTGGTAGGATATTAACTGATTCAGCAGTGTTTACTCCTGCCATAAGAAAAATGAGTCATATATAGACATGGTTAACTAGCATAAATTACACTTAAACCATTTTAGAGAACCTATTAGTTTGGATTGTTCCGTATGTAGGGAAAAGGGAAGGGAATGTTGAGCAAAAAACAGGACAAGACTTTATCCTTTGAACGTGTGCAAAACAATGAGAACAACAAACCAATGTCAGCAAATTCTCAACAATTATTACAGAGGCTGTGGAACCTAAGTCTCTGAAATGCCAACTGGTTGTTCCTGAGAACAGTAAAGTGCTGGAGCTGGGCACGGTGGTGCATGCCTTTGTTGCCAGCACTCTGTAGGCAGAAGTAAGAGGACTGCTGTGAGTTTGAGGCTAGCCTGGGTTAGAGACTTTACCTTGGGCGGGGGGAAGGGCTGGTGAGATGGTTCAGCATTTAAGGTGCTTGCCTGCAAAACCTAATGACCTGGGTTTGATTCCCCAGTACCCACATAAGCTACATGCACAAAGTGGTGTATGCATCTGGAATTCATTTGCATTGGCTAGAGGCCCTGGTGTGTCCAAACACATTTTCTGTCTTACTCTCTTTCCTTGCAAATAAATAACATAAATTTTTTTAAAACCTTTTTTGTTTATTTTTATTTATTTATTTGAAAGTGACAGAAAGAGAAAGAGGCAGATAGGGAGAGAAGAGAGAGAATGGGCTTGCCAGGGCCTCCAGCCACTGCAAACGAATACCAGACGCGTGCGCCCCCTTGTGCATCTGGCTAACGTGGGTGCTGGGGAACCGAGCCTTGAACCGGGATCCTTAGGCTTCGCAGGCAAATGCTTAACCGCTAAGCCATCTCTCCAGCCCCATAAATTTTTTTTTAAAAGAGCAAAAAAAAATTTTTTTTAAGAAAACTGTTAGGGTGCTGGGGAATGGCTAGTGGATAAAATACTTACTATGCAAACAAGCAGACACAAACTCTGATCCCAAGTATTCATGGAAAATGCCAAGTGTGGGGGCATGTGCCTTTAATTCCAACCCTGGGGAGGTGGATACAAAGAATCCCTGGAGTTCACTCGCAAGTTTGTCTAGCTGAATCAGTGAGTGACCCTGTCTCAAAGAATAAGATAGAGAACTGAGGATGACAACCCCACCATGTCAACCTCCAGCCTCTACATGCACAACATAAACACACACCACTTACATATACATGAAAGAAAAAAAAAAAAAAAAAAGATGGTTAGACTTGGTTCTGAGGTACTTTCACAAGTTAGCATAAACTCAGTTGAACATTTTGGGTACCTTGTATGTTTAACTTAGAATCCAAGCAAGGAATTTCTTAGCTACTTACTTCCTTTCCCAGTGTTGGTTTTTACCTTCTTGTTACTAGAAGCTGAGATTCCCTGAGGCTAAAACTCTATCAAGCTGAAGCATCTGTCCACTTGAATAGCCTCTTTAATATCCCTTCCCATGTCCAACTGCTTCATGCACATACTGTATTTTCCTAAACATCTTTCCCTTACATTGATAATCCATATTAATTTACACTAACTATGAATTTATAGTAATTTACAAAGTGACTATTTCTAGATTTATCTATTTATCTGCAACAAAAAAAAATATTGAGGGCTGGAGAGATGGCTTAGCGGTTAAGTGCTTGCCTGTGAAGCCTAAGGACCCCGGTTCGAGGCTCGGTTCCCCAGATCCCACGTTAGCCAGATGCACAAGGGGGCGCACGCATCTGGAGTTCGTTAGCAGAGGCTGGAAGCCCTGGCACGCCCATTCTCTCTCTCCCTCTATCTGTCTTTCTCTCTGTGTCTGTCGCTCTCAAATAAATAAATAATTTAAAAAAATATTGAGAGCATAAACCAAAGGTTGGACTCATTCAGCTGAAATTTTGATTTAAATACTTGATGATAGAAGAAAATATAGTCTATGCTTGTATATATGTGTGTGGCATATACGTGCACATGAGGGTCCACATATGTACAGATAGATGCCTGTGCACATGAGGCCAGAGGTCAACATCCAATGTCTTTGTCTTCAATCACTCTCCACCTTAGGTGTGTGTGTGTATGGAGGTCAGAGGTCAACAACAATGGTATCTTCCTTAGTTGCTTTCCATCTTATTTTTATTGTTGTTGCTTTTTTCTTTTTTTGAGGTAGCGTCTTGCTGTAGCTCAGGCTGACTTGGAATTTACTATGTAGTCTCAGGGTGGCCTCAAACTCCTACCTGTGCCATGGCTTATGAAATGCACATGTTTTTACACATTTGCTCTGGTGCAGTATCTTGGGGTGCTTTCCCTGTGGAAGACTGTATTCAACAGCTTCTGTGAAACCCCTTATTTTATACTTATGAAATGAGAATTCATGAAATAAACCACAGGCTATCTCATCATCAAGCTGGCATTTCCTTGGAAAGCTAAGTGCTAGAAGAGGTTCATCAGAGTAACTAGGGTCATTTCTACTATTTGATAACAAGAGCCTTATAAGTTTCTTCTTTTTCATTGTATCAGAAATCTCAGAACCAGAACAGAAGCTGTGTAGATACTCTGAGTTAACAGAGGGGTATTTTACTTTTTGATTCTGTCTATCTGGCTTTATGTGGGTACTGGGAACTGAACCCAGGCCAGCAGGCTATGGAAGCATGTGCCTTTAATTCTGGAACCATCTCCTCAGCCACTCTGTTTTTATTCTCATCTTTGCTTCCTACTTTGTTTTACATTTTCTCTGGTTGTAATTTTCTTGAAATGTTTATTGAGAGTTGCTGTATCATGTTGTAGACTGTGGTCAATTATAAAATATTAAAATAATTCTTTCCAATGTTATTGTTCACTGGTATTTGTAATGGGAACATTAAGTGCCCCAAACAATCACTAATTTCTTTATTTGCATTCAAAGAAGGGATGTCTAGCTGCTTTTACCCTAAATGATTCTGAATTAACCACATAATTCTTTTGCAAGATTTAAAGAACAATCCTTTGCCCTATGAAATTAGATGAAAGGAAAATTTCCAGTATGAGTTATGCAGAAATTATACCCTTTTAACTTGAGTTTTAGAATTCATACTAATAAAGTATTTCACCCAAGTCAGATAAGTAATAAACATGCTCAGTACCTGCTGATAAGCCATGTTGAGAAATAAGTATCTTTCTGACCTTCTCATTGGTAAGCAGAGGCTGTAGGCAACATGGACAACAGCAAAGAAAAAACTGAGTAATCCAAGCTGTTTCCTACACTGTAACCAGGTCTCCAACCAAGGTGGAAATCTCCGGTATTTGGTGCCATAATAAAGCTGATATGCAGCTGCGAGAAGGCCAGCTAGGTAGACCAGGGACAGCAGTGTAATGGCGACTATGGGCAAAGTTTTGTTCACAATCTCAATAGGAATCTTGTAGAAGTCACTCTGCTGGTTTCTCGCATAGGGATGAATCACATCTCTGACAAAGGAGTAAATAAAGAAAAATGTGGCCAAGCTTATGGCTACCACCACTGGCCCCCTCCAGAGTGTAAACAGTCGCAGGGGCAAATTTTCAATCTCTCTGGCTGATGATAAAGATCCCGAGTCAACAGGAATGAAATTCAACTGACGGGCAAGTTCAATAACTTGTTGTCGAGCTTGGATATTGTTGCTGCATATGTAAACCTGCACGGAAACAAAACAGACTCATCATCATGCATGTGCCAGTGATCACATAGCCTACAAGAACTCTGGTGCACTACTTGTGATGACCTTGAGTAAAGCAGGTGATGGAGCTGAGGAGATAAGGCAATGATTAATTTTAAATTATTTCATAAAATAAAAGTGTCGATTGTAGATACTATTGAGTTTTAGTGCACCCTTCGATAGCTCAGCTGGTAGAGCGGAGGACTGTAGAGCGCACACTATTGAGTTTTAAACTAGTGTCATAATAAAAATAGATGAATCAAAAAGTGGGCAGGAGAAATGGCTTAGTTGTTAAGGCACTTGCCTGCAAAGCCAAAGGACCTAGGTTCAATTCCCCAGGACCCACATAAGCCAGATGCACAAGGTGGCATATGCATCTGGAATTTATTTTCAGTGGCTAGAGGCCCTGGAACACCCATTCTCTCTCTCAAATAAATACATAAAATTTTTTGAAAAGTACTGGTAGAAAGTCTAACGATGTTGGAAGAAAACAAACTTCTAACTATATCCCTGAAAATGTGTAAAGGGCTTTGTAAGAGGCTACAATGAAGTGTTTGCAAGTAAGTGCCTTTAACAGCTGAGCTGACTCCTCAGCCCAGTGTTCAGCTGATAAACCAATTTACAAGGTGGTGACAGTGTAGAGCTCAGCTTCTGGATTGTCATACAAACTGACATTTGCCAGATGAATGACAAATCCTATGCTACTACTTAAACACTTGTGAATGTTTATGATTAAGTTCCTTTTATTTCACAGAAATGAGAGCATTCACATTAATTTATTACAGCAGTGAAAGGGTGGAGCAAACTGATTCTTACTCAGGAAAAAAAATCTATAATGGTAACATAATAAATCTAGAAGTATAAATAAGTAATAGACAAATTATACTGTTCTTATCATGACGTAGCTTGTAGCTCATGTTAAATTTGAACTTAATCAGTGTTACAAATTTTTTTCTATTAAAAATTTACAATGTCAGCTTGGCATAGTTGGGCACGCCTTTAATCCTAGTACTCGGCAGGCAGAGGTAGGAGAATCATTGAGAGTTCAAGGCCAACCAAAGATTACATAGAAAATTCCAGGTATACCAGGGCTAGAGCAAGAGGTAAGAGGATTGCCATGAGTTCGAGGCTACCCTGAGACTACATAGTGAATTCCAGGTCAGCCTGAGCTTGAGACCCTACATTGGAAAAGAAAACAAACAAACAAAAAATTGAAATGATCACAAATATGAGAAATATATTATATTCAAAATTTTCTTAGTCTTTAGAAACACTTGAGCCAGGTATAGTGACTCATGTCTGTAACTTCAGCATGTGGGAGGTCAAGGAAAGGAGGACTGCTACAAGTTCAAGGGTGACCCAGAATGAAACAGTGACAGCCAAGTCCTATTGGTGGGGACTAGATGCACAAAGTAATACATGTGCCTGGAGTTCATTTGCACTGGCAGGAGCCCTGATATACCCATACGCATTTACTCTCTCTCTTTCTCTCTCTCTCTCAAATAAATACAATTTACATCTACATACCTGACGGCTGGCATCCTTAGGTCCTAATTGAAGTGCCCATGCTGAGATAACGTTGAATCCTTTGACAATCAAGGAATCCGGGAATAATGAAGCCAGATATTCAGCATTGGACTCTGGGTATTGGTTTATCTTCATGTTATTGCTCACATCAATAAGGATTTTACCCACAAGCAGATTCCTGAGGTCCCAGAGGGACGTGTAATGTTCTCTATGTATTGCGACAAATATTATATTTGTTTTTGTTAAAGCATCTTCATGATGAGTAACATCTACCACATGAGGAAAAAATTCAGACGCATGCTTGGGGTTTCTGCTTCCTATGACCACATGATAGCCACATCTAATAAGCCGAATGGCCAGAGATTTGGCAAAATCCCCACTTCCGATTACCCCCACAGTAACCTTTCTTGCATCCTTAATACCATTTATGCCGTTAGGTAAAAATGTTTCACTCAGATTCTTAGGGCTGCTCATCATGGAGATTGATTCCATGGTAGTAATTCTTCTAAAATCACCAGGAATGTCCTAGAGTAGAGAAAAGGAAATGTTTTACCAGTTACCTCCTGTCAAAGAGTAAACACTCCTAGACAATGTAATCAGGTCCTGTGTCTCAAGATGCAAAGCATTTTGACATGCTGTATAACCTGGAAAACACACAGTGAAGCACAATTTGTAAGCCAGAGAAGGCCTCTCCATAGAAAAATAACTGTCGGGCCAGAGAGGTGGCTTAGCAGTTAAGGCACTTGTCTGCAAAGTCAAAGCATGCAGATTCAGTTCCCCAGGACCCACATAAGCCAGATGCACAAGGTGGCGCATATTCTGATGATTATCTCTCTCTCTCTTCCCCTCTCCCCACCTCTTTCTCTCTCTCTCTCTCATGTTAAAAAAAAGAAAGAAAGAAAAATAAAAAGAACTGTTACAAAGGTGTTTAGCTGAAATGCACAGGAAGCACCTGCAAGTTTTAGGAGGCACTTCTCATTTAGTAGGTCTGGAAGGAGGCTTGAGCTTCTGCACTTCTTACAGAGGCACTGATTCTGCTGGACTGTGGCCCTCCTTTGTATAGCAAGCCCTACAAGGACAGAAGGAATTTCACTCAGAATGCTTGTATACAACAGCACTAGCAAGCATGTAATCAACAGATTGGCAGCAAATCAAAACTGACAGTAGGCCAGGCATGGTGGTGCATGCCTTCAATCCCAGCAAGAAAAGGATCCTGATACAAAGTGACACCGACCATGATTACAGAAGGCAGAGAATCCAGCAAAACAGGCAAACTACATATCCTGCAACCCAAACTGCTGAGTCATGTGGGATAGAGCCTGTGAACTGTCCTATAGACCTATATACCAGTGAGGTTAGTGACTTTAAATTGACAAATTGCCCAATAATAAAGTGAATCAGGGGCTGGACAGATGGCTTAGCAGTTAAGGTGTGTGCTTGCAAAGCCTAAAGGACTGGGTTCAATTTTCCAGTAATCATGTAAAACTAGAGGCACAGAGAGGCACTTAGATCTGGAGTTCCTTTACAGGTGCTGAAGGCTCTGGCACAATGCAACCTCCCCCTTCCCTGCTTACATTTAAATAAAAATAAAAATAGGGCTGGAAGAGCTAGGTATAGTGGCACATACCTTTAATCCCAGCACTTGAGAGGCAGAGGTAAGAGGATCACTGTGAGTTCGAGGCCACCCTGAGACTATATAGTGAATTCCAGGTCAGCCTGGACTAGAGTGAGACCCTACATTGAAAAACAAACAAACAAACAAATAGGGCTAGAGAGATGGCTTAGCTCTTAAGGCAAATGCCTGCAAAACCTAAGAACCTAGGTTTGAGTCTCCAGGTCCCACGTAAGCCAGATGCACAAGGTGGCGCATGTGTTTGGAGTTCGTTTGCAGTGACTAGAGGCCCTGGCACACCCATTCATTCTCTTTCTCTCTCTCTCTCTTTCTCTCCCCCCCCCATCTCTAATAAATAAAAATAAAAAATAAAGCTAACACTAACACTTAAACATGCAAAGGAAAACAGGTATCAAAAAATAGCAAAGGGGGCTGGTTAAGGTACTTGCCTGCAAAGACAAAGGACCCAGGTTAAATTCTCCAGGACCCATGTTAGCCAGATGCACAAGGAGGCACATGCATCTGGAGTTCCTTTGCAGTGGCTGGAGGCCCTAGCACACCCATTCTCTCTCTCTCTCTCTACCCCCTTTCTCTGTCAAATAAATTAATAAATAAAAATGGAAATATTTTTAAAAAGTAGCAAAGGATTAATGAAATACCATCAATTTGCATTATTTTCCCTATGTCCCATAACTTAGCTTGCTTTTGTAAAAGGGTTTAGTAATGTGTTTATAGTCTCAAATTACAGTATTTGTGCTATTTTTCTTCCCCATTCATCCAAACGTTGTTTAATTCAAGTGACTAGCACATCAAATGTTTATACTGGTAATCATTTGCTGGAGAATATATCTTCAGCTGCTGCGGACTAGCATTGCTTCTGACTCTGAAGAGGCCATGCTATTCCAGTCAGTCCCCACTGCACAGTCACTGTCATGCTAACAGCAGATGCAGATCGCTGCAAAGAACTTAATGGATTTGACAGGCATCAGTGGGATGCTTCAAAAAGCATGTTTTTTGTTTTTTTTTTAAAGGGGGATTGAAGTTAGAAGAAAACAACATTTTACCCTGAAATGAGTCACATTCAGTGACTCTGAATACATTAGTAAATTAAACTTTGAAAGAGATAACTAATAATATTGATGCCTAATTCTTATAAAGTAGATGCTTCAGCTGTCTGGGGCTTTTATTTATATTAAACCAATTCCACACAGCTACACTATGAGGAAGGTGCTCTTGTCAAACCCATCTGAAGATGAGGAAATTGAGACATGCAAAAAACCATTAATTCACCCAAGATCCCAAGAGAGCAAGTAGGGAGGCCAGAATGAGGATCCAGGGAGCCCAGGAAAGGTACATATCACTGGGTTGATGTGTGGGATTTAAGAAAGTTTTTTTTTTTAATTTTGTTTTATTTTTATTTATTTATTTAAGAGCAACAGAGAAAGAGAGAGAGAAAGAGGCAGATAGAAAGAATGGGTGTGCCAGAGCCTCCAGCCACTGTAAATGAACTCCAGATGTGTATGCCCCCTTGTGCATCTGGTTAACTTGGGTCCTGGGGAATCAAGCCTTGAACAGGAGTCATCAGGCTTCACAGGCAAGTGCTTAACCATTTAGTCATCTCTCCAGCCCAAGAAAGGGTTTTTTTTTCTAGGGGGAATGGCTATGGAGGAATGTGCAAAGGTCATAGTCATATTCATAGTAATACAGTATTCCTTCTTCTTTGGCCATCTAATTGCTCTCAGCATTGCCTACTGATCTTAATACTAACTCAGATGTTGTAAAGGGAGAAAACTCACTATTTATTCATGTATCTGTTCCATATTTCCTTTTAGGCCTTTCAAAATAGAAGAGTTCCCCCTCCCCCATTGGAGTAGTCCCATGCTTTCAGAATAGCTGGGACTGTAGGAGAATCAAAAGCACCATAGTAGTTAAAAAAAAAAAAAAAAAAAAAAAAAAAAAAAAAAAGCACAATCTTCCTGGAGATATCATTGGTTATCTTGGAGATGAGGAGAAGCTAAATAAATAAAATAAAATCAGTACTCATTTCATTTGAATTGTAAGGTACACATGAGTTCTAGATTTACACACAGAAGCCCAAATTTCCTATCTCAACCTTGAGGTCTTCTAATATATACTATAGCATTTCCCAAGATGTAATGAATTGCAAAACCTTTAAATCTATTGATCATGCTGATCAAGGCCTTTTCAAAAACACAGTAAGATTACTTATCCTCTTTCTCTCTCTCCCTCCCTCCCTCCCCCTCTCTCTCTTTCTTTCTTTGAAAGAGAGGAAGTTCAAACCTCTCCTCTAAGTCAGAATGTGAACATGTAAAAATATCTTAGGATCTAATAATGTTATTAATGGCTTCCCATTAAACTACACATTACATAAATATATTAATGGGCAATCTTCTCTAACATTTTTGGACCTTGTTATTCATAATGGCAAGTTCTAACTGGATTCCTTTATAGTGTGCCTGTGGCCAGGAATAGAAATTGACCTAAGAAATAAATGAGACTCTTTCATTATAGTATTAAGGAATGTGTGTGAGAAAGCAAGCCTTAATAAATCTGAGAGATGGACTGTTTATTGCTGAAAGCATATGCCATGCTCATGTGCTATTTCATAGCTCTTAGAGGATTTTCAAACAAAATAATATCTTGTTTAATTCTCAGATGGATGGAGAATATATATTATGCCTCATCTTAAAAACAAAGAAGCAGAGTCTCCAAGAACTTTAGCAATTTCAGGGAGCAAATTGCAAGAGAGTAGTGTGTAGTGGTAGCATGTATTCTAATAGCTCTTTTTAAAAAATCTTTTATGTGTGTTGTGTGTATACTGTGCAGGTGCACACATGGAGGTCAGAGGTCAACTTCAAATGTCAGTCCTTGACTTCTACCCTATTTGAGGCAGGGTCTCTTTGTTGTGTAGTGTATGTCAGACCACCTGGACTGCAAGCTCCCAGAATTCTTCTGCCTCTACCTCCCATCTCTCTACAGGAGGCTTGGAACTACAGCTCACTAGTGTGTCCAGCTTTAGGTTCTGGGCATCAGAACTCAAGATTGTCATGCTTGCATGACACTATTACCCATATCTCCACCCACCTCCTATGCTCCTTCCAAAGCTGCAGTGCACATCTTATGGGGAACCTTAAAATGTTCAACATCTCCAAATGTCATCCATAACCATACTTTGTAAAACCGACATTAGGGCTGGGGAGATTGTTCAGTGGTTAAAGGCACTGGCTTGAAAAGCCTATAGGCCTTGGTTCAGTTCCTAAGTACCTCTGTAAAGCGAGATGTGCAAAGTGGTACATGTATCTGGAGTTCATGTGCAGTGTAAGAAACCCTGGTGTGCCCATTCATTCTCTCTCTCTCTCTCTCTCTCTTCTCTGTCTCTTTCTCTGCTTGCAAGTAAATAAACTTAATAAAATAAAATTAGCTGAGCATGGTGACATATGCCTTTAATCTCAGCACTCGGGAAGCCGAGGTAGGAATATCCCTGTGAGTTCAAGGTCAGTCTGGCCTAGAGAAAGACCTTACCTCACAAAACCAAATACATAAATTAGTTAAACTACAACAACACTAATTTTAAGTAGCTAAAATGTCAATTTCAGATTAGGGGCTGGAGAGATGGCTTAGTGGTTAAGCACTTGCCTGTGAAGCCCTTATAAGGACCCCTGTTCAAGGCTCAATTCCCCAGGACCCACATAAGCCAGATGCACAAGGTGGTACATGCATCTGGAGTTTGTTCACAGTGGCTGGAGGTCCTGGTGTGACCATTCTCTCTCATTGCCTGTTGCTCTCAAATAAATAAATAAATAAAAATAAAATTTAAAAAGTTTTTTAAATGTTAATTTCAGATTAGGATAGTTTTAGATGAATGCAAAGCTATGTATTTGGGAATTCTAGCTACAAAACAGGCAAAATGGTGCTCAGTTTTGGATCATAACAAATTATGCAACTTTTTTTTTTGAGGTAGGGTCTTGCTCTAGCCCAGGCTAGTTTCAGAGTAGCCTTGAACTCATGGAGATTCTCCTACCTCTGCCTCCCAAGTGCTGGGATTAAAGGAATGCACCACCGTGCCTGGCTTCTGTGCAACTTTTATAGAACTCAATGGAGACTTGCATGTCTTTTAAGGACTTTGCACCTACTTTTAGAGGGGAAGGAAGAAAGAACCTAGAAGTATTCCTATGTCCTCTTGTTCTCCTTGTTCAGACCGAAGAACACCCTATCTCCTGAAAACAAGGGAGTAATATCTGGTGCTGAGAAGTGATAAAAGGCAAGGGACCACATGGTACTTACACTCTAGAAGTTTACATTCTTGTAAGGGAGCAGTAGGATGTGTTGTAATAACAAGTATAATAAAAAGCTACTTACCAGCATATACTCAAAAACTAGATTGTGTGATCAAAGCATACCCTACCGTATCAGAGAGGGGATTATCACACAGTGTCTATTCCATCTACTCCCTTATTCTGTCATCCTTCCTATGTGTGTGCACATGCACTTGTGCTTGCATGTGTGTGTAAAAGTAATAAAATTGCACTTAAAAATTATTCTCCCAGCACTTGGGAGGCAGAGGTAGGAGGATCGCTGTGAGTTCGAGGCTATCCTGAGACTACATAGTTAATTCCAGGTCAGCCTGGGCCAGAGTGAGACACTACCTCGAAAAACAAAAACAAAAAAAAAACAACAAAAAAAAATTCTCTAATTCAGATATAACACCCACATTAATTTGATGATCACTTACTATAAGGGCATTCTTACTTAACGCTATAAATACCTCACAGTAAGTTGCTTTCTGACCTTACATGAGAAGTACTCAGGCACTGGTTTCTCACTGCCAATTAAAAATATATGGAGGTAGGCCGGGCATAGTAGCACATGCCTTTAATCCCAGCATTTGGGAGGCAGAGGTAGGAGGATCATGGTGAGTTCAAGGCCACTCTGAGACTACATAATGAATTCCAGATCAGCCTGGCCTAGAGCAAGACCCTACCTCAAAAAAAAAAATACACACACACACACACACACACACACACACACATATGTATGTATGTATGTATGTATATATGTATATATCTCAAGAGAGAGGATAAGCTGGAGAGATGGCTTAGCAGTTAAGGTGCTTGCCTGCAAAGTCTAAGGACCTAGATTCAACTCCCCAGGACCTACATAAGGTATGTGTAATGCATAAGGTAACACATGTGTCTGAAATTTGTTTGCAGTGGCTGGAAGCCCTGGCACACCCATTCTCTCTCTCTCTCTCTCTCTCTCTAACCACCTTTCTCTTTCTCTTGTTCTGTGTGTGCGTATCTCTATTTCTCAAATAAATAAATAAAATTTAAAGCCGGGCGTGGTGGCACACACCTTTAATCCCAGCACTTGGGAGGCAGAGGTAGGACCACCATGAGTTCAAGGCCACCCTGAGACTCCATAGTGAATTCCAGGTCAGCCTGGGCAAGAGTGAGACCCTACCTCGAAAAACCAATAAATAAATAAATAAAATGTAAGAGAGAGAGAGAGAGAGAGTGTGTGTGTGTGTGTGTGTGTATGAAGAAACTGGGCATGGTGGCACATGTCTTTAATCCCAGCATTTGGGAGGCCAAGGTAGGAGGATGGGTGTGTGTTTAAGGCCAGTCTGGACTACATAGTGAATTTCAGGTCAGCTTTGGCTAGAAGCAAGAACATACCTTGAAAAACCATTGCAGATATATGATAGATAGATTGATGATAAATTAGATTAGATTAGATAGAGAGATATAGGAGCTAGGCATGGTAACAAATGTCTTTAATCCCAGCATCTGAGAGGCAGAGGTAGGAGGACTGCCATGAATTCAAGGCCAGCCTGAGTAAGTTCCTGGTCAGCCTGGGCTAGAGTGAGACCTACCTTAAAAAACAAAACAGGGCTGAAGGGATGGTTTAGCGGGTAAGGCATTTGCCTGCAAGGCCAAAAGACCCAGGTTTGATTCCCTAGGACCCATATTAGCCAGATGCACAAGGGGGCGCATGTGTCTGGAGTTCATTTTAGTAGCTGGAGGCTCTGGAGCGCCCATTTTCTCACTCCCTCTTTCGCTGTCAGATAAATAAATAAAAATTTAAAAATTTTTAAAAAAACAAGTATATATGGGAGTAAGTAGTTTTTCATAAAACTATCCAACTTGAATAATTGTTCTTTCCTACATTTACAGACCAAATGTCATTTCTTCATAAAAGGATGGCTGTTTGAAATCCCTTTCACTGGTTTTATTTTATTTTATTTTTTTCATTTCATTGGTGCATGAAACTAACAAGCTTGAGGGCTACAACCTTTCTAGACAGAAGGAGTCTAGGCTCCATGTGAAAGTACTCCTTTGTCATGCTGGAGAGAATGCCTCTCCCCAGAGGAATGGCACCCCAGAACCAGCCCCTGCAAGTGTGGTTATTGTTTAGTAATACTTGGGGAGCAGGAGCGTATCCTGGACAGGGAATGCCAATGTCCCAATCCAATTTTCTGTAACTAGATGGTGATTTTACCATTACAACCTTTAGATTACACTAATACAATCTACCAATTCTACTGCTTTTTAACTAAACAAGTCAAAACCCAAGTGTTTTTCTATGGCAATAACAAGTTTCTGTAAGGGCAAAGTATGTCTTGCTTTGTTTTAGGTTTTAATTTTCTTTTAACATTCTCAAGCCCTTTCAAAGACCCCAAAGCAAAGCTACAATCCTGCCTGACACGGGACACAAAGGCTATCAGGGAGTAGTCTGTCCCCAAACCACCTTCAGCTCACCTGGGAACCTGCTGTTCATGTGAATTCTTGGGTTGGGGAGATAGCTAGGTCAGTAAGGCTTTCACTTGACTTATGAGCATGATACTCTGAGCTCAATCTCCAAAACCTTCATTAAAAAACAAACCTGAGTTTAGTGGAACACACTTGTAATCTCAGGGCTAGGATCCCTGGAACTTATTGGCTATCAGGTGTAGCCTAATAATTCTATCCTAATTTAGGTCAGTGAAAGACACTGTCTTTAAAAAGGTGGGCAGTACCTGAGAAAGAGGTTGCACTCTGTCCTCCACACATGCACACACTAATACACACTTGAGCACAAACACACACATTCACATGCACACTCACAAACCAAGAAAAGAAATGTGAACTCTTAGCCACCCAACTCTTTAATCAGAAGCCTAGTGGTGGAGCTAGCAAGCTGCTTCACCAAGCTCTCTCTGTGATTCTACTTGATGTTATTGTTTCAGAAAAACTACCTTAATAGCTCCCTCAGATGCTGACTGAATAATCTGAAAATCATTTCCCAAATATTATCAGTACAGTCATGTTTATTTAAAACAGTATAGGTTTGGACACTAAAATTCTATTTGTAAACTACTGCAATTGGTGCCATTATTGCAAACTTAAAATTGAGGGTCTTGCTGGGCGTGGTGACGCACACCTTTAATCCCAGCACTTGAGAGGCAGAGGCAGGAGGATCACCATGAGTTAAAGGCCACCCTGAGACTACATAGTGAATTCCAGGTCAGTTTGGACTAGAGTGAAACTCTACCTCAAAAAGAAACAACAAAAAAAAACCCTGAGGGTCTTATATTTACATAGGAATAACAAAAGAATTTCTAGGGCTGGAGACATGGTTCAGCAGTTAAGGCAGCTTGCTTGAAAATCCTGATGACTTGGGTTTAATTCCCCAGTACTCACAAAAAGCCAGATACACAAAATGGTGCATGCGTCTGGAGTTTGTTTACAGTGACAGGAGGTCCTGGTGTGCCCATTCTCTTTCTCTGTTTCTGTCTCCACCCATCCTCCCTCTTTCCCTCTCTCTCAAATAAATACATAAAATTTTTAAAAAAGAATTTCAAGCAATTATAGTATTATTGTTAAAATCAACTAATAGCAAACTTTCTAGGATCTTGCAATAACCAGATTTTTTTTATTTTTTTATTTTTTTGGTGTTTCAAGGTATGGTCTCACTGTAGCTCAGGCTGGCCTGGAATTCACTATGTAGTCTCAGGATAGCCTCGAGCTCTCGGCAATCCTCCTATCTTTGGCTCCTGAGTGCTGGGATTAAAGGCATGCACCACCACACCCAGCTCAGTAACCAGAATTTAATGAAACAAAGTCAAAATAATGAGTAATTTCCAAGGCATTTCTTAGGTCTGACATATAAACAGTATGTATTTTTCTGTGACTACATGCATACTATTTGACTTGTATCTTCACATCCAACTCTTGTGCTCTGGCCCTTCAGTACACGAAGGTGAAGACTATGCATCTGACCCATTCGCCTTCCCTGTTTAGAAGCCCTATCAAAAGATCTGCTTACTATTTTACAATTTTCTCTCTTCACTTTCTGTGAAGGGCAAAGCCATTGCTTAAAATGTGTCATCCCACAGCACAGCACGTTTTGTTCCTGCTGTTGCATAACATTCAAGATTCAGAATGTTCCAATGACAGTATCTTTTCAAGGGCTTCTCTGAGTTTATATTTGCTGTCAACTGAACCATACATTCTTGATACAATTATGTCAATTATAGAAAGGTTTGTTTTGTCACCTTGGTTCTGTTTGCTTCTCAGTTGCCTTTGTTAAATAGAAAACAGATTGTATTTGAACCCTGTAGTCTTTTCCAACACTAACATTCTTGTTTCTAAGTCTTGAGGCCACATAAATATGTTACATGCGACCTTATATTTAACATGACTATAGGGTCTTTTCCTAATATTTTATTTATTAGAGGGGACAGAGAGAAAAAATGGGTGTACCAGGGCCCCTCACCTATGTAAATGAACTCCAGATGCATGCGCTAACATGTGCACCTGGCTTACGTGGGTTCTGGGAAATGGAACTTGCGTCCTTAGGCTTTGCAAGCAAGTGCCTTAACCGCTAAGCCATCTCTCCAGCCCCTAAAAGGGTTTTAAGTAGCATACAGTCTCCTTGAAAACTCAAGGTCATGTGTTACTGTATTTAAAACTTGAGAGAGTATTATCACTCAGTGTAAGAAAATTAATTTACAATTAGCTACACAGCCACTTAAGATTCTTTAGGTTAGAAGGATTCCTTGTAATTCTTTTACAAGAATGGCAGCTGTTGTGCCAAATTAACTTTGAAAAATAAAGCCTTATTTATTTGGTGTGGAAACGTGGAAGGCATTAATTATTGGATAACCGTAACTTAGGGATTTTCACAACATTTACAACCTGCTGATATGGATAGGTTATTCATGGGCTGGAGAGATGGCTTAAAGGCTAAGGTGCTTGCCTGCAAAGTCAAATGACCTAGATTCGATTCCCCAGGACCCACATAAGCCAGATGCACAAGGTGGTGCATGCCTCTGGAGTTCATTTGCAGTGGCTGGAGGCACTGGCATGCCCATTCTCTATCTGAAAGAAAGAAAACAAGCCCCAGCACTCAGGAGGCAAAGGTAGGAGGACTGCCATGAGTTTGAGCCCACCCTGAGACTACATAATAAATTCCAAGTCAACCTGGGCTAGAGCAAGACTCTACCTAAGGGCTGGAGGGGTGGCTTAGTGGTTAAGGTGTTTGCCTGCAAAGCCAAAGGATCCATGTTCGATTCCCCAGGACCCATGTTAGCCAGATGCACAAAGGGACACACACATCTGGAGTTTGCTTGCAGTGGCTAGAGGCCCTGGTGCGCTCATTCATTTTTTCTCTCTCTCTCCCTCTTTCTCTGTCAAATAAATAAAAAAAATATATTTTTTAATAAAATTCTACCAAGAAAGAAAGAAAGAAAACAAGGAAGGAAGAAAGAAGGAAAGGAAGAAAATGAACTGGGGGCTGGAGAGATAGCTCAGCAGTTGCCACTTTGCCTACAAAGCCTAAGGACCTAGGTTCAAATCCCCAGGACCTACATAAAGCCAGATGCACAAAAGCAGAACATGCATCTGAAGTTCATTTGCAGAGGCTAGAGCCTCTCTCTCTCAAATAAATAAATAAATTAAATATTTTTAAAAAAGAAAATGAAATGGGCTGAGCTTGGTGGTGCACACCTTTAATCCCAGTACTTGGGAGGCTGAGGTAGGAAGATTGTTGTAAGTTTGAGGCCAGCCTGAGACTACACAGCGAATTCCAGATCAGTCTGAGCTAGAGTGAGACCATATCTTGAAAAAATTAAAAAAAGGAAATAAAAAAGAAATTGAAATGGGAGCAGAGGAGGATCACTGAGAATTCAAAGCCAGCTGGGATTGTAGAATGAGATCCAGGTCAGTCTGAGCTAGAGTGAAACCATATCTTGAATAAAAAAGAAAGAAAACAGAAGAAAAGAGGAGGAGGAAAAAATAAAATGGGGGCTGGAAAGGTGGTTCAATGGTTAAAGGCACTTTCATACAAAGCCAGATTCACAAAGTGGCACATGCATCTGAAGTTTGTCTGCAGTGGCAGGAGGCCTGCCATGCCTATTCTATCTCTCTCTCTCCTCTCTCAAATAAATATATTTACTTATTTATTTATTTGAGAGAGAGATTGAGAGAGGGAGAGAGAGAGAATGGGTGTGCCGGGACATCCAGCCACTGCAGACAAACTCCAGATGTGTGTGCCCTGTGCATCTGGCTTACATAGGTCCTAGGGAATCAAACCTGGATCCTTTGGCTTTGCAGGAAAGCACTTCAACCACTAAGCCATCTCTTCAGTCCATAAATATTTCAAAGAAAGAAAATGAAGCCATGTATGGTGGTGCACACCTTTAATCATGGCATTTGAGAGACTGAGGTAGGAAGATCACTATGAGTTTGAGGACAGCCTGAGACTACATAGTGAATTCCAGGTCAGTTTGGGCTAGAGTGAGACCCTACCTCAAAAAAAAAAAAAAAAAAATTCATTTCAAGCTGGGCGTGGTGGTACAAACCTTTAATCCCAGCACTTGGGATGCAGAGGTATGAGGATTGCATGAGTTTGAGGCCACCCTGAGGCAGGGGATTCACTTCTCAAGCTCAGGGCCTTTTGCTTCCTGGACTTATTCAAAGACAATGAATCTCTGCCTCTACTGCATCTGTAATTCACTTCCTCATATTTCCAAGAATAATCTCAGAACTTTCCAATAACCTCAATTAATATATTCACATTGAAGGCTAGAAAGATGGTTTAGTGGTGAAGACACTTGCCTGCTGCAAAGTCTACTGACCCTGGTTCGATTTCCCAGTACCCAAGTAAAGCCAGATGCACAAAGTGGTGCATGCATCTGGACTTTGTTTGCAGTGGCTGGAGGCCCTAATATACCTATTCTCTTTCTCTGACTCTCTTCTCTCTCTGCTTGCAAATAAAAATGAATAAAGGGCTGTAGAGATGGCTTAGCAATTAAGGTACTTGCCTGAAAAGCAAATTTGATTCCCTAATACCTATGTAAAGCTAGATGCACAGGGTGGCGTGTATGTCTGGAGTTAATTCGTGGTGGTTAGAGGCCCTGGTGCACCCATTCTGTTTCTCTTCTATCTCTCTCTGCTTACAAATAAATAAGTATTTTTAAATGAATTAAAGGGTTTATTTATTTTTATTTATTTATTTATTTTTTTTTTAAAAACACCTATGTGGGTATTTATTTATTTATCTGAGAGCAACAGACACAGAGAGAAAGACAGATAGAGGGAGAGAGAGAGAATGGGCGCGCCAGGGCTTCCAGCCTCTGCAAACGGAACTCCAGATGTGTGCGCCCCCTTGTGCATCTGGCTAACGTGGGACCTGGGGAACCGAGCCTGGAACCGGGGTCCTTAGGCTTCACAGGCAAGCGCTTAACCGCTAAGCCATCTCTCCAGCCTGGTTTTTAATTTTTTTTTAATTTTTTGTTCATTTTAATTTATTTATTTGAGAGTGACAGAGAGAGAAAGAGGCAGATAGAGAGAGAGAGAATGGGCGCGCCAGGGCTTCCAGCCACTGCAAACGAACTCCAGACGCATGCGCCCCATTGTGCATCTGGCTAACGTGGCTCCTGGAGAATCAAGCCTCGAACAGGGGTCCTTAGATTTCACAGGCAAGCGCTTAACCGCTAAGCCATCTCTCCAGCCTGAATTAAAGGTTTTAAAATAAATAAATATTCACATTGATAATTCTAGACAGCAAAATGAATTTGATCTATGGATCTCACGTTGCATTTTAATCTCCATCCACTTGCTCTAGTTTCTTTAACCCTAGCCTAGACTTCCATGGTGTGTATTAAAGATTATCCACTTTTACTTGTCACCTGGCAAAATTCTGGAAGAACCCAGCTGTCATCCATTTTCTCTGTATCTGTACCCAAATTAGTGAAAGTTGCTACAGAAAAATCAGACAACAAAGTTCATTAGTTACACCTTAATTTAATCATCAACATCACAGGCCAGTCTACCCACTTCTGTCCTGAAACCCATCCCTTTACCTCCCCTGGGGCTATGGTTATGATGCTTCTCAGTGACATGTTAATCTTAACAGGTTCCAAAACGAACTGAGGACTGGAGAGATGGCTTAGTGGTTAAGGAATTTGCCTGCAAAGTCAAAAGACTTCTGTTCAATTTCCCAAGGCCCACATAAGCCAGATGCACAAGGTGGCACATGCGTCTGGAGTTCACTTGCAGTGGCTGGAGGCCCTGGCACACCCATTATTTCTCTCTCAAATAAATAAATAAAAATAAAGTATTTTTATTAAAAAAAAAAGAACTGAACTGTTTCTGTGCTCAAGTCTGTTTTTTTTAAGCTTTTTTTTAAAATTTTTTTTTTATTTATATATTTGAGAGCGACAGATACAGAGAGAAAGACAGATAGAGGGAGAGAGAGAGAATGGGCGCGCCAGGGCTTCCAGCCTCTGCAAACAAACTCCAGACGCATGAGCCCCCTTGTGCATCTGGCTAATGTGGGACCTGGGGAACCGAGCCTCTAACCCGGGTCCTTAGGCTTCCCAGGCAAGCGCTTCACCGCTAAGCCATCTCTCCAGCCCTCAAGTCTGTTTTTATTCATCCAAATTTCCTCAACTCAGTGAATGGTACCATCACCTACCAGTTGCTCAAGTTATAAATCTGGGCATCATTCTCTAGTTCCTGCTTAAAATCCAATACTAACTCGGGATCTTCACAATATTTCTTACTTCTTCACTGGTAGCAGTATGCCAGCCTGGCCCAGTGTATATCCCTTCTCACCTGAACTCTGCAAACTTGTTTTTGTTTTCAAGTAGAGTCTCATTCTAGCTCAGGCAGACCTGGAGCTCACTTTATAGCCCCATGATGGCTTTAAACTCATGGTTATCCTTCAACCTCAGCCACCCCAATGCTGGAGTTGAAGGTGTATCACACCTGGCTATTTAATTACTTGTTTGAGATGTGGACCTCCCTATGTTGCCCAGGCTGGTCTCGAACTCCTGGTCAAGTGATCTGACCTCAGGAGCTAGTACTTAAGGCATGAGCCACCATGCCTGGCTTGTAAACATTTTCTAAAGGATCAGCCGAATTCCTCCTTGGCCCGTTAACAAACTATTCTCCACATACAGGTCACCTTAAAACACAAACAATCATAAAATGTCTCTTTCCTCCTCAAAACCAGTGACTTCTGTTACATACACAGCCATCTTCCTGACCATCATCTAAAAGGTCCCACAAGAGCTGTCCTCTGCTCACCTTTCCAGCCTCATCCTTGTGACTCTTATTTCTTGCTGCCCAGTCCTAAAAATCATTTTCTAGAAGTAGAAAAAGATTAGTCATTTCCAGCAGGGCAAAGCAGAGGTAGGAGGATTGCCATGAATTTGAGGCCACCCTGAAACAACATAGTGAATTCCAGGTCAGCCTGAGCAACAGTGAGACCCTACCTTGAACATCCCCCAAAACAAACAAACAAAACAAAAGACTAGTCATTTCCCATCCTGGAAACGCTGCATATGTCTTTTTCTTTTCTTTCTTTCTTTTTTTTTTTTTTTTTTGAAGTAGGGTCTCTCTCTGTAGCCCAGGTTGACCTGGAATTCACTATATAGTCTCAGCCTGGCCTCAAACTGTCCGCAATCTTCTTACTTTTTCTTCCCCAGTGCTGGGATTAAAGGTATGTGCCACCACACCAGGCTCTTATATGTCTTTTGTTTTGTTTCTATTTTTCTTATATGTCTTTATTAGAATGAGTCACTCCGGTCTACCCCTCACCCCACTGCTTTCTTTTCAGCCTGGTTAAATCTCCTAGATAATTATTTTATGTGATTGTTTTACTGATTACTACCCCTCTT
This sequence comes from Jaculus jaculus, assembly GCF_020740685.1. NCBI lineage: Eukaryota > Metazoa > Chordata > Mammalia > Rodentia > Dipodidae > Jaculus > Jaculus jaculus. Next base: position 58,952,473 of record NC_059111.1, on the reverse strand, counting down.
CCCAGTTACTAAGCTCCAGCAGGCTAAGAACCATGCTTGCCTGTTTTGCCCATCCCTGCCTCTATGGACTGGCACTGGCACTAAACATGCAGAACGTGTTAACTGCATTAAAGGACACCAAGGCCAAAAGGCATGTCTCTGAGTCAGAGCTCCCTTTTTGCTGATCCAGACAGGGGAACCAAAGGGAGTAAGCAGTAAGTCAGTGTCATGGCTACAGGCTGAGTAGGGAGTAATGTTGGTGTGCCTTTATCCTCACTTTTCTGTATCATTTATATTCTTTTTAAATTGTGCCTTGATCTCTGCTGATTTTTCAGTACTGAGATACACTTAGCTCATTTACCAGTACATTTTTCATGGTACAAGTACAATAAAGAGTGACTTAGATAAAGTTTTTCATTTCCATCTTCCACATCCTGTGTCCTTTCCCCACTCCTGTTGGACTGGGTGAGAGGCCGAAACTGCACACCCTGGCAGCCTCGTAGCTGCTCTCTGTTGGGAAATATCTACGATGAGAATTTTTCAGGAAGAGGGATGCACAGAGGGAGAGGAAGAGAATGGTGTTAAAGAAAGAAAACAGTTTAACATAACAAAGAAATAATCAAGGGAAAGAAGGTACACGGGGAAAGTGATTTTGGAGAGACACATAGGTTCCAAGCAGAGGACTATAATCTGATGGGGTAGGGGGCAGGAGTCTGAATTCTAGTTCTCCTAATAGTGATGAGCGATAATTAATCATGGCCTGGAGTAAGTTTTTCTATCTAAGAAAACTATCTAACCAAGGAGTAAAAACTGACACCAAGCCTTCCTTCTCCACAGGATAGTGGCGATAATAAATGGAAATCTCCCAGCAAAAATTCTCTTTATCTCTGCTCTATTTTAAGAGCAGGATTTTTAGGGCATCATTTTCAACAAGTTTCGGCGCAGTCTGTACGCAGGACTCGTAATTGAGGACACGCCAAGAACAGGCTAATTACTTCCTAGCGCAAAATGGCCTAATCACAGCACGATCACAGTACTGAGTAGCCAGTAGAGCCGCAGCTGGGAGCACTTACCTGTTCACAAGGCAGCGTGGCCCACGGTCACCGCAAAGTAGCCTGCCGGGCAGTCCGACCTGGGACCGGGTCTCGCCCGGCCTCCTTTCCGACGGGCCCTCCCCCGGGACTCGCCCCGGGCTCCAGGAAGCCCCAGAGGAGTAGGGGGCGGAATGGTGGAGCAGACACCCCTCCGCAAGCCTCCCTCTTCCCACCTGGCGGGCTCCGGGCGGGCGGGCGGAATCGGCGGTGACCCTGAACTCCGCCTCCTCGCCTCGGGTCGCCCCCCGCCGCTCACCTCCGCGCCCTCGAGGCCGTCCCGGGCGGCCCCCGACGCCGCGCTCCCTCCCTCCCCCGCCGGGGCCCGCCAGGGCCTACGGGGCTCGGCAGCCCCGGCCGGCGGCGGCTGCGGGGCGGCTGCCTGCCAGCCTCGGGGAGCGGATCGCGGCGCGGGGAGGGGAGGGAGGGCGGGAGAGGCGGCGGCAGCGCGCCGGGGCCGCGGGATGCGAGCGGGAGCCGCGGGGGGCCGGAGCCCGCGGAGTGTGTGGGGACCCCTTCCGCCTGCGCCCCCTGCGGGGCTGCCCGCGCCCCGGGCCGTCCCCGGGAAGCTGCCCGCCTACCCGCTCCGCGGCCGCCGGGGCGCGCGGTCGCTCGCCTGTGGATCGGGACTTGGCTTTCACCCGAGCCCTCACCTTCCCTGCGCCCCGCTGAGTTCCCCGCGAGCCTCCAGGAAACCGCGCTTTCCCTTCTTACCTGCTGCTTCCTACCTCTCAGGGCGGGCTGTGTCCTTGAAATAAACGATCAGAGGTGCCCTTCCATGAACCGCGCCCGAAACTCCCGCGGCTCGGAGGACCCTCGCCGCGGCGCACCGCCGAGAGGCGAGCGTGGACTCTGACCTTCACTCCGGCCGCCGCCCGCCGCCCGCCGCCCGCCGCGAGCTTTGGTGGAGCGGACCCGAGGGCTAAGCCTGCGCTCCTGCGGAAAGCCGCTTAACTCAGACCGCAGCGGCCTTGCAGTGTTCAGGGATCGCTGAGCTGTAAGGGCACCTTCTTTTCTGGTATTCTGCAGTTCCCCCCCCCCTCCAAGCACACAGGTATCCTTTACGTTTTCGTGTCCAATTTCGTGTCCACGTTTTCGTGGAATCTTTATTTTTGAATATAAAATCAAGAGGTCTGGAGTGGTGGGGTACGTCTTTTATCTAAGGGCACTTGGGAGGCTGAGGTAGGGGAAGCTCTGTGAGTTTCAAGGACAGCCTGGGCTAGAGTGAGACTCTGACTTGAAAAAAAATCAATTTATCAAAACGAATATTTTTAACTTCAAGAAAACAATTCATATATATATACTTTACATACAAGCCAAGCATGATGTTACACTCCTTTAATCCTAGCACTTGGGAGGTTGAGGGAAGAGGATTGCCATGAGTTCAAGGCTAGCCTGGGTCTACAGAGTAAGTTCCAAGTCACCCTGAGCTAAAGTGAGACCTTGCCTTAAAAAAATCAATGCATGTCGGGTGTGGTGGCGCACGCCTTTAATCCCAGCACTCAGGAGGCAGAGGTAGGAGGATTGCTATGAGTTCGAGGCCACCTTGAGAGTACAAAGTGAATTCCAAGTCAGCCTGGGCTAGAGTGAAACCCTACCTATCAATGCATTTATTATTATATTCTTTACATACTATAAAATTTATCCAAATTTATATTTCTTTTTTAAAGTTTTTGTTGACTATTTCCATAAATATAAACAGTATACAGTGATCATAATCCTCTCCCACCACCTTCCCTTTCTCCCCTCCCAAATCCCTCTTCCACCGAATCCCTTCTTTCCAACTAGTCTCTCTCCTATTTTGATGTCACTTTTCCCCTGCAGGTCTTGTGGAGGTAGCAGCAGCCACTGTGAGGTCATGAATATCAAGGCCACTTTGTTTGGAAGACCGCATTTTAAACAGTCCCCCTCTTCCTTTCACTCTGTCTATCACCACTTATGCAATGGACCCTGAGTCTTGGAGGGTGTGATAGAGATGTCTCAGTGCTAAACACTCCCTGTCACTTCTCAGCACTGTGGTGAGTTTTGAGTCACCCTAGTGGTCACTGCCATTTGTAAAGGGAAACTTCTCCAAACCAAAAGTTAGAGTAGTATTTATATAAGGGCATAAACCTAAGTGTTTAGAGGGCAGTTTGGTGGGTATAATGTATGCATTTAGCCAGACAACAATAGTACTTTTCCCTGTATGTCTTATTGACCTCCCCAGCCATAGGCTTTTCATTAGATTTTCAGGACCAGCCAGGCATATGTTCCCTCCTGTGGAGCTGGCCTTAACTCTAATCAGAGAGCAATTGTTTTCCCCCATAACAGACATGCCACCATTACACCAGTTGGTACATTTGGCCAGGCTGGCCAACCATAAAGCTTTCAGGGTCCACTACTGGGTTGATGACTTTTCTCATCAGCCTGCATGCAGCACTGCTTCTTCCAGCTTTCTAACACCTAGTCAACGGGGAGGAGACTTCCACCTCAACTCCAGCTTGAGTTTTCAGTGACAAGTAGCCCAAGTATGTGAAGTCTTCAGCAACAACTCGCTGAAGAGTATTCTACCCTTGGCACTGAAATTTTTCTAATAACCATTAATGACTTCTGGACACAACATTACCCACCTTCACAGGATTCTTCTACCCAGACACACACAAACACACACACACACTCTCTCCCCACCCCCCACCCCCGCCGCCCTTCTAACATATATCATTAGCTAGCAAAGAAATTTCCATATGGCTTATTCATAAATCTTAAATGGTGGTTAACCCTCCTCTCTTCCAGCTTCTCCCGTTAAATTTAAGGTCTTTGTTCCCAGACATTAGTAAATTCTCATTTCAGCAAAGTAAGTTTAAAAGTTATCTCACCAAGTTGTGTAAAATAACAAAGCCGAAGAGGGTCTTGGATCCATCCTTGAGGCACTGTTACTACCTTTTGTAATCCTATGCTTATCTCTATAAGTACAATTTGAGAAATATGCATCCTTTGATGTGAGAGACATCTCCCCACCCCCCACCCCAAGGATACAGATTAGGACTAGCAAGGTAGCTTTTGTTGTTGTTGTTGTTCCTGATAGGTAGTCAGCTAGGGACTGGCCCACAGAAACATGGATGCCACCCACCCTGCCTGCCCTGGCAGCACTAGATTCAGCTTCACCCAAGATGGCTAAAGGCAACAACTGTTCAGCAACAACAGTTTCCTGTTTCTTCCTTAGTTCTTGGGTTTAGCTCTATGGGTGAGCCTTGAGTCAGTGTTCCTGCTGGGCCCACCAGCCTGGTGATGAGGCTCATTCTAATTGAGTGTTTAATTCATATGAATAGGACTGGAACACATTTCTTTCCCAGAGACAGACCTTTCCCTTATGGGAGGGAGAACTTTTCTGTCATCTTGAGAATTTCTTTTGCTTGAGCACTTTGCTTTGCTTTCCCTCTTATCTTTAAAAAAAAAAAAAAATTATTTATTTATTTATTTGAGAGAGAGAGAGAGAGAGAGAGAGAGAGAGAGAGAGAGAGGGAGGGAGGCAGATAGAGAAAAAGAGAATGGATGCACCATGGCCTCCAGCCACATGAGAGTTCAAACGAACTACAGACACATGTGCCCCATTGTGCATCTGGCTTTTTTAGGTCCTGGGTAATTGAACCAGGGTCCTTTGGCTTTGTAGGCAAACGCCTTAACCTCGAAGCTATTTCCCCAGCCCTTCCCTCTGATCTTAATGCTCCTTAAACTAAAACTGCTGGCGTGGGAGTTCTAATCTCACAGAGTTCTCTCCTGCATCACTGCCACTTATAATTAAGCTAAGCTGTTAGTGATGTGTCAGGGTGTGGAGGCATTGACAGCTGGCAAAATATTTTGCATTTTGGGTACTGGAAAAATCATTAATTTCATATTGGGTTTTATTATTTAACTTCACTCACAATGAAAATGGTGGGTATTACTAGTACTTCTGGAGTACTAGTGGAACCAGGCCAGGCCTGGCAGTGTGTGCTTTTAATCTCAGCACTCTGGAGGCAGAGGTAGGAGGATTGCCATGCATTCAAGGCCAATTCGGGAACACAGAGTAAGTTCCAGGTCACTCTGGGCTAGAGTGAGACCCTATCTCAAAAAAGCAAAACAAAAAACAAATAAACAAAAAACAAAACAAAATAAAAAGCCAGACATGGTGGCACACGCCTTTAATCCCAGCACCCTGAGACTAAATAGTGAATTCTAGGTTAGCCTGGGCTAGAGTGAGACCCTACCTTGAAATATATTTTTTTAAAAAACATAGCATTATTTAAGTATCATATGGCCATACGTTCTTGTATAAAATATATAGGTAAGCATGCATTCTAAATATTTTTAAAAGCTGCCTTAACTTGGCTTCTGATTATTCAAAAACTAAAGTAATATATGACATCAGTTTTTCCCCAAAGGGATTAGTGACTCAATTTTTTAGATTCCAGAATGAATGTCTGCTTTTCATACTTAAACTATTAAAGTAAGCAAACATCCTCTTTGGAAAGTCCAGTGTTGGCAAATATGTCCCCCCCAAAATGTGTGATGTGGGTGCAGAGCAGGACTTCTTTGGGTCCATTTCAGGAAGCATTGTTTATCCGCTGGAGTTTCAGAGTCTCAGACTGATTTCACAAGACTTTTCCAGGTCATGAGGTACTCTCTGAGAAATGTCTTCAGCAGTAGTTTGTGAAATGGGAATCTCTGATGGCTGAGAGGGATGCATACAATTTTCTCTTTGAGGTTATTATTCAACTGGGTAACTTTGGAATGACAGTGTCCAAGGAAACTTGAAACACAAGTCCACCCGGTTGCTCTTCTGTCAGTTCATTCCTCATGGCAGTGTTCGTTGAGCTCATGCTGTATGCCCTGGCAAAGCATGAGAGAAGCAAGTGGACTTTGGGGGATCTGTACTTTAGAGGTTCACTATACACATTAATTAATGCATCAAAGGCTCTGAGAGTTTCTATAGGAAAGATATTCACTCAGCCCATTCTCAGTAAGTACCTTTGTAAACAATGCATGTTGGAACCAGGCATGGTGGCATACGCCTTTAATCCCAGCACTTGGGAGGCAGAGGTAGGTGGATTGCTATGAGTTCAAAGCCACCCTGAGACTGCATAATGAGTTCCAGGTCAGCCTGGACAAGAGTGAGACCCTACCTCAGAGAAAAATAAAAACATGTTAATAGGGTATCTTTTTGTGAAATTCTGCTTTTGTGAAATTAACTCAATAAGCATAAAATTCTGTTAATGTTTTTTGTGAATGTATATTCATACATTTTCTCTCTCTATATATATATATATATATTTATATGTGTATGTATATATATATATGGCATGTTTGAAGACAGAAAAATGTATAAACATTTATAAAGCTATTGAACTCTATGAATTTACATCTGTTCAAAATAGCTTTTTGGGGGGGAGGGCTGGAGAGCTGTCTTAGCAGTTAAGACACTTGCCTGCAAAGCAAAAGGACTCAGGTTTGATTCCTCAGGACCTACATAAGTGAGATGTGCAAGATGGCATATGTGTCTGGTGCACCTATTCTCTCTCTCTCTCTCTCCCCCCCCATTCTCTCTTCCCCTCATTGCCTCTTTCTCAAATAAATAAAAATAAAAAAGAATTTTTTTTAAATGTGGATTTTTGGACTGAAGAGTAAGCTTGCTTTCTGTGCAAGCATGAGATCCCTCATTTGATCCCCAGATCCCAAGCAAAATGCTAAGTATGTCTGTGCATGCCCGTAATCCCAGTGCTGAGTGTGGCATATACAGGAGGATTGCTATGTCTACCTGGTCAGCCAATCTAAGCGGGGAAATGAAGCTTCAGATTTGGAGAAAGTCTCTTTCTCAAGGAAATAAGGTAAAAAAGCAATAGTGGACACACAATGTCGTCTTCTGGCCTCCACACATGTATGCACGCATTTTGTGCATCTACACACACACAAAATACATTTAAAAAACCAAGCTGCATGTGGTGGCACATATCATAAATCCCAGCACTTAGGCTGAGTCAGTAGGATCCTGAGTTTCAGGCCAGCCTGGGTTGTATAATATGATTCTTATCTCGAAAAAGAAAAAGTAATGCTCAAAATTTTCCTTATTAACAAACTTGATTTGGGGTTTCATGAATGACCACTGTCCAATTAAATACAGCTTTGTGATTTTAGAGATTTTCTGCACTTGTTTTCTGTACTTGATACTGTACTGGTGCTAACATAATCATCCTGTCCAACTTTAAAAACAAAACTCACAATAGAGAGCAAGACCCAACCTCAATTCAACCTCAAAAAATCAAAAATAAATAAATAAATAATGTCAGGTGTGGTGGCGTACACCTTTAATCCTAGCACTCAGGGAGGCAGAGGTAGGAGGATTGCTGAGAGTTCAAGGCCACCCTGCGACTACACAGTGAATTCCAGGTCAGCCTGGGCTAGAGTGAGACCCTACCTCAAAAAAAAAAAAAAAAAAAAAACTAAATAAATAAATGATATAAATAAATAAAATCTCACAACAGAGCTGCAGAGATTCCTCAGAATTCCTTAGAGAACTCATAGCCACATCAGTAACAACACAAGCAAATAGTCCAATTATAAGACATTTGAAAATATATTTCTCCAAAGAAGATATGCAACACAACTGAGTAATAAGTACATAAAATGAGGGCGGGAGAGATGGCTTAGCAGTTAAGGTGCTTGCCTGCAAAGCCTAAAGACCTAGGTTTGATTCCCCAGTACCCGTGTAAACCAGATACACATGGTGGCACATGCATCTGGAGTTTCTTTGCAGTGGCTACAGGCCTTGGCATGCCCATTCTCTTTCTCTCTCTCTAATAAATAAAATATTTAAAAAAGAAAAGTTGTCTAATATCACTAGTCCTTTAAGAAAGTGCACATCAAAAGTCCCCAAAATCGGGCTGGAGAGATGGCTTAGCGGTTAAGCACTTGCCTGTGAAGCCTAAGGACCCCGGTTCAAGGCTCGGTTCCCCAGGTCCCACGTTAGCCAGAAGCACAAGGGGGCGCAAGTATCTGGAGTTCGTTTGCAGAGGCTGGAAGCCCTGGCGCGCTCATTTTCTCTCCCTCTATCTGTCTTTCTTTCTGTGTCTGTCGCTCTCGCTCTCAAATTTAAAAAAAAAATAAATAAAAAATAAAATAAAAAAGTCCCCAAAATAGAGGTAATATGATGTAGAATGGAATTTCAAAGGGGAAAGTGTCAGGGGGGAGGGAGGGAATTACCATGGGATTTTTTTTATAATCATGGAAAATGTTAATGTTAATAAAAATTTAAAAATTAAAAAAAATAAAATAAAAATAAAAAGTCCCCAAAATACAAGTTGACACCAACTAGAATGGCTGAGTATTGTCAGTCAATATCAGGATATGGGGGCAGCCCCGTAGTTTTTTTCCTCACCTAGGTAAGGTTTTACTGTAGCCCGGGGTTAACCTGGAATTTACTGTGTAATCTTAGGATAGCCTCAAACTCATGGCGATCCTCCTACCTCTGCCTCCTGAGTGCTGGAATTAAAGGCAAGCACCAACACACCTGCTTTGTGGTTAAAATTCTTGCTTAGCATGTAAGGCTTTGGATTCCATCCCCATTACTGAAGAAAAAGTCACTTTCACAATGTTAAATGACAATGAAGCAACAAATGAGAAATTTCACACATTGCAGGTGGTAATGAAAATATGCAACAACTTAAAAAAGCAGTTTGGGGCTGGAGAGATGGCTCAGGGGTAAGGTGCTTGCCTGCAAAGCCTAAAGCCTGTGTTCAATTTCCCAGTACCCATTTAAGCCAGATGCACCAGGTGGCACATGCATTTGGATTTCATTTGCAATGGCTAGTGACCCTGGCACACCCATTCTCTATCTCCCTTTGTCTCTTTCTCAAGTGAATAAATAAAGAAAATAGTTTTTGTTTTTATTTATTTGAGAGAGAAAGAGGAAGAGAGACAGAGACAGAGGAAGGGAGAGAATGGGCACAACAGAGCCTCCAGCCACTGCAAATGAACTCCAGATGCATGTGCCACCTTGTGCATCTGGCTTACTTGGTTCCTGGGGAATCGAGCCTCAAACTGAGGTCCTTAGGCTTCACAGGCAAGTGCTTAACTGCTAAGCCATCTCTCTAGCCCCAATAAAATATTTTTTAAAAGTAGTGTGGGGGCCTGGAAAGATGCTTTAGCAGTTAAGGTGCTTGCCTGTGAAGCCAAAGGACCCAAGTTCCCCAGTATCCACATAAGCCAGATGCACAAGGGGGTGCATGCCTCTGGAGTTTGTTAGCAGTGGCTGGAGACCCTGGCACACCTATTCTCCCTCTGTCTGTCTCCTCTCTCTTTCTCTCCCTTTCTGCTTACAAATAAATAAAATTTAAAAACAAAGAAAAAAGTAGTTTGGGACTTGTAGTCTTAGTTATATTCTCAATGCAAATGACGGAAAAGGGAAGGTTGTGGGATTAGGATTATGTTATATTATGTAGATGTATGGAGATTGTCAATAAAAGGTTTTTAAAAAAGAAAAGAGACAATTGAAAACATTCATACTCAAATATTCACTGCAGCATTATTTTTAATAATACAAAAGTGGAAACAGCCCACATGTTAAACTGGTAAATGAATAAATGAAACTAATGTATTCATGCATTGGGATGTTATTCATCTGAAAAAGGAAAAAAGTACTGATACAGATTCCAATATGGATGAACAAGAAAATTTATAAGTGAAGGCAACGAGACCCAAAGCCTCGTGTTTCATGATCCTGTTTATATAAAATTTCCAGAATAGGCAAGCTCATACAGACAAAAGCAATTTAGTTGCTAAGCTACTACTAGCCAGTGGAATGGGGAATGATTGCATAATGAGTCTTGATGTTTCTTTCTAATATGATAAAAATATTCAGCCAGGTGTGATGGTATACACCTTTAATCCCAGCACTTGGGAGGCAAATGTAGGAGGATTACCCAGAGCTCAAGGCCACCCTGAGACTACATAGTAAATTCCAGGTCCGCCTGGGCTAGAATGAGACCCTACCTCATAAACCAAATAAACAAAAAATTTTGGGGCTGTAGAGATGGCTTAGCAGCTAAGGCACTTGCCTGTGAAGCCTAAGAACCCAAGTTTGAATCTCCAGGTCCCACATAACCAGACACACAGTGACACAAGTGCACAGTGTCACACATGTGCACAAGGGAGCACAAGCATCTGGAGTTTGTTCCTAGCAGGCTGAAGGTCCTGGTGTGTTTTATTCTCTTTTTCTGCCTCTTTATTTCTCTCCCTCTCTTTCTCACAAAAAATAAAAACAATAAATAAAAATAATTTTAAGATTCTGCAATTAGTGGTGTTGGGTTCACAACATTGATAACATATTAAAAGCTAACTTCAAATGGATAAATTTATAGTCTGTGAATTACATTTCAATAAGAGGAAAAAATAGTTATCAGGAATACTCTTTTGGTTTTTTTGATTTTTTTTTTTTTTTTTTTTTGAGTTAGGGTCTCATTCTAGCTCAGGATGAGCTGGAACTCACTCTGTAGTCCCAGGCTGCCCTTGAATTCACAGTGAGTGTTGTGATTAAAGGTATGTGTCACTAAATCCTGCAGGAATACTTCTTAAATGAAATCTGTCAGGCATGATGGTGCACACTTTTGATTCCAGTACTTGGGAGGCTGAGGTAAGAGGATTGCCTTGATTGTCAGGCATGGAGTACAGTACACTGAGGAGGACACAGTGAACCTCCTGGAACAATGTAAAAATTGTTCTATGACTAATTTTTCTGAATGGTGGCAATTGCAGCAAACTGTGACTCTACCACGAATCCTTACAGGAAAAACAACTGAGGTCAGAAAGAGTTCAGTCGGGTAGACCTAAGTCTAAGTATTGGAGGGCCATGAGAAGGTAAGTTCAAAAGAAATGGTTGGGGGATAAATGGGTTTATTGGATCAGTGATTAATAGTGGAAACCCCCATTTTGTGGTTGTTTTGTCTCTCACCTTTACTATAGTAATTGAAAGTAGGAGCTCAGGAAACTGCAAGTGCTTGACATGGGGAAAGTGTGAAAATAGTCATTATAGAGGCCTGATGACTGTACTTGAGGTAAGTAATTATGGGATTGTTTGATGTAAAGAAATAGCAAAAAGTTTCTATGAATTCTGTGGAACTATACCTTTCTTGAAGTTTGCTCTTGCATGACATGATCAGAAAATAAAAGACTGAGGTTAAGAGCTGTGGCAGCAGAGAAGCAGAGCAGAAAGAAAAACAAAAGAGAGAGAAACAGAGAAGCAGAGAAAAAGAGATGGAGAAACTCGGCTGCCATCAGCGCTAGCCTGTCAGCTTGCACCAGAACTTGACTTCGAGTCATTACCGCGCTGCTCCTTTTCACACCTCTCTTAGGAGAACTTCCTTCAAGCCAGAGCTGGACCCCTGCAAGTGGCGCCTGAACAGGGACCTGAATTGAGGTAAACTGAGGCTTGGTTAGGGACGGATCTCACCTAATAGGGACCTGCAGACACCCTGGTCAAAGAGTAAGGCTGGGAAAAAGAGGGGTGAGTAATCAAAGAAAATGGGACAGGCAGAATCTAAGAAAAGACAGATGTACATTAAGATATTGAGAAAGACGCTGAGGAGTAAAGGAATAAAATTTCAGAAAAATAATCTCACAGAATTTAACCAATTTATACAAAAGGTAAGTCCCAGGTTGCCAGAGGAGGGGACATTAGACCTGGAAAGTGGGCAGAAAGTAGGAAAGGACCTCAAGAAATGGCATGCTTGCTGTCTCTGGCACTACCTCAAAAGAAAAAAGAAAAGAAAACCTTAGGGCTCAGTGATTCAAGGCACATGCTTGTAAAGCTTGGCAGCCCAGTTTCACACCCCCAGTATGCATGTAAATCCAGATACACAAAGTAGCACATGTGTCTGGAGTTCACTTGTAGTGTCAAGAGGCCCAGGCATGTGCATATTCTCTGTCTCTTGTCTGTCTCTCTCTTTCTGGTTGCAAAGATCACTATGAGATCGAGGCCAGACTGAGACTATAGTGAATTCCAGATCAGCCTAGGCTAGAGTGAGACCCTACCTCAGAAAACAAAACAAAACAAAATAATAAAAAAAAGAACAGAAAACTTTAGTGGACCAAATGTAGATTTAGCAAAGCATTCCAGTTAATAGAGTGCCCCCAGTGTATATAACATTGACAAAAAGGAAACATTGATGAGAGAGGCCAGTCAGTGAGCAACCCGTCTTTAATGAATGCTAAAGCAGAAGAGCTACACAGATGCACAGATGGCACACAGTATCATACTCACACAAGTGCAATTTAACCTGCCAACAATGTCATTCCTGACATTCACTTAACTGTCAATGAAAATTTTATCAAACCCAGCTCTGCCATATTCCAGTCTTGCACCACTGAAAAGATTGCCTAAGTTCTGCCAGTGTGGTGGTTTGATTCAGGGGTCCCCCATAAGCTTAGGTGTTCTGAATGCTAGGTCCCCAGCTGATGAAGATTTGGGAATTAAAGCCTCCTGGAAGCAGTGTATTGTTGGGGGTGGGCTTATGGGTGGTATGGCCAGTTGCCTCTTGCCAGTGTTTGGCACACTCTTCTGTTGCTCACCTGCTGTTGGCGAGTAGGTGATGTCCACCCTCTGTTCATGCAATCATGGAGCTTCCCCCTCAAGTGTATAAGCCAAAATACACCTTTTTTCCCCACAAGCTGCTCTGGTTGGGTTATTTTGCCAGCAATGACTGCAGCACCCAATGTCAATCTCCTCATCTATTAAATGCATATAATTGTGTCTGCCTTACCAGGTTGTGGTGAATATTATGTGACTTGGTATATGTAAAGTGCCTAGTGCTTATTTGGTAGTGTGTGTGTGTGTGATGTCATTATGTAACAACTTTTCAATTTTGTTTTAGTTTGATAATTATGTATAAGCTCTGATCATATGGAATTTATACCTGATTATGTACTTGAACATATTCATGACATAAAAAAGTTGGGCTGGATAGATGGCTCAGTGGTTAAAGCACTTGCCTGTAAAGCCTAATGGACCAAGTTTGAGTCCCTAGTACCCACATAAAGCCAGATGCACAAAGTGATGCATGTGTCTGGGGTTTTTTTTTGCAGCTGGAGGCCCTGGTGTGCCAATTCTACCACCCCTCTTTCTCTCTCTCCTGAGCATGGTGGTGTATACCTTTAATCCCAATTTTGGAAGGCCAGGATAGGAGGATGTGTGTGAGTTCAAGACCAGCCTGAGGCTACAAAGTGAATTTCAGGTCAGCCTGGAGGGCAAGACCTCTACCATGAAAAACAAAAAACAAAAAAATTAAATTAAACCAACAGTGTAGCTACTGTGTTTTCCTTTTTTCGCTGCTTACTTAAAACTCAGAACAAAGGGGCGCTGGAGATATGGCTTAGCAGTTAAGGTTCTTGCCTGCAAAGCCTAAGAACCCAGGTTCGATTCCCCAGGACCCACATAAGCCAGATGCACAAGGGGGCACATGTGTCTGGAGTTCGTTTGCACTGGCTGTAGGTCCTGGCATGCCCATTCTCTCTATCTACAACCCACTACCAATAAATAAATAAAGAAAATATTGAAAAAAATTGAGAACAAACTTGGGATTTTCTTTTTCTTTTCATACTGTATACTTTATACTGTTTCACAGTTGTTACTGATTTGGGGATTTTTAAAATGCACGTGTGTGTGTGTGTGTGTGTGTGTGTGTGTGTGTGTGTGTGTGCGCGCGCGCGCGCACGCACGTGCACTCTCATATGCAGAACCCAGCTTTGAATTTTTTTTTTTTTTGGTAGTTTTTCAAGGTAGAGTCTCACTCTAGTCCAGGCTGACCTGGAATTCACTATGTAGTCTCAGGGTGACCTTGAACTCACAGTGATCCTCCTACCTCCCAAGTGCTGGAATTAAAGGTGTGCGCCACCACACCCGTCCAGTTTTGAATCTTTATATCTGTGTGTTTATGTGGGACTGAATGTGTGTAAACATCAGGAAACTAGAAAGGGGAAAAAGAGTTTTCAATGGATAGGGTAGCATTTAGGAAGCAGTGGTAGGAGGATCCCTGTAAATTCAAAGCCAACCTGGGACTAGAGAGAGACCCTATCGTGAAAAAAACAAAAAATAAAATAAAACAAAAAAACCAAGGAGAGGACAGGGAAAGTAACAGAACTCAAATAATACAAAAGTAAAAGAATTTAAGAGAGTAAGCGGGGGGTGGGCAGAAGATGGGAAAGATGAGGGAATGGGGGAGAAAAGCCAACAGAAAGTACATATAAAAATATTTTCAAGCCGGGCATGGTGGCGCATGCCTTTAATCCCAGCACTCAGGAGGCAGAGGTAGGAGGATCATGTGAGTTCAAAGCCACCCTGAGACTCCATAGTGAATTCCAGGTCAGCCTGGGCTAGAGTGAGACCCTACTTCGAAAAACCAAAAAAATAAAAAATAAAAAAATATTTTCACCTTTAATCCCAGCACTCAGGAAGCAGAGGTAGGAGGATTGCCATGAGTTCAAGGCCACCCTGAGATGACAGAGTTAATTCCAGATCAGCCTGGACCAGAGTGAGACCCTACCTCGAAAAACCAATATATATATATATATATTTTTTTTTTCAGTTGCTAGGTGTGGTGGCACATGCCTTTAATCCCAGCACTTGGGAGGCAGAGGTAGGAGGATCATCATGAGTTTGAGGCCACCCTGAGACTACATAGTGGATTTCAGGTCATCCTGAGCCAGAGTGAGACCCTACCTCAAAAATATATATGTGTGTGTGTGTGTGTGTGTGTGTGTGTGTGTGTGTGTGTATTTTAAAGTAACAACAGCAACAAAATTCAACAGTGAAAGACAATTGTTCTTAGCTGTCATTTTAGAGCAATTTAATTATACAGTGGTAGCAAATCAAAACAAGGATCAAAAAATGCTTATTTTCTGTTTTGATCAGCAATACGTATTCTCTCTCTCACACACAGATTAAAAACCTTCAAAGTACACATGTAAAACATATTTTCAGTGAACTAGCTATTTTCCATGTGGGTTTATTATTAAAGAAAACAGACACATTATTCATAGTTTCATACCATTTCATCATGTTTTTGATGCTCAGTTTAAGACATAAGGTTCTTGAAATAATGAGTTTGTCATGAGTATCACAAATCCTGTTTGCAGACTGGGTTAAAAAGCAGGATCCTTCAATTTTTTGCCTTCAAGAAACTCACCTCTACAAAGGATGGACACTATCTTAGGGTGAAAGGATGGAAAATGGTGTTTCAGGCAAATGGGCCTAGAAAACAAGCAGGGGTTGCTATCCTAATATCTGACCAGGTAGACTTCAGTCCGACATTAGTTAGGAAAGATAAGGAAGGTCACTTTATATTCACTAAAGGAACACTCAAATAAGAGGATATTACAATCCTAAACACATATGCACCGAACACAGGGGCTCCCAACTTCATCAAACAAATGCTATTAGAACTAAGGTCACATATAACACCAAACACAGTTGTAGTGGGTGACTTTAACACCCCCCTCTCATCAACTGACAGGTGATCCCAGCAAAAAACAAAGAGAAAGGCATCTGGATTAAATGAGGTCATAGAACAAATGGACCTAACAGACATTACAGGACATTTCATCCAAATGCTACAGAATACACATTCTTTGCAGCAGCACATGGAACATTCTCTACAATAGATCATATATTAGGACACAAAGAAAATCTTAACAAATACAGGAAAATTGAAATAATTCCTTGCATTCTATCTGATCACAATGGGACCAAACTACAAATCAATGGCAAGAAAAGCTATAGAGCATACACAAAATCATGGAAACTAAACAACACACTACTAAATAATGAATGGGTCAACGAAAAAATCAAGAAGGAAATAAAAAAATCCATAGAGTCAAATGATAATGAGAACACAACATACCAAAACCTTTGGGACACAATGAAGTCCTAAGAGGGAAATTTATAGCTTTGAGTGCCTATATTAAGAATTTAGAAGCCAGGCATGGTGGCGCACGCCTTTAATCCCAGCACTCAGGAGGCAGAGGTAGGAGGATCGCGGAGAGTTCGAAGCCACCCTGAGAATACATAGTGAATTCCAGGTCAGCCTGAGCTAGAGTGAGACCCTACCTTAGAAAACAACAACAACAACAAAAAAAAAAAAAAAAAAGAAAAGAAAAGAATTTAGAAAGGTTGCAAGTGAACAACTTAATGCTTCCCTTAAGGCCTTGGAAAAAGAACAAGGCAAAGTGAAAATCAGTATATGGGAAGAAATAATAAAGATTAGGGTAGAGATTAATTAAATAGAAACAACAACAACAAAAAAAAACAATCCAAAGAATCAATGAAACAAAGAGTTGGTTCTCTAACAGGGTAAACAAGATTGATAAACCCTTAGCAAATCTGACCAAAAGAGAGAGAGAAGAGACACAAATTAATAAATTTAGGGATGAAAAAGGCACCATCACAATGGAGCAAAGAAATTTTAAAAAAATCATAGTGACTTACTATAAGAACATATGCTCCACTAAGTTTGAAAATCTGAAAGAAATAGATGATTTCCTTGATTTATATGACCTACTAAATTAAATCAAGATGAAATTAGCCACTTAAATAGACCTATAACAAGTATGGAGATACAAGCAGTTATCAAAAATATCCCAACTAAAAATAGTCCAGGCCCAGATGGATTCACTGGTGAATTTTACCAGACCTTCATGGAAGAACTAACACCAATGATTCTTAAACTTTTCCATAAAATAGGAAAAGAAGGAATCCGGGCTGGAGAGATGGCTTAGCAGTTAAGGCGTTTGCCTGCAAAGCCAAAGGACCCAGGTTCGATTCCCCAGGACCCACGTTAGCCAGATGCACAAGTATCTGGAGTTTGTTTGCAGTGGCTGGAAGCCCTGGCATGCCCATTCTCTCTCTCTCCCTCTTTCTCTGTCAAATAAATAAATAAAAATGAAATATTTTTTAAAAAGATCTTGGGTTCAAAAAAGAAAAAGAAGGAATCCTACTAAACTTCTACAAAGCCAGCATCACCTAGATACCAAACCAAGGCAAAGATAGACAAAAAAAGAAAGTCACAGACCAGTCTCCCTCATGAACATAGATGCAAACATTCTCAACAAAATACTGGCAAACAGAACACAAGAATATATCAGAAAGATCATTTACCCTGATCAAGAAGGCTTTATCCCAGAGATGCGGGGATGGAAGACTCCACAAACTTGGACTGCAAGGTCACAGAAATCCTGCTGAAGCTGAACTGAAAACTTCCTCCATATAGACCAGCTGACAGAAAGCTTAAAAAAAAAAAAAAAGCCATGCTACATGCTGTTCAGAGTGACAGAAGGAAATCCCCAGTGAAGATACTCAACAGTGGACACTGCAAGCCTTATATTTGGCCAGCCAGGCCAAATGAGCCAATGGGTACAATAGTGGCACATCTGTTATGGGAGAAACTGCCTTCCATCTAATTTGACTGGAGGCCTGCTCTATGGGAGGGAATACTGTACTGTAACTGATACTGTAAACCTGATACTGTAAACCTACAACAGGGGTAGTCATGAGCCCTAGGGGTGTGATGTCTGCATCTGTCTGGCTAAATGTATATACTATGCTCACCAAACTGTCCAGTAAGGAATTCTCTTAATGCTCATACCCATATATTAATGCTCCTCTCACTTTTGGTTAGAGAACCTTCTCTTTTCAGATGGCAGTGACCTTGGAATGACTCAGAAGGCACCATGGTGCTGACAGGAAGTGACAGAGGAGTGCTCAGCACTGAAATATCTCAATCACATCTTCCAAGGCCTAGGGTACATTGTGGTAAAGGTGGCAGAAAGAATGTAAGAGCCAAAGGAAGGGTAGGACTCCTTACAACATGCTCTTCCAGACACAAAATGGCCTGGATATCCATGACTGCACAGTGCCTGACACTACCCTACAAAGACCATCATAATAGGAGGAAAAGATCATGACATTAAAATAAAGGAGACTGATTGAGGGGGGGGGGGATATGATGGAGACTTCAAAGGGCAAGTGGGATGAGGGAGGGAATTACCACTGGATATTGTTTACAATCATGGAAGTTGTCAAAAAAAAAAAAAAAAAACAGAAATGGTGAAAAAATAATGTGTTCTACCCCATTGCCCATCAAGGAAATGCAAATTAAACCACTTTGAGATTCCATCTCACTCCTGTCAGAATGGCTACCATCAAGAAAACAAATGAGGGTTGGAGGGATGGCTCAGCAGTTAAGGCATTTGCCTGCAGAGCCAAAGGATCCAGGTTTGATTCCCCAGGACCCATGTAAGCCAGATGCACATGCGTTTGGAATTCATTTGCAGGGGCTGGAGGCCCTGGTGTGCTCATTCTCTCTCTCTCTCTCTCTCTCTCTCTTTCTCTCTCTCTCTGTCTGTCTGCTTCTTTCCCTCTGTCACTCTCTCAAATAAATAAATAATAGTTTACAAAAAAATGACAATAAATGCTGGTGAGGATGTAGAAAAGGGGGAACTCTTCAACACTGTTGGTGGGAATGTAGTCTTGTACAGCCATTGTGGAAATCAGTGTGGAGGTTTTTGAGATAGCTAAAAATAGATTTGCCATATGATCCAGCTATAGCACCCCTAGGCATATATCCTAATGACTGTTCTCACTACCTTAGAGATACTTGCACAATCATATTTATTGCTGCTCTGTTCACAATAGCTAGGAAATGGGACCAGCCTATATATCCCTGAAAGGTAAATGGATAATAAAGATGTGGTACATTTACACAATCGAGCTCTATTCAGTCACAAAGAAAATGAAATTTCCTGGGTAATATATGAATCTGGGAAGGATTATACTAAGTGAGGTATCCCAGGCTAGAAAGTCAAGTGCTGCATGTTCTCTCTCATATGTTGATCCTAGCTACAAATGTTTAGACTTGTGTGTGAGCTGGAACCAAAAATCGGTAGCACTGAGCCATCTCTTTAGAGCTCCTATATTTTATTTTAAAACAATAAGCTATAGCTTCTATTTTATGCAGCTTTTCCAAAATTACCAACTTAGTCTATTGATACATGATTTGGAGGTTCAGGAAGGGCCCCTATTTATGAACCTCAATTTTGGGGCCCTGTCTTGTTTTTTCTTTTCTCTCTTTCTTTCTTTCTTTCTTTCTTTCTTTCTTTCTTTCTTTCTTTCTTTCTTTCTTTCTTTCTTTCTTTCTTCTTCTTCTTCCTCTTCTTCTTCTTCTTCTTCTTCTTCTTCTTCTTCTTCTTCTTCTTCTCCTCCTCCTCCTCCTCCTCCTCCTCCTCCTCCTCCTCCTTCTTCTTCTTCTTCTTCTTCTTCTTCTTTTTTGAAGTAGAGTTGTATTCTAGCACAGGCTGACATGGAATTCACTATGTAGTTTCAGGCTGGCCTTGAACTCATGGTGGTCCTACCTCTGCCTCCCAAGTGCTAGGATTTAAGACATGCACCACAACACCCAGCCTCCTGTCCTATTTATTTATTTATTTATTGTTTTTGGTTTTTTGAGGTAGGGTCTCACTGTGGTCCAGGCTGACCTGGAATTAACTCTGTCATCTCAGGGTGGCCTTGAACTCACCGCGATCCTCCTACCTCTGCCTCCCAAGTGCTGGGATTAAAGGCGTGCGCCACCACGCCCGGCAAATTTTTTAACAGGAATTGATTTTTTTTAATGGCCTCAAGAAGGATAAATTATGGATTTTTAATTTTATTTAGGAAGTAAACACAAATTGTGGGGTTTATTTAAGGGAAATTGAGACCTAGGAAGAAGGCTAGAGCAATTTCATAAGTGTGTGGAAAGTAGGAAACATGCACTCATGTGGAAAACAGCATAGTCCATGAGATTCATTAAAGAGAAATTGAGATTTTCAGGGAAAGACTGGAGTGAAGCCACAGTATATGGAAGATAGAACTGAGAAGCTTGTGTGGGGAGATTTAGAAGGAACACTTATAGCTTCTGCCTTGAGCTTCCCCATGGAAGAAAGTTAAGAGGGCAAATGGTGGTGGCTTAAGGAAGAATAACGGAGGGAAACCGGATGTGGTGGCACACACCTTTAATCCCAGAACTCAAGAGGCAGAGGTAGAAGGGTTGCCATGAGTTTGAGGCCACGCTGAGACTACAGAGTGAATTCCAAGTCAGCCTGGGCTAAGGTGACACCCTACCTCAAAAAAACAAAAAACAAAAAGAAAGAAAGAGAAAATACCAGAGCAAAAATATGTATCAAAGCAGAGACCAAGAAATGAGCTGCAAAGGGAGTTATGCCCATGATGCCCATGGTTGGCCCTAGGTTAGAGAAATTACACAGGTAACAGGCTCAGAGTTGGAGAAAGCACCCATGTGATAGATATAGAGGTTTTTTGTTTGTTTGTTTTTCAAGGTAGGGTCTCACTCTGGCCCAGGCAGAACTGGAATTAACTAGGTAGTCTCAGGGTAGCCTCAAATTCACAGTAATCCTCCTACTTCTGCCTCCTGAATGCTGGGATTAAAGGCGTACACCACCATGCCCAGAAGATCTAGAGTTTTAAGGGAAAGATGTATGTGGTAGATTCAGAGACCAGAGGGAAATTATACGTGTAATCAAAATGAGAAGCAACCTCAATGTATAAAGCCAAGGCAAGCAGAAAAACTACTGAGGCCAAGAAACACTACTCTGTTCTCCCTCACCCAGCTAGACTAAGTAGAGATGAAGCCAGATTCCTGTGTCTCCAAGAAGAGATCACAGAGCAGAGGTAGGGGATGCAGAGAGAGTGAAAATGGGATGAAAGTAGCCTTTATAGTTTATTGAGAATGTATTTTCACATTCAGGTATGTAAGGGGAGGACCAAACTGATTTGTAGATATGAAGGGGCAGGCTTTAGGCCCAGCCTATCTAGATAATGAAGGCCACCTATCTAGGTAGAATGCTAAATTGTGGGCAGCAGGGTGCAGTGTAGCTGAGGTTTTGTTTTTTTTTTTTTAACTTTTATGTATTTATTTATTTATGGTTTTTCCAAGATAGGGTCTCACTCTAGCCCAGGCTGATTCACTATGTAGTCTCAGGGTGGGTTTGAACTCACAGCAATCCTCATACCTCTGCTTTCTGAGTGCTGGGATTAAAGGAGTGCACCACCATGCCTGGGAAAACTTCTGTTTTTAAATAAGCTTATTTACTTATTTGCAAGAGGAGGGAGATAGAGAGGAAACGGAAAGAGAGAAAGAGAGAGAGAGAGGGAGAGAGGGAGAGAATGGGCACACCAAGGCCTTGAGACACTACAAACAAATTCCAGCTACATGTACCACCTTGTCCATCTGGCTTATGTGGGTCCTGGGGGAATTGAATCTGGGCCCTTTAGCTTTGGAGACAACTGTTAACTGCTAAGCCATCTCACCAACCCTGTAGATGAGTTTAGATCAGACATGAGTTCCTTTCCTGACAAGTGTGCCCATCATGCCAGGACATGGTGGCATTCATTTTCTCGGGGCCTTGGCTCTTAACTAGAACTGCCTAAAAGAAGCTAGCTTCTTCCTCCTATTTCTACTTCACTATGTAGTTCATAGTTCAGAGTAGCCTGGAACTCATGATCCCCTTGAATGATTCTGTAGCACTGGATTACAGGCATGAGCCACCACTCCCAGATCATTGAACTGCTTCCTGTGTCATCCACTAAGAACAAAAAAGGCAAAGATATGCCTGACTTCCTAAAACTGAGGCTATTTAGGGCTGTCTACTCTAAGGGCTCTGTGATAATGAACTTCTCTAAGGCACTTTACTGAATTGAATAGGGTAAAGGGTACAGGGTGGAATGGGTAAGGTTCATTTTTATTTTATTTGCAAGTAGAAAGAAAGGGAGGGAGGAGAGAGAGAAAGAGAGGGACAGAGGAGAGACGAGAGAATGGGTGAACCATGGCCTCCAGCCATTGCAAACTTCAGATGCATGCATCTCTGTTCACCTGGCTTTACCTGGTTACAGGAGGATCAAACCTGTGTTGTTAGGCTTTGCAGGCAAGCACTTTAACCACTAAGCCAGATAAAGTTCACTTTATGCTCTGTTCTCACCCAATCAGGTCCCTTTTCACAAATGTAGTCAACCAAATACTGGTCATGAAACAGTACAAGTGGTATGTGTGTGTACAGGCAAGCACGTGCATGTCTGAGTACTTATTTGTCTTAAAGAACAAAGATGAGGCCTGCATTCTACTATGGTAAGACTAACAATGAATAAGTTATTTGAAAACATAAAGGTAGCTCAGCATGGTGGCACGTGCCTTTAATCCCAGCACTCAGGAGGCAGAGGTAGGAGGATCACCATGAGTTCAAGGCCACCCTGAGAGTACACAGTGAATTTCAGGTCAGCCTGGACTAGAGTGAAACCCTACTTCAGAAAACAAACAAGCAAACAAACAACAACAACAAAAGATGGGCTGGAGAAATGGCATAGTGGTTAAGAGACTTTCCTACAAGGGCAAAGTACTACGGTTTGATTCCCCAGGACCCACATGAGCCAGATGCACAGGGTGGCAATACATCTGGAGTTTGTTTGCCGCAGCTAGAGACCCCCCCCCCTCAAATAAATAAATAAATAAATAAGTAAATAAATAATTTTAAATATTAAACCAGGTGTAGTAGCACACGCCTTTAATCCCAGTGCTTGGAAGGTAGGAGGATTGTCGTGAGTTCAAGGCCACCCTGAGACTACATAGTGAATTCC
Organism: Jaculus jaculus; assembly: GCF_020740685.1. Classification (NCBI taxonomy): domain Eukaryota; kingdom Metazoa; phylum Chordata; class Mammalia; order Rodentia; family Dipodidae; genus Jaculus; species Jaculus jaculus. Next base: position 58,929,721 of record NC_059111.1, on the reverse strand, counting down.
AAGTCAGCTGGGTCTAGAGCAAGACCCTACTTCAAAAACCAAACAAAAACAACAACAACAAACCAAAACCAAAACCAAAAAATACAAAACAAAGTAAGAAAGGGTAATAAAAATGTGGATTGGGAGGGTCTCTAAGGCAACATTTTAATAGAACAAGAGAGGTGAGTAAGTGAGCCACAGACACAAATAGGAAAGAATATATGGAGTGAAAGATATGGAAATCAAATGGAAAGACCCTGTGATCAGACAGGAGTCCTATCCAGTGAGAAGGCAAGTTTGGCCTAAGCACATTGAATGAGATTGAGTAGCTGCAGTTGAGGGTTGAGTTAGGGAGCTTGAACAGAGGGTGGGATGTGTGGATATAGGTGGGTGGTATTTAGGGCCTTGCTGTGCTAATGTGAGAAATTCAGTTCCTACACAGTGTGAGGTGAGAAACTTTGGAAGAACTTAAGTAGATGTGTTGGACCTGATTTACATTTTAACAGACGATATGTAGCTACAGTACTAAAAATAGACTCAAGGAGACGAAGAAGGAAGCAGGGACATAGTTAGGGACTACTGCTATATTCCAGTTCCAAGGTATGGTGATGTTGATGAAGGTGTAAGATTTGGAGGAAATGTAGGATTCTCAATACATTCTAAAGGTAGGACTAACAGAACTTCATGTGAGATCTGAAAAATGAAAGTAATCAAAGACAATGCTAAGTGTAGGCTTGAAAGGTTGGTTTTCTGAAGCACATTACACCCAGAATAGAGAGACTGTCAAAATTTGGTCAGGATGGGGAATAGAGCATGAATTCAGTTTTGGCAATGTTATGGTAGAGGTGACTAGTGGAGAATTCATATCTCAAGGGAGCTTGATTTACAGATAATAATTTGAAGTTATTGGTAGAGAGAATTTCTTTTTCTTAAAAGAGCTCCAGATGTACGCACCACCTTGTGCATCTGGCTTATTTGGGTCCTGGGGAATTGCATCTGAGTCCTTTGGCTTTGCAGGCAAGCACCTTAACTGCTAAGCTATCTATCCAGCCCAGTAGAGACAATATTTAAACCATGAAGTCATCAATGGAATGAGAACAGTTAGAAAAGAGAAACTTCAAGGAGTGAGTTTTGAAGAGAGAAAGAGTAAAGGACAAGGGAAGCTAAGATGTCACTAATGAGATAAGAGAAAGGAAGGGCAAGTGAGAGAATATTTCACAGAAAAGGGAGTGATCAGCTATGTTAGATGCTTCTTAGTGAGGCTGTAGGAAGAGAAGAAGACTTAAAATCTGAAGGCATGGGTAATTTACCAGATGGGAGAGCAGAAACTTGAGACAACCAACATAAACAACTCTTCTTACCCCTGTAAGGATAGCAAACATTAAAAAAAAATCTAATGAAAACAAATGGGTCTACAACCTATTAAATTCTCTCAATAATAACAGTTATCCCATTCATCTGGTGCTGATTTCACTCTCCATTGGAGAATCTTCTTCTCTTTCTCAGATGGATGCAGAATCTAAGGTGAGAATCAGCCCATCGCACCTCACCAGGGCCCCAGCTGAAACCATAGAGTAGTTGGGGAAATGAGCAAGAGTGCTGCTTTCTTGGTGAACCTGGTGTAAGGCTAAGGAGTGACCAAGACCATAGAGACCACTCTGAGATAAAGATGGAAGCTTTTATTCGGGAAAAACATGAGCTGCCAGGATTGACTTTTGAAATAACTTTTTAAAAGAAAGATTAGATCAGATTTGACTTATGCTATTTACTCAGAATAAACATATATTTTGGAACTTTGTTTCTTGTAACTTTCCTGAAACAAATTTTTTAAAATTATGAAAGCAGATTTGAACATTATTAGAATTTTTTTTTTACAAACTCATATTGGGTACTTCAAAATTTAAGCATATTGCTGAAGAGGGGGTGGAAAGAATGTCAGAGCCACATATTGGGTCATGATATACAGAGACATTTCTCGTACCAATAACTGTGGGCTAGCTCCACAATGCACAACCCATATACCTCAACAAGGAGGGGCCAATGGTGAAGGGGTAGGTCATGGATGAGCCTAATAATGGCACCAAACTGCTTGTACTTGCAGAATAGAAAACTAATTTTAAAAAAATGAAATAAGAAGAGAAAAATATAAACAAAAAAATTTAAGCATAAATTTTGAGGCTGTTGTATAGAAAGATCACGTAAACATAAGACAGTTTTTTTCTTGCAAGTCTGCATAGCGACTTGGCATTCATTCATCATCATGCTGGGGCCAGGATCCTGAGATTCCCTGTGCTTGCAGCCCCCTGGCTCTACAAGGCAGAAAAGCTAAGAAAAAGCCCCTTTGTTTTTCTTTCTAAATTCCAAGGAGAGTTTTGGACTTCCCCCAAGCCTATAGGCTGCTTTCCGTTCCTGCCATTTTATAACTCTCTAAGAGTAGGAGAATCTTGCATTTTTTCCCTATGATCTTAATTACTTTTAGTGTTCCTTCTGGGGGACACTCAACAGTAAAACTTGGCTATGCTGTCTCATACAGTGGGCTTGGTGGAAAACATCCCCACAATGAAATGGCACTACTCAGAACAGTAATCATTCTGTAGCCTTAGGGCTGTGAGCCACGTACATATTAACACATGCCCATCCATTTCAAGTGCACTTTTCATATAGACTCTAGACAACCATTTCCCTTCATATATTCATTCATTTATTCAGAAGTTATGCATTCCCATTTTAAATTTCTATTCTATTTACAACTCCAGAGACTAAAATCAAACCTTGTTACCAAGCAGGGTGTCAGGAGAGGCTGAGGGTGCTGGAGGAGCTGTTGGGGCGAGGTGGCTAGAAGGACCTGGTGAGAAAAGGAGGTAGAGCAGAGAGAAGGGCATGCATGCAGAGTGAAAAATAGGGTGTTTCAGACCATTTGCCTGTACATTGGCAGTTTTTTTTTTTTTATCAGTGAGAATTTGGAAATCAAAAGTATCATTCTCAGGCCATTTGGACCCATTGTCCAGCTTATGGATGTGGCCAAGCAGAGTTGCAGAGAAAGATGTCATCCAAGAGTTGTAGAGGCTTTAAATTCTTTGTGTGTGTGTGTGTGTGTGTGTGTGTGTGTGTGTGTGTGTGTGAAAAAGAGGTTTATTTTGTCTTACAGACTCGAGGGGAAGCTCCACAATGGCAGGGGAAAATGATGGTATGAGCAGAGGGTGGACATCACCTCATGGCCCACATAAGGTGAACAACAGGAACAGGAGAGTGTGTCAAACACTGGCAAGAGGAAACTGGCTATGATACCCATAAGAGGCTTTAAATTCTTAAGGAGACAAGGAAAGAGCAAAACAAGGGTGAGATAAAAATAAACCAGGGCTCAAGCTGGGTTTACACAGAACACCAATATGACCCCCCGGCCTGTTAGGAAGAATGGGGCCTGCACCTCCCATGTGGGCAGAGGCCATGCAGGTTGCTACTGTAGGCTTTTTAGCCTGTTAGTGGGCGAAGAGGGCAACTGTGCTCCCAATGGTAAAAGCAGCTGGCAGTGGAAGATGAGAGCTCAGGAGGGAGAGGAAGTGTCCCAAGATGGTAACTGAACCAAAAGGCACCCCTTATGGTATGGTAGACCAGAGAGCAATAGACTTGAGGTGTTGAGAGTGTGTCTTTCTCCAGACCTGGGGTTGGGGCCTAATGACCAAGGGGTATAGCCTGGCTTCCACAAGGAGGGGCAAAACCTGAGAGCAGGCCAACCTGAGAGGGACACTTACCAAGGAGGACAGAGAAGGGAAGAACCATGAGGCTGAATCGTGGTGGGTGTGAGAGCCTGTATCAGACAGAGAAGATCTGAAGCCTTCAGTGAGTCAAATGGCAGCTCAGTGGTCTGGTCAGTGGAAAGGAGGTCTGGCCACCCAAGACGGCAATCAGAAGCCTTCCTATCCAAGTCAGGGCACCAGATGTAAGGTTCAGGAGTGACCAAGTCCATGGGGACCACTGTGAGGCAAAGATGGAAGCTTTTATTTGGGAAAAACACATGCTACTGGGACTGACTCTCAAGAGCAGAACAGCCAACTATAGATTCCACAGATAGTGCACTTTATAGGGCTCTTCAGTTGGGGGAAGGTGAGGAAGGGAAGGCACTCCTTTGTTCTTTACATTGGCTATAGGGTGTGAGACCAGAAGTGACCAAGTGGGAGATAAGGAGGCAGAAAACCTAGGACCTGGGGCATTGTTAGGTGAGGAAGGAATGATGGCTGGGTGGTTTCTTGATGAATGTGGATGACCCACTTCCTTATGTCTCTGTCACCCTCCTCCTGTGACTCCATTTTTGTCTTGACCTAACACCTGGTACCAGCACAAAGGTGAAGGAGATAGATGAAGGACTCAGGAAGCCATAATAAGCCTCAGAATCATCAATAGGCCTAAGTTTCTGCTTCTCAGCAAGGTCAGTTTCCTGATAAGGGGGAATAGACTATCTGCACCATGCGCTCCTGTGGTCATAGATAAAGTTTGCTTAAAATAAGTTTGTTTAAAGTTCCTCAGATACACATAGCCAATTACAATAAAGGTTACCTAATCAGTTTTGCCCACCAGTATCCTAAGCCTATTAGAAAAATACAAGTGCAGTTATTGCTTAAATCAACCAATCATGTAACCATTCCCCTACTTCTCCCTACTTCTTTGTTCAAATCCCTATAAAATACCTGCCCCCTTGCTGCTCAGGGCTCTTGTATGGATCCACTGCATTAGTGAAGTCAAGAGCCTGAGCTTAAGCCTGAAATAAAGCTCTTTGCTGTTGCACATGTGTCAGACTCTTGGTGGACTTTGGGGACTCTGTGCTCTGGGCATAACAATAGACACAGAGAACACTCACTTCCTATCAAACCAGATATCCAGTAACCCAGAGGCTTTCAACACCTCATCACTGAAGTAGACCTAAAACGAACCCATCATGGCTCAGGGAAATTCGTGGAAGAAGAGGCAGAAATGTTGTTACAGCTATAAATTGGGATATTATGTACAGAGACATTGCCTCTTCCCCATAGCTAATGGCTACCCCACAATGCATGACCCACATTTCCCAATAAGGACATGGAAGAGGCTAATGATGGTACCAACATGGCTTCTTTTTTTCTTTCTTTTTTTTTTCAGTTTTTCAAGATAGGGTCTCACTCTAGCTCAGGCTGACCTGGAATTCACTGTGTAGTCTCAGGGTGGCCTTGAACTCATGGAGATCCTCCTGCCTCTGCCTCCCAAGTGCTGGGATTAAAGGCATGCACCACTATACCCAGCTTTTTCTTTTTATTATATTGTTAGTTATGTACACAAAAATGGAATGGACATCACAGAATAAGGTAAGATATAAGGAGGAGATATTTCAAGATAGGGAATGGGAGAAAACAACATATGCATATGTCAAGCATATGCTTATGGGAAAGACCCAGTGGATTGTAGAAGATTGGTGATTAGGTAGGCAAAAAGAAAGAAAGAAAGAAAGAAAGAAAGAAAGAAAGAAAGAAAGAAAGAAAGAAAGGAAGGAAGAAAGAAAGAAAGAAAGAACAGGATTAAGCCAGGCCTGGTGGTGCACACCTTTAATCCCAACACTCAGGAGGCAGAGGTAGGAGGATCACCATAAATTCGAGGCCACCCTGAAACTACATAGTGAGTTCCAGGTCAGCCTGGGCCAGAGTGAGACCCTACCTCAAAAAAAAAAAAAAAAAAAAAAAAAAAAAAAAAAAAAAAAAAAAGGATTTAATTCCAAAATGGTGACTTTGTCTTAACTATTTCTGCACTAAATCTGCAAGCCTAGCTCCTATCTTCAATAGATGAAAAGGCACTGCTGCATTTACTTTTTTGTTGCTGGCTGACAAACATCCAGCAAGAAGCATTATAGGAGGAACGGGTTTATTTCAGACTTATAGATTTCTAGAAAATTCCCTTAGAGCAGAAGAAGCAGGCTCACTTCCATAGATCCATAGCAGACAGAGAAGTAACCAACAGCCAGCAAACATGAATAGTCAGAGCTCAAACTGGTTCTGAACACTCCTTAGGGCTGGAGTACAAGATCAACCAACCCCCCTTCCCCAGTGATACCTCCTCCAGCAGGCTTCTGGAGACTTAAGTAGGAAGCTTAACCTTAATTTAAAATCCCTGTGGCAATTTGGAGAGATGGCCCAGCTGTTAAAGGTGCTTGCTTGCAAAGCCTGATGACCCAGGTTCAATTCCCCAGAACCCACATAAAGCCAAATGCACAAAGTGGTGCATGTGTGTGGAGTTCATGTGCAGAAGGAAGAGGCCCTGGAACACCCATTAGTGCACACACTCTCTCCCCTTGAAATTAAATAAATATCGGATAAATAGATAGGGGACACACATTCACATTGGCTGTAATCTCATCATTTGGGAGGCAGAGGCAGGAGGATAGCTGCAAGTTCCAAGTCAGCCTGGTCTACCTAGTGATGTTAACTGTGGTGTGACCTTGTCTCCAAAAGAAAAAGAAAGGAAGGACTCTGGGCATGATGGCATATGCCATTAATTCCAGTAATGAGGAAGAAGAGGTAGAAAGATCACTGCAAGTTCAAGGCCAGCCTGAGACTACGTAGCGAACTCCAGGCCAGGTTGGGAGTGAGACCCTACCTCAACACCCCCCCCCAAAAAGAAAATTATTGAAGATCTGGGTGTAGTGTGCCTTTAATGCCAGCACTCGGGAGGCAGAGGTAGGAGGATAGCTAGCTGTGAGCTCAAGGCTAGCCTGAGAATACAGAGTGAATTACAGGTCAGCCAAAGGGATACTGAGCCCATACCTGAAAAAAAAAATGTGTGTGTGTGTGTGTGTGTGTGTGTGTGTGTGTGTGTGTATGTATGTACATGTGGGTGAGTGCCCAGCACTCATGTGGAAGTCAGAGGACAACTATAACGTCTCTCTGCTCCACCTTTTGAGGCAAGGTCTCTTGCTGCTGTGGATGAACCAGACTGCAAACAAACACACTAGCTGGCCCCGCAAGCTTGGGATTCTCCTGGCTCTGCTGCTGCCAACCCATTGTAGGTGTGTTGAGCTCACAGTAGGATGCCACCCTTTGTATCCAGCTTTATGTGAGGGCTGGAAAATTGAACCCTGGATATGTAGCCTTTGCAAGCAAATGCCTTTTTTTTTTTCTATTTAAATACTTCCCTTTCTTTCCTTTTTATTGAAAAAACAATTTACTACATAACAAAGAACCACAGTACTGCATTATGATTTGCTTCTGTTACAGGTACTTTTTCATGGGAAACATGGGTTATTCATGTTCGTATGCAGCAGGAAAAAAAAAAATCACCTAGGGGCATTTATATATTGCAAGCAAGTGACTTTAACCACTGAGCATCTCTGTAACCCCCATGTACAGCATATTTTTATGGAAAATTACTATCCTCTTTTCCAAAACAAATAATGAGAAGAATGACATTATTTAATACATCTACAAATTATTTCTTCTCCTCCTCTTTCGTCAATGTGGTGTTTGAAATGAGATCTTGCTAGGTGAACTCAATCTGGGCTCAAATTTGCCATCTTCCTTCCTCAGCTTCTCTTGTACTGGGATTGCAGGTATGTGAGCTGCTTGCAAGGTCCTTTAGCAATTGGCCTAACAGAGGACAGCTGTGTTATCTGTTTCTGTATGCAGTCTGTTGCAATTTCACATGTTGTTTCTGGAAACTGTGCTCTTTACTTGTGAGAAAATGAAAATGAAAAGGGCAAATAATAGTTAAGTATTGTTCTGAAAATAGTTTTGTACAGGACGTATATTAGGAGCTAAAACGATGGAGCAAAGACAGGATGACAAATCAAAAGTTGAGGGTCATGTCGACCTCTCAGAGCCAGGGTGGGGAGCCAGCTCAATAGAGACACTTAAAGAGGCCTCTGAGATCTTGCTGTCTTACACAGACTGAAGATATGTATGATATGATTTAATATAATTGAACTTCATTAAATACAATTCATTTCAAAACAACTTAAATGGGCATATTGATGTTCATGACAGGAGAACATGAGGCGTGGCCAGATCCAGAGTCCATCCCATAGCAAGGGAGAGGGATCTTCCTCCCTGGAGGGGCACAGAACCTCCATGAGAAAGCATGCACAACAGAGCAAGGAATCATGGAAACAATGAATCCCAGCAGGAAATCAGCAAAGGTTTAGAGTCACGCAGCAAGAGCACGCACCAAAAATATTTTAGTGAGTCTTTCTCATACTCTTTTTTTGTTTTTGTTTTCTAAGGTAGGGCCTCACTCTAGCCCAGGCTGACCTGGAATTCACTCTGTATTCTCAGGGTGACCTCGAAGTCATGGCGATCCTCCTATCTCTGCCTCCCGAGTGCTGGGATAAAGGCGTGCACCACCATGCTCAACTCACACTCCTTTTAATATTCTTGTCTTTCCTGTTTGACTTTTGCTAATGTTGATTGCAAGCTGTAATGAAACTTGCGAGGCATGATAATTTTATTATACTAATTATTTTGTCCCTGTTGCATCCCAATATGGGCTGTAACTTTTACTAGGAAATTTTTGGTTCAATAATAAGCCTGCCTTAAAATTTTTTTTTGTTTGTTTATTTATTTGAGAGCGACAGAGAGAAGGAGGGAGGGAGAGAGAGAGAGAGAAAGAATGGGTGCGCCAGAGCTTCCAGCCTCTGTAAATGAACTCCAGATGCATGCGTCCCCTTGTCCCCTTGTGCATCTGGCTAACGTGGGTCCTGGGGTATTGAGCCTTGAACCGGGATCCTTAGGTTTCACAGGCAAGTGCTTAACCACTAAGTTATCTCTCCAGCCCTTGTTTTTGGTTTTTTGAGGTAGGGTCTTGCTCTAGTCCCAGGCTGGCCTCGAACTCACAGCAATCATCCTACCTCTGCCTCTTGAGTTCTGGGATGAAAGGTGTGCACAAACACTCCTGGCTATGTTGCTTTATTTTATTTTATTTTTTCATTTTAAACAATAATTTTATTTAAACCATAAGACACTTAATTTGAAGAGAAAACTATCTAGGATTCATTTTGCAAACTGCTTTTTTATGTGTGTGTGTGTGAGAGAGAAATAGACAGAGAGAGAGAGGATTGGCATGCCAGCGTATCCAGCCACTAGAGTCAAACTCTAGACGTGTGGGCCATCTTGTGAGCATTTGCAACCTTGCATACATGTATCACCTTGTGTGTCTGGCTTATGTGGGACCTGAGAGATAAACATGAGTCCTTAGGCTTTGCAAGCAAGCACCTTAACCACTAAGCCATCTCTCCAGTCCTTAATTTTTTTAAATTATTTATTTATTTATTTATTAGAGAGAGAGGGAATGGGTGTGCCAGGGCCTCTAGTCACTACAAACTCCAGATGCATGCACCACCATGTGCATCTGGCTTACCTGAGTTCTAGGGAATTGAACCTGGATACTTAGGTTTTGCAGGCAAGTGCCTTAATTATGGAGTCATCTCTCCAGCCCATAGGATTCATTTTTTAGAGAAATTTATCCCTTCTTAAAGACGGATTGCCTGATATGTAACAGCTGTGTACAAAAAGTTGTAAAATTGCCCTTTGTTTTACAGTAAAAAATGTAAAACATTAAAATTCTCCAATGAAACAAGGTATATATGGATATATTTATGTTGCTTTTTTTGGTTGTTGTTGTTAAAACAATGAGAGCAAAATAATGGAATCTAAAGAAAAGAGCTGAATGAGCATGCCACTAATTGAAAAAGGGGATATTTTTCACAGAACCAGTGCTTTTCCCAATACTTTTCCCAATACCATCTCCATTTGATGTCAACAAAAACATTGGCCATTTAGTTTAAAAAATGAAAGAGGACGTGATGGCGCACGCCTTTAATCCCAGCCCTTGGGAGGCAGAGGTAGGAGGATCACCATGAGTTTGAGGCCACCCTAAGACTGCATAGTGAATTCCAGGTCAGCCTGAGCTACAGTGAAACTATAATAAAGAAAACTATACTGTATTAGTCAGGATGTGTTGGAATCAAATTGTGGTATTCTAACTGAGAATGTATTATTTCCAGGACTAAAGTAGCAGGTTTCCATTTTAGTAGACATCTGTCAATGCTGGAACACATTAATTGTATCTTCATCCTTTAGTATTTACTGTGCAGGTGATTCTTTGGTTTGATTGATTGGCTGCCTTTCAAATTGGAATCTGATCTGCCTCATTGACAAACCCTGTTGTTCACAATAGGCTCTCATGAGTTTATTAAGTGGTGTATGCCTCTTAATCTTAAACTGCACCACAGAACTATCCTGCCTCAAAATCTTTAAATTAATATAATGGTTGTTCTCAGGCTTGACTCCTTCCTTGGGTTTTTCCATTGGCCATGGTGAGTGGTGGTGTTTGCTTAGCTGCCACTTCACAAGAGAGGTACCAGGTCCACACTGAAGGAACTGCTTTATTTTTAATATTTGCTCTAATTTTAAAATGACATTGGAAAAAGCTAAAAAAATAAAATGTCATTGTAATATAGAACTTTTCTAACCTAACTATGATGATCAAACTTTATCATTTAGAATAATTATGGAATTATTTAGATAATTAAAAATTCCCTTTTAAGTTTGAAAGTTTAAGAAGTTTTTCTTGATAATAAATTTTCCAAGGCCTTAAGCAGAATAAATGATATGTAATTTTGTGTTCTCATCACGATGCAGGGTAATTAGAGATGGTAATTACTTTATTATAATTATAATAATTTCAGATGCAAGTAGTTATGTGTTTTTATACTTCTGGGGACTGTTCTAACCAGCGTTGTATAAAGTTTTATGATGTTCTGTCTCTACTCTCAATATAGATTTAACTTTTTAGTTCTAATCAATATGCTATCACCTGGAAGCAAAACTGTTATAAGTTGTGCTATAAACTGAAACTAGTAAATTATTTGATATAACCCTGGTAAAAATATGTCAGGTTCTGTGTGAAGCTCTCACTTAAAAATAAACTTTGTGAATTTTAGTGCAAGGTTCTTAATACCCTTATTAGGTCACAAAGCTTTAAATGTTTTAATTTAATTTTTAATCTTACTAAGTTCCAGTTATATTTTATTTATTTAACTATGTTTTATTTAATTAATTAATTTATTTATTTATTTTGAAGCAGAATCTCACTGTAGCCAGGCTGACCTGGAACTTTCTGTTTAGTCCAGTCAGGTCTAAAACTCAGTGATCCTCCCACATCAGCGTCCTGAGTGCTGGGTCTAAAGGCACAACTATTTAACTATATTCTATATAGTTAAAATTTCTAAGAAAACTTTTACGCAGAATTCATATTCTGTTACAATCAGAAAAGAAAAAAACTAGAACTGATATAGGTGCGGAACTCTCCCCAGTGTATATTTTTGCTTTATGATTCAGTCACCATAATGTGTGAATTCTTTACTTCCTGCTCATGATCTTGGCTTGTAGTTTCCCTAATTCCTTCCTAGGTAATGTGTGATGCCTATTGAAAAAGAATGTAAGAGCCAAAGGCAGGGAGGACTGCTTACAATGCAATCTTGAAGATATAAAATGGCCTTGGTATTCATGACCTTACAGTGCCTGACACTGCCTACACAAAACCTTCATACTAGGAGGAAAAGATGATGACATCACTACAGATTAATTGGACAGAAGTGAGGGATTCAATGAAGGGTGGATTTGAGAGTGGGGAATGAGAGTGGGAGTGGAAATGGTCCATTGTCTATACCTAAGGAAGCTGTCAATAAAAAGTTAAAAAAGGGCTGGAGAGATGGCTTAGCGGTTAAGCGCTTGCCTGTGAAGCCTAAGGACCCCGGTTCGAGGCTCGGTTCCCCAGGTCCCACGTTAGCCAGATGCACAAGGGGGCACACGCATCTGGAGTTCGTTTGCAGTGGCTGGAAGCCCTGGCGCGCCCATTCTCTCTCTCTCCCTCTATCTGTCTTTCTCTCTATGTCTGTCGCTCTCAAATAAATAAATAAAAAATGAACAAAAAAAAAATTATAAACAAAAAGTTAAAAAAAAAAAAATCCCAGCACTTGGGATGCAGAGGTAGGCAGATTGCCATGAGTTTGAGGCCACCCTGAGACTACATAACTACGTAGCAAATTCCAGGTCAGCCTGACCTAGAGTGAGACCCTACTTTAGAACACCAAAAAATAAGAAAAACAAAAGAGTTTTTAGAGGCATAATTTCCATCTTAGCTTTTTACAGGGATAGTACTCCTTGAGGACTCAGCTCCTAACATAGGTTTGCATGGAGGCCATGGGGCTGCAACCCACATGTCTAAATCCAGGTGGAATGTCATGTCCTTTAGTGCTCTACAGGATTGACTACTGACCACTGCTCTGTGTATGGCACAGGTCTTTTTTTTTTTTTTTTTTTCCAGGTAGGGTCTCTCTGTAGTCCCAGGCTGGCCTCATACTCTCTGGGATACTCCTACCTCTGCCACCCAGTGCTAGGATTAAAGGTGTATGCCACCACACCTTGCATATAACTTTATTATTTTACAATTTTTTTGATAATTATTACATTATTAGCCAGGCATGGTGGCACACATCTTTAATCCCAGCACTTGGGAGGCAGAGGTGGGAGTTTCACTGTGAGTTTGAGACCATCCTGAGACTATATAGTGAATTCCAGGTCAGCCTGGGCTAGAGTGAGACTTTACCTCAAAAAAAATTTGTTATATTTATTGAGAGAAGTAGATCCAAGGAAAGGCACCCATGTGGCTAGAGATCCCACATGGAGGGCCTGAGGGAAAATGTGTGGTAAGAAAAGAGAAAATACAGCTCAAGGAGCTCCTGCCATGTGGGGAGCTAGAAGGGATAAAAAACTCATGCAGAGATTAAGGGCTAAGGGCCCCTCCCTTCTGGGCCTGGGTTTGGGCCAAGCCAGCCAAGGTTCAGCCAAGGGAATAACTTGCTCATAGCTGGAAGTTCCCAAGTGATCAGAGAGCCTTCATTCCCCTTGCAAAGATATTTATAACCTCAGGGTAGTGGGATGTATTCTGGCTCAGGTGAACTAGAGGGCCAGCTGGTTGGTTAGGGCTAGGGGCTGTCTCAAGAAGAAATTAACCCTGGCACCAAGTTCTGGGGGCTGAACTTGACCACCACAATGTTTAAATCCTATAAAGACCTTCCTCCCAGGATGGATCCAGATTGTGGAAAAATAGCTCTCTCGGGATCTAGAGAAGAGATAGAAATAGAAAGTCAGATCATCTTTGTTTTCTTTCTTTCTTTTTAAAAATTTATTTTATTTTATTTTATTTATTTACAGAGAGAAAGGGGGAGAGAGAGAGACAGAGAATGGTGTACCAGGGCCTCTAGCCACCTCAAACCAACTCCAGATGCGTGCACCCCCTTGTGTATCTGGCTAACGTGGGTCCTGGGGAATATTGCCTCGAACTGGGGTCCTTAGGCTTCACAGGCAAGCACTTAACTGCTGAGCCATCTCTCTAGCCCTTCGCCTCCTGTGTGCTGGGATTAAAAGCATGTGCCACCACACCCGGCTCTATTATTTTTTAATATATTTTATTTTATTTATTTATTTGAGAGAAGGGGAGAGAGAGAGAGAGAGAATGGGTATGCTAGTGCCTCAGCCACTGCAAATGCATGCATTCCCTTGTGCATTTGGCTTATGCATGCACCCTTTTGTGCATTTGGCTTATGTGGGTCCTAGGGAATCGAACCTGGATCCTTTGGCTTTGCATGCAAGCACCTTTAACCACTAAATCATCTCTCCAGCCCCAGAAGCTATCTTTAAAGTCACAATGTCTTTAAGTATCAGTACCTCATACCTTGGAAATTAAACACTTATCTGTGAACCTTTATCTTAAAGGCCCAGTTTCTCTAATAGTTAAAACCTTGATGAATAGAGGAACCTAATTTACTTTACTGAGAGTCGTAAAGCCAATATTTTTTGTTTGTTTGTTTTGTTTTTGTTTTACGAGGTAGGGTTTCACTCTAACCCAGGCTGAGCTAGAATTCAGTATGTATTCTCAGGGTGGCCTTGAACTCATGGCCCTCCACCTACCTCTGCCTCCTGAGTGCTGGGATTAAAGACATAAGCCATCATGCCTGGCTTAAAGGCAGTTTTTCTGACCCCTAAACCATAACAAATTAGCATCAGTGAGCTATTAATGAGTGAGGCCTTAACTAATAAGACTCAGTTTCTCTACTGGTTAAAACCATGACATCAAGTAAACATATTTTAGATTTTATCCAACTAAATGTTTAAATGAAGGGGTCCTTCCCTGAGCAACCTCCATTACCATTACCATCATATTGTCCTGGTGACATCTATCCTTTTTCTTTCTTTATTTTTTTTTCTTTCTTTCTTTCTTTTTTTTTTTTTTTTTTTTGGTTTTTCGAGGTAGGGTCTCACTCTGGCTCAGGCTGACCTGGAATTAACTATGTAGTCTCAGAGTGGCCTTGAACTCATGGCAATCCTCCTACCTCTGCCTCCCGAGTGCTGGGATTAAAGGCGTGGGCCACCACACCCGGTTTATCCTTTTTCTTTATCTCCCTTTCTGGTACCTTTTTCTTTTTCTTGGCTTCCTGATTATAATAAAACAAAAGTTGCCACCTGGAGCAACTATCTTAAATTCTTATCTTGGTTGACTACCAATTTTTGTAATTTCTTACAAATGTCAGGTGTCGATTGACTTAAGAATTTATCTTGTTTTGTTGTTGTTGTTGTTGTTTGTTTGTTTTTGTTTTTTGAGGTAGGGTCGCACTCTGGCCCAGGCTGACCTGGAATTCACTATGGAGTCTCAGGGTGGCCTCGAACTCATGGTAATCCTCCTACCTCTACCTCCTGAGTGCTGGGATTAAAGGCATGTGCCACCACATCCAGTAAGAATTTATCTTTAAGAAGAATTTCCTCCTCCATGGTATCTGGAGTTACATTAGTATGTTTTCTAATTGTCTCCTTTAGTCTTTGGAGAGAAGTAATGGATGATTCCTGTTCTCCCTGTATTATCTGAATGAGCCCAGGATTTCAGGAGACAGGCTAGAAGAGACTTTTGGGTTTGGAAGCCAATTGTCTCATCTGAAATAAAATGGAGAAAAGTGAAAGAAGAGTCTAGAGTCAGGTTATGCCCAATCTTGGCTTGCATCTTCTCGTAGAAGGGAGGAATGTCTCCAACCACCTTTGGGAGAAGAAATTAGGGATCTTTTATCTCCTTCCTACAGGACTCCTCACCCAAATTTCCCATTTTTCTCCCCAATCAAACACGTAGCATGGGTACATAGTGTGGCCTATGTTCCTCTGGAAGCAAGGAAGATCCAGGACAGGATATCTGTGCTCATCCTCCTGGCCAGCTCCCAAGCTCAAGTACCTTCAGCCTTGCATGTGTCTTACATCACAGCATATAAGCAGTGTCATTGGCAAGACAGGCCCAAGTGTGAAGACTTCTGTGTCTACTCCTCTCTTGACAGCCAATATGCCCTTCTGGGGGATGGGTTTCCTGGGACCACTTTTCCTTCTCCACTCTGTGGGAGCCTGGAATCACCCCATTTGCAAATGTTTCAGAATGGTCTCGGGACTAAAGGGTATTATTTTAAAGGTAATTTTTGGTTTTATTACTTTAAATATAGGAATCCTACCCTTTGTTGATACTAGAGAGACAGATGAGTGTGTCAGGGTTTTTAACCACTGCAAACAAACTCCAAACACATGTACCACCTTGTGCATCTGGCTTACGTGGATAGTGGGGAATTGAACCTAGGTCCTTAGACTTCCAAGCAGGCATCTTAAATACTAAGTCATCATTTACTTGATGCCTTTTTATCATATCTGTTTATACTCTGATATACATTTTAGGTAAGTCTGGTGTTTGTCTTATGTAAGGAGTTGGTAACCTCATCAAGTACCTTGACTCAGTTTACTTATTATTTAACCTTTTGGTCTACTGAGAAATTTCATCTAACAGATGTGATGTTTAGTGTTCAGAGGAGAGGAACTATAAAGAGAAATGAAGTTATATGCTATTTGCCATTCTCTTTTCCTCATTAGAGACAATTGGCCATTTTGTCTCTGGACAGGGTCTGGGGACACATGACTTAAACTTGCATGGGGTCTGAGATAAAGGGGGCACCATCACTTTTTCCAGAATCCAGATTTCCGTGACTTTATATTTTATTTATTTTTTATTTGAGATAGAGATGGGGCGGGGCATGATGGGTGCTCCAGGGCCTCTAGCTACTGCAAAGTCCAGACACCTGTGCCACCATGTGCATCTGGCTTATGTGGGATCTGGAGAATTGAACCTGGGTCCTTATGCTTCACAGGCAAATGCCTTAACCACTAAGCCATTCTCCAGCCCAGCTTTCTATGATTTTAAAGAGCATATAACAATAAGCAAGAGCAAAAGGAAATGACAAAAGGAAACGAACTAAGCATCTTGACATTCCTTATCCTATTTTGAAGTTGTTTGTTTTTACCTAGGAAATTAATTTTACCCATTTGCAATACATAAGGTGATAGGGTCTTGTCTATGTTTAACCTGGTTAGACCTCCAAAGAATGTGAATTACAACTGTGCTTATGACTTTGTGACCCACCTAGCATAGGACATCAATGGTGTCTAATGTAACCTGAAGTTATATTGAGTCTATGTCCTATATAAAACTTTTAGAGCATCCTTAAGAGTCTGAAAAAAGTTGAAAAATCTTTAATTTTAGTGTTTATCTATGTTTAGCCTGAAAATTAGCCTTCTGTTCCTTATAAAAGGAAATTAATTTCAGGTAAAATTTGGTCTTTTTAGATCTCCTACATCTTTCTTACATATGCATATCTTCATCCACATACTTTTAACATTCTGATCTAAGTTCTACTCAAAGAAAGCCATTTTTAACAAGCATTCTATATCCACATTGAAAAATTCCTTCCCAGTTCCTTCAATCATCTCATCTCAACTCATAAAGAAGCAAGTAGAATTAACCATATTTCTTATAAGAGTATGAAGAGAAACTACACCAAATTGATTTATCTTATGACCCACTGACAAAGAAGCAAGTAGTCTAGCATCAAAGAGTTAACCAACTTATTGTAGAGAAACAGCCTTAGCAGAAAAACTTACAACTTCCTTAGCAGTTATATCATCAAACATCTCTACCTGACAACAAGACTTGTTTTATAATACTAGTATATATCTATAGATTTTATATAACCCATTGATTTGAGATGTCTCCTATTAATAAACTCTATGAAATACACTTTTAAGTTATAAGTCTATGAATACAGGCAAAACATGGCAAGCATTTTGGGGATAATCCTTATCACTACCTCTAACACACTTGGAAATGCTTTTACTAGGAGTAACTAAGACAAATTTTGTTTTTTGTCTTGAGGCAGACTGGCCTGGAACTCAGGCCAGTTGCCTCCTCCTTTTAAGGAACAGGATATTATAATCTTTTAAAATACCTGGCAAATTATGAGTCACCACCTCAGAGAGAATTTTGTCATTTACAATAATAAACTTAGTAATTATATGTATGATATTATGTAACAAAGTATGGCTTTGTTTACAAAAAATTTCACTTCACCATAGGCTTTAGTTAAATATGACTTTTAAAGACAAAAACCGAAAAAGAAATCTTGAAATAAATCAAATGACAACAAAAATTTTAAGAGAGACCTGTTGGACTATTTGTATTAATAAAGAAACCAAAAGTTGTCTATAAACAACATCTTATTTGTTTAAAGCACAAACAAAAGAGAAAATACCAGGTACAGTTCCAATTAAAATTATGTACTTATTTTACCAAGCAGTTTAACAGTCATGTGGTTTAAAAATGTGGAGTCAGGCTTTCACATTGGAACCTTGAATTGGTGATCCTTCTGTCTCAGCTTCCCAAGTAGCTAGGATAATAGGCTTGTGCCATCAGGCCTAGTTCATTTTATTGTTTATAATACCTGCATGAATAAATTATTTACAGTTATATAAAGATATATTAGTCATAGAGCCCTTTAGCAGAAAATCATAGCAGTTAGTGAGTACCATTAGCCATGTCTTTCCCATTGTGTTTCTGTATTTTCTGAGAGACAGTGTGGTTACTTCTTGTATCCAGTTGACACAGCGGCAGGCCTCAGCTCCATAGGAGGGAAGAGGCATGTGGTTGGGATCCAGGCCTGTTAAAAAACAAACAAAAAACCTTTCCAGCCAAGCATCTGGGCTCTGGGTGTGGCTGGAGCATTTTCAGTCTCCTCCTCATTTCAGTGGCCAGAGACCCACAGTCTCTGGCTGGTGGCTCTCCAGAGGTGCAGCCTCTAGTCTCCAATTGAACTGGGCAGAAGCCTGTGCCATAGGAGGGGCAGCTCCCAGAGCAGGAGTCAGAGCTCCATCTTCCCCTCCCTCCTCTCAACTCTCCCACAGGCAGCCATGTGTCTTGTGGCACAGTGGCTTATAATGGAAAAAGGAAAAAAACAAAACAAAACAAAACCCCAAAAAACCTAGAGCACATTCAGATCAGGGGTCTTTGGTTCTGGAGTCTCCATGTGGCCATGAGGGCTCTCCCCCTCAGTCTGGCAGAACCAACTCCCAAGCTCTGGAGGAGGTCTGCCTTGGGGTCGGAGAAGCTCAACCCAATGCATCTCCCTACAAAAGTTGTCACCTTTACAAAAGAGCCCCACCTGGTGCCATCCCAGTTTGGCCTCAGGCAATCAAGCATTTCAATAGGGCTCCAATCCTAGAAGGTTGGAGCAGGCCAGGCTGAAAAGCCACAGTGAGTAGCTGCGCCTGCTTGGCCAAGGCCATTCATTCACCTCAGCTTAACCAGAGTTCTTAGACTCCAACCAGAAGAGAAAGCAAGCTGCAAAAATTGGAGAGAACCCAAGTCATGCTAACGGCCAGAAAATGTGCTTCCCATATTCTCTCATAATATAATAATCATAATTTTCTTTTTCAAGATTGCCCCTTCATTAGAGTCGCCAAATGTAATGGAGTGCTAAGGGAACATCCTTGCACCCCAAGCCCTAGGTTTGTTTCTAATTTTAGGCAAAAAATTGAATAAAAAAAGAAAACTGAGGATAATTATTAAATTATTAAATTTATTGAGGAAAGTAGAGACAAGGCAAGGTACCCACATGGCTAGTGATTCCACGTGGAGGACCTGGGGGAAAAGTGTGGAAAGAAAAGAGAAAAGAAAGTTTAAGGAGCTCCTGCCATGTGGGGAGCTGGAGGCAATAAGGAACCCATTAGGAGAGTTAGGGTGAGGGGGTCCTCCCAGTTGGGCCTGGGCTAGGGCCTAAGCCAAGACCCTCCTGGCTGGGCCTGGGCCTAGGCCTACAGAGCCCAGGCCCAGCAGAGGGATAAAGTAACCCACAGATAGAAGTTCCCGAGTGATCCTGATTTTACAGCTTAAAAAAATTTTTTTTTTTTTTTCGAGGTAGGGTCTCACTCTACCTCAGGCTGACCTGGAATTCACTATGTAGTCTCAGGGCAGCCTTAAATTCTCTGCAGTCCTCCTACTTCTGCCTCCCAAGTGCTGGTATTAAAGATTAAAGGCGTGCACCACCATGCACTGCCTGATTTTACAATATTTTTTCTTTTGAGGTAGGGTTTCACTGTAGCCCAGGTTGGCTTGGAATTCACTATAGTCTCAGGGTGGCCTCAAACTCACCATGATCCTTCTATCTCTGCCTCCCAAGTGCTGGGATTAAAGGCGTGTGCCACCATGCCTGGCTAAATTTTTTTTTTTTTTTTTTGATGTTGTTTAAGACCTTTATTAACAGGTGCTTGCTGTTTGTGGACTTTTTGTTGTTGTTGTTGAAAAAATCAAGGACTTTTTTTGTTGTTGAAAAAATCAAGTTGTAAACGTTTTTTATTACAAATTAAAAATGAAGTTCTTAAAAATCTCGACTTGACCAGATAATGAAACAGTTTAAAAACCTTTAAAAGTGCATTGAGAAAAACCAGGCTATTAAAACACACACACACATGCACAGCTGTCATTACCCAAAAGAGACATATTTAGGTAAAAATAATAAAAACCCAATGCTGCATAGTCAATGCAGATAATTCTAGTTTATTTGGTCAATGGGCAAAAAGCAAGCACTTCAGGTCCAATCTTTTGTTCATTTCTTCTTGATGGAATTTCATATACATTTCTTCTTGTTGGATGACTAAACTGGATGATGGTAAAAGTGGTAAGCTGGCATTTCCTCAACCCCACCTTGCTCAGCCTCAGGAGTGGATGACTTTTCAGCTGGTGGATTGGCTGCTTTTGTCTCTTTGCCATCTTGTGGTTTAGGGTTCTCTGGGTGTCTGCATAGGTAATTAAGGTTGCAGTGGTACCAACTTTGAGGTGGCTGCTGACCTTGGGTGTCATCTGCTTGATTTTCCTTGTCCTCATCACTGCCATCCTCTCTGGTCTGTCTTTGGCAAGGAATCATGGTCTATAACCCAAATACATATTCTATCTTACTGGCCTACCTTGTTCTCCTAAACCCTAGTTGTTGGCACCCTCCATCACTGCTCCCTGTACAGGAGGGTGGGATATTGTGGTCCATGCCCATAGGGTCTCCTCATATAGTAAGGTGGGAACCTCCAATCCTTCCTTCTTTTCTCCACTTTCACTATTCTGATAATTTTGCTGGTAATTACATGGAGGTGAAGGAGGGTAGAGTTACGGTGACTGGACCCCTGGAAGTGAAAAGAACAGGAAAGTTTTTCTTATCTCTTGCCTAGTTCCAAAGAACTGTTTTGCCACAAACAGTCAGGACCTTTCCTGGGAGAGAGGTCTTTCATGGAATTTAAACATCATGGTTGGTCAAGTTAAGCTAATATCTTCCTGGGATAGCCCCTAGTCCTAACCGACCAGCTAGCCCTCTGGTTTATCTGGGCCCAAAGACAACCCACCATCCTAAGGTTATAAATACCTTTGCAAGGGGAGGACAGGCTCTCAGATCACTTGGGAACTTCCAGCTTTGGGTGAGTTTTCCCTCTGCTGGGCCTGGGCTGGCTATGCCCAGCTGGGTGGTCCCTCTAGCCCATACTCTCCACATGGGTTCTTTATCTCTGCCAGGTCCTCACATGGCAGGATTTCCTTGAACTTTCTTTTCTCTTTACTTTCCATGTTTTTTCCCCAGATCCTATCTGGTCACGTGGACTCCTAGGCTGCATGTGGCCCACATGGGCTTTTGGGCTCCATATGGTGTATTTTTCTACTCCCCACTTTGTCTCACCTTACCTTTCAGCCTTCGCCTTTCCACATTCCTTTGTAAAATCTGAATAAAATATAGTACTTAAAAAGTCATTCTCTTGCATTTGGAATTGCCAATTCTTTGGTTAGTTTTCAGATATGAACTCAGGGCTTGGGGTTCCAGGAAACACCCCAGAATTTCAATTTCCCCATTACAGAGGGAGGATCTTTATGATGTGGATAGCATCTGTAATTGTTATGGTCTACTGCATATTTACTGCCTTGAACTGGAACTCCACCAGGGCCTGGAACATTTGCTGTTTCCACACCCTTTTGTCCTTCAACATCAAACCCCATGGTCTATCACCTCCTACACTGCAGATACTTCTCCAGGTGAGTGTTCTTTATGGCAGTCTGGTATACAATACATCTTTCTTGGTATCACTTCTATTGAAACCATATCCATTCCTTGCATTGAACCATTTTACTGTTCCCAAAATTGCGATGACCTTTTTTGTCCCCACTGGCAGGTGCCACTGGGCTGAGCTTTCAGGCACCACTCCCTGTGCCACTGCCTATGGTGCCAGGGTTGGTGTTGGTGGCATTGAGGGTAGGGATGGAGGCAGCTGCTGGTGTCGGCCTCACTGCTTGTGGTGGTTTGATTCCTGTGTACCCCATAAACTTAGGTATTCTGGAGGCTAGGTTCCCTAGCTGATGGCAATTGGAAATTAAAGCCTTCTGGTTGAGTGTATTGTTGGGGGTGGGATTATGGGTCTTATAGCCAGTTTCCCCTTGCCAGTGTTTGGCACACCCTCCTATTGCTATGGTCCACTTTATGTTTGCCATAGGGTGATGTCCGTTTCTCATGCTATCTTTTTCCCCTGCCATCGCGGAGCTTGCCCTCAATCCTGTAAGCCAAAACAAACCCCTTTTTTCTACAAACTGCTCTTGGTTGGATGATTTCTACCAGCACTGTGAACCAGACTGCAACAGTAAAGTGGTACCGAGGACTGGGATTGCAACAACAAAGTGGTACCAGGAGTGGGGTTACTGCTAAACACCTGACTGTGTGGCTTTGGCCTTTTGGAGGTGATTTTCAAGAGGAAAGTGAGAGGATTTGAAACCTTGGCCTAAGAGACACCTTGCAGTGCTGTAAGTACACCTTGATGGACTATTCTTGTCAGAGTTGAAAGACCTGATTGCAGTAAGAACTATGGACTGTGAGGTTTGGCTTATGTGGGTGAGAAAGAACTTTGCTTGGACTGGGCTAGCAGTTTGTGTGAGACGCTTGCTATTATACCTGGGTCCTGAGAAGTTGTGCTGGGTTACTTTGCATAGAAATGAACTGGTATAAGCAGAGGGATATGGCACAGGAAAAATGAAATATTTGAGCCTTAACTGCTGCCCATTCACCTGCATATTGTTTGAGGGATTACAACCATTGAGATTGGGCCAGCTGACCTCTACTGGGGCAACAGAAAGAACGTAGACTCTTTGGAAGGGGCCTGAGTGCTCAAAGAGTGTCCTGTTCTTCAAATCTGCTTTATTCCCCCCCCCCCCCCGGATTAACAAATTGGCACCCTACCTGGTATTGTGAAGTATAAGAAATGCAGGAAAGAGGGGGGTCATTGATTTTGCAACATGGTCTTGTGTTTTGAGATGGCATGGGCAGTGTGAAGCAGGTTTGCTGGTTGCCTGCATGGAGACCTGATGGAGCCGAGAGGATGAACCATAGATTGCAGTGGAGACCCAGTGGAGATGCTGGGACCATGAGACGGCTGCTGAGGAAAGCTGCTAGGCCTGATGAAGTTTTCCAGGACTGTGAGTAGCCTATCTGGAGGGGCAAGTTGGAATGCCAGAGACTTGTTGCTGGTTAGAATTATTGAACTTGGAGATTTGTCACTGGCTAGAGTTGTTGGACTTGAAGCTACAGAGTTTGAAGTTTGCCCTGA
This sequence comes from Jaculus jaculus, assembly GCF_020740685.1. Taxonomy (NCBI): domain Eukaryota; kingdom Metazoa; phylum Chordata; class Mammalia; order Rodentia; family Dipodidae; genus Jaculus; species Jaculus jaculus. The sequence goes on along the minus strand of NC_059111.1, from coordinate 58,906,694 downwards.
TTGTTTTAAATCTTGTATTGGTTGAATATTTCTTTGCTATGCCCAGTGCCATATTTTAGTTCAGTGAATATTTATTATGTGCCATTATGGGTTTTTTGGGGGGGGATTGTTTTGGTATTATGGCTCAGGTAAAAGATCTTAAACTATGGGGATGTATGAACATCATTGGAATTGATAAAATTATGAGAACTTTTAAAGTTGGACTGAATGCATTGTATTTTACATCATGTATCAATATCAGTTTATGGGGGTCAGGGGTGGAATGTGGTGGTTTGATTCAGGTGTCCCCCATAAACTTAGGTATTCTGGAGGTTAGGTTCCCCAGCTGATGGCAATTGGAAATTAAAGCCTCTTGGTGGAGTGTATTGTTGAGGGCGGGCTTAGGGGTATTATAGCCAGTTTTCCCTTGCCAGTATTTGGCACATTGTCCTGTTGCTATGGCCCATGTTATATGGGCCAGGGGGTGATGTCCGCCCTCTGCTTATGCCATCATTTTCCCCTGCCATCGTGGAGCTTCCCCTCATGCCTGTAAGCCAAAATAAACCTCTTTTTCCCACAAGCTGCTCTTGGCTGTGGGATTGGGTGGTTGGTTGGGTGATTTCTACCAGCAATCGGAACCAGACTGCAACACTGCTCATGGTTGTGGTGATGGTGACTGGTGCCTGCTGTGGCTCCTCCCGGGTATGATGGTGTGGTGGTTTGATTCAGGTGTCCCGCATAAACTTAGGTGTTGTGAATGCTAGGTTTCTAGCTGATGGATATTTGGGAATTAATACCTCCTGGAGGGAGTATATTGTTGGGGGTGGGCTTATGGGCTTTATAGCCAGTTTCCCCATGCCAGTGTTTGGCACACCCTCCTGTTGCTGTGGTCCACCTTATGTTGGCCAGGGGGTGATGTCCACCCTCTGCTCATGCCATTGTTTTCCCCTGCCATCATGGAGCTTCTCCTCGAGCCTGTAAGCCAAAATAAATCTCTTTTTCCCAGAAGCTGCTCTTTGTTGGGTGATTTCTATCAGCAATGCGAACCGGACTGCAACAGTAAAGTGGTACCGAGGAGTGGGATTGCTGCTGGACACCTGACTGTGTGCCTTTGGCCTTTTTGGAGCTGATTTTCAAGAGGAAAGTGAAAGGAATTGAAACCTTGGCCTAAGAGATGCCTTGCAGTGCTGTAAGTACAGCTCGATGGATTATTCTGGTCAGAACTATGGACTGTGAGGTTTGGCTTATGAGAGTGAGAAAGAGCTTTGCTTGAACCGGGCTAGCAGTTTGTGTGAGAAGCTTGCTCTTATGCTCATGTCCTGAAAAGTTGTGCAGGGTTGCTTTGTGTAGAAATGAACTGGTGTGAGTAGAGTGATATGGCACAGAAAGAAAAATCTTTGGGTGAACTGTTGCCCGTTCAGCTGCAACTGAGAGATTACAACCTATGAGACTGGGCTAGCTGACCTGCACTGGGGCAACAAGAAGAATGTAGACTCTTTTGAAGTGGCCCCAGTGCTGAAGGAGTGTCCTGTTCTTCAAAGTCTGCTTTATTCCCCCATGGATT